>NC_068910.1:31128215-31745437 GCF_023091745.1 Budorcas taxicolor
AGTCTCTTTTTCACTGTCTTTTCTGCACGCCTAAGCAGGACTTGGTCTCCCAGCTGCCTCCAAAAGTAATGACTCAGAGAAGTGATGTGATCTGCCCAAGGTTACCCCTCCAATGACGCTGGGCGAACTGGACTTGGGATTCCTGCTCCAGTGCTCTTATAACCTCCTGGGCCACTGAGGCCAGGCTGCAAAGTAGCGAAAGAGGAAGAAGACAAGTCCCTACCCCTAGAGACGGCCTGGCAGCTAAATCAAACCAAACATCAAAATAGGACAGAAGCAAAAAGAGTACTAAACTTTTACACACATACACTGGCCACTGTATTTTCTTTATTTCCATCATATCCTTTCATCTCTGGAATGATGGATCTCATTTGTGACTGCTAGTTGCTATTATTCAGCCCCATTTTACTCGTGGGTAAACTGAGCCTCAGAGCAGTGAGGTCACTTGCCCGAAGCAGCACAGCCAGCTAGCAGGGGAGCTGAGACTCGAACCCAAGTGGGCAACTCCTTGAGAACCTGCACACTTAACCTCTGTGCTCCACCACTTGCCCCAAAATGTAAGTGTCAGGGAGGGGTTTCTGTGGAGGCCATCAAGTTTAGGAAAGGTTTCTTGGGAGAAGATGACTTTGAGCTTGACCATAGAGGTCAAAGCTATGACACTGGAAGATGAACTCCCCAGGTCTGTAGATGTCCAGTATGCTACTGGAGAAGAGCCGAGAAGTAGCTCCAGAAGGAATGAAGATGCTGAGCCTAAGTAAGCAAACTCTGGAAGACTCTGAAGGACAGGGAAGCCTGGCAAGCTGCAGTCCACGGGGCTGCAAAGAGACAGACATAGCTTAGCAACTGAACAACAACAATGGAGGTCAAACATGAGTATGTATGCAGAGCAGAGGTGTGGCTGGAAAACTAAGGACAGGCGTCCAAGCTGAGCCGAAACTAGGAATGAAAAGGGAAAGATGGGCTAGTGACCCTCTTGGCAGATGGGGGAGGAAGGTTTTACTCTGAATCCTAGAGAAAATGCATATGAAGGGCGGAGGGTTGGAGGGGTGTGTCCCCTTTAGACATGAATAGTCTCTGAGCTCCTATTAATACAAGAGGGTAGGGAGGACACAGGGGTTGAGGAGACATGAAGCCACCCATGCCTGGCCCACACTTGGGGCTTCCCACATGTTCTTTGGTTTGTTATTACCCTACTCCACTCTTCCTACTTTAAAGGGGACCCAGGCATTGAAGGAAACAGGGCTCAGAGAGATCGGTGTATTAGCACTTGTCCAAGACCACTTAGCTAAGAAGCTGAGCCACAGTGGAGACGCAACCTGGCCTCACACATGGAGGAAATGAGACTTCCTGCTAAAAATGTCCAACAAAACATGTGTTTTTCTCTGCTCTTCCCTGAGACTCACTAACATGAGAGAAAAGGAATTGTTTAAGTCATAAAGAAATGTGAGAAGAACAAGCAAAAGATGTTTAAAAAAAATAATACGTTGGAAGGGGAGGGATGCAGGGAGGCTGAAAAGCAGCTAGATGAGAGCTGAGTGATATATCAGAGCCGAAAAAGCTCCACCCAAGCCCAAGGGTAAATGGTAGGAAGCCAGGTGATCTGTGTCCACAGCACCCCAGAAAACATCAAGAACCAGAAGCACCAGCTAGCCCTGAAAGCAGGAGGCCAGTAAGGCTGAAAGCAAGAGGATTCGTTTAAAAAAAAAAAAAAAAATCATTAAAAAGAGAGTTTAAATCTCCAGGTTTCTTCCTAGCCTCAGACAGCAAGATAACTAACCCATCCAGTGGAAGAAAAGAAGCTTACTCTCTAGCCAACTGTGGACAAATAGGCTCTGGACAGGGACTTCAGGGTGCTATGGAAGGTCAGATTCAAAACAGGAGGATACGCTGAAAGGCAGCGCATTGAACAATGAGAAGCTCCCCAGTCCGGCTGAAATCTACAGGACCCATGGTCCCGGTCTGCCTGGGACTGAGTGGGCTTCCCAGGATGATGGACCATCCGTCCCAGATCACCCGGGGTGAGGTGGCCCCTTCTTAGATCCCTCTGAGACCAGATGATTCCTTTTTGGGGAAAGTGACCAGGGAAAAAATAAACACCTGCAGGCTGAGAGGGAGTAACAGAACGCTCTCGGAAGACGGCAAGCTCCCCATTCCATCATGAAACCAGGGGTCCCCAGGTCCTGCCCTGACACAGATCATGCGACCAGCACATCACAGGTCAAGCTCAGCGGACAGGGGCTCCAGGGGTGCCACCTGGGTGTAACTGAGCTGTCCGCCCACAGGAGGTCTTGGTGCAGAGGCTGCAACCAGGCACCTGGAACAGAACTTCAGTCATGTGAAACCCCCCAGGGACACCCAGAAATACCTGGGGGAGACTTTGTGGTGGGGGTTGTCACTGTGAGCACTGAGGCTGCTGAGGGACTGAGGTTATGTGGCAGCATAGTGGGCCAGTGGGTAGCCAGTGGGTCATAGAAGCCAGTGGGTAGAAACCAGTAGATAGAAGCCAGTGGGTAGAAAAGGGTAGAATCAACCAAAATGCCCATCCCTGGATGAACTGATGCCCTGAGGTCTAGTCATAAAACACAACACCATTCAGGCACGAAAAGGAATAAAGTGCTGACACATGAAGTTACGACATAGAAGAGCCTCCAAAACATTGTGCTGAGTGGAACAAGCCAGAAGCAAAAGGTCTTATATGGTATGATTCCACTTGTAGGAAATATCCAGGTAAAATCATAGGGTTCGGAAGCAGATTAGTGGTTACCAGGGGTTGTGGTCAGGTTAGAGAGGTAGGGGAATAGAATATGATTACTTAATGGATGTTTACTTTTAGAGTGATGAGAATGTTCTGGAACTAGATAAAGGTGGTTTTACAATATTTTAAATGCACTCAATGCCAATGAATTGTATAATTTAAAACAGTTAATTTTCTATTATGTGAAAGTGTTAGTTGCTCAGTCATGTCCAATTCTTTGCAACTGTATAGCCTGCCAGGCTCCTCTGTCCATGGCATTTGCCAGGCAAGAATACTGGAGTGGGTTGCCATTCCTTTCTCCAAGGGATCATCTCGACACAGGGATCAAATCCACGTCTCCTGCATTGCAGGCAGATTCTGTACGGTCTGAGCCACCATGTCATCCCAATTTCTATTATGTGCATTTCACCTCGATTACATAAGAGAAAAAAGATCAACCTGGCAAGAACAGAAAGGCTCTTACACCAGGCTCATCTAACCCAAGTTAAGCCCAATATGCATAGCTCAGACTCTGACAGCTGTTCAAAGATTTCCCACCAGGCCCCACTCCCAGGAAGCCCCAGCCAGCCAGGGAGAAGGTGGGACTGCTTCCAGAAAGGCAGTGGCTGAGCCCTGAGAGGCTCCCCTTCCATCCAGATGCAATGAACAACTAAGCTCCAAAATCAAAGAGGAAACTCACAGAACACAACTCTGATCAGTTTCCTCTCTTCCCATCCCCACTGCACCCCCAGCAGACCCACTGGATCCCAGACACCTGCCTCCACCAACCTATACGGCACTTGGTGAGCCCTGCAGGTCTCTGGCCGCACAAATACCTCCTGCTTGCCAGAATGTTCTCACGAGAAACTGTCAATAATCAGGCACCACAGAGCACGCCTTGTGCAACTCTGCTAAAGTTTAAGAAACACAATTAGGAAGAAAAGGCACACTTTCCGCCCCACCTCCACCCCACCCCGCCCCATTAAGACCTGGGGAAATTGTTGGTATTCATGCCAGGTCTCTGGAGGCCTCGCTCTGAAGGAGCATAAATACCCCACATTCCAGCCGCAGGCCACAGATGGACCAGGAGCCGGTTACAGACCGGGAGGAATGTGCAGCCCCCAGCAGTTACCCGGGCCTGGCATAGCTGAGTCTGCTCCACACACAGTCCTCAGGAACTTGAAAACTTCCCATCACTTCGTCCAGTGCTGCAACAGTTTTTATTTACTTTTTTTTTTTTTTTTTTTTTGTGGCAACATGATTTTTTCTTTTCCTCCAGGAATTTTATGCTGGAAGCCTCAAAATACAAGGCAGGCTGACAAGTGGAGCTTCTCTGGTTGGGGAAGAGGCAGGGGATGCTGGTGCCTGACCTTTACTTATCTCGTTGGCATCTACCCTCAGGGACTTCTGAAGATACTCGGTGGTCCCCCAGAGCACAGTTCGGCAACCACTGATCTGGTCCAACGCCCTCACCGCACATGTCAGAAAATAATTTCCAAAAGTTAAGGTCCTGACTCTCACACAAACAGAAAATGGGCATGGGGCAAGGATTTCTCTAATCTTTTAACAGGGGAACCAGCCAGATGGGAAAGTCAGTTCAAAGGCTTATGGGAGGGACCAAAGTTAGGGAAGAACAGAGAGAATGCTGGAAAAAGAATGCCAAGCTAGACATGGAGATGATGGATGTCCTGTAGGTCAATAAAATCGTTTTCTGTGGGGGTATCTTTTCTACTGGACAGAAATCATTTTCATGACCCCTGGATCAAAATCATTTACAGGTTATCAATCTTCCACAAATTAGCATCACACTTTCCAGAGCCTGGACCTGAATCAGTAGTAAACAGTAAATCAAAAAACACCACATCCCCCTAGAGCAGGGGTCAGCAAAGCTTCTCTATAAAGGGGCAGACAGTAAATAATTTTCAGCTTTGTGGGCCATCTGGTCTCTGTTGCAACTACTGGACGCTGCCTTGCTGTCAAGAGAAAGCGGGAGCCGTGATCCATAAATGGATGGGTGTGGCTGTGTTCCAGTGGAACTTTATTTACAAAAACAGGCGGCAGTCAGATTTGGCGGGAGCCCTAGGGAGTTAGATAATCTCTGGATGGGGCTGTCAGCTAGTGGTCTGGTGTGGCATGCACAGGACACACTGTCCTTCCACGGCCTCATTGCCAAGTTTGGGAAGCTTTTTCCGAACTTTTTCATATGGGTATAGAAATCAGAGAAGGAAAGCAACTTGGCCAAGGCGACACAGCCCAGCTCAAGCTGGCTTCAAGTCACAAGTCTCCCATCTCCCGGTTGTTTGGAAGCAGAAACACAGCCTGTCTTGCCCACCTGGAGGGCAGGCTGGGTTAGGATGGAACTGGCCAAATCACCAGGAAACAGATCCTCTCACTTTCCCCCAGGGACCGGCCCAGAGGGAATTTCCTTCCCTGCCTCTGTGTCTCCAAGAGTAACGACCTCAGACTAAATGAAGACCCTCTTCACCCAAAGCAGACGCTCTAAGACAGAAAAGCACAGACCCTCTGCAGATCTCTGGGCTTCCTCTGGACTCATCCACCCTTTAAACCCAAGTCAAGTAGTAACCGTCTCTGCCTCCATAGTGACCCCGACAGAGAGCGGGAAAGAGAGAGCGGTTCATTGCCAGGGTCTCTGGCAAAACACTAAGGGAGAAAGTGAGGAAACGACTTGACACTGAGTCTTGAAAGTATTTTCTCATTCAGCGGGGAAGAAAAGGACTTTGTTTCTTTTTCTTTTCACAATCGGTGCTGCCCCCAGCCCCTGCACCTCAAATCTACCACAAACGTCTCTCACTGCACTCCAGCAAGGCAAAGAGATTTTTAATGGAATGCTGTTGTCACGTGAGCCCTTGGCCAAGGCCATTTAAGCAAATAACTCATTGTCTGAGGGGAAAGAGGAGAGAGTGGGGAAAAGAACAGTCGGGGCTGCTTTGAAATGGTGCATAAATACGAATGTGAGGAGCTCAATCTGTGGCTTCAGAACCCTGCCATGCCTACACGGCTGATCCCCAAGCTCTAGCTCTGTCCATTTCACCCCGGACCTACTGTGCACCTTCCACCCATCTCACCCCTGCCACTGCCCCTGACTCCAGAAACCTGGCACGTGACAAAGGTTACATAGTGCATCTGAGGTCACAGGCCTGAAGAAGAGCATGGGGGTGGGAGCAGAAGTGAGGGAAAGGAAAGAAAGAAGAAAGGAAGGAGGGAGGGAGGGAGGCAGGGAGGGGAGAAGGGAGGAACCCATGAGGAAGGAGGGCTAACATCTCAGAAAGGGATGGTGGCTCTGCTCTGTGATGAACCGTCTCCGGGGGCTGCATGCAAAGCAAAAGCCAAGGAGAATCCGCAGTATTTATTCACTCCGTGAACACAACAGAGATCTAGGACAGAGCCTGGGTGAACCTCCCCACCTTGCCAACACCCTGAGTTGCCCTGCATGGAATTTCCAGCAGAGAGGTGCTGGGAGTGAGATGCCAGATGAAGAGACGAGAGGGAATGGAAAGGAGGAAAAAGAGGGGAGTGTTGTCCAGAGAAGGGGCCCATCAGAACCCTGGGGCCTGAGCCTGAGCTGTGACAGGCGGGACCTGTCCTCCAGACTGCGGGGCCAGGGAGGCAGCGAGCCTCACCTACCAGCCGAGCCTCCAACAATTCACAGCAGAGAGGAAGCCACAGGTGGGTGAGTCAGGGCACCCTTTGTGCCCAAAGCACCGAATCGGGATCTTTCCATCATAAGCCCTTCCTCAGATGTCACCCATGCCAGGGAGGGACAAGGGGCACTTGGGGGTGTGGGGAATGCAGCAGGAAGGAGAGAATGAAGTCAGGAGAGGAAGGTGCTCTGGAGAGAGAGATAGAAGGGGAAATGGAGCCAGGGAAGGAGAAGAGAGAAGGACACACGAGGGAGGGAGGATGGAAAGAAAGGGGAAAGGAGATGGGGGAGGGCCAGAGGAGGTGGAGCTCCTTCTGAGACTCCTCCCCAGCCTGTCCCCTCCTAGCTCTAAAGAGGACGGAAGCCCACTCACATCCCCCAGGAGTGCGCTGCACTAGAGCACCCCTGTCCCTCATCATGGGTCTGTCGGAGCCACTCCACAAAGGAGTGGCTAAGACACTGGGAGGTCAGGAGAGTGGGGCTACCCTGGATCTGGGGTTCCAGCCCCCAACCTCCGCTCACTACGTTACCCTGGCCAGCCCGCCGCCCCCCACAACCCAGGGTCCTCATCTGTAAAATCAGGGAGCTGATAGGCAATGATCTGCTGGCTCTCTCGCGCTCTCTCTCTCAGCCTGTGCTTCTGGAACCAGAATCCACGTTCTCTAGTGCTCTGTGCAATAAATTCGACCCTAATCCTCATCTCACACATGAAGAGAGGAGGCTTAGAACTTAAATAATTTGCCCAAGGCCACTCAGCCAGGAGCCGGCAGAACTGGCCAGTGAATCCAGCCTGGACAGCCTGGAAGCTCACCTCCCTTCCTAAACCGCCACACCATAAAGCCTCTCTAATCTGACCATGCTGCAGGGCTATTTGATTCCCCTGCTATGGTCAGAGAACTCCGGAACATCATCTGGGCACCGGGCTGCCCAGGATCAAGGGGACACGCAGAGCTTCTTGGGCAGCGGCGGTGACTCCATCCTGGCCTGCAGGATGTGTGGGGAGCGACAGGTCCGGTCACCGGTCACGCTCTTTCAAGGAAGGGGCATGCTGCCCCCTCCTTCTCCTTCCCAGCTTCCTGCTATATAATGTGAGGCTGGAGATAAACCCTCCTGGCAGGGCCGGGAGGAGAGGGAGCAAGGGAGGCATTCAGTCTAAGGGGTGCACAGCACAGACAGGGAATGAATGGCTCCCTCAGTTCTGCCCCCCAGGCATCTGGCCCTTGCTCTACGATCCTGTGGATGAGGAGCCCTTACTATGAACAGCACCACCATCTGTATCAACACAGCCTAACCATGTGGCAGAGGTGGAGGTGGGGGTGGTCCTCATGGAGAGGAGTGGGAAGGGCTGTCTCCTTCGGCATGTCTGACATGCTCTCCGGCCACCTTCTCAGAGGGGCTGAGGCCCTGCACTCTCCACACACACTTCCATCCCCCAGTTCCTTCTCTGAATCACAGTTGGAACAATCTCTCCAAACAAGATGTGGTCCCATTGTTCTCAGAATAACACACAAGAATAACAAGCAGAAGAGCATCTTTCATTGGCCCACAATGTCCTGCCCCCTTTGGTCACTTCCTTCCTCCACGGCCTTCTCTCACTCCGCTTGCTATGGTTTCGCCTCTGGGCTTTCTTTACTGTTTTTGCAGACCCCGAACTATGGCACATGAGTAGCGCTGTCTTGAACATTCTTCTCCAGCCCCGCCCTCTCTCTGTCTCTTTGTTTCCCATCCTTCAGATCTTAGCTGAAGTGTTACTTCCTCTGGGTCACTCCTCTGATGTCCTGACAGGTCAGCATCCTTCCTATGTATGCCCATGGCGCCTGCACCTTCCCCTCATAGTGTTCCTCACGGCTCTAACTGTCCCTCAGAGTGTGCAATTAAATCTCGTTGCTTCCCCTGCAGACTGTGGACACACCTCACCATCCTCCAGGTCTAGCACAGCATCTGGCCCCTGGTGATGCTCAATAAACACGTCCCACGTGAGTAGGTGACAGAGGCTCTGAGGCTGTGCAGAAACCCAGGCAACAGTGACGTGTCTCACACAGCAAAAGCCCTGTCAGGGTAGAGCTTCCAAGAAATGGTCCTCACCCAAGTGACACCCTCTGACTCCATCTGGTTTGCCTTTCACAATACTGGTTCCAGGGAAATTACAGGAACGCTTCAGAACTTGCCATGACCCTCCCTTTGTTCCACAGCTTGTGAACTACCTACCTGCCACAGCCAAGCCACACCAAGCCTCTGAATCTTAGTTTCAGCACAAGCAAAGTGAAGAAATCCGTGGGATCTGCCCAGCCTAATTTTTAAGACTATCATGATAATGTGATCAAGATAACGTGAAGGAATGTGGGATGAATTAACATCCTTTGTCACTGCTCCCTCAAGAAGTAGGGTCAATTTCTTCATCCCCCGAGTCTGGGCTGGGCTGGTGTCTGCTTTAACCAATATAATATGAAAGAAGTGATCATAAGTCAGTTCCAGGTCTAACCTTTAAGGGAACCAGCAGCTTCTATTTCCTCCCCTTTGAAGCTCAGGCTCCATGCTCTGAGGAAGCCCAAGCAGCTTCATGGAGAGGCCCACAGGAAGCAGAACTAAAATTAGCGGGAGCTCCAGTTGGGCTTGCAGCTGACAGCCAAAATCAGTCTGTCCGCCCTGTGAGGGAACTTTCTTAGAAGAGCCTGTTGCTCAGTCAAGACACCCCATCAAGCCTTACCAAAATCACAAAATTATGACCAAAAATTGTTTTAAAAAACTGTTACTAAGCTATAGCAATTAAAACAGCACAATTTTGGCACAAAAAGCAGACACAAAGATCATTGAAACAGGATAGAAAGTTCAGAAATAAACCATGGACTTACAGTCCACGGACTTACAATCAATCGATGACAAAGGAGGCGAGAAAATGCAATGGAGAAAAGATGGTCTGCATTAAGCGGTGCTGGGAAAACCGGACAGCCACGTGTAAAAGAAGGCAATTAGAAAATTCTCTAACATGATATACAAAAATAAACTCGCAATGGAATAAAGATCTAAATGTAAGACTGGACACTATAAAACTCCTAGAGGAAAACATAGGCATAATAGCAATACTTTTTTGAATCCACTTCAAAGAGTAAAGGAAACAAAAGTTTAAAAAAAAATTAACCTAATTAAACTTAAAAGGTTTTTTGCACAGCAAAGGAAACCATGGACAAAATGAAAAGTCACTTACTGAATGGGAGAAAATATTTGCAGATGATATGACCAATAAGGGGTTAATATCCAACATATATAAACAGCTCATATAACTCAACATCAAAAAACAACAACAACAGCTACCTGATTAAAAAATGGGCAGAAGAACTAAACAGATATTTTTCAAAGAAGATATGCCCATGGCCAACAGACATGTGATAAGATCCTCAACGTCACTAATCATTAGAGAAACGCAGATCAAAACCTCAATGAGATATCACCTTATAACACTCAGAATGGCCATCCTGAAAAAGAACACAATAATAAACACTGGTGAGAGTCAGAATGGCTGCGATCCAAAAATCTGCAAGCAATAAATGCTGGAGAGGGTGTGGAGAAAAGGGAACCCTCCTACACTGTTGGTGGGAATGCAAACTAGTACAGCCACTATGGAGAACAGTGTGGAGATTCCTTAAAAAATTGCAAATAGAACTCCCTTATGACCCAGCAATCCCACTGCTGGGCATACACACCGAGGAAACCAGAATTGAAAGAGACACATGTACCCCAATGTTCATCGCAGCACTGTTTATAATAGCCAGGACATGGAAACAACCTAGATGTCCATCAGCAGATGAATGGATAAGAAAGCTGTGGTACATATACACAATGGAGTATTACTCAGCCGTTAAAAAGAATTCATTTGAATCAGTTCTGATGAGATGGATGAAACTGGAGCCGATTATACAGAGTGAAGTAAGCCAGAAAGAAAAACACCAATACAGTATACTAACACATATATATATGGAATTTAGAAAGATGGCAATGACAACCCTGTATGCAAGACAGCAAAAAAGACACAGATGTGTATAACGGACTTTTGGACTCAGAGGGAGAGGGAAAGGGTGGGATGATTTGGGAGAATGGCATTGTAACAGGTATACTATCATGTAAGAATCGAATCACCAGTCTATGTCCGATGCAGGATACAGCATGCTTGGGGCTGGTGCACGGTGATGACCCAGAGAGATGTTATGGGGAGGGAGATGGGAGGGGGATACATGTTTGGGAACGCATGTACACCCGTGGTGGATTCATGTTAATGTATGGCAAAACCAATACAGTATTGTAAAGTAAAATAAAGTAAAAATAAAAATAAAAATAAAAAAAAACACTGGTGAGGACATGGAAAGAAGGGAACTTTCCCACACTGTTGGTGGGAATATCAATTGGTGCAGTCACTGTAGAAAACATTATGGAGGTTTCTCAAAAAACTAAAAGTAGAACTACCACACAGCTCTTGGGGATATATATGAAAAAAACAAAAACACAAATCTGAAAAGATATATGCACCAAATGCTCAGAGCAGCATTATTTACAACAGACAAGATACGTAAACAACTGTAGTGTTCATCAACAGATAGATGGATGAAGAAGCTGTGGTACACAAGTATACAATGAAATCCTACTCAGCCACCCACAAAAACCCATATTTTGCCACTTGCAGCAACCTGATGGACTAAGAGGGCATTACACCAAGTAATATAAGTCAGACAGAGAAAGATAAATACTATAAGATATCACCTATACGTGGAATCTAAAAAATATTGCAAACTGGTGAATATAACAAAAAGAAGCAAACTCACAGACATAGAGAACAACTTAGTGGTTATTAGTTAGGGGAGGACGATATAGCGATGGGAGAGTGGGAGGTCCAAACAATCGGGTATAAGATGGGCTCAAGGATCTGCTATACAGCATGAGGAATATAGCCAATATTTTGTAATTACTGTAAGTGGAAAGTAACCTTTAAAATTGTTGTTTTTAAATCACTTAATCCTTAGAATTAAGGCTGTATTAATTAATTAAGTCAAGGCTGTATATTGTCACCTTGCTTATTTAACTTATATGCAGAGTATATCATGTGAAATGCTGGGCTGGATGAATCACAAGCTGGAATCAAGATTCTTGGGGGAAGCATCAATAACCTCAGATATGCAGATGATACCACTCTAATGGCAGAAAGGAAAAGGAACTAAAGAGCCTCTTGATAAAAGTGAAAGAGGAGAGTGAAAAAGTTGGCTTAAAACTCAACATTAAAAAAAACAAAGATCGTGTCTCATCACTTCACGACAAATAGATGGGGAAAAAGTGGAAAGAGTGGCATATTTTACTTTCTTGGGCTCCAAAATCACTGCAGATGGTGATTGCAGCCATGTAATTAAAAGACGCTTGCTCCTTGGAAAAAAAGCTATGACAAACCTGCTGCTAAGCCGCGAAGTCTCTTTAGTCGTGTCCGACTCTGTGCGACCCCATAGATGGCAGCTCACCAGGCTCCCCCGTCCCTGGGGTTCTCTAGGTAAGAACACTGGAGTGGGTTGCCATTTCCTTCTCCAATGCATGAAAGTGAAAAGTGAAAGTAAAGTCGCTCAGTCATGTCCGCCTCTTCACGACCCCATGGACTGCAGCCTACCAGGCTCCACCGTCCATGGTATTTTCCAGGCAAGGGTACTGGAGTGGGGTGCCATTGCCTTCTCCGATGACAAACCTAGACAGCATATTAAAAATCAGAGCCAACAAAGGTCCATCTAGTCAAAGCTATGGTTTTCCAGTAGTTGTGTACAGATGTGAGAGTTGGACTATAAAGAAGGCTGAGTGCCAAAGAATTGATGCTTTTGAATTGTGATGCTGGAGAAGACTCTTGAGAGTCCCTCAGACTGCAAAGAGATCAAACAAGTCAATCCTAAAGGAAATCAACCCGGAATATTCAGTGGAAGGACTGATATTGAAGCTGAAGCTCCAATATTTTGGCCACCTGATGCAAAAAGCTGACTCACTGGAAAAGACCCTGATGTTGGGAAAGATTGAGGACAGGAGGAGATGGAGGCAACAGAGGATGAGATGGCTGGATGGCATCACCAACTCAATGGACATGAATTTGAGCAAACTCCAAGAGAGACTGAAGGACAGGAAACCCTAGCATGCTGCAGGCCATGGGGTGGCAAAGAGTCAGAAACGACTTAGCGACTGAAAAACAATAATCCTTGGAAGGGAGTGAGAAAAGGGTGTTATTACACAGCAATAGGCAGTCAAAACAACGTGTTTGGACTAGCACAGTTCTCAATACTTATATTTATTTCCAATTCAGGACAGTAGTGTGTCCATGGGGGTGTTCTGGATATTGGCAGGGGGCATATTTTTATTGCCACAATGACCAGGTTTGTGGGGTAGAAGAGAGTGTGCTATTGGCATTTAATGCCCATGAGCCCAAGAATATTAAATATATTAAATATCCAAAAATGTCTGAGAGAGTTACCTACAGCTAATTGCCCCACATGAAATAATAACAGTGCTCTGACTGTAAAACAGTAAGTCAGTCCATTAAAGACCTGTATAGAAAACTGGCTTAGAGATGAAATAAAAATATAAGCACTTAATGTAAACTGCTTTCTCAGCAAGGAAAAATAGGATCCATCTTGATGTCAAATTTAATCACTAGAGAGGCTGCCTGGAAGATTGTATTGAGAATGCCTTGGAGGCTCATCAAGGAGTGGATGCCCTGATCAACTAGTGATGCCTGTCATTGGCAGGGGAAGGGAGAGTAGTGGCCTTGAAGTAGCGTGATCAAAAAATTTAACATCCAAACTGGAACACTCTGGGGAGTAAAAGGGGGCAGTGTTAGTACACTGGGACGACAGACATAACCTGGGACCATCCCAATAAAACCAGGGCATACCTTCACTCTGCTTCTGCACCGGGATGTCGTCTCTGGCACGTCCCAATATGTAGCTCAGAGGTAAGCAAAATAGGGGCTTGTCTGGACCTACAAGCCCTTGAGATCTTGAATGTTAATTTCCTTTTTAAGTACTCAGTTTCAGTGTGTGGTTAGGTATGAAGAATTGTTCTAAAGAACGCATTAAAAATTAATTAAGAGTTTCCTCTAATATTTAATCTTACCAGCCATGTACTCAGAGTGATGTATTCCCAGTCAGTGTGTCAGGCCATGAATAATTAAAAGAGAAGGGGAGTGTGATTCAGCCCCTCGATGAGGCTTTCTGGGGTTGTAGATGCCTCACAGAGCCTGGGACTGTATCTCACAAGGAAAAGTTCTGCATTGAACAGCAGGGTCCAGTCCCATCCAAACCCCTAACACTGGCATTCATCATGAGTCAGCCTCCCAGGGAGATGGAGATGGATTTGCCTCTGTGGAGCCATCAGCCCCTGAGACATGTCAGCCTTGCCTTCTTCCCAGGAGGGAGGAGGGGGAGTTGGTGGTGAGTTATAGAAACCTTCCCAGGGTTCCTCCACATGCTGAGAGCTTCCATATTTCCTCACCTCTAAGACACATGCTTCTTCATTTTGTAACATTTTGGAAATCAAGAGGTGACCTAAAATCGATGAGAGGATTTAAGGTGGTATTTCTTGGGAGGTGTTCCAACGTGACAGTTCAGAGCGAGGCTCTGAAGTTGCACTCAGGGCTCTGCCATTTCCCAACCGCGTGGCCCCAAGCAAACTGCACCCACTCTGTTGCCTCATCTGAAAACTTAATCTATTCCTAACAGTCCCAACTTGATAATAAATGAAAAAGGGCTTCAGTATGGTGCCTGGCAGATAGTAAGCTCTCAACGTGTTAGCTATTATTTCTGTTTTCCTCCCGCGTGTTGTTATTAAATTGCCAGTGTATCTAGAAACTGAAAGCATTTTCAGTGTTTCTGCAGTACTGTCAGCTTCAGAAAGAGCTCAAAAACAATGACTTCTGAGCCCACTCTATTGTGACACCCAGCACACCTATGGTGGCCTATCTTTGCTGCATCAAGTAGGGGAAATACATATTTGACAGCAAGTGAAAGCTTATTTGATGTCATTTCTATTTAGTCAAATGTAGGAAACGTGAAGATTCTCTAAGAGTGACTCCCTCCCAACTTCCAGCCCTCCTCTTTTCTGAACTTGATGCACTAAGCCCAGGACCAAGGCTTCCTTTTCTTTCAGCAGTGGCACAGTGCCAAGCGGGGTAGAAAGAGGAAGTGGAATCTCCATCTGGGCTTTTGTATCAAAATAACATAGGCAATCAGCACCCATCGTGGCCCACAAGGGATGTCATAGGTCTGATGGTTCTAAGAGAAGGTGAAAACCACAAGTGTTATTGTTGATGGGAATGCAAACCGGTGCAGCCATGATGGAAGACAGTATGGAGGTTCCTCAAAACACTAAAATAGAGTTGCCATGTGATCAGCAATTCTACTCCTGCGTATATATCCAGATAAAACTATAATTCAAAAACAGATACTTGCACCTCTATGCTTGTAGCAGCACTAGTCACAACAGCCAAGACATGGAAGCAACCTAAATGTCCATTGACTGATGAATGGATAAAGAAGATGCGGTGTGTGCGTGTGTGTTCTTCCTGAGATACTGGACCTGTCTTTGAGGGCCATCTAGGTCTTCAAAGTTTCCCAAAGTAGTTGAAGACCAGCTACAGGTCCAGTTAGCTCAGAGGTGCCAACATCTGACCTTCCATCCATGATCAGGAGGAGAAAGCAGCTGCCACTTCATACCTATCTTTTGCATCTCCCCAAAGCAGACCTGAGATGAGGCATTGGACACAAGGGGCCAGTTTAGGGGCTGATCCCAGGAAACACCCGTAGGAAAGGAAGGAAGGGAGGAAAGATGGGAGGTTAAGTAAAGGGTGCATTGACAGGTCACCATGGTGGGCAGAGGGTCACAAACCCACTGGTCACCTCCATGAGACTGTGGAGCACAGGCCTCAGAATTGTCTCCCCCAGGGCCGAGCGTCTATATCCACTGACTCCCTGCTAATTGCAGGCTGCTCACAGCAGCATTAATTCTTGGACACTTGCAGACGGCTCTGTGCCTGGCTTGGCTGGCTTCTGCATTCAGGGAAAGCTGCAGGCAGAGAACCATTGGTGCTAGAGGTGAAAGCCTTGCTGTGTGACTAAGGTGTGGGCGACCGCCAAGGTAGCCTGGGGAAGACAGACGGACACTGCTGGTATCTGCTATGAAGAGCCACTGTATTAACTTCTGTCACCACTACCAAAACCAGGTGCCTTCAAATAATGGCAATTTATTGTGTCCCAATTCTGGAAGCTACAAGTCCAAAATCAAGGTGTCACCTGAGCCAGGCTCCCTCAGAAGTCCCTCCGTTCAGTTCAGTCACTCAGTTGTGTCTGACGCTTTGTGACCCCACAGACTGCAGCAGGCCAGGCTTCCCTGTCCATTACCAACTAGAGGAGAATGTTTCCCTGTCTCTTGCAGCTTCGTGTTTCTCTGCAGTTCTTGGCATTCCTTGGCTTGTGGCAGCTAACTCTGCCTCTGTCTCCACGTGGTCATCTTCTGTGTCTTCAAACTGTGTGTATCTGTCTCTGAGACCCAATCTTCCCCCAGGATAAGGGCATGAGTTACACTGCATTATGCATCCACCTACTCCATAGGAGTTCAACCAGCTACATCTGTAATGCCCCTGTGTCCAAACATAGTTACATCCCGGGGCACTGGATAAGCACTTCAACACATCTTGTGGGGGGCACCCAGCTCAGCCCAGGGCAGGCACCTTCTGCATGTAATATCCTCTAATCCCAACAGTAGCCTGCAAGGTAGGTGTCACTACCGCAGCATCACACATGAGGACAGCGAGGCTCTAAAGGGCGACAGGAGCCACTCAAGGACACCCAGCTGGGAAGCCACAGAGCTGGGAGCTGTACTTGGTTCCACATCAGGCAGGCTGTCTCTCAACAGTGGTGTCCCCTGTCACTGACACTGTTGGAAGGAACAGCGGGTAGAAGTGTAGGCACTCAAATCAGACTACACACGTTCAAAGGCCGCCTCCACTGCTTACTATTGTGAGAACCTGGCACATTCCTGACCCCCGGTGAGGCTTGCCCCCTTATTTTGAAACCTGGGAATCAGAATAGCACCCGAAGCACATTCTGCAGGGAGGAGTAATTGGGACAGCAGGTGAAAAGTCACACGCGGAGGGCCGGGAACACAGCAAGTGCACAGTGACTTCTGGCCACTGTTATGTCATCAGAGAAGCATTTAATCCTCCTGAATGTTAAAACATCAATGCCTAAGCCCCTGTAAAAAGCTCAGTTTCCAGGCCACAATCCAGGATCCCTTTTGTCTTTTGCTTCTTGTCACAGCTGCCCCCAGGGCTCCCAGGCAGGGACCTGATGGGCTGGAGGGCCGGGTGGCCCCTGCACACTCTCCCTCAGTGCCCAGCTTGCTAATTAACGCCCCTGCAACAGGAGACTGTGAGACCAGGATAAACATAGCAGCCCTTAATCTCCTGCCCGTGCTGGTGGCTTTATCTCAGCCCCTCCTCCAGGGCTACTGGGGGCTGGAGAGGCAACGGGCAGATGTCCTCCCAGCCCCTGCAAGGTGGGGCTGCAGCCAGAGGATTTCCTCCAAGCCTGGCGAGGCCCCAAGGAACGTGCAGCCACTCCAAGCAGACGTGCTGTGATGAACACCCTCAGAGCACAGAGCTAGGGGCACGACTGAGAGTTTCATTTGCACCCAGAATTGCACATTTCAAGGGCAGGACCTGGTGACCCAATACGTGCATGTGAGCACACACTGGGCTCATAATTCATGCATTTCCCTTCCTCCTATTTAAAAAAATGTGGCAGGGATGGGGGAGGGGAAGAATGAGGGTGAAGCACCGGTCTGAACAGGTAGTTATTTTTCTGCCTGGGGCTCAGCCTGGCTGAGAACCAACTTGTCAAAAGTGGAAGCTGAAGGCCAGGTAACTTGTTGTGCAGGCAGCAGCCAGCTTGGTGCTTCTGGGAGTGACTTTCCAGAGTGGCCTGTGTTCACTGCCTGTGCTCTGAGTGGTCTTTTTTATCCTAGACAGGACAGACTTGTGACAGCTAAAATCCAGAGAGAGGGCACAGGGCCACAGCTACGCGGGCGGGCACTCAGGATGCACGTGGTAGCTGCCCCTCCCAGGGCGAAGCGGGGGCTGGATGAGGAAAGCCTGTTTCCTACCAGTCCCACGGGAAGAGGGGAACCTCAAGCGAAGAGGCTCAAGAGGCTCTGCACACAGATTACCGTAGGAAAACACAAGTGGCAGCCCTAACCCAGCTTGGGCAGTCGGGTAAACTTCCTGAAGAGTGGGACATCCAAGAGGAAATGTGAAGAATAAATAGGAGTCAGCAGGGAGAACTGAGAGTATAAGAACAGCTTGGCACATTCTGGGATATTCTGGAACATGAAGTTTCAGGAGATTGGGGGGAAGGGTGGGAATAAAAGAAGCAAATGAGGTTTAAAGAATTAACTACAGATTTCAGCATCTAAATCTATAAAGAGGTACCAGCAGCCACAAAGAGTCAGGAGTATATTTTACCTGATAGAAAGTACTTGTGTTTTCTTTCATGCTCTCTCTATTCGTGCAAATAAGTGTTTCCTAAACATCAACTGTGGAGCAGACCCTGGGCTAATGCTGGTGATTTGAAGGTAGTCCAGTCTTGTACTCAAGGAGCTCAAGGGCCAAGGTTTATCGCACACTCATGAGCCCCAGGCCCTCCATGGGTTTTACCTCATTCACACCTCTCAAACCTCTGCCTCTAGAGGGTGGGGTGGAGTGGGGAGTGGTGCAGATGGAAACTTTTGCCTTCCATAGTCACCCAGGTCTTGAATTAAAAGGGGGTGGGTGGGCTCAGCATTAATGCACCAGAGGGCTTCGGGGTTTGTGAGGTGACAGAAATGCATGGGGTGGGTGTGAGGCAAGATGGAAAGAGAAATGTACAGAGAGAGACAGACAGAGCCCAGACAGAGGGCCAGACAGAGAGAAACAAAGATAAGAATGGAAGGAGATGGAAAGGCAGAGTCAAACGTAAGAGAAGAAAGACAGTAGAGAAAGAGAGACAGGGACAGGTAAAGACCACGCGAGGGGAACTCAGAGCAGGGCCCAGGATCATCAAAGAACAGGGAGAATGAGAGGCTCCAGCGTGCGAGAGACAGAAGCAGGGAGGGCAACACCTCCAGCTGAGGTCTTTCCTAAGAAACCCAGGTCCCGCGGCAGAGGTCTGGCCTGGCCAGTGCTCTAGGTGTCCCTAAAGCCCACTGAGTCCAGGGCCATGCCAAAGGGAGAGGCTAGGGCCCGAGGGAATAGGGCCTTGAGACACCCAGTCCAGCAGGGTGCAAGAAGCAGCAGGGCGTGCTTGCAGTAGCTCCCCATCCCTCTCCCAAGGTTCCCACCAAATTCTTCCCCATCCAGCCCCACGGGCTGATGTGCCTTAGGAGTAAAGCTCACTGAGTATCCTCCAGGGCTGCACCCTGCAACTGGCAGCCTGCACGAGCCAGCCAAGGAAGCAGGCCAAGAAGTCTGGCCAAAGAAGTAGGCTCCGAAGCCACTCCGTTTGGATCCCACAGGACATCTGGGCCCTCGGCTCAACAGCCACTGTGTATGGTGGGCTGTGTATGCACTGCCCTGGTTGAACAGCCCTAAAGGTCAAGGTGAAAACATACTCCCGTGGTGCCAGGCACTGAATCCCCATAATAAGGCAGGTACTACTAGCAGCCTCTTTTACAGATGTGGAGACTGAGGTCCAGAGAGGTTAGGGACCTGTCCAAGGTCACAGAGCCAGCACACTCTTAACTATTAGGTTCGCTTTTACAATGCTTGCCATTTTTCATTCATGGAGTCAAGGCCAAGGGTCTGAACCCGCTAGCTGCCTGACTTAAAAGCTGAACCTTTGCTGAATGTCGGGCATGTGAGCTGGAACCAGGAGCACAAACCCCCGTGCATGCCCTCCTGGAGCTCAGTGCTGGGTTTGATGGGAAGACCCTCACCAGCCGTGGGTTTGCAACCAGCCACTCAGAAGCTTTCAAAGCAGAGCCTTCTGACAGCAGAATTCATTTAGGAGTCAAGAAAGTGAGAAGCACTGGTTCTCCACCTTGGCCGCCCATAGGAACAGCCCAGGAAATTTAAAAGTACTGATGCCTGGGTCTCCCCCAAAGAGATTTTGACTGAGTTGCTATGAGGTGATGCTTGGGCACTGAGATGTTTTAAACACCTTGGGTGATTCCAACGGGCAGCCAGGGCTTAGAATTTCTGGTGTTTTGAGGATGGTTTCAAAGCCCCATTCTAGTGCTCAGGGCACCAGAGGTCCAGTTCTGTGTCTTGGGCAAATGGGTACCTGAGTCAGTTTTCTCATTTAAAAACATTATGGGTGGGGAAAGGGGAGAAAGGCTTATTCAGCACCTACTGCATGACAGGCACAGAGTAGGCGATGGCACCCCACTCCAGTGTTCTTGCCTGGAGAATCCCAGGGACGGGGGAGCCTGGTGGGCTGCCGTCTATGGGGTCGCACAGAGTCGGACACGACTGGAGTGACTTAGCAGCAGTAGCAGCAACATGACAGGCAAGCTAAAAAAGGTATTCTTTTTATTCCCCTCAACAATTTTATGAGGCTGGTAGCATTACCCCATGCCTGAATTCACCCAGCTAAGTGACAGCTAAGTGATGGAGCATGGATTGAGACTCCACATGTTTGATTCAGAAACCCTAGCCCATCTGCTATACCACTCTGCTAAATCAGAGCTCCCCAACTTGCCAAATCTTGTTAAAGGTTTAAAGATGTTGTTAAAATGCAAAAATGTTGTTAAAATGATGTACCGATTCAGTACATCAGAGAAAGGTCCCAAGATTCTGCATTTCCAGCAGGTTCCCAAATTACGCCAGTGCTGATACACCAGTAGCTTGCTTTTAGTAGCAAATGGCTTACAGGTCTTTGTGGTCACTCTGGCTCCAGTTGGTCAGTGCCTGTGCCAAGTGGGTTGGTTAACTTGCTTAGACCATTCCCCCTATTCTGATGACAGCAAGCAGGAGGCTGCCCCTTGCCCTGCTCAGTCGCATGGCCTTCGTGAGATTGACTCCGCACCCCCTCCAGCCTGCAGCTATTGGCCAGTCTCATCCCTCAGCCAGGCAAGATGGTTCAGGGATGGGCACCTAGCTCAAGCCAAGCAGAATTTCATTCTCTTCCACGGGAGCTCCCCGAGGGGAAGTTCTTTCTTTCCCTGGCTGAGGACTGAAAGGATGCAGCTGCTACAGCTACCTCCTAGCATGAGGGAAGAGTTCAAAGCAGCAAACAGTAAACCCAGTAGCACTGAGGGTAAGAATGAAGGCAGGCAGAGAACACCCAGGTCCTTGGGCAAAATGGCTGGTTTAAGCCTTGCCTGAAACCCACATCCGGGCTATTGATCCACAAAGGCCATTCAATCCCCTTACTGTTTGAAGCCAAGTTGAGTTGGGTTGTATGTCTCTTAACATTAAAACTCCTAATACAAGCCCTAGCATCAACAAGACTAGAGTCTGAATTTCTCAGCTTAGCTACTCACTAGCTGTGTGGTCTCGGGCAAGATATTTGGTCTCCCTGAGCTTCAGTTTCCTCATCTATAAAATGGAACTAGTAACACCTATCCCAGGATTGTTGTGGGGATCAGGAGAAACCATGAATGCCAAGAGCTTGGCATCTATGCCATGAATGTTAGCTATTATTATAAAAACTCATTATTAGTCCCATTTTGGTAGGCCCTTCTAAAAACGGTGTATGTCAGCAGTTGTTTCTAGCTGTTGGCAAAAAAAAAAGGAAGCAAATTAACCTAAAAGATTGGGGCAGGCAGGGAAAATGGGGGAGGGTGCCTCCAGGGGTATGAGTAATATTAAGAAGGAAGAAAAAAGAGGTTGCATTCTTTCAATAACCAGGAAAGATGAGAAAGCTTGTCCTGGCAAAGAATGCAAGGCTTGCCCAGGCCATAATTGATTTGGTCATGATACCTTCAGACCTTGGCTCCATCCAGCAGAGTATATGGAAGCCATGATCTGCTTCTCTGGATATTTGATGGTCTGATTGGCTCAGCCTTCCTAATTGTGTTGTATTGACAAATATATTTGTTTGGAACAAGCAAATGTATTGCAGGCAGGAAACAGACCAACTCCAAGAATTTATTTTGCTTTTTGGCACGGCTGCACTAAGCTTAGCATTCATTATGTACCCATGTAAAACAGTCTCTGGAAATGCTGGCCTGACTTATCTTTTTAATTATATTTATTTTTTCAGCTGCACCTCAGATCATGAACAGACTTGCTGGTGCTAAACAGGCTTCATTGGATGAAACCTCCTGCCTCCCCCCAAATCACACTGCACGGATTAAATGTTCAAAGACACCAGACAAACCTAGGATATTGCCATGGGTCATTATCACTAATGGATCGGAGATGGGGTTAAGTCAGTCAAATCCCTGCTCTGAGCCCAGAAAAGTCCACAGAAACCAAATTCTGGTCACCAGATTGAAATTGAAATCAGGTTTAAGTGGAGAGATGAAGAGATGAATGAAAGGCAGCTGGAATGGATCATCTGAGGATGCCCATGACCCATTTCACTGTACCCGCTCATCACAGGGGCACCTGGCAGCCATACTGGAACCGTGCGGCTGTTCTCCCTGGCTGGATGAGGAATAAGCACCCAACCTCAGAAGGGCCAATCAGAGTCCCAGCTGGGGTTTCTAGACGGAGAGTAATGGCAGACAGACAGACAGACTGACTCCCTCCATGGCAGGAGCTGTAACAAAACTGGGAGATGCAGGCAGCCATTTTGGATGCCATGTGGACAAAGTTGTAGCAAAAGTTAAAGGAAAGGAACCAAACCATCATAGGGAGGTGCAACAGGGCAGGATCATTACGTAGGGGCTCAGCTTCGCGGCCCTGGTTCCAGGCACTGAGGCACTCTGCCTCTTAGAATGCATCACCCCTTTTTGTTCCAGCAAGCTCAGGCTGTTCTCCCACTTACATCCATACAAGGGCAAACTATGCAACCAACCAAACAATGTTGGGGAAGAATATTTATTAACAGGAAAAATGTACACAAGAATGATGTTGAGTACAGAGAGCATGTTTCTTTCCTCCCTTCGACAGATATTTACTGGGCACTTCCTACATGTCAGATGTTGCATATACACTGAGGAGAAAGGTCATGGCCTCTGCCCCTGTCAAATTTACAGTGAAGTTACCAAATGCCAGGTAAGATCCCACTTTAGTCAAAAGAGAGGAATAACTGGCATGTGATGAGTTTCACACCAGGGAAAACAAATGAAGGGCACTTGTAACATCTTCAAAACCAGTGCTGTTCCAAGCATCGCCTGTGGACCTCCAGCCTGGCGTCCCCTGGGAGCTTGTGACCAATGCAGATTCTCAACCCCTGCCCAGACCTACTGGCAGAAGAGCCCAGAAATCTGTTCTAACAAGACTTCTGGATGATCCTAATACATTTTAAAGTGTCACAATCACCTGCCTACAACACAATAGCGCCAAGATCTCCCTTCCAAACTAATAAGAATTTCCAGGGACTTCCCTGGTGATCCAGCGGCTAATACTCCATGCTCCCAATCCAAGGGGCCTGGAATCGATCCTTGATGGGGGACAGTAGACTCCATATCCCACAACTAAGAGTCTGCATGCTGCCACTTGAAGGTCCTGCACGCCACAACTAAAATCAATCAATCAATCAATCAATCCTGCATGCCGCATCAAAGATTGAAAATCTCACAGGCTGCAACTAAGACCTGGCATAGCCAAATCAATAAAAATAAATAGGTTAAAAAAAAAGTTTCCACCTTTTCCCATGGTTTCCTTTCTCAAATGCTGCATTTTCAAAACCACCTAGGGATGCATGAGTCAACAATTAATTTTAACAACCAGTTATGTATGAAATCACATATGTTAGTTAATTGCCACAACTCCTTAACATAGGTACTATGTATTTCCCACTTTACAGGTGAAAAGACTGAGGAACAGAGAGGTTAAGCCACTTGCCCAAAGTCACACAACTAGTAAGCATTAGATATTGGATTTAAATCCAGGCAGTCTCACTCCAGAATCAAACCTGGGTCTCCTGCATGGCAGGCAGATTCTTTACCACCTGAACCACCAGGGAAGCCCAACTCTCACAAACCACTAAGTTAAACTACTTGTCAAATGAGAACTGAGCATCTTTGCCACCCATAGAGGTAGAGAGCCCAGTCCCTGGATCGCACCCTGCAGCTCGTTCCTGAGCAGATTTTGCTGGGACCTCACACCTGGGGAGACCTGCCCCTTCAGATCAGGGTGTGAAGGCTCCTGAAGTCGAGAAGAGCCCACAGCCATGCTGCCTGAGCTTCATAATGTAGGAGTCTCTGCATTCACACACCCCCTGTCCTGTGGGGTCCCCACTCAGTGAGGATGGGTTCTGGTATCCACCTAAAACCACACTTGCAAGAATCCTCACCTCCAGCTGCCGGCGCCTGGGGGCCGACCTCTGGCTCTGTCCAGGCTCTCTTCCCTTATAGGAATCTAGAATTCTGTGGTCCTTTCTGACTAGCTACCCTTGATAGAAGCTGGTTTTTACCTTTGAGTCCCAAGGTGAAGACCAGAATCTTCAATTTCTTTTCTTCTCTTCTAGGGAAGTCCTTGGTCCCTGTTGGGGGAAATATTACTAATTTTAAAGATAAGAGAGTATGTGTGGCCCAGCTCACTCTCCGAGAGCAACAACAGCTGGAAGAAACATTGGGCTGGAAGTGGCCTCCCAACTCTGCTCGCCAATCACCGCCCAGAGCCCAGGTCCACCCCTAGCCGACAGGTCCAACCCTAGCCGACAAGTCCAATCACACTCCTGGAGGAGTGAGGATGGGTACAACTGATGGTCATCTAGAAAGGACCAGCTCAAGTTGTTAAAATTAAACTATTCTGAGTCTGGTTGATCAAGGTTGTTGCCTGAGCCTCAAAGATCACTTGCCACCCCACCGGCCCTGGCCCCACAAGCTGGACCTTAGACCTTCCCATGACCGGCAGCTAGAGGGTTAATGCCTCGTCCAGCAGGGGTCCCAACCCAGCCACCCCAGACTCTGATGGACCAGTGTCCATGCTGCCCAGGTCTTGAAAGACACACACCAACTTGCTGAAATAGTACTTTTCTTTCGGCATTAGGATGATAGGTAGTTTTATTTCCTTCCTTTTGCTTATTCATGTTTTTCAACCTTTCTACAGTACGTACAGTTTACCTTTGTAATCAAGATTAGGTGGTGCTACTGGTAAAGGACTCGCCTGACAATGCAGGTAGATGTAAGAGACAAGGGTTCGACCCCTGGGTCAGGAAGATCCCCTGGAAGAGGGCATGGCAACCCACTCCAGTAGTCTTGCTTGGGAAATCCTGTGGCCAGAGGAGGCTGGTGGGCTATAGTCCACAGCATCACACAGAGTCAGACATGACTGCAGTGACTCAGGACGCACAGCACACAGAGAAAGTATGGTTTACTAAAGTAAAGATCCAGTTCAGTTCAGTTCAGCCACTCAGTCGTGTCTAACTCTTTGTGATCCCATGGACTGCAGGACGACAGGCTTCCCTGTCCATCACCAACTCCCAGAGCTTGCTCAAACTCATGTCCTTTGAGTTGGTGATGCCATCCAACCATCTCATCTTCTGTCATCCCCTCCTCCTCCTGCCTTCAATCTTTCCCAGCATCAGGGTCTTTTCAAATGAGTCAGTTCTTCACATCAAGTGGCCAAAGTATTGAAGTTTTAGCTTTAGCATCAGTCATTTCAATAAATATTTAGGACTGATTTCCTTGAAGATTGACTGGTTTGATCTCCTGGCAGTCCAAGGGACTCTCAAGAGTCTTCTCCAACACCACAGGTCAAAGCATCAATTCTTCAGCACTCAGCTTTCTTTATAGTCCAACTCTCACATCCATACACGACTACTGGAAAAACCATAGCCTTGACTAGATGGATATTTGTTGGCAAAGTAATGTCTCTTGTCTCTTCTTTTTATTGTCTAGGTTGGTCACAGCTTTTCTTCCAAAGAGCAAGCATCTTTTAATTTCATGGCTGCAGTCACCATCTGCAGTGACTCTGGAGCCCAAGAAAATAAAGTCTCTCACTGTTTCCATTGTTTCCCCATCTATTTGCTATGAAGTGATGGAACCGGATGCCATGATCTTAGTTTCCTGATTGTTGAGTTTTAAGCCAACTTTTTCACTCTCCTCTTTCACTTTCATCAAGAGGCTCTTTAGTTCTTCTTTGCTTCTTATGACACACCTTATGGATGCTGTCATCTGCATATCTGAGGTTATTGATATTTCTTCTGGCAATCTTGATTCCAGCTTGTGCTTCATCCAATCCAGCATTTCTCATGATGTATTCTGCATATAAGTTAAATAAGTAGGGTGACAATATATAGCCTTGATGTACTCCTTTCCCGGTTTAGAACCAGTCTGTTACTCCATGTCTAGTTCTAACAGTTGCCTTTTGATTTGCATACAGATTTCTCAGGAGGCAGATCAGGTGGTCTGGTATTCCCATCTCTTTCAGAATTTTCTGCAGTTTGTGGTGATCCACACAGTCAAAGGCTTTGGCACAGTCAATAAAGCAGAAGTAGATGTTTTTCTGAAACTCTTTTGCTTTTTTGATGATCCAACGGATGTTAGCAATTTGATCTCTGGTTCCTCTGCCTTTTCTAAAACCAGCTTGAACATCTGGAAGTTCATGGTTCACATACTGTTGAAGCCTGGCTCAGAGAATTTTTAGAATTACTTTGCTAGCGTGTGAGATGAGTGCAATTTTGCGGTAGTTTGAGCATTCTTTGACATTGCCTTTCTTTGGGATTGGAATGAAAACTGACCTTTTCCAGTCCTGTGGCCACTGCTGAGTTTTCCAAATTTGCTGGCATATTGAGTGCAGCACTTTCACAGCATCATCTTTTAGGTTACCACTTTAACAGCATCATCTTTTAGCATCATCTTCAAGATTACTTTTTTTTTTTTACTTTATTTTGCTTTACAGTACTGTATTGGTTTTGCCTTACATTGACATGAGTCAGCCATGAGTGTACATGAGTTCCCAAGCCTGAACCCCCCTCCCACCTCCCACCCCATATCATCTCTCTGGATTATCCCCATGCACCAGCCCCAAGCATCCTATATCCTGTATAAGATTACTTTTTAAAAATGTTAAAGATAATGGTGTGTTTTGAATTTCCTGAGATGCAATGGAGTGCCCAATTTTTACTCCTTCATTCCCACCAGGAGTGCTGGCAGGCCCCCATTACAACACAGCAAGCAGGGTCAAGGTTGGTGTTAAGAGACTCCTGAACACAGCCTTGAATCTCTTCAGAAGAAAGGCCCACGCCCTGGGTCTCAGGAAAGAAGTCTTGCACCTCCCTGGCCATGAGCCCACCTACTGCCTCTGGTCAGCATGACTAACCATCTAATTCTGGAGAAATGGGAACTCATTGAGTGATCTGGCTTCCTCCAGAGAGCAGCCCATTCGTTTCCTGAAGTGACTGGTCCACTGGGAAGCGGGCCAGGATGAACCTTTGAAGTACTCAACAGCGAGAGGAGTAGAAGGAAGAGAAAGCACAATAGAGCAGCCAGGGGCTAGGAAAGGGATGAAAGACTTCATGTCCTGGTTAAGAGCAAAGATTAGATCAAAGCTAGAGATACATGGCACACATACCACTATCATTCATCTTCCACTCAGGGCAGACATTGCCAATCAATCAGCACTTTATCCTCATTGAGACAGAGCCTCGGAATCCTTCTCAGTGCAGCTCTAGGCAACCTCCAGGCAAGTGTCTCTAGAGCTGAATCTCATTTGTGATCCCTGGAGTGCTGGGGCTGGCGATGCTAATCCTCCAGATGAGTCCACAGGGACATCTGGGTGCAGGGATCATGAGTTTCTCCTGGATCTGGAGTCTGCACTGATTGTTGCTGGAAGGTCTGTTGTTGTCAATTCCCTCTAACTCATGGAGACATCACTCTTTCTAGCATCAGGGAAACACCCATCTGGGTGTGACTCTACCTTCTGCCAGATGGGACATGAAAGGTCATCTCCCCATCAGGGCCTCTTGAGTCATGGAGCCCTCTCTTTAAATCACAACTTAGAAGGCCAAAGTTCAAAACAAATCAAGGTGGAACTCCTGTGGTTGATGTGGCGGTAACAGTCTCAAGCCAGAGCCAGTCAACACCTCCTCAGCTGCTGCATAGCCACAGAAGGACTTCCTGGAATCTTGGGCTTGGAGGGGCAGTGGAATATAACTGACCTTATAAAAGTCCAGTGTTATATAGATGGCGAGTCTGATGCCCAGAGAAGAGAAGTAAACTCGCAGGCCAGTAAGCACCAGACAAGAACCCAGGAATCTCCTTGCTCTTAATCCAAACACCCAACCCAGTGTCAAACGTTAAGTCCCTTCCTTCCTCAGATGACACTGTCTCACTGAGCTACTGCAGCCACTCCCTGGCTTCCAGTCTTGTTTGTCTGCCTGCACCTCCCATGTCTTGCTGTTGTTTAGTTGCTAAATCACGTCCAACTCTTTGCAACCCCATTTGCCAGGCTCCTCTGTCCATGGGATTTCCCAGGCAAAAATACTGGAGTAGGCTGCCATTTTCTTCTCCAGGGGATCTTCCCAACCCAGGGTTTGAACCCATGTCTCTTGCATTGGCAGGCAGCTTCTTTACCATCTGAGCAAGTCCTCAGCGGGTGGAAGGATGGATGAGAAGAAGCAAGGAGTAAGGGTGAGGGAGAGAAGTGGGGGAGGAGAGGGAACTAGGAAAAACAAGGCTGAATCAGGGAAAGAAGGCCACATCAGTAAAGAAAATGTGCTCAGTACAAGCTGGGCCACTCTCTGGACTGCAGTGCCTGGCACAAGTCTGGCTCAGCCCTGCAGCTGCTGGCCACTGGCTCCCAGCCTGAGTGACACCCCTGCCTGGCAGGGCCCCGCTGTGCTTGGCAGCCCAGCAGCCCAACCCCTCAGCGCTGCAGGGCATATGTGAGCCAGGAACCACCTCAAAGACTTGACTCTCTGCCTTGGGGCCTCCTTTTACCCTGCAAAGCCAGGGGTGGGATCAGCCCTTGACAAGCTGCCATGTTAGGGCTGTTAGGGAGCGTCTGGTCAGCCCGGAGAAGGGCAGCTTCTATCCTCTTGATCTAAAATAACAACTCTTCCGTTTTTTCGCCTTGTTTTCCTTCCCAGCACTCACCATTGCCACTCTATTGATTAGAGGCAAAATAGCCTGGGTTCAAACCCTAGCGCTGCCCCTTCCTGGGCTTTCCTGATAGCTCAGATGGTAAAGAATCCACCTGCCATGCAGGAGACCCAGGTTCAATTTCTGGGTTGGGAAGATCCACTGGAGAAAGGCTAGGCTACCCACTCCAGTATTCTTGGGCTTCCCTCGTGGCTCAGTCAGTAAAGAATCTGCCTGCAATGCAGGAGACCTGGGTTCGATCCCTGGGTTGGGAAGATCCCTTGAGAAGAGGACAGCTACCCACTCCAGTAGTCTGGCCTGGAGAATTCCATGGACTGACCATGAGCAACCCTGGCTGACCAACCTTGGGCAAGTTTCTTAACTGCTCTGTGCAGCTCACTTTTCCCACTTGTGGTGACAGAGCACCTGCCCCACAAAATGACCACGAGGCTCAGAGGAAATGGTGAATATTGTGGGCATCCAGCAGCACCTGGCACATAGTAAGTCAACCAACTGGTATTAACTGTCATCATTATTGACACCATTTCCCAGCCCAGAAACGTGCTGGGAGCACTGTGTGTTCTTTCCCGGCCACTCCCAGAGCCAAAAACAGCATGGTGAGTTGTAGGCACTTGGTTTCTTTGAAAAAAGGGTTTGATGGTTGGAAAAAGCCTCAGAGAGGTCTAGTGACTCAGGCGATGTCACACAGCAAATGGAGGCAGAGTGCCCATCTCCTCTAGCTCTATTGCTTCACACGCCTTCTCGGGGAGGTCCACCGAGGAGCAGTTGTAGGTTTTGGGGGCAAAGGCCAGAGCTGCAGGATCCAATTTGGTGACCACCGGCCACTCATGAACCTTGACAATGTGATTCTAGTGTGGTTAGTGAACTGACTTGTTCCTGTTAGTTAATTTTAATTAATTTACATTTAAACTGAAAAATAGATATGAGGCAGGAAGTAGATGGGCACCACTGCCCTCCAAACCCACCAAGGTAAAGCTATTGGAGATTCATTGCCTACGGACCGAAACTCCAAGACAGAACAGCAGGGCAATTAAGGGAAGAAGCTGGGCCCTGCTCAGACCACATATTTCTTGTTCCCGAAGTCAGGAGACCTCCCCATCCACACATAGGCAGAAAGGCTCCTTGGAGGTCAAAGGGGAGTGATGTTAACTAATGCCAGGCTACCCTTATGCCTTTCCAGTAAAATCCATCTTGGCTAAGAGATGCATGCACACACATGGGAGGATCCTGAGATATACCGAATAGGGACTCTGAACCAGGCAACTCAAAATGATTGGCCAAAGGAAACCAGGAAGAAATACTCCATAAAAGTAATTCAAAGTGCCGTGAGGGTGCAACTCAAGGACTCTCCCTCTGAGTGTGCCTCTGTGTCTAGTCACACATACTGTACTCGTTTCCTCTTGATAAATACTTCACTTGCTTCACTACTTTCCGTCTTTGTGGAAATTCTTTTCTGCATAGTTGAAGGGCCAGGGCCCTTGTCACTGACCTCTGGTCTAGCGGCTAGGATCTGGTACTCTCACCACCAAGGCTCAGCCCAGTCTCCGGCTGCGAACCCAAGCCTCGCTCCAAGCCGTTGCAGGCCAAGGCCACCCGAGATCAGATACTTGATTCAGTTACTGGAAAACTTTTCTCTGGGTCTGAAACAACTTAGGGAAGTGAACTTACTTTTTCAACTACGCATTTTGTGAAGTCAAAAATACAGATCAAGTATTCTCAGAAAAACTTGGCGTCTGAATTGAGATATGATGTAAAACATAAAATGGACACTACGTTTGCAAGGCTTACTAGGCATGAAAGAACACAAAATATCTTGCTAATGATTGTACATATTGATTCTGTGTTGAAAAGATCACATTTGGAATACTCTGGGTTAAAGAGTGAGTTATTAAAATTCCATCTGTTTCTACAGAAAATTGAAAATTATTTTTTTAAGGTTTTTTTTTTGATGTGGGCCATTTTTTAAGTCTTTGCTTACTTTGTTACCGTATTGCTTCTGTTTTATATTTTGGTTGCTTGGCCATGAGGCATGTGGGATCTTAGTTCTCCAGCCAGGGATCAAACCCACACCACCCACCCCCCAACCCCAGCATTGGAAGGTGAAGTCTTAAACAATGGACCACCAGGCAAATCCCGGAAAATTATTTAGGTGGCTCACATTATATTTCCATCGAAAGGTGCCAGACTAGAGGGACAAAGATGAGGTAAAGAGAAAGGTGGCTTACTGGCCGCAGGGCTGGCCCCAGGACTCCAGGACAAAGATACGTGAGGCTGGGCTCAGGAGCTCGGCTGGGCTACTTGGGAGGCCTCAGGCTGGCTGGCTCCCTGCTCCTCACACACTCCCCTGACGAAGCAGTGCTCAGGGATTAACGTTAATTCTTTCCCTGGAGGGCAGATGGGGAGAAGGTTAAGTGCCGAGTGACTACAGCTGCCCAATTAAGCCCTGGGAGAGGGATGAGGGCGGAGGAGGAGGCTGGGGAATGTTCTTAGGGATTCCCAGGGAGACAGGAAGCAGTGAGGGCTTGACCTCCTTTATCTCATTTCCCCTTCTGCAGTCAGCCGGCTTCCCCTCCAGGCTCAGCAGGGATGGTTCACTTTCCCAAGACCACACAGCAGGCTCAGGCCTGACCCGGACTCCCTTGTCCCAGTCCCTGCGCTAGCTCTTCAAAGAGCAGCCCCAGGTTCAAAAGCAGTTGCCTCTTTGCTGTTGCTCTGGGAAGGCGCTAGATGCGATGGGACCGGAAAGATGGGAGAGGGATTTGGCGAAGATTGACCGCTGACACTGACCGACCAGTCATCCTGGGCCACATGGCCTGCACCGCCTCACTGAATTCTCCTGACTCTCCTGTGCTCTCGGTACTGGCACTGTCCCCATTTCCAGATGAGGCTGTGGAGGCTTGGAGAGGTTCAGCAGGTTGCCTAGGGGTGTCCAGGCAGACGGTCAGGAAGCAGGGGACCTCTACACCAGGTGGCCTGGTCTGACCTGAGCTCTGACCTTAACCACTATGTCGTGTTACCTCTTCTCCCAGAGGTCTTGCCCCCAAATGTCAGACTTGTCAGCAGGGAGGTCAAAGTGGTGGGACAGGTGCCTGCCTGGAGTCTTCCTCTGGCTATTAGATCCCTGACCTGGAGATGAGGCAGGAAGGAACTCATGATACCCTAGCTACCTCTTACTATCCCCAGCTTAGATGCCACCTCCTCCAGGAAGCCCTCACTGACTCCCCACCACTTCCCTTTCAGCCTAGTTACCGGTCCCTCCTCCCCACTCCCTCTGCTCTCCAGAGCTCTATATTCACCCACAGAAAAAAAACAACCAACATGAAGTATTTCAATTTACCCTTGTGACAATTTTCTATGTCAACTTGATGGGAACTGGGGGTGCCCAGGTTAAACATTGTTCCTTAATGTCCCTTTGAGGGTGTTTTCCAGAAGAGATTAGCATTTAAATCAATGGACTGTAAAGCAGTCCAATCCCCGAAGGCTTGAAAAGAACTGAAAGGCAGAGGAAGGGGGAGTTTGCTCTCTGGGTCTGACTGTGGGAGCCGAGACCTTGCTCTTCCCTGTCTTAGGCTAAGGCTTACACCATCATGGTCCCCAGTTCTTAGAACCACTGGCTTTCCTGGGTCTCCAGAATGCAGCTGGCAAATTGTAGGACTTTTAAGCCTCCATAATTACAGGAGCCAATTCCTTATAATAAATCATATATATGTCTATATTCTATTAGCTCTGTTTCTCCAAAGAACCCTGGCTAATCCAACCCTCACAACCATCCAATTAAGAAGGTACTCTTATTATTTTCATTTGACAGTTAAAAAAAAAAAGAGGCCTAGAAATAGAAAATTAATTGTTCATGGTCACAGAGCTCATAAGTAGTCACAACCCAGATGTTTTCAGCCAAAGTGCCCACTCCGAAAGCCACACCATGCTTGCTTCCTACACAACATCCTATCAAATTATCGGTTTTCTTCTCGGTTTCAAAAACTACACTGATGTTCACAGGGGCGTTATTCATAAGCCAAAATGACACAGTGCCTACCAACTGATGAATGGATACATGAAATGGGGTATATCCATACAACAGAAAGCTATTTGGCCACCGAAAGGAATAAAGTCCTGGTTCGGATACTTAGCTGGATCTTGAAACAGGATGCTGAGTGAAAGAAGCCAGTCACAAAAGCCCACATGTTGTAGATTCCACTTACAAGAAATGCCCAGAGTACACAAATCTATAGGGACAGAAAGATCAGTGGTTACTGAGGGGCCGGGGGAGGCAGGATGGGAATGAGTGGTCGAAGTTTCTTTTGGGGATGATGAAAACGTTCTAAAATTAGATTGTGGTGACAGTTACGCCACTCTGTGAAGAAAAGGAAAACCCACTGAACTGTACACTTTCAATGGGTAAGTTTTATATGTTTATTATATGTCAATTAAGCTATTGGTAAAAAAAAAAAAAAGCAGCAGCAAAAACAAAAAGAATCCAGAAGGGGTGGAAGATCTGCAGCAGAGTAAGCAAGAAAAGAGAGAACATGGAGCAGGTCCCTGAGGTCCTTATAGCTTAAAAATGTTGAGTTTTATTTTAACTGTGAATAGAAGCCACTGGGGGTTCTGAGGGAGAATCTGGTCCTTTTTACATGTTTTAAAGCTCGTTCCTTTGCAGGCAGCATCAGGGTGAACAGCATGGATCCTGGGGCCTGGATTCAAAAACCAGCTGAGCCCATGTTCCCAGCTAGGTGACTGCAGCAAGCTATGTAATCTTTGGGGACCTCTGTTTCTCAACCGTAAAATGGGATGATAATAGCATCTCCCCCGCAGGAGACTTAACTGCTTGAATATTCATGAGGTGCTCAAAATAGCGCCTGGCAGGTGCGCAGGTCCCTGTAAGAATTTGGTGATATACGTAAATAAGAAGGTCCTCACCAGGTGATTCTCACCCACCTCGGGAGAGAGTACAGTCAGTTGAGATACGCTCTCAGCTCTGCAAAGCTCTTACCCGCCAGGCTCCATCCAAGTAATTGCTCCTGAGGCTTCATTCCAAATGGGCCATAAATCAGAGGCCAGGGGCTCCTGTTACCAGCGGCTGGTGGCGCAGTCCCTCCCCGGGGTAATGGGAAGCAGATGCTGCCAAATCAGTCTGGCCTCCAGAGGCCTGTGTACCTGATCTGCTCTCAACACACCAGTACAGGCAAGAATTTCCACCAGCCCTTAAGGCGAGGGTTGTCAAAGAAACAGCCTCCTAGGGCTTCCAGATGTTCAGCGGCTTGTTTCAAGCAGGAGGTGGGCAGCTCATGGGGGTCCCTAAGGGCTCAGGGAGGAAGGTAAGGTCGTGGCTAACACTGGGTTCCTTCCAAAGGCCTGACCAGGAGGCAAGGTGTGGGGGCCAGGAGGTGGCAAGCTGTGAAGGGACCAGTGCGAGCTTTGCAGGTGTGAGGAGCCTGTTTAAAATTCTCCACTTCTCACTGCTTCAGCCTGAGCTCTACAACCACGGGTGCTACCTTTCCAGACCTCTGTTTCATCACCTGTGAAATGGGTGTGATGTTACCTAACTCCAAGACATCTGAAGGGTGGGAAGTCATTTAAGTGAAATTCCCAGTACAGTGTCAGGCATATAGTGACCCGGACACATCTCTCCTTGAGCAACAAAATACAAAGAAACAGTATGGGACTAAAAATAGCTGCACCCATGCACCCCTGGGGGGAAATTCTGAACCCTAGAGATACAAAGAGACCAAAAATTCAACTGCCATTTCTGAAGAGCCTGGAGCAAAAGCAGAGTACTGCCCCTGCCGACTGCACACACCACCACTGGAGGGGTGGGCACAACGCCTAAGCCAGCCCTCCAGCCCGCCCCTGGATACACTCCAACCCTCATACCTCATGAGGAACAATCTTGATTTCCCCATCTCACTCCCCCACCCCTCACCCCCCAAGCCCCCCGCAGGAGGAGCCAGTCAGCAAGGGAGCCTGTTGTTTGTTCTCACTCTACCCTGCCGTAGCAAGGGCCCCAGTAAAGCCTTGCCTGAATTTCTGGTGTGGCCCCTGATCAACTTCTATCGAGAACCCTGACCTGTAACAACAGTAGACGCTCAAAAGAATAAAAACAATTTGTTATAAGGGAGCTAAGCCCAGAAACTTGCTATCCAATAAACCTTTATTGTCTCGGACACAGCACAGTGTCAGGGCCAGAGGAAGCACAGGACACCCTCAGGAGGCTTTCTTGTCAAGCTTCCGAAGGCCAAGACTGTGAGAAGATTCAGAAAATTTCCTGGATGCATAACACGTTCCTTAGGAGTTATGCAGCTGTAGGTCCAAAGATAAGTTGGCTTTATGTAAGGTTGAATCAGGGCTCATGTGGTGTCACCAGGAGCCAGTTCCTCTTTAGTCTCCTCTGATAAATGGCCAGATTTTAACAAATACAGAATGTCAAGAAGCCCTTGGAAACTTTCAGTGGGAATGTAAATTGGTGCAGCTGCTATGGAAAATAATATGGAGGTTCCTCAAAAAACAAAAAGAAAGAAAGAAAGCAGGGGACTACCCTTATGGTTCAGTGATAAAGATTCTACTTCCAATGCAGAGGGTGAGGCTTTAATCCCCAGTCAGGGAACTAAGATCTCACATGCCACATGCAGCCAAAAAAGCAAAAAATAAAAAGCAGAAGAACTACCATAAGATCCAGCAATCCAGCAATCCCTCTCCTGGATGTGTAGCTTAAAAAAAACGAATATATTAATCTGAAAAGACACATGCACCCTAATGTTTATAGCAGCACTATTTAAAACAACCAAGATGTAGAAACAACCCAAACGCCCATCAACAGACAAAGGGATAAAGAAGATGAGGGGTGTGTGTGCGTGTATACACACACACAATGTATATATTTTAAAAAAACGGAATTCTCTCATCTGTAGCACACACATGTACCTAGAGAATAGTAAGCTTAATGAAACATCAGATGGAAAAAGACAAATACTATATGATATCACTTGGGTTTCCTAGGTGGCTTAGTGGTAAAGAACCCACTTGCCAATGCAGGAGACTCAGGAGACACGGGTTCAATCCCTGGGTTGGGAAGATCCCCTGGAGAAGGGCATGGCAACCCACTCCAGTATTCTTGCCTAGGAAATCCCACGGACAGAGGAGGCTGGCGGGCTACAGTCCATGGGGTTGCAAACAGTCGGACAAGACTTAGCAACAGAGCACGCATGCATATGTGGTATCAGTTATATATGGAATATAAAAAATAATACAAGGAAACATATACACAAAATTGACTCACACATATATACATAAGAAAGCAAATTATGGTTAGTAAAGAGCAGTGGGAAGGAGAGAGGAACAAATTAGGGGTATGAGATTAACATACCAACTACTACATATAAAATAGATAAGCAACAAAGATATTTTGTATAGTGCAGGGAATTATAGCCATTGTCTTGTAATAACTTTAATGTTGTACAATCTGTAAAAATACTGAATCATCATCTGTATACCTGAAACTAATATAGTATTTATTGTAAATCAACTGTAATTCAATTTAAAAAAATACAGATGGCCAGTTTAATTTGGGTTTAAGATAAACAAGAATTATTTTTTTAGTATAAGTGTGTACTGGTCAGCAGTGCCTGCCACAGGGGCAGGGGCTCTGGGTGCAGCAGACGTGGGTATGGCATAGGCCCCACCATAGAGCCCCCAGAACTTACATAGGGCTGGGGAAACAGATTCTTGGAGGGCACAAACAAAACCTCATGCACACCAGGATCCAGGAGAAAGGAGCAGAGACCCTACAAGAGACTGACCCAGACTTGCTCATGAGTGTCCAGGAGGCTGAGGTGTGGGTTGGCTGTGGCTTAGGTCGGGGCAGTGAGTGCAGCAAGTACATGCCTTTCGAAGGAGGTCGCCACTATCTTCATTGCCTCCACTATAGTTGGCCTCAGGTCAAACAACAGGGAGGGAGCACAGCCCCACCCATCAACAGAAAATTGGATTAAAGATTTACTGAGCGTGGCCCCACCCATCAGAACAAGACCCAGTTTCCCCCTCAGTCAGTCTATCCTGTCAGGAAGCTTCCATAAGCCTCTTATCCTTCTCCATCAGAGGGCAGACAGACTGAAAACCACAATCACAGTAAACTAATCAAACTGATCATATGGACCACAGCCTTGTCTAAATCAATGAAACTATGAGCCAAGCCGTGTAGGGCTGTCCAAGGCAAGCAGGTCATGGTGGAGGGTTCTGAAAAAATGTGGTCCACTGGAGAAGGGAATGGCAAACCACTTCAGCATTCTTGCCTTGAGAACCCCATGAACAGTATGAAAAGGCAAAAAGATAGGACACTGAAAGATGAACTCCCCAGGTCGGTAGGTGCCCAATATGCTACTGGAGATCAGTGGAGAAATAACTCCAGAAAGAATGAAGGGATGGAGACAAAGCAAAAACAACATCCAGCTGTGGACGTGACTGGTGATAGAAGCAAGGTCCAATGCTGTGAACAACAATATTGCATAGGAACCTGGAATGTTAGGTCCATGAATCAAGGTAAATTGGCAGTGGTCAAACAGGAGACGGCAAGAGTGAACATTGACATTTTAGGAATCAGTGAACTAAAATGGACTGGAATGGGTGAATTTAACTCACACGACCATTATATCTACTACTGTGAGCAAGATTCCCTTAGAAGAAAAGGAGTAGCCCTCATAGTTAACAAGAGTCCAAAATGCTATACTTGAGTGCAGTCTCAAAAACGACAGAATGATCTTTGTTCGTTTTCAAGGCAAACCATTCCATATCACGATTATCCAAGTCTATGCCCCACCAGTAATGCTGAAGAAGCTGAAGTTGAACAGTTCTATGAAGACCTACAAGATCTTCCAGAACTAGCACCCAAAAAGATGTCCTTTCCATTATAAGGAACTAGAACGCCAAAGTAGGAAGTCAAGAGATACCTGGTCGCTCAGTCGTGTCCGACTCTTTGCGACCCATGGACTGTAGCTCACCAAGCTCCTCCGTCCATGGGATTCTCCAGGCAAGAATACTGGAGTGGGTTGCCATTTCCTTCTCCAGAGATACCTGGAATAACAGGCAAATTTGGCCTTGGAGTACAGAATGAAGCAGGAAAAGGCTAACAGAGTTTTGGCAAGAGAATTCCCTGGTCATAGCAAACATCCTCTTTCAACAACACAAGAGAAGGCTCTACACATGGACATCACCAGATGGTCAAAGCAAAGTCAGATTAATTATATTCTTTGCAGCTGAAGATGGAGAAACTCTATACAGTCAGCAAAAACAAGATTTGGAACTGACTGTGGCTCAGGTCATGAACTCCTTATGGCCAAATTCAGACTTAAATTGAAGAAAGTAGGGAAAACCACTAGACCATTCAGATATGACCTAAATCAAATCCCTTACGATTATATCGTGGAAGTGACAAATAGATTCAAGGGAGTAGATCTGATAGAGAGCCTTAAGAACTAAGGACTTAGGTTCATGACATTGTACAGGAGGCAGGGATTAAGACCATCCCCAAGAAAAAGAAATGCAAAAAGGCAAAATGATTGTCTGAGGAGACCTTACAAATAGCTGAGAAAAGAAGAGAAGCTAAAGGCAAAGGAGAAAAGGAAAGATAAACCCATGTGAATGCAGAGTTCCAAAGAATAGCAAAGAGAGATAAGAAAGCCTTCCTCAGTGATCAATGCAGAGAAGCAGAGGAAAACAAATGAGTGGGAAAGACTAGAGATCTCTTCAAGAAAATTAGAGATACCAAGGGAACATTTCATGCAAAGATGGGCACAATAAAGGACAGAAGTGGTATGGACCTAACAGAAACAGAAGATATTAAAAAGAGGTAGCAAGAATATGCAGATGAACTACACAAACTTCATGACCCACATAACCATGAAGGTGTGATCACTCACCTAGAGTCAGACATCCTGGAATGCGAAGTCAAGTGGGCCCTAGAAAGCATCACTACGAACAAAGCTAGTGGAGGTGATGGAATTCCACTTGAGCTATTTCAAATCCTAAAAGATGATGCTGTGAAAGTCCTACACTCAATGTGCCAGCAAATTTGGAAAACTCAGCAGTGGCCACAGGACTGGAAAAGGTCAGTTTTCATTCCAATCCCAAAGAAAGGCAATGCCAAAGAATGCTCAAACTACTGCACAACTGCACTCATCTCACATGCTAGCAAAGTAATGCTCAAAATCCTCCAAGCCAGGCTTCAACAGTACGTGAACCGTGAACTTCTAGGTGTTCAAGCTGGATTTAGAAAAGGCAGAGGAACCAGAGATCAAATTGCTAACATCCGCTGGATCGTCAAAAAAGCAAGAGAGTTCCGGAAAAACATGTATTTCTGCTTTATTGACTATGCCAAAGCCTTTGACTATGTGGATCACAACAAACTGGAAAATTCTGAAAGAGATGGGACTACCAGACCACTTGACCCGCCTCCTGAGAAATCTGTACACAGGTCAAGAAGCAACAGTTAGAACCAGACATGGAACAACAGACTGGTTGCAAATTGGGAAAGGAGTACATCAAGGCTGTATATTGTCACCCTGCTTATTTAACTTATATGCAGAGTACATCATATGAAATGCCAGGCTGGATGAAGCACAAGCTGGAATCAAGATTACTGGGAGAAATATCAGTAACCTCAGATATGCAGATGACACCACCCATATGGCAGAAAGTGAAGAACTAAAGAGCCTCTTGATGAAAGCGAAAGAAGAGAGTGAAAAAGTTGACTTAAAACTCAACATTCAGAAAACGAAGATCATGGCATCTGGTCCCATCATTTCATGGCAAATAGATGGGGAAACAATGGAAATGGTGAGAGACTTAATTTTGGGGGCTTCAAAATTATAGCAGATGGTGACTGCAGCCATGAAATTAAAAGATGCTTGCTCCTTGGAAGAAAAGTTATGACCAACCTAGCTAGCATATTAAAAACCAGAAACATTACTTTGCCAACAAAGGTCCATCTAGTCAAAGCTATGGTTTTACCACTAGTCATGTATGGATGTGAGAATTGAACTATAAAGAAAGCTGAGTGCTGAACAATTGATGCTTTTGAACTGTGGTGTTGGAGAAGACTTTTGAGAGTCCCTTGGACTGCAAGGAGATCCAACCAGTCCATCCTATGGGAAATTAGTCCTGACTATTCATTGGAAGGACTGATGCTGAAGCTGACTCTCCAGTACTTTGGCCACCTGATGCAAAGAACTGACTCATTTGAAAAGACCCTGATGCTGGAAAAGATTGAAAGCGGGAGGAGAAGGGGACGACAGAGGATGAGATGGCTGGATGGCATCCCCGACTTGATGGACATGAGTTTGAGTAAGCTCCGGGAATTGGTGATGGACAGGGAAGCCTGGCGTGCTGCAGTCTATGGGGTCAGAAAGCGTTGGACATGACTGAGTGACTGAACTGAACTGAAACATGTAGTGGGACATACTTATAAAAAAAATTTTTTAATCACTATTTATCTAAAAATCTAATTTAATTGGACTCCTGTATTTTCTCTGGCAGTCCCTTAGGCTGAGTCCACTGGGGTAGCAATTGAGCGGCAAACCTCTCAGAGCTTCTCACTGGCTCAGACTGGCTCAACCCGAAGCAATCAGTGTGGCCCAAGGAAATTTATTCACTGGGTGCTATCACTTAGTTGACCTGCCCCATCCTCAGACTCTGTAGTGCATCTCAAGCTTCTATGAGGGTGGTTCCCTGAAAGCAAAGTCCTGGCATTACAAACACACTGCATTTAGAAGTAGAGATGGGGTGGATGAGAGGCAAGAAAGATATAAGCTGCTGTGAGCAAGTACAGAGAGAGGAATTCCTGAGCTGGAGGTGGAGAAGTAGGATCTCCCAAGTGGTGGGGTCACCAGACCTGTTGGGGTCAGGTCAATTCAGTCGCTTAGTCGTGTCCAACTCTTTGCGACCCCGTGGACTTCAGCACGCCAGGCTTCCCTGTCCATCACCAACTCCTGAGGCTTGCTGAAACCCACATCCATCGAGTTTGTGATGCCATCCAACCATCTCATCCTCTGTCATCCCCTTCTCCTCCTGCCTTCAATCTTTCCCAGCATCATTTCCAGCAGTTGGGGGTGCCGGGAGACAAACGTGGGTCCCTTAGGGTAAAAAAAAAAAACCCATGTTGTGCCTGACTCGGTTGTGGCATCTTTGGGTGAACCTCACCTCTCGGAAGGTTCACCTCACCTTCCCTAATTACTTTTCTTCTTTGAGCCTCAGTTTGCTCATCAGCAAAATGGGGTAAGAATTCAGACTCTTTGGAGTTGTTGTGAGGATTACCTGAGGTTCAATCAACCCCTGAATTGGGGCCCAGTTTTTTCTTACATCATGGTCACAAATTCAGTGGGCCACTCTCAAAACTTCATTCCCTAAGGATAGATTTTCACAAAGTAGGCTTTCTGTGTTAGAGATCTATTTCATTCCTAGAAAACAGCAAAATGAATTACGCTTGTTGGATAATTCTTGGCTGTGGGGGCCGTTCAGTGCATTGTGTGATGCTTAGCAGCACCCCTGGTTTCTCTACCTACTAGGAGCCAGTAGCAGCTCCCCCCACCCAGCTGTGACAACAAAAATATCCCCAGACAAATGTCCCCAGAGGAAAGGGAAGGGTAAATTCCCTCCCTCCACTGAGAATCACTGTGATAATGGAATAAAATACAAATATATGCTCATATAAACAACTTTCAAGCTGTTGCATCAAACGTATATTGCAAACCCTATATTATACATGTCCCATCAGGGAGACTTATCTACAGTGATTGAGCTCACTGTAGTCCCTGCAAATCAAGACCCCATAAATTGGAGTGAAGACACCACTTCCTGAAGTAAGCAAGCCTGAATATTCTTCCTGCCCCCAGGGACTTTCAAACTGCATTGGAAATGAGAATCATCTGTCTAAAAAACGTAGACTTGTCAAGTTAATTGAATGGGGAAGGCCAGGCACAGGGCATGCCCAAGCCTCTCTTTAGCTTCCATTTCAGCAGAAGCCAAAGGGCTGCTTGGAACAACATCGGATTTGTGTTGTGTCCCTGTCTTACAGTCAGGCTCTGCTTTTCACTATCTTTTTAAGTCATGGAAATCAGGGTCACAGCCCAGCTTTCATCAGCCACTGTGGGTGGGCGGGAGAGAATGCAGGGTGCCTGCAGGTGAAGGACAGCAGACAGCAAAATTCAGCTGAAACTATCCGAGGCCTTGCACTGAAACCTGGGCTTCCTTGCACAAGCTACGTGTTCCTAAGCTTCTGCCTCATCTCTCCCATAGGTCTGGCTTCGTGGGCCTGGGTCCTGCTCAGTCCATCCTCAGAAGGGCCCCATGCTTGGTTCAATGCTCTGAGATGCCGGAGACATGGGTTTGATCTCTGGGTTGGGAAGATCCCCTGTAAGAGGAAATGGCAACCCACTCCAGTATTCTTCCTAGCAAATCCCATGGACAGAGGACCCTGGCCAGCTACTGTCCATGGGGTCACAAAGAGTCGGACATGACTAAGCTACCGAGCACACATCACTGTCTTGAATTCTTAGTCATTTTTGAACAAGGGCACTGCATTATCACTGAGCACTGGGCCCCGTAAATCACGTGGCCCCAGCCTGCTCTCTGAACTCAATGTTTGCATCTGTAAAAGGCAGTAACAATGCCCTCCCAGGTTTACACACCAGTCCAGTCGCTGACAATACAGGAAGCTGCCAGCACTTGCCTGGCCATCCCAGGTGCCCAAGGAACAGGGGATGCAGTCAGTTTCAGGACCTATCTCAGAAGGAAGTCTTTAACTACAGGCCCGAGACCATGACTTGAGGCTTCCGGAACCTCTGAAATTCTCACTGTTTATTATTTTTGAGATCCCATCTGTTTCCTGCAGCAATGAGCTCTTCAAATGAAAAGGCCTGTGAACTAGGGTTGGGGTGGGGAGCAGGACCAGCCAGGGCCGTTGGGGGACTCCACCCCTTGGGCAGCCTGGCTGGGGAGGAGAGGTCCCAGGAGAGAACGGCAGAGGCAATCTGTGAGAAACACAGACTGCATTCCCTAAGCTTCTGCAAAGGAGGAAGGCAGAGGGACTTCTCTCTTACATTTGCACCCCATTAAGGCTTCCCTCATGGCTCAGACATGGAGAAGGGCACGGCAACCCACTCCAGTATTCTTGCCTGGAGAATCTCTTGGATAGAGGAGCCTGGTGGGCAACAGTCCATAGGATTGCAAAGAGTCAGACATGACTGAAGCAACTTAGCAGGCAGGCAGGTATGGCTCAGATGGTCAAGATTACCATTAAAGGAGTGCTAGGTTCGATCCCTGGGTTGGGAAGTTCCCCTGGAGAAGAAAAATAGCAGTCCACTCCAGAATTCTTGCCTGGAGAATCCCACGGACCGAGGAGCCAGGCAGGCTACAATCCATGGGTCACAGAGTCGGACACGGCTGAGCAACTAACACGCTCACTTTTTTCAAGCTTCCCAAAGAGAAGCAGAAAGGGTGGAGTGACAGTTGGTCCTCGGGGATGTACATAACCCTCAGCCTTATCCCTTATCCCTCCTCTTATCCCTCCTCCCCATACTGTGATCAACAAGCTTCCAAGAGGCCCTGGCTGTGCCCTGCCCCACTCAGCAGGAACATCTTGGCAAGTCCAGTTAGGGTGGGGGGCTGGAGTGATGAGGGGTTCTGTCTGTCCCATCAATCACTCCTGCAGGTGCCCAGGGCCTGCCTACCTGTATAGTTTATGCTTCTCGACCACAGGAAGAGACTGCGGAGCTCAGGGGTCCTGACTGGGCTCCCTTGGGCATCCCTGGCTAAAGATCTACGCGTTCCCTGCCCAGGGGGGCAGGCAGCATTTGGAAACCGCAGCCCCTCCTGCCCATGAGGTGCCCTGTGCGCTCTCCTTTATCATCACATCCCCTCCTTCTCTCTCCCATCCCCCAGCCGGAGGGATCCTTTCCTTCCGCCAGGTTCAGAACTCTGCCTCTTCCCCAGCCCTTCCCTCACATCTATTATTTATGCCTGCCAGTCCCTCCCATCCCCCTGAGGCCTAAGCTTTTGAAACTCCAAAGCCAGGAGCTGACACTCTTTGCTCTCAGTTTCTGCTGAGTCATCCCCTCCCCGAGGCAATAAGTACAGAGTGCACGGGGGTAGAATGGAAGAGGAGGTGAGGTGGAAACACCGGGAGCAAAGAACACATCGCTTCCCACCCCACACTCTCTAACAGTTCTGTCGAGAAGTAGAAAGACCGTGTTTGCTTACTTGTTTCACACCAAGCAGAGCTATGCCTGTGGGTAACTGTCACCTTAGGAAAACCATCTCTCAGGTGACCAGATGTTGGAGGAGGGCGTGGCAGCCCCCGCAGAGAGAAACCCAAAGCCCAGCATCGCCTGCATCGGTACCAGTGTCTCTCAGGTTGAGACTAAGAGGGGCTTCTCAGCCCCCTGCCCCTTCCCTTCTCCCCTTTGAGGCCTTCATCCTTAGGAAAGTCACTTGATCTGAGACTGTGGTAGTCACAGAGTTTGTGATGGAGACCACGGGAACAGGTAGGGCTCTAACGCTCAATCAACAAGGAAGCCCACTTACAGGGAAGTCAGAGGGGCTTCTACCCGAGCTTCTGAACAGGAGCATCGTTTCCTCAAAGAATCTTAATAACGCCATCAATTACTATACAGACATTTTGGAAAAATCATCACCCCCTTGGGGAAGACCACCAGGCAGGTGATGAGGGGAACTCTTTTCCCCTGGGTGAGTAGAACCTGCCGCCGATAGTTCACGGTGGTCTGCAATCCTGGTGACGGCAACCCTGCCAGGACAGTCCCGAGGAGGAAGAAGCCTGTTCAGGGACTAAGCTGGAGAATTAAGCACCTCATCCTAATTTGGAAGACATTTCCATCCATAACTTCACTAAAAGGCACTTCCTTTAGTTGTTCCATGCCATGTCAACTCCTTTAGAGACAGGCTGGGGCCTGGGACCCTCTGCTGCAGTGCTTGCTCCTGGACACACCTCTCCTTAAGCAAAGAAATACAAAGAAACTACATGGAACTAAAAATAACTGCACGCATGCGGCAGCTGGGGCAAATTCTGGACCCAAAAGATACAAAGCGACCAAAAAAGCCAACTGCCACTTTTGAAGAGCCTGGAGCAGAAACAGAGCTCAGAGAGTGAATGCAGCGTACTAAGCATGCCTGCTGCACACAACGCCATGAAAGCAGTGGGCAAATACCTAAGCTACCTCTCCAGCCTGACCCCTGGACACACCCCAACCCTCACCCCATGTAAGGAACGAGCTCGATTCCCCTCTCCCCGCAACTCCCTGCTGCCCTGCACAGGAGCCAGCAAGGGAACCTGCTGTTTGCTCTTACTCCCCGCCTGCAGCAGCAGGGGCCCCAGTAAAGCTTGCCTGAGTTTCTTGTCTGGCCTCTAGTCAATTTCTATTGACTGGGGAAACCCACGAACCCTGGTCTTTTGTAACACCTTCAGCACGTGCACATTCAAGTTCAGGGCGGGAACGGGTCTCTTGAGGTCTCTGAGGCCTGAGGATAGGAGGGAACCAGGTGTGGTGAGATGGAGTTGCCACCACAAAGCCCACTGGGACCCTTGTGTAATGTTGATCCTCAGTACAAGACCAAGTCACCGAGTTCCTCTGCTGAATTTGTCCCAAAGTTAGTAGCACTTGTTCCTTCTGAGTTCCCGCACGGTGCTGGTGGAGAGGCCCACCGCAAACCAGTCAGCTGATCTCGGGTACATTTTAATAACCCTTCAGAGTCCATGAAGAAAATCTGCCCGTGGAATTCTCCAGGCAAGAATACTGGAGTGGGTTGCCATCCCCTTCTGGGGATCTTCTGGACCCAGGGATCGAACCTGGGTCTCCTGCACTGCAGGCGGATTCTTAACCATCTGAGCCCCCAGGGAAGCCCTATTGCACACTTAACAGACTATAATCTAGTGTAAATGCCACTTTTTTTTCCTTGGCCACACTGTGAGGCTTGCAGGACATTAGTTCCCCAACCAGGGATAGAACCCGTGCCCCCTACAGTAGAAGCAGAGTGCTAACCACTGGACCATCGGGAAATTCCCAAACATCACTTTTACGTGCACTGGGAAAAGGAAAACTTTTCGCTTTCTTGTGATATTCACTGTATCGCAGTGGTTTAGAACTGAACTCACACATCTCCAAGGTCCACTTGTACTTAATCCTAGCTCATTTGCTTTCCTTTCTCTCCCCTCCCCAGTCCTTCCCCGTTAGTTAAAAGAAAAAAAAAAGTACAGCCTGATACATGGGAGAATGTTCCATAAACGTAAATGTAAATCAATTTTGTCCAGAGCACCTGCAGATCCCTCTCCTCCCCCAGAATCATTGGCCATTAACCTATTCAGGACACAGTTATTACAAGACTTCTCTGCACAGGCTGAGGATAAAATAATGAGCAAAAATAATTATTATCCAGCCCTTATAGTCTAGGAATATAGTCAAACCTGCTGGGTATCTCTGTAAGCAAAAGGTATTCTCTATACCTTACCTCAAACCCTGCCCAGAGTTTATTCATTCATTCTTCAATATTTACAACTTTTGAACTAAAACTGGATTAGGCTGAAAGCAACATGAAATCCAAATATAATTGGCTGCCTGAAACTATAAAGTGTTGCTTTCTTCCCCTCTTATATGACATCATGTCTAGTGGCAAATTGTTTTCTAGGTAAATGCTGTCAGACCAGCAAGAAATCTTAATGGTTCTGTTGGTCTTTTCCTCATGGACATAACATGACTGTCACAGCTCCAGCCATTAAAACTATATTCTAAGCAAGAGAAAAGTGGGAAGGTCATAAGCAAAAGAGCCCTTATCAGGTGAGTCTGGCTCCCTTTTGTGGAGCTTTTCAGGAAGTTCTCTTTAACCACTTACACTTCTGTAAGTGACACTGTTGGTGCCTGCCCTTCTCATGTCCCCTGGACACTCGTTAGTTGGGTACCACGGAAACTACTTCTACAAACATTTTCCTTCAGCCCCAGTAGCTTGTTCAGGTCACCACATAGAGCAGACCTGAAGTCAGAGTTAATGGGGCCCAGGAGCAGTCTCAACCAATGACAGACAGCAGATGGTGGACAAATACTCCAGCTTTCTCAGCCTCAGAGGCTCCCAGGATAACAGAGCCCCAGCTGCCCCCTTGCTTACTCACAGGGTCTGCATTTGCCTTCTTCTCCCTGTCTCATTTCTCCACTGCCATACAAATCCTTCCTGGAATCACCTTCCAAATAAATCGCTGGCTCTTGAATCTTTGCCTTAAAGAGTCTGCTTCTGAGAATGCAAACTGAGACAGCCTGGCTGGTTCGTAGCCACAGCATCACATGACCACTCTGGCTGCCAGAGTCTGGAAGGTGTGACCAGTTAGATGGATACAAGAGGCAACATCTTGGGTGAGATTATCTCTAGCAGTCTTTACCATACCTACATCAGGTGACCTCTAGATCAGGTCCAGAATTTCCCAATTTGCACCAAGAACCCTCCCAGAACCATGCCATGCCAAGCATCCTGCTGTGCACAGCACAGGGTTCCAGTGGAGGCCAAGACAGCCTCATCCCTCAGGGGCTTAGAGTCTCAAGGGGGAAGCAGACAAATAGCAACTATAATGCATCCTGAGAGCCTTATATGCATGATAATATCTAACCCTCCAGGACTATTTTCACTCTTCATTCTACAGATGAAGAAACTGAGAATCAGGGAGGCTGAATAATTTGCCCAAGAACATGGACTAGAGCATGTCAGATTCCAAACTCAAAACTCAGCTTGTCTGACTCCTGAAGGAGGTGATAGATCAGCTATGCCTGGCCAATGTGCAGGGAGACAGGTGGAAAAGGGGGTGAGACAGTTCCAGGCAAGAAGAAGAGCACGTGCCAAGGCCAGCAGGCTGGAGATGCTCAGGAAGGTTGCCAGGCCTCAATCGACACACCCTCTCTTATACACAAACACACCCTCTATCTTTTGCCCTACACACACACCCCCTCCTATCTTTTCCCTCCACATAGCCCTGCCATGCTCAGCACCTCATGGGGACCTTCGCCAACATGCCAGCCACTTGCTTGAAGCCCACTTTACACTGGCTCCCTGTCACCTCTAGCTCAGGTCCACGCATGTATATATAAGCTGCCGAAGCAAGCATGAGAATTCACCCACATGTGAATCAAACTCTCCAAGTATCATTTTCAAAATTAGAGTCAGATGTTCAAATCCCAGCTCTGGGTTAGTGATGGGAAAATTACAGAATCTCTGTGAGCCTCAGTTTTCTCCTCTGTAAAACGTGAACTAAAATACCTAACTCACAGAGCAGAAGTAGGGAGGACCATATGAGATTATATCTGTAAGTTTATAACACAGTGTCTGTACATGTCAGTATTTTTTTGTTATCATTATCATCACCTAGGCTAGTACATTAACGTCCATTCCTGTGTTGGATATTTCCTAATGCTGCAAAGCACATTCCCACCTGGGTCTCCTTTGCTCCCGCTGTTCCACCCACCTGGAATGCCTTCTTTGGCTCTCTGTCTATTTAGCCATTCCCTCATTAAGGCAGGGGAGTCTTTGCCCTCCAGCTAATTCTGCTCTGGCTCAGTGGGTTTCAACCTTGGCTGCAGATGGGAATCACTGGGGAGCTTTTAAAAATCCCCCTGTGAGACCTGGAGGGCATTATGCTAAGTGAAATAAGTCAGATGGAGACAGACAAATACTGCATGATATCACTCATACATGGAATATAAAAAACAGAACAAAATAAACAAACCAAACTCAACAGGTAGATACAGGGAGCATAGTGGTTCCCAGGGGGAAGGGGCAGGGAGGAGGGTGAAATGGGTAATCGGGACCCAACAGTACGGTGAGAGATCGAAACTAGACATTTGATGGTGAGCATGCTATAGTGTAAACAGAAACAGAAGGTTGTACACATGCCACTTTTATAATGTTATAAACCAATGGTACCTTTGTAAAAAATAAGTTCAGAAAAATCCCCAAGTCTAGGCCTCCAAGGGACAGATTGCTTCAGAACTGAGCTGACAGGACCCAGGCATCACTAGGTCACCAAGCTCCCCCAGGTGATTTTGATTTGCAGGGGGTATAAGAGAACCAGGACCCTGATCTCTTCTTTCTAGAAAGGGCTGGGACTTCCCTTGGCCATCCAGTTAAGACTCCAGGGGGCAGGGGTTTCATCCCTGGTCTGGGAACTAAGATCCTGCCCACCATGCCAAGAAGTATGACCATAAATAAATCATTTAAAAAAAAAAAAAAAAACATCTTTAGAAAGGCCTGTGCTTTGACCCAAACTTACCCAGTGGCTTGCATTATTTGATATGACTTGTGTGTCTTTTTGTCTCATCTGAGCAAAACCAAGTTCTGGCCAGAAGTACCATGTAGAACCCCTCACGGCTCCCTGCAAGCCAAGTGCTGATTCTCCTTTACACAGTCAAGATGCTGGGCCGGACACACAGGGGCTCATTTATCTCCGTCTCTCTCCTCCCCTTGGGTCCTTCCTGCTCAGCGGCGGCGTCACTCTGATCCCTCAGGAGCTGGCCTCTGCCTTGTCCACATGCAGCTCTCGGTGGGGGCTCCTCAAAGCGCATCCAGAGGGCCTGCCCTGCCCTCCAGGCAACCTGCCCTGACACAGGCGGGTCAGGGGGCCTGGGCGCTGGCCTGAGCACAGCCGGCCTATGCCCCACCAGACTGCTCCCAGCCTGTGCGACCGCCCTGGGGCCTCTCCCACTGCTAGCCAGTCCTCAGAGGAGGCCTGCAGAGAAGAGAAGCAAGCAGACTGCTGCAGAAAACACTCTCCCAAATGGCCCCGGAAGGAAGCATCTCCCACTGCCCACGTTCTTCTCCCCATGACATCTTGCCCCTCCACCATCAAGGGGGAGTTCACATCCCTCCCCTTGAACCTGGGCAGACTTTCGTTTCTGCCTCCACCAGTAAGTACGGCGGAAGTGACCCCACAGGCTAGATGGTAAAGATGATCCAGCTTCCTCCTGGTTCCCCATCTTGGGACCCTTGCTCTGAACATAATTCGCCCTGCGATGAGGAAATAGGGGCCCTGGAGAGGCCACGTGCAGATGTTCTGGCTGGCAGCCCCGGCCGAGACCTCAGCTGACAGCCAGAGACCGCAGACGTGTGGGTAAAAGAACCTCAGGATGACTTCAGCCCTGGCCGCCACCAGCTGGACGGCAGGAGAGACCTGAGGGGTCACCGCTGCACTGACCCTGCCAGCCCCAGCGCTGTGAGAGGTAATAACAATGGGATGACTGTGTAACACCCTGTGGCTTCTTTTACAGCAATGGAAAACTGACACACTGGTCTGGCAAACGGGCTCTGGGCCTCTGATGTAGGGACTTCTGGGGTCGCCAGGGGTCAGAGGCTGGTCTAGAAGAAGGGGTGTGAGCTCTGGGTGGGCAGACACCTTGGCCCAGCAGACCCTCCTCTTCTTCATGGGCGGGGGGACAGCAGGAGGCGACCCTCCGAAGTGTGGGACCAGTGGGGCCCTGATCATCTGGATCAAAGGGTACCACTATTCCCAGGTTCCCAGCCCAAAAGTGGCCCAGAGGTGACTGTCTGGACTGTGGGCCTTAATTCTCAGTGATGCCCTTCTGCATGGAGGAAGTAGAGGGCCAGGCAAACAAGCTGGGCTCTGCGGAGGGAGCAGAGTGATCGCCTGAAGGCATGTTTGACTTGGCTCCCACTGTGTTTTTTTAAGAAAAGGAATGTGTTGCCAACATTTAAAAATTGGAATACTTCAAATAAAAACCTGTAGATACATAAATATGTATATTCCTCCTAATTTGAGAAATAAGCACGCCAAGATTTTCTCTTGAAAATCAGACAAGCCGGCCCCACTGGGTCCACATTTCCTGGTGGCAACAACTATCTTGAGCTGAGCATTAGACAGGGGTTTCGTCTCCAGCGTGCCCCAGTCCCTGCAACTCCCTACTGCTTCACACTTACCAGGCCTCACTCATTACATTAAACTGCCCATTCCTTGTAGAAACTGGGCATGAGAATCGCCAAGGTTCATACGCTCCAGCTGGACACCCAGGTTCATCACTTACTAGTCGCATGACCTTGGGCAAGCTTCTTATTTCCCTCTCTTCTAGCTTGTAAAACTGATTTGATACACCTGCCTTGAAGAACCAGGGTGAGAACTAAAATTGAAATGCATGAGAAAGACTTATCCCAGCATCGGACACAAAGTAAGAACTTTATAAATAATTGCTAGTCTGATCACTATAGTGATTTTTGTTATTTGAGGCCTTGGACCTGATTCCCTGTCCACCATCTCCCTTGGCTCCTGTTCAGCCCGCACAGGCAGTCACCCAGCACCCCACTCTGTAACTCCATCCCCTGGGCTCAGGAGAGCCAAGGGGATGGGAAGCAGCCCTTAGCTGAAGCCTTGGCTTTGAATGTAAATATTAGTGTTGGCCCAGCCTGGAGGTGCTGTATGCAGAAGGGCCCCAGGCAGCACGTCTGCCAGGAGTTGCCAGGCAGAGGGACCCCTGCCACCCTAGCCTGGGCCTCCAGCACTCTGGGTTGCTTACAGGAGGTTGGGACCCCCACCCAACATCAATCCCCACCAGACCTAGGTTCTCTGACTGCAGGGAGACAAGAGCTGATGCTGGGGTCTAGGACTCTGGCTTTGACATTGATCACCCCAAAGCGGGCAAAGCAAGGGTAAAGGCTTCCCTGGGGAGGGGCACGACCAGGAGGGAGGGGATTGACTTTCACAACTCAACCTGAGTGATTCGCTTCTGCAGCAGTGATCTGGCTATTTTAGGCTAAAGCTAGCAAACCAAAAGCCTTGGACTTTGATCAGACTGCTGACCAAAATCAGAGCCCCCCTGGCTCTATAAAGCTACTGAGTGTGCGTAGGGAGGCTTATTGTCATATGTGGAACTCTATGAAGCTCAGGACAGAGCCTGTCATCCCCGATTCTCCTGTCTTCCTGATCTTCTCCTGCAGAGCAGGCCGTCTAGGGAGGTAGTAGTTATGAGGATGGGTGGCCTTTGGGGCCAGTCAGGCCTGGCTTTGATCCCAGCTCTGCTATATGCTAGCTATGTGATCTTGGGCACAATTCCTAACTTCTCTGACCCTCAGTTTATGCATCTGTAAAATGGTGATAATGGTACCTACCTCATAGGGTTGTTTTGAGGATAAATGAGATCCACCACTTCCTCACAGCAAAGGGAAGAAGTGTATCTGGTCCTGAGGTGAGCCTATGATGCCAGCTGGGCAAGGCTTCGTGCCTGACACCTCATAAGTTGTTGACCAGCCCGTGGACAATCAGTCTTATGTCCTCACTGCTTTAATCAGGGGCCACCTCCTCATCATCACAGAGACAGCATCACAGACCTACAAGGAAATAAGAGGCAGCAGCTGGAAAAGGAACAAGACCTTCCTGCACAACCTGATGAAAGATGAAGCAGCCCCTCTGGACAGGCTAGTGGACAGCCAGGATGGTTGAGGAGTACAGTTCTCTGCTCACCTATCCCTTCCCTGTTGTGGCAGGCTATGCCGGTGGATACCCAGATGCCCATAACCTCAGCTGGGCACAGAGACCCCAATGACTCCAAAGCCCTATATGAAGCCACTCCCTCCTCCCAGCCTTCAACCTTCTGTCCCCAAATCTAACAACAGCATCCATCATAAATAACCATGGACATGCTAAGTCTCTGCTGGGGAAAAACTCCTCCTTTCCATTCGCTTCCAAGCCAGGCGAGCGCTCCAAGTCGACAAAATTATCAGCACTGAGCTAACAGAGAGAGTGGGACCGAGAAGTGAGTGGGACAGCCCGCAAACAGATCTACCTCCCAGCTCCAAGACTCCATCTGGGCTTCCCCCCAGCAAAAGACAACTTCTCTGCGCAAGTGTCCATGAAACTTTGTGGTTGAGTCAATTTCCTCCCCCTGGGCCTTTGCTGAGTGGCTGAGGGAGGGAGCAGGAGGAGCTCTGGCAACAGACACATGGTTACAGTACTGAGCATCTTCCTCCCCAAGGAAGTTCTCCTGCAATCCTGTCCAAGAGGCCACTGAAGGACCAGGGGGATACAAAGAGTCTGGAAAACGCAATTCTTTGGTGAAAAGATTGGCTGTTTGGGGGATGAATGGAAAATAGTCATCTTCAATCCAATGGGAAATTCTTCTTTCCCCAGGCATTCTGTCTGATGAGTTTTCTCAGCCAATCTTGAGCCCCCGGCAGCCCTCTAGGGACCAGAACTGCTTGCGCAGGGGCTTCGGCTCCTGCAGGGAAAAGTCTCCCAGGGCAATAAAACCTCAAGGCTCTCAGTCCATGATCTGGCCTCAGATAGGCCAGGGGGTGCCCAAACATGCAAAACCATGGGGGTTGTTGACCCCTGAGGCTGTTGCTCTGAGCAGAGGGGAGCCAACCCCAGGAACTCCCCAGCCCCCCACGGGCTCCCAGGATGAGTTGCTAAGCGACTTCACAGCTCCATGCCTAGACAGTCCCACCGATCAAATGAGAAAGAAGACACCCACTCCTACCAAGCAGGTGTTGGCCTAAGGATCCTGGTTTATATGTTTTGGTGTGCAGTGTTTCGAGAAGCTGGACACCTGGAAATAGAAGGCCGGGTCCAAGGGCATGTCAAGAATTATGTTGATAGATGTTCAAAGCTCTTCCAGTTTTCATTCCTGGGTCAGGCATCCTCTCCTGGGTCACGACCTTGAAATTTCAGCTGCACAAAACAACAAGCATTTATTTTCCAGCTCATTTACCTGCAGTTCAGCAGGGGTTGGGCTGATATGAACCATGTCTCCCATCTCCTTGGATCAGTAGCTTCCTGGGGAATGTCCCTCATCTAGTGATGGCATAAGGACAAGAGGGACAAGTAGAAACATTCAAGGCGGGACAGGAAGGCATCTGCGTGTCACAGAGTTTGGAATAAGGGAGGAGCGAATACATGCCGAGCAGTGATCTGGACTGCACAACTCTGTTACACATGTGTGTTGGCTTATGCTCACACTCTTGCACAAAGAGGCGTGGACAAGAATGTCTGCTGCAATACAGGTTGTGCTATTAACAGCTAGAGACACAGAAGTGTCCATCAACAAGGAGTGATTAAATAAACTGTACCACGTGGATATGGTGGAATGCCATACAGCAGTTCAAAAGAAACAGGACCTAATTCACGAACAGAAAGGGCAAGATGCCCTAAGATGTGATAAGTGAGAAAAGAAAGTCACAGAAAAATAAATTTAGTATGACACCTTTGAGGGGAGAAACACCCACCTATGTGTCTACGTGAGTGTGTCTGCATGTCTATTTGTGTGTCTGTGTGTGTGCATGTTTTTGTGTATCAATGTCTGTGTGTATGTGTGTCTGTGTGTGTCTCTCTGTCTCTGTGTTTCAATGTGTGTGCACACGTGCACGTGTGTCTGTGTGTGTCTGTATGTCTTTGTGTATCAGTTTCTGTCTATGTGTGTGTCTGCGTGTGTGTGTGCGCACACAGAGGGGGTGCTGAGGCGAAGGCCATGGGCCATTTTACCTGTAGACAAAGCCTTCTGAACTATTTTAATCTTTTACACAGGAACTGTGTTCATATGTTATATATGAAGTTCTTTTGTTTTAATTAGAATACCAGAAGAAAAAAATAAGAAAATACCATTGTTAGGGGCTTACAGCTAATTCGATGCAAATGTCTTAGGAACTCGGGAATGCAGCAATCCTGCCAAACCAGAGCCACTGGCTCTCCCCCGCCACACACACTTCGGTCCCACAAAGTCCCTTTAGAAGACAAACTCACACGAGAGATCAGGAAAGAAAGCTAAAAGTGCCTTTTTTTATTATGAGTTGGGCTGGTGCCCGGGTAGGCAGAGCCTACTGGGTAGGCAGGGAACTGAGCTGCAGCATAAGGCCCGGACCCATAACCTACACGGGACCCTCCGCTGAGCCCGGCTTCACGTCCAGCTGTCTGCTGGGCCGTAGAAGACCCGGATGTCAGAGATGCTCCCGGGAAATGGCAAAGAGGGGACCAGGGTGTGCATGTGGGCCCCAAGGAGGAAGTCCAGCCTCTTCTTGGCCATCCAGCCCTGAGAGGAGGGAGCCATGGCAGAGAAGAGCAGACTCCTGTCTTTATACCCATGACAGTTTCTTCCAGATCTCTAGACCTACCCCGGCCACTCGGGCAGCTCCTAACCCCAGGAGGCCACTCACATTTCAATTCAATTAAATGAAGCATCCTGCTGCCCGGCCGCACTCAACATATCTCACATGCTTGGTAGCCACGTGTGGCCTGCGGGTGCTGTATCGATGGTGCTGCCATCGACGTGGAAAGTCCTAGCAGGCAGTGCTGCTTCCGGCTTTCACAGTAACTCGGTGGGGAGACCGCAGTGTCCACCCCAGACTGGGTTTGGCATGGGGGTTGAAGGGGGGAGCCACAAACCTCACTCTTCTGTTGTGAACGTCATTAACATTTAATTTCCAAATGTCTGAGAATCGCAGTATTCCAGGAGGACTCTGAAGGTGCCCTTCAAGCGGGTGTTGGGGGCACTGGCCTCACACTGGCTGATTTGTCCTGGCCCCATCCTCTTCTAGGGGCAGCCCCTGTCTGAAGCAAAGAAACTCCCATCTGTGTCTCCCCTGGGCTGACCCTTGTATGGAAGGTGGAAACCTTTTGAACAGAGAAGTGAAGTCTGACTCCTGCCCCTACCATTCCACAGACCTGCTGTGTGAGGCTCTGCTGTGATGCCCTGAGGGTCAGGTTTCTAAGATTCTTGGCCCTCACCTGAGGGTCAGCACTTCAACCCACTGCCTAGAGCACCCCAGCCTCCTGTGCCTTTAGCCAGACAACACCCCCTGAGATTGCATGCCCCAGGGTCTGCCCCCAGCCCTTTCCCTCATTATCTTACTCCAGAGGTTATCAGTTGAGTGCCCATGGGCTGAATCCAGCTCATAGATGTGCACTATTCGATCCATATAGCACTTTTGCAAAGCTTGCATAAACTCTCTCAAAACAAGAGTAAATTTCCCATGAAAATCCAGATTTCTGGCCTCCTTCAACAAACCTGAAGCTCTTACAATCCCAGACCTGTCTTCACACCTAAAAACAAGCCAGTGAAAACCCAGCGGCTCCCTCTTCTTCCAGCAGCTATATAGGCGCTTCTGTTCGCCACAGCCCCTCTTCTCCATAATGTGACCCCCGGGCTCCCATGGGCTTCACAGTGGGGGGGCCTCGTCCTCACTGTTCTTTGTTCTCACTGTCTAATCCCTCTGGGTTCCACCCTCCTGGGGTTCCCAGGATTCTTCCATGCTGGGCTTTCCACCACATCCCCAGTCTTCATTTCTGTCACCAACCTAGAGCTCACCTGGACATCCCAGCACGACTTCCACCTTGTCCCATATCAATATGGCATCATTCCCTCTGTCCACAGCTGGCTCCTGCCACCACGTCTCCTGGTGGGGAGCTCCTCGCATGGGCCAGAACACCAGGCGTCCTCATCATTCCTTCCTTCCTCCACCAGATTCCAGATTCCTCATCTCTGTCCTCACTTGGAGTAGCTCAATAGCTCCCTACCTGGTCCCCTTGATAATAACAGTCAACAACCATTCATTTATCACCTACCAAGCATTTATTGATAACACACACACCTCTTGTGTGCCACACTCTCCCTCAGGGGCAGTGATCAAAACAAAGATCTGTGTTTTTGTGTGCCCACCTTCTAGTGGAGTTAGATAAAAGAAACAGGTTAAAGAGGAAAAATAGACATCAGTGTGTTAGGTGGTGACAGGCGCCATGGGGAAGAATGAAAAGGGAGAGGAGGGGAGAGAATGGGGCTGCCATTTTAAATGGGAGGTGAGGAGTGGTCCCCAAAAGAAGGTGACATTCAAGCCACGGTCTGAAAGAGGCAAAGAAGTAAGCCATGTCAAGATCAGCAGGCAAAGCAGTTCTGGCAGAGAGAACAGCAGAAGCCAAGCCCCGAGGTAGGGTGTGCTGGCTTGCTCTAGCAAGGAGCTTGTATCGTTGGAGTAAGTACTTGGGGGCCAGTGGGCATCTCAAGAGATGAAACAGGGAGGAATGTGATGAGAAGGGAGATTGTGCAGCACATTGCAGGACTTTGTTTAGGTAGGTATGGACTGAGAGGTATGGGCTGTTCCCTGAAGGCCTGGGGCAGAGGTGAACAATTTGACTTGGATTTTATCAGGATTTCTCTGGCCATTTTGTTGAGAAAAGACTGAAGAGGCCAGGATGGGAGGAAGGAAGAAGGAATGACTTTCTGGATCCAAAGAAGGTGGCACTAAATGGGTCTGTAGACATGTTAGGTATGTGATGTGGGAGAAAGAAAGCAATGTGAGGATAAGGACAAAGTTTATGTCTGAGGATCTGCAAGGCTGAAGTTGATGAATTTAACTAAGATGGTGCATTTACTATGTTCCAAGCGCTGAACACAATGCTTTACTCAGATTATTTAACTGAATCCTCTTCCAAGCCTCCAATGTTGAGACTGGTCCATGCAATGGGTAGAGTAAAGAGGCAAGACCATGAAGGCAAGTCTGGACTACTTTACAGGATAAGTGTGTGGCTCCTGAGCCAACCTGCCCAGTTCACATAGTGGCTGGGCCATTCTCTGGCTGTATCATCTAGGACATTTCACCATTGTTTCTGTTACTGCTACATAAAAACCTCTCCAAACTTCACAACAGTCATTTTACTGTTATGACTTGTGATATGGGGTTGGACTGGGCTCAGCTGGGTGGTTCTCCCTCACAGTCAATTTTGCAGCTACGATCAGGCATGGCCTGCAGATACAGTCACCTCCAAGTCTTCCTCACTCACGTGTCTGGTACCAGGGCAAGAAAGATGCAGAACTGCTGAGACTAAAATGACTAGAGCACTTCAGACCTCTCTCTACATGGATGTGGTCTCCCCACAAGGGCTCTCCCTCCAGCCCGGCGGTTTCAAGGCAGCCTGAGTTCTTTAATGGAAGTTCGAGTCTCCAGAGGCATGTGTCTCAAGACAGAGCCAGGAGCAAGCTGTGCCACCATCCTGATCTAGTTTCAGAAGTCACATAGGCCATCTCTACCTCATTCTGCTCTGCATAATCAAGTTGCTAATCCCAGGTCAAATTTAAGGGGAAGGGAATTAGACTTCACCTCTTGAAGGGAACATCAGAGAATTTTCAAGACATGTTTTAAAACCTTGATAACAATTTCTGTCCCTCAATTTCCCCAACTGTAAAATGGAGAAGATAATGATAAAAGGGCTACGGCAAGGATGAAATGAGATATTTCAGGTGAAGTATTTATACAATGGCCCATACGTAGCAAGTACTTTTTTTATAAAAACCACAAGGCTAATCATTTCATTTAGATCAAAATCAAGTAGCTCTTGAGCCAATAACCTGCATTTTCATAGATTTTCAGACAGCCATCTGGGTTTGGGCTTAGACATTCTGAATTCTTTTCAGGTGCCTGCCAGCCCTGGAAGGACCTCCCAGCCGAGCAGCACCTGCCTGGGCCTGGGAGCTGGGCCTGCCAGGTTCTGCTGCACACCTGGCAGGTCGGGGTTAATTCACGTCTGGCTTGTTAGTGAATTCAATTGCCAAGCACAGGTTCCCGGCTTCCCGCCAAGCTCCCGCACTCTCCCCCAAGGAGCCATGTCAGAAGAGGGAAAATAATTAGTCATTAAAACAAGTGATTTGGGAACATGACAAACGTCAAGACCCAGTCTCACAGCTGGGTGACATCCTGACATTTAAAACACTTTCACAGCCCCCTTGTGACACTCATGATGCGTCATCCACCTGGCTTCCCAAGTCATAGCTCGTGGCGCAGAGAACCCTCTGGCTGCCCTGCTGACTGCAGACTCCACGTGCCCTGGGGTTCCATGCATAACTCACTCTTTGTCATCTACCTGGTGGAAGTGGCATCACGCAGAGAGTACCTATGCTGACAAGGCCAGAGTCATGGCCGTGTCTCCCACCCCCCTCCTTATCTAACCATGCACCCACCAACTCACCCACCTACTTCTCCAACTATTTACCCATCCATCCAACTATACACCAATCCACCCATCCATTCATCCCCTCATCCACCCACACATCCATCCAGGTATTCACCCACCCATCTCTTCATCTATTTAACCATCTACCAACCTACCTGGACTTCCCTTGTGGTTCAGCTGGTAAAGAATCACCTGCAATGTGGGAGACCTGAGTTGGGAAGATCTCCTGGAGAAGGGAAAAGCTACCCACTCTAGTATTCTGGCCTGGAGAATTCTATGGACTGTTTAGTCACCAACCTACCTAACTGGTTATCCATTCTACCATTCAACCACCCATCCATCCTTCTGCAAGTCCAACCCATCCCTGCACCCAGCCAGGCAACAGACACTTAGTGAATACCTATTAGTCATTCATGTATTCATTAATATATCCAGCAAGCATTTTCAGTAGCTACCATCAGTTCATTCATTCAACCAACCAACATGTCTAGAGAACTGAATGAATGAATAAGCTCATTCATTTATTCCAGCAATGAGCACCTATTGTTTATGCATTACCTGATGAGTAATCAGGCAGCAACGATTTGTGCCTTCACTCAACAAACATTTAAACAACCATTATTCAGTCAGCCAGCCAGCAAATGAGCATTTATTGAGCGCTTATTAATGCCAGACCCTGTTCTAGGCACTTGCGATGTTATGAGTCAGGACGAAGTCCACACCTTTAAGCAACAAACAATCTAAATCAGGAGACGGACCCATCAAAGGGTCAGTATTGTACAAGGCTACTAGTGCATTAATAAAGACACACAGGGAGTATAGGGGGGACTCCAAGAAGGTATACAAAATCTAGTCTAGAAGGTTTAGGGAAGGCTCCCGAGGGATGCAGATGAGCTGTGACTTACCTATGGGCTTAAAATTCAGACCACCTTAAACCCCAGCTGTTTTCTAGCTCTGTGACTTGGGGTTATGACTTGCCATCTGAGTCTTGGTTTTCTTATCACAGGATGGAGATAATGACAGTGGATAGAATGGAAATAAAAGCAATGTTTACCGCACAGCATTGTGAAGAGGGAGGACTCTGTGGTTCCTGATCAGTAAGCAATCATTTTTACTGTAATTCTTACACTTAAAGTGTGAGGTAGCCAGTGAGAAGTGGGAAAGAGGGCAGCCCAGGCAGCAAGATGCAGGTTCAGGCCAGAGAGCCTTACTGAGGGTAGAGCCAGGGCACAGAAGTGACATGGGGTTGCTCTAAGATGAGAACAGAGAAGGAAGGGAAGTAGGGATGGGGGGAGGTGGAGGGGATGGGAAATATGGGCCACAGCATCTAGGGCAGTGGTTCTCAAAGCTTGTTCCTTGGAGCCCAGCACCAGAGTCTTGTGGGAACTACCTGGAAATGCAAAGTCTTGGTCCCAACCCCACTCCTACAGGATGAGAAACTCTCAGGGCTGTGACCAGCATCAAGGGATTCATGAACCCTCCAGGTTACTGTTAGGCACTCAAGCTTGGGAGTCTCATGACCGGTCTAGGGAACTGGGAGTTATCTTATACTGGGGGGTTGGCGGGGGTGGGGGTGTTCGGTGGGGGGCGGGGGAAGGGAGTGGAGGAGCCTGGCAAGATTTCCATGAGGGAGTGTTTGTCCACAGATTCACTTTCAATGCCAAACAATAGAATACCTTTAGTTGCAAGTCGTTGACAGGACAGCAAGAGGTAGAAAGTGTAAGGACCAGAAAAAAAAAAATAAAAAACCATCATTCCTGCTGGCAAAGCAGTTCCCTGACTGCTCCTGGGTAGAAAGATGGGGTCAGAAAATCCAGGCGTGGGGAAGCTCTTGCCTTGGGGTCCCCTTACTCCTGAAGGCGAGGGGCAGCTTCTGGCTCAGACCCCAGGGCGCCAGGCCATGGGTCTGCCAGCAGCGGGGGCTCTGCCTTCCCCACGGCCTCGCCCTCCGCCCGTCACACGCGGGGATGTCACAGCAGACAATGTGCTTTTTGCTAGCGCCCTGGCTGCGTTGGCAGAGGCCTGGCGTCAGGCATCACAATGACTCTCATTTCCTAGGAAACAGGGAGTCGCACTTGTACCTTTGCTGGGAGCCTCCGCATTTGGAGCTGTCACGTGACTCGGGGAGCTATTTTTAGCCTACCCCAGTCCTGTGTTGTAGGAAGAATAATTTGATGAAAATACTAAACTCATTAAAAGCCTGGGGGATGGGGAGTGGAGGAGGGGTTGCTAGAGCAGAAGCTGCAATCTCTGGCCCGAGGTTGAGCAGCAGGAGGGAATGACAGCTGGGACCTGGCATTTCCTTGGCGTCTGTGCCCTGGGGCAGGTGAAAGGGGGAGGGACTATTGACTCCAGTACCTGGTACTGCTGGTATGTACTGTGGGCCAGGCACTGGGCTCAACAATTTACTGCATCATATTATTTCCACCTCACACTACTCCTAGGAAAGAAGAACTAACAACATCCCATTTTGCAGATGAGGAAACTGAGGTTCAGAGAGGTTAAAGAAGTTACTCAGGGTCATTAACTAGAAAGCTGGGAGCCCAGGGTTCGAACCCAGGCTATTTGGCCCTGGAGCTTGCCCTGTACTCATCCTGCCGCAGAGAACCCCATCTGTACCCACTAGCTGTTGTCAGCAGGGGTACAAGGCCAGGGACTTTGTGGGTGTGTGGTCCATGTGGTCACCCAGGCCCTGCACTTAGAAGGGCCACACATTCAGTTTCATACCGAATTGTCACCACCTTGAAATTCTCAAATCATTTTGGAACCAGGGGCTCCATATCTGCAGTTGGAAAGTTGTAGGGTTCAACAAATTACTATAGCTGATCCCACTGGAGAGCTCCGGCCCTCTTGGCAAATTCCTCTGATCTGCATGCTAGACTAGTTCGTCACTTTGTTTTCCTCCTGTTTAGAATAAAGCGCGACTTTCTTTTAGCTGTGTTTGTGGAAAACATCCAGATTCTACAGTCAACCCCCAGACACGAGTTCGAGCCCAAACTCTGCCAGTGATAAGCTGTGTGTCCCTCACCCCACCCCCACCCCAGGAATCTACTTCTCTTATCTGAGCCTCCATTTGCTCATCTATAAAATGAAGACAAAAGATAGTTTCAACCTCATTCCGTTGCTGCTTGGATAAAATAGGATATTTTTTGAGGCAAGCCCTCCACATGGGGCCGCGTATATAGCAGAGGCTCAATCACGTTTCTGTGAGTAAAGTCAGCAAGCATCGTGTAGCCCTGCCTCCCCTGCACGCACCAGAGCCCTTTCTTCCTGGCCGCATTTTCCCTGGGTGTGGTGAGTTTTCCAAGGTGTGTCTCACTCAGTCTTATGAACTCACTGCCTCCAGAGTTTGCCACAGACACCCTCTCCTCTGCAGGCCCTGCTCCATCAATCTTCACTGCCTGGAATTGGTCCTCATTCATGTCCCCAATGCCAAGGTAGCCAATAGCATATATGCCACTCTGGATTCTCAAAGGCTCAAATTCTCCAAGAACACACCCCTAGAGCTCTGGTTTCAGGCTGCAAGTGGGGGCCGCTCTTCACCCCACTTTATCATCTACCAAGTACATGCCAAGCTCGCATTGGCCCTGTGAGGCAGAAGTGAAGAACTGACCCCATTTTACAGATGCAGAAGAATAAGCTTGGAGAACAAAGTGACATGTCCAAGGTCACCACCAGACAGTGGCTTAGCCAGGAATAGAACCCAAGCCCAACATAGAGTGCAGTGTCAATGACAGGCCCAGCTTGTCCCCTCATCCCACAGGGAAGGGGACCTCAGTTTCTGCTGCAGCCCCTTCCTGCAGAGGACTTGGAGCCAGATGTGGAGCGGCAGGGAGGGGGCGGGGAGCACCAACAACAGGCCAGCGGTTCACGCCCAACCTCCAGACACCCATGCAGGAAACTTCCCTGCTTCTTTAGCCAAACATGTTTTAAATGTTCTCATGCAAACCAGCTCCTCCCAGACCTATCCACCAACTTCCCAGCCAGCCCCAACTCCTCAGAGTCTCAGGTCAGATGACCTGCTTTAGAGGCAATGGGGAGAAAAAGCCCGAGAAGATGCCAGCAGGAGGAAGGTTCATGCAGACAGACACCCATTGTTCTATGGGAACATTCAGAGTGTAGGGGAGGGCGGAGGGGAGACCATGTACAGAATCATGTGTTGCCTTTGAAGGACATCCAGAATCAGGGAGCCCTGAGACCCCAAACTGAGTTTCTAGGTCCTTCACCTACATCCTTGTTCTCTGACACCCAAAGGCTTCTCAGGCAAGCACCTGGACAGCCCTCATCTTTGGGAGCCCCTGGCCTCAGGGGTGAGCCTGACCGGGCAGAGTTTGTGCAGTAGACACCCCAGGAGCAACCTCAAGCAAAACAGTCAGGAGGTGGGGATCCAATACCCAGCTTCCTCGGAGCTCAAGCAGGACATTTCTCCCAGGGGACCCAATGGCACCAAGTCCCAGGTGCCGAAAGCAGTGACCTGTTCATTAATACACACCGTCTTGGCTGCTTCCCTGCCCTGTCTCATTTCTCTACACACCTGCCTGTGCTTCCTGGAGTCCTCTCCAATCTTTGCCTCAGAGTCTGCTTCTGAAGGGACGCAGCCTAAGACAGAAAGCATTCATTCATTCGGTCGTGTTGGTTACAGGTTCCTTACATTTCTGCCATTGTATGGCCACAAACAGTGACTTCATGGAATACCTTTGTGGGTCCCACCTCTGACACCAGCTCCATTTTAGGAACCTGGGAAGCAACGTTTACGGGAAAAAAAGACGTTTATGGAGAATGTCATGTGCGCTTTCTTCTAAGCAAAGACCTGTGCGTGCATCTTCTCCTTTGCTACCCACAATGAGGCATCCGTTCTCAGCCTCCTTTTTCAGACAAGGAATTGAACCCCTGGGGAGGTGAAGTGCTTTCCCAAGGGAACACAAGTAAATGGCACCTTCGAGGTGTGGGGGAATATTGAGTCTCTGGAAGCCTGACCTGACCACCACGCTACACTCTTAGAAGCCAGTTACCATGCTGTGAAGAAGACCAAGCAGCTCCAGTGAGAGACTCACAAGAAACACCAATGTCCCTGGCTCATAGCCCTGGCTGAGTGCCCAGCCCACAGCCAGCATCTACTTGCTGGGCACATGAATGAGTCACCTTCACTCATCCTCCAGCCTCAGTCTGAGCTGCTTCAGCTTTTGTCACACAGAACTCAAAAAGAGCTCTCCCCACTGAGCTCTGCCCAAATTGCAGGTTGATGAGCGAAATATATGGCGGTTGTTTTAGGCCCCTAAGCCTGGGACTCCTTTGTCTGCTGCAGTAGATAACTGACTCAGAGAGGTAAAGGGACTTCCCTAAGGTCACACAGCTGGTCAGTGGAACTAAGCCTTGAGCCCAAGTCCCCAGCATCCTGGAGCCACGCTTTTCCCTTTCACAACCCTCATTTAACAGATGAGAAAAACAGGGCTCAGAGACATGAAGTGACACATGCAAGGTCACAGAGAAGGGTTGCGGGTTGAACTGTATCTCCCCACTAAAAGATACCTTGAAATCCTAAACCCTGCTACTGCTAAGCTGCTGCTGCTAAGCTGCTCCAGCCGTGTCCGACTCTGTGCGACCCCATAGACGGCAGCCCACCAGACTCCGCTGTCCCTGGGGTTCTCCAAGCAAGAACACCGGAGTGGGTTGCCATTTCCTTCTCCGATGCATGAAAGTGAAACGTGAAAGTGAAGTCACTGAGTCATGTCCAACTCTCAGCAACCCCATGGACTGCAGCCTACCAGGCTCCTCCGTCCATGGGATTTTCCAGGCAAGAGTACTGGAGTGGGGTGCCATTGCCTTCTCCATTGTGGCTCAGCTGGTAAAAAATCCTAAACCCTAGTACTTCAAAATACAACCTGAATTGGAGAAATGCTTTCTACAAAGGGAAAGCTCAGATGAGGTCATTAGGGTGAGCTCTAATCAACAGGACTGACTGTTGTCCTTATCGAGACAGGACATTTGGACACAGAGACATCACACAGAGGGAAGACAATGAAGACGAACGGGGAGGAGGGCCTCTACAAGGACAGGAATGCCTGAGGCTCCCACGAGCTAGGGGAGAGGCAGGCAATAGATTCACTCTGCAGACGCCCTGATTTTGAACTTCAAGCAGAATTCTATGACAATAAATTTCAGTTGTTTGAATCACCCAGCTTAGGATGCTTTGTTACAGCAACCCTAGGCAACTAATACAGCTAGTGAAGGGAGAGTCTAACCCAACTGTGGCTGAACTCCTAACAGTTATGGTCTACTGACTCTCCTCTGAGCATTAAGGAAAGGCTTCCTGGAGGTAGTGATGTCTAAGTCCTGAAGGATGCATAGGAGTTGGCCAAGAGGTAATGGGAGGAAAGAGTGTTCTCTATAGAGTGGCTGGTTTGGGGTGCCAGGAGACCTGTTCCAAAGACTGAAGACATTCTAGTGGCTGGAATAGGCTACCAGTTACAACGGCACAGGCTGGAGCAGTGCCCAGGGGTAGGGTGAGGATGGCCTTTGTGAATCCAGCAGGCAGGCCATTTGGATGTCATCCCAAGGGCAGTGGGGAGCCATCTGCCTTTTTCTTCCGCCTTGTCACCCCAGCAGGACTCCTCTAAGAGCATTTCACACTGTGGCCTGGCCCTCCTACTTGGAACCCAAAGTGAGGAAAATGCTAGGTTTGTGCTCAGCAGGGGAGGAACTGTCATTGTGGGGAGGGACTGTCTTTGCAAAGCCCCCTCGAGTCTCAGAATTAAGGGCTTCTGACACTGCCTTTCACCCTGCAAGCCCCTCAAAAAATATCATCACCACCAAGCATGACTCGAAATAAAGTCCTCCACAGAGCCGCTGGGGATACAGAATGGGAGCAGTGTCGCTGGGAGGCGACCAGAAGGTCCCTTACAGAAATCTCTCCTGCAGGGCAGCCGCATCTCAGGAGGCGCTGGGTGGGGTCCTGGGGCTCTTACTGCTAACGGGAAAGTTTACAGTTTAAGACACAACCCTCACTTCCTGCAAAACTGGGGCCAGTATAGAGTTGCTTTTAAGATTCCTGTTATCTGGACCAAGACTCAAAAGATGTGGAGATACATACACCAGAGGCCTTTCTCCTACGACCTCCCCCATCCCCAAAAGATAGCGTCTAAGTGCCTCCTAGTCTTTGCCTACATTCCCTTCATAGCCCAGCTCCTCAGCCAGAGTTTCTGAAGTGTCCCTGGGGCTGCCATGCCCCCCTCCCCAGTCTCCTGAGGGCCTCTGCCTCCACCGATATCCACCCAACTGATTACCAACCTCGGGTCAGCACATGTTAGCAGCAAACAGCCTATCAGGTAATTACGAGATGGAGCAAAAGCTGGAGTGGGTGATGGGGGCGGGGGGGAGGCGATTGTACCTGGGATAAGGAAAACACGGCACCCAGCCCCTCTTCAAAGGCCTCAGCACTCTTTCCCAAGGTACTTGAGCTGTCTTTAAACCAAAAGACTGTTCAAGTTAGAGGCTGTCGGGAGAGCCTAGAGCGGTGATCCTGCTGGGAACGTGGTTGGACAGGCACTCCCACATGGGCCTGCTGCACATCCACCCCCAGGACACAGGTGTGCAGCCCCCCAGCTGGATACCGGGCAAGGCTTAACACAGATCAAGGGTGTGCAAAGCAGTGACTTGAGAATACAGAGAATGGGGGTGGTGCGGGGGCAGGTGGTGGTGATGGGACGATGTTTAACTGAGCCTTTTGTTGATGTGTGTTTGCTTTGCCTTTGCTGCTGGGGAAGAAGCAGAAAGAAGGAGAGCTGTTTGTGCTGGCTCACAGTGGCTCCAGCAGGGAGCCAGGCCCTTCGGGGTTATTGCAGGGTTTGGAGATAGCCTCTGGCTGTTGTGAAATCTAGAAGATTAGTCTGGGCTCCCAGAGGGAAGAGAAGGGAACATTGCCTAGGAAAGGGATAGAACTTTAAAGTGCTCAGGGCACCCTCAGGGCGGTGGGTGGGGCTGGGGAGAGTAGCTGATGGCTCCCCTGTGGGATCCCAAGGAGGCCGATCCCCCATATCTGATACGGAAAAATGCCAGATCCAAGTGTGGCTTAGAAGGAGCAGCCCTGGGAGACTTCAAAGGATGCGCTGGACTTGGCAATGAGGCAGCAACGAGGGTGGGGAAAGACTGAAGAGGTCCTATCCCTCAGGCAAACCCTGCAGGAAAGACGCTGGGGAGGCTCCATGGGGACTGAGCCGGAGAAGCGGAAACCTGGCCCGCCAGCACGAGGGCTGGGCTTGGAGTCAGGGTCGGTCAGCTTACAGAACATTGCAGACACGGGGGCGGCTCCTGCAAACCTGAGTTCAGGAAAGGAGATTCACCAGAGGAGGAAGGAAGGAAGTAAGGGAAGGTGGGGGCAGGGAGGAAGGCAGGGAGGAGAAGCCGACAGACAGACAGACAAAAAGAGACCTACAGAGGGAGGGGGCGAGAGGGATGTTTAAACTGACAGCCCCCTGGGAATCAGATGGAGGATCTACCAAGTGAGAGAGACCCAAAAGGAGAGGAAGAGATGGGGTGGGAGAAAAGGGGAGGGCTGAGTGTGGAGGAGGGACAAGGGAAGCGGGAGAGCAAGAAGGAGCTGGGAGAGAGGGGAGCAGGCACAGGAGGAGGAAGGAAAATGGGGACAGCTGAGAGGTGGGGAGCTGGGAGAGAGGCTGATGGGGGAGGCGGGTGAGGGAAGCTGAGTAAGGACAGTCACAGGCCCCAAGACAGCCGGTCCTGGGGTCCCAGGCCCAGAGACCCTGCCAAACGCTCCACAGACCACTGATTGCTGACTCCCCCCTCTCCCTCTATGCCTGAGAGCTGAGCCCCCTCCTACCCCACCCCATGCCAGGACTGGTTTACAGGGTGACTGAAACCCCAGTGTGCACTCTGTCCCCAGCAGTGTGCCCTGACACGGGTCTGCATCCTCCTCGACACACAGCCAGCCACCCTCCCAGCCCTAGGCCACGGGGCCTCATCTACCAGGAGGCCACCAGCAGCTTTCTTCAATTCCTAGAAAAGCCATCCCGGCAAAGAGTAGCCTGATTTTGCATCCTGTCAGCCCTAACCCAGGCATAAACACAGAACAGCAAGGTCAGCTGCAGGAATGTCCTCTTTATCCCAAGGGATCATGCATCCACCTAACATCCACCTAACCTAATTGAAGGTTCAGTTTCTGAAGAAGGAAGAACAAATATTGAGGGACATCAAGCAGAGAGTGGAGTTCCAGACAGTGGGAGCCAGAAGGGGAGGCAGGAAGACAGGGAAGTGTGAGACTGCGGAGGAAAGACTGAAATGTTGCTGGACAGGGCATGGGGTGCACATGTGGCTCTCAGAACAAGGGGAGGCGTCCCCTGGGCCTTAGCAGTCAGACAGTTCTGGCTCTGCCGCTTAGCACCATGACTTTGGGCAAATTACTCCAACTTCTGGAAACTCAATTTCTTCCTCTGTAAAATGGGCACAGCAAAAGCACAGACTTCACATGATTACTGCAGGAGTAAAATGTTAACAGCCCATCTAGCATCACCGGTGCACAGGAAGCCCTTAGCGACTGGAGTTGCTGGCAGGGCCGGGTGTGTGTGGAATCAGGTTGAGAAGAGTCATGGGAAGAAGCTTCCATGAGCCCCTTTAGCCTGGACCATCAGTTTGCCTGCTTAGAAAAAATTAGCCCCAAGTCAACAGGGACCTAATCCCTTTCGATGCTTTCTTAACTTCTTCCACACCTTGAGCCTAGGAGTTAGGATCTGAGGCTCTGAAAACCAACCACTGTGCCCACTGTTGTCACAAGTGGGCGAGTCCCCATGCCAGAAGGGGCCCATAGCCCCTCTGCAAGGAGCAGGTCCATTCCAGCCGGAGGCAGCCTCAGTGCCTCTGAACAGTGCTCCGCTCAGGATGAGAAATCCCCGCTGACGCCCCTGCTGGACTGGAGCCTGTTTGCCCCATGATGAGAACTCCTACCTGGCTCCAGAGAAATCCTGGGGCCACCACAGGAAATCAGGGAGATGGAGACCACCCTCCCAGGGTTTTCCCTGTCATCCCTCTCCTCCAGAGAGCTGGGAGGAGGGGGTGTTGCAGCAGGAAAAGCTGCATCTCCTTTTCATGCCCCTTCTCAAGCCAGGAGTGGGTCCCCTAAGGGCATCACTGGGCAGCGGAATTCATGAGGGCAGAAAGGGGAGACAGGGCACAGAGGGGGCCTGAGCGTCCCCCTCCCCAGGCTGCTTGGATCAGGATGCTCTGAAATGAGGAGGTAAGTGAAGGAGAGTGGTGTCCATGCATATGTGTTGAGGAGGTGAACAGCACTATGGGATGCCAAGGATAGGATCTGAATAGACAGGGGAGGGTTGGGTGCGGATCTGGGCAGGGAGCAGGTGGGAGGTGAGGATGGAAGAGGGAGTGGAGAGCAAGAGGTGAGAGGGGGCACGAGGGAAAGGAGGATGCCAGGGGCTTCTGGGGCATCTGGTATGCTCCCCACCTTCTTCCTCTGTGAAGAGCCCTGGGTGGTCCCTGCTCTGAGAACACCGCCAAGGGCATATAGGTAGTGTGGGTAGGAAGCTGTCCTGGGGTCTCCTGCCCTGTTCTGGTGGTCTTCACCCTCAATGGCTGACAAGCGAATTCCGCTGGAGTTGTAAATCGACTTACTTGCCCCTCACCCCGACTCTTCCTGACAAATCAGGAGCAAAGCCTGATTTGATGTTTCTGGACACTGCTGAAGGGGGTTAAGGCATGTCTGGGGTTTGATTTAGGATTTCTGTCAGGGATTTGCTAACGATTCATCTGCTTCTGTAAGAAGCCAGCCTGAACCTTGGTGCGCATGAGGTTAGATGACTGACTGACTGATGGTGGCTGGTTGGCTGTGACTGGGTTGGACCTGGCCTCAGACTGTGGAAGCCTGCAACTGACCACGCTGACTGGACTGCCTGAAACTAGGCTGATGGGTGGAGCCTGACGGGCCAAGGGACTGGTTGATCAGCACACTAGCTCACGGACTGGGATTGCATGACCAACTGGCTGACTGGTTCATGACAATGGGCTTGGTGGTAGGTAGTTGACTGGCTGTTTGCCTACTTAAGACTGAATGGATACCTAGGAACTTACCGCGACTTACTTTTTTCGCCTGACTCCTGTGACTAATTCAGTGGGGCTGGTGGCCGATTCAGACTAACTAGGTAACTGGGTAACTATGACTCCCAGTCCAACAGCCTCGAGTGGTGATATTGCCTGAAGGACTAAAGCTGGGGGAGGGGTTGCCCCTTTCAGATTGACTGGACGACCAGATGTCTGACTGCAGCCCCAGGGCCTCAGCTGCCCTTGGTGCCTGCACCTGTGACTCTCTGAGAAGGACCGACTGGCTGGCTGGTATTACCTTGTAGCTGGGACTGACCTGGGCACAGCAGCTCAGTAGAAAGACTGGTCTGACTGAGTGGACTGACTATCTGCCTCAGTCACGGAAACTGACTGTCCGGCGGCCTTGATGACCATGGGCTGCCTGAGACAGACCGGACTGATGGATGATCACCTGCCTGACTGGCTGACTGGGCCTGTGTACCTGCGTCTGACTGTGAGACGACATTCTGCCAGCTGACTATCTGCAACATGTTGACCGGCTGACTGACTCTGATGGGCTGCTAGGTGACAGGACAAGGTGCTTTAGATGACTGGGCGGCTGCTGGAGGTGGGCTGACTGACCCAGCCTTGACTGACTGACTGACAGATTGGGACTCACCAGTTGGCAGGAGGCATGTTGACCGTGGCTGTGACCCACACAGTGAGTGGCGAGGCTGGCAGTGTAGCCCTGAATGTACCGCTGGGTCTGACTGTGAGACGGTGACTGAGATTGGCTGGATGACCCGGTGACTGTGAGCCCTGGTGTGAACAGCTGTGACTAGGTGTAACCAAGTCCATCTGTGAGTCAGTGGCTAACTGCCCGGCTGTCTGACCCATTGAGGCTGGCCAAGTGACCGGCTGACCACAGCTGTGACTGGACTTGTGAGGGGCCCTGCCTCACTGTGTGGCCCAGGTTGTCTGTCGGAGCCTGACTGCGAGACAATGACAGACTGACTGACTTTTCCTGGCTGACTGCCTGCTGGGCAGCCTGCAAACAGAGTGGATACTTGTCCCAGAAGAACCATTAGAGGCCCTGCAGGGAGCCGGCCCAGCCTGAGGGGACAGAGCAGCTTCTGTGGAGCAGCAGGAGGAGGCAGGCAGGAGCTGCCAGAGGGAGAACGGGAACAGGCCCTGCCCAGGGCTGGGCCCACATGGAAAGTTCTCCGCCTCACCCTCACAGGGGCTGGGTCACTGGCACACGTGCTCTGAGCTGTGTTTTTGGCTCGAGTCGTGTGGCTCCTTTATTCGGGGGCAGCAAGGAGAAAGGGGGCTGGGGGAAACCTATAAAAATATTGAGCCAATAACTCACAGACAGGACTCCAATTATAGGAGCCCGGTGTGGGGGAGGGGAAGGAGGCAAGCCCAGCGGGCGCGGGGCAGGGCCCGTGACTGCCAGTTACGGGGCTTGGCTGCGGGCCAACCTCAGCTCTAGAAAATTCAGGCCTTGTAACTCAGGGCTGAGGAAGCCTTAAGGCAGGAGCCTGTGTCTGTCAGGCACACTTCTGTTACCGCTGCCATTTTATAGCTGAGGAAACAGAGGCCCACCACCCTCAGGGCCCCGGGGCATTTCCCAAAACACAGCCCTCCTGGGGCCACCCCACCGGAGTTCAGGAAAGCCGTGAACTCCAAAGCTGGTCCCGCTCTCCCAGAGGGCACTGAGCAGCAGGTTGTCAGGAGCAAAGTCAATGACCTTGGGCAAGGCCCTCCACCTCTCTGAGCCTCAGTTTCCTCAATCTGTTCAGCTGGTATTTCTAACCAGAGGCCGTTTAGCAGAACTCCAGTTGGGTTCACAGATATGTGTGCCACTTACCCACCCACCAAGGGAATGATGTCAGTAATGGCTCTTCCTCCATAAGCTTGTGAGAAAAATATATAATCCAGATAAAGACTGCAGCTCAGTACCTGGCACCTGGTAAAGGACCAAGCAGTGTGAGCGCTCATGATATTCATATTCATATCAAAGGAGATGTTGAGATTAATGAAGATCTTTGAAAGGAAGGCAGGAAGTTCACTCAGCCTCAGAGTGCTGGGAGCAGCCACTCAGCCGGGAAGCAGCCGCTTGACCGAGCCCCACCAGGCCCTCCCAGCCGCCCTGAGGTGCCCCCGGGCCCCCAAAGGATCCAACAGACTCTCTGCAGACACTACAGCCACTGGCCTGGCCCCCAGGGGACAGGGAGGCAAAATCAGAAGGAAAGTCTTAGAGGTTCCCCTGGGAACAGCCGAGGACCCAGGGTTCTTGAGTAGCCTTGGTGGGGCAGGGGCCTCTTCCAGGAACACCCGCTGTACTGAAGTCTCTCCAGGGCCAGGAGAAAAGGCCAGGCTCCCGGCTGCGCCAGGGCGGGCCAAGGGGTGGAATTTCCCCAGAGGGCTGAGAACCTGGGTGTGGAACCCAGAAAAATCCCTCCCTCCCCACCCCCACCCCCCACAGCAATGCTGCTGCCCTATTCTTAAAGGGCTTCTGAGGACAGATTAGACTCTCAGAGCCACCTATAGCAGCAAATTATCACAAACCAGGTAATGAAGCATCCCCAAGGTCACAGCCAAGGAACTGAAGACCGTCTCCTGATTCATTCCTTCCTTATTCCTGAGGCTTAAGACCTCAGGCTGACCAGCACTGGAATCCCAGCTCAGTCGGTTTCTAGACCTGTGACCCTGGGACTGCGACTCCTCCCCTGAGTCTGAATTGCCCCATCTACACAATGGTGGTGACTACAGCATCAGTCTCAGAGTCATGGAGAGGGCTGAACAAAATGCTCAATCGATGCTTGAAAAATAAAAGGCGCAGGGAGCTCAGAGTCTGTCCCCTCTGTCCCAAACCTGCTTCCTCATTTGCAAAATGGTCTTAACCTTACCCTGGGGCTCATTGCAAGGAGGAAACGAGCACTTGAGCACTTAGCCGAGTGGTTGCCACCTTACACAATTCTACAAGGTGCTCTTCACATTCTATGTGATCAGCCACAGCCTCTGCAACTCTTCAGAGCGACCCTGACTGCACACAATGAGGACTCATAAATAGGAGCCATTTGTCTTTCCCTGAGAGAGAAAAACAAAGAAGAAAACAGGCCTTTAAATACCAAGGGCGTGCTAAGAGCTAAATTAAGGACAGAGGAGGGGATGAGAAAGGCCTAGAGGAGTCACAGACATCAAGGGCTAGCCCAAGGCACAGAGGGCACCGGCTGGGGCACTCCAGGCAGAAGGGAAGGTCTGTGAGAGACCGGAGGTGGGAGAGAGGGGAGCGCCTGGGGGCACCCGGACCGGCTAGTGGAGCCAGAGCTGTAGTACCAGGGGAATGGGGCAGGGGAAGCAGCCCTAGGTCTGGGGCTGGGGACAGTTGAGGCGAACTGAAGACCTCCCACTCCGGGCTCCCAGGAATACTCAGGGGAGGGAAGGATCCCTTCACCGTGGCTGAGCTTAAAAGAAAATTGAGGTATCAGGAGAACTGAGCTCTTTCGGATGTCTTCAGCTGAGAAACTTGTTTTTCCTAATTTCTAGAGGCCACTACCTCCCCTGGTTTGCGGCCCTACCTTTGATCACGGGACCTCTTGCTTCCCTTTTCACATGGTCTTCTAGGCCTCCAATCCCCTGCCTCCCTCTTATAAAAAGGCCTTTATGATTACACTGGAGTCACCTGGGTCATCTCCCATCTCAAATTCCTTATGTTAATCCCATCTGAAAGTCCCTCTAGCCTCAGGGCCTTTGCACTTGCTTTCTTCACTGCTTGGAATGCCTTTCCCCCAGAAATCCATGCGGCTTATTCCTTCACCCACGTCAAGTGCTCCTTATTCTTGTACCCTGCCTCATCTTCTCTCCATTCCACTCATCACCAACTGGTGTATTGGAAATTCATGTATTTGTCTTGTCTCCTCCAACTAGGATGTAACATGCACAAAGCCTGGGTATTTTGTCTGCCTTGCTCACTGCCACGTCCCCAGCACCAACAATAACGGACAAACGGGGCACCTGAAGTACAGAGCAGTAAAGTCACTTGCCCAAGATCACCCAGCCACTGAGTGGCAAAGCTGGCGATCTGAACCTAGGCGGGTCTGACTCTCACATGCTCACAGTTTCGCTCAAGGATGCCGGTCAGCCTCTTCAAACGTACTTATGTGGGTACCAGGCCATCAGGTCCTGCCCTCTGCCTTCTCCTGGCTGATGATGGGGTAATGGCGGCACTGCCAGGTGACTCACCCTAGGAAATAACGAGAGGAGTAAAAATAGTTTCTGTTGGCCGAGGGCATTAGATTTCACAACAGACTGAGTGTGCCGTGAGAGCAGGGAGCATGCCTGTTTCACTTGGCATTGTGTAATCTGGGCCAGCTGATGGCCAGCACATTGTTGGTGCTCAAGAAATCTTTGTTGATGAAGGAATGGCTCTCACTTAACTGCAGAGAGAAGACATGCTCTGTATCTTAAGTATGTATGTGCGTGTGTGTGTGTGTGTGTGTGTGTGTGTGTGTGTGTGTGTATCTATCTATCTCTGTACCAATTTATCCATCCATCTGTCTTCTCTTTCTCTCTCTGGGTTTGGGGATCATCCATTTCTCTGCCCTGAGGTCCTGGCCACATTTTCTGCCTCTCTGTGCATCCCCCTTGCCTCTGCCTCCTTGAGTTTCACGACAGGGTCCCCCCCAACGCAGTACCTCAAGAGGAGCTCTACCCTCCCCTGAAGTACCTGCTCTCCGAGCTCAGTGCCTGTGGTAATGACCCCAACCACGGGGAAGCATGGCAGGAAAGGTCCCACATGAGCCTCCTTACCTCTCCTCCCAAGCTGTTCCCCCAGGATCAGCCGGAAGCTGAATGAGCTCAGACTCTCCCCAAAACTCTCCTGTCTCGCCTCCCTCTTCTCCAGCCAGAATGCCCAAGAAAAACAGAAAACTTCCCTTCCTGCATAGTTTCCTTCCTACCAAGCCAGAAAAAGAAGTCTCCAAATCACCCATGGTGGGAGAGGGAAGAAAAGCCACAGGAAGGTGTAAGCGAGCATTGTGTCATTAAGCCCCATCTGCAGCCCAGAAGGGCAGCACAGTGGCAGCTGTGGCTGCAAAGATATCTCCCCAAAGAGGAAAGAGAGTGATAGGAGGAGCAGCTGGGCTGGCCAAGGCAGGAGGTGAGGAGGTGGGGAGGTGAGGCCATAGTGACGAACAGGGAGGAAAATTTGCAGAGTGTCAGCCCGACTGAAGCAGAGGCTCTAATCCATGGCACTGCTGGATTCATGCAATTCCATATGCAGGCATTGCAATCAGCCGCCAAAGCACTGTGAGGACCAGCATGTGTATAAGGCTACTGACCCCATGCTTTCAAGTCTTTTCTTTACACATCCAACCACCCTGGTTCAATGAGATAAGAGAGGGGCCACTGGTGTGTGGCCACCACGTGTCCAGCTCCGACCACAAGCCTGGCTTCTATGCTCAGCACTTTCTCTCCATTAATACTCAGAAATATCACAAATGTCTCTTTGAGGTAAGGTGTGCCTACTCTACAGATGAGAACACTGAGAACTCCAAAGGCTAAGTCACTCACTCAGGGCCATGGTGCTCCTCTCATTTCCAGCTTGGTGCCCCAGCAACAGGAATCAGCAAGCCACTGACTGCAGTCAGTGCTGCCCCCAGTCCAAGAGCTGCCCAATTTTATAAAGTATTATTGGAACACAGCCACACCAGGTTGCTTACGAATTACTTCTGGGTGCTTTTGTGCTACACAATAGCAGAGCTGATTAGTCAAGACAGAGATTTGATGGCCCCCAATAAAGCCCAAAATATTTACTATCTGAGCATTTACAGGGAAAGGTTGCCAACCCCTGCCTTGTCTTGTTTTCTGCCCATTCTCCAAAGGGAACCTTCAAAAAGCGAATTCAAGGCATGACACAACCTATTTGAAATCTTTGGAATAAAATCCAAATTTCCTCCTACAGCTGACAGGGCCAGCAGGGACTTGGCACCTGCTAACCTCCTTTCCTTTCACTCCCATAGATTACATTCCAACCCACTGGACATTTTTCCATTTATCTGATGGCTGGGCTCTTTCTAACCTCAGGACCTTTGCACATGCTATCCCTTTGTCTGGAATGCTTTTCCCCAATTTTAAGTCTCAGCTCAAATTCCATTTCCTCTGCAAGGCCTCCCCTGTGGTTAAGCTCCATCTCCACACACAGTCTGTTTCCTTTCTCGCAGCGATAATGGCTTGTCATCATTTTATCTACAGGCTCACTTTAACCCTCTCTTTTGCCCTAGGCTGCCAGCCCGATGAGGGCTGGACTGTGTCTGTGTGGCTCACTGTTCTCTCCACTGCCAACAGGTGATGTATGAATGTTTGAGACAGCAGCACAGACACATGGGCGTCCAGGCCTGCGGGACCCCTGCGCCACATTCCTCATGCAGGTGCTCCTTTCTTCCTTCCCACAGACATTCAGAAAGTGACATTTGGGACTTTCCTGGTGGTCCAGTGGCTAAGGCTCCACACTCCCAACGCAAGGGGCCCGAGTTTGATCCCTGATCGGGGAACTAGATCCTGCGTGCCACAAACAAAGATCCCACATGCTGCAACTAAGACCTAAGCCAAAGAGATAAATTTAAAAAAAAGAAAAGAAAAGAAAGTGATACTCATAGAAGTCTGCAGAGGGACACTCCAGAGAAGTGGACAAACAGATTCCTTCCTCCAGTGAAGTTCCCAGGGGCCAAATCCTCCCAGTCGAACACCCTTCTCCTTGTTCAGAACTGCTGGCCAGGGAAGGGGGTCCCACAGTGGCTGCCTGCGAGTAGCCCTCCCCAGGAGTCTGCCGCTCCTCCCTCAGACTCCGTTAAATGTCCCCAAGGATGCCACCCCTGAGAGGCTCTGGGACACAGCTGGGCTTTCCTGGAGAAGGCGACACGCAGGACTGGGGTTGGTGCTCCACGGGTTCCAGACCCCCGGGTATCATAGGTTGATCTGGGACCACCAAAGAGAGTCCTAACCCCCGGAACCTTGGGGAGAGGGTCTTTGCAGATATAACCAAGGCACTCAAGATGGGCCCACCCTTGATTTCCAGGCTAGGTCCTCAATCCCATGACCAATATCCCTTCTAAGACAGCAGAGAAGACATAGACACAGAGAAGGCCGGAGACTGGAATAATGTGGCCATACGCCCCTGCATGCCTGGAGCCCCCAGGTGAGGTGAGAAAGGACCCTCCCATGGAAGCTTTCAAGGGAGCGTGCCTCTGCCCACACCGACAGTTCGGTCGCTGTAAGTCAGCCAAGCTGTGGTTAATCTGTTATGACACCCACGGAAACTAATATACCTGGGAAGGGCGTGCTCATTTCTTGCTTCAACCCACAAAGAACCACAGGCGATTTTGCTGGCAGGGATGTGGGGTCTGAGTCACCCGGCACTGTTTGAATCCAGGCACCCAGGCTCCACGTGACCGCTGCTTCCACCTCCACACATACGCTGCCCCTCATCCCTTAGTATTTATCTTCAAACTGACCTGATGTTGTCCAACTCCAATGGATTTCCAAAGAGAACTTGATCTCTGAGTGGGGAGAAACCGCACCGCTGGCCATACATTCGCCCCCAAAATTTTATTTCCTGGTTCAGTCAACCAAACACTGATGAAGCGCTGACTATGTGCCAGGCAGTATTCAAGGCTCTGGAAATGGCAGTAGGGACAACGCAGAGAGGGATTCCTCTCCTGTGGACCCGGCTTTGTCCTGTGGAAGGGGCAGGGGATCACTGTCCAAATGAATACAAAGATGCTAAAATTAAAAACACTCTCTGGCATGTGCCCTAAAATCGAGTGACTGCCCGCCACGTGGGCATGTGCTGAGAAAGTCCCACACCTCCCCTCCCAGGAAAGGAGCTGAGGGTGGGGATCAGGGCGAGGCGGAGAGCAGGGTTTGGATTCTGGGTGTGCCACCTCCTGGCTCTAGCAGACCCCCCCCCCCCCCCAAAAGCCTCTGTTTTCCTTCCACCAAAGCAGGAGGAGCTCCCGGGGTCCCTGGTTCCCGTCTCCAAGAGCTTGTGATTCTGGAAAGGGAGGAGGCTCCCCCCAGGCGCAGAGCCAGGCTGGTCTGTGGGACTGGCGCAGCAGTATTTCCAAGGTGCTGAGCCCTCTGGGCTGGGAGGATGGGCAGGAGGGAGGTTCTGGAAGAGAAGGTGCAGGCCTGCCAGAGCTCAGAGCCCGTGCCAACCCCATCGTCCTGCGGGTGACAGGAAGTGCTGTCGCGTGACTTGTGGGATCTGCGGACAAACAAACTGTGAGGCTGGATCCTGGCCCAGGGAGGACAGGAAGCCCGCTTCTGAATCCTCTGGTTATAGTAAACATCGACCATTCACTGAGTACCTACAACTGGCCACATCCAGAAAACCTGTTTTATATAGTTTAGCAGCACAACAGTCATCAAAAAGAGTACTATTATTCCCAGTTTACAGATGAGGAGGCTGAGGCTCCACCAGGGCATACAGCTCTCAGGAGCCGGGCTAGGATCTGAGCCCAAGGCTGGTCTTGGCCTTCTCTTTCTACTACCATCAGCTCTGGTTCTGAACTAGTTAAGGAGTTTTCAGTGGCAAGATCCAATTCAAACTGGCTTAAGCCCACTTCCATTCCTCCAAAGACTTTGCTGTAGAGTTTTAGGGCTTTCGGGTACAGCTGGATCCAGATGCTCAAACAATGTTCTCACAATTCTTTCTCATCCTTTGGCCTTGTTTTCCTCAGTATTAGCTTCACCTTATGGTCCCAGAGGTACAAAGATGGACAACTACCCGAGCCTTCAGGCTTCTACTCTGCTTCACAAAATTTCTAGATATGTGACACTCTACTCATAGTTCTAGCACAAGAAAGAGAAATCCATTTTTGGCCTATGGGAATACTGTATCCCCTTAACCAGACAGCTGGTTCTGGTCTGGTGATGTGACCCAAGCTGGGCCCACTCAGGCCTTGTACAGGTTTTCTCTTTCTGTTTTTTCCTTGCTCCTTGAAATCACAAGTCAACTTAGTTATTTTAATCATTCATCAGATAAAAATAAAACAAAGATGTGAGAACAGCAGTTGCAGCATTTCCTGCAACTTTGGTCCACGAGAAAGAGCCACGGCAGGAAGAAAATTCACAATTCCATCAAGTGCACACACACTGAACTCTCAGGCTTCCTTTCCATCAGAAATTTACTGTGAGGAGGGATTGCCATGCCAATGGACAAACCGGGCTTGATTGGGCCTTCTTTAGGCTCTGCCTTTGGGGGCCTCCTGTACCCAGCCCTGCAGTGTGAGCCTGAGAATGAAATAACGTTTCCTGTGAAGTGATGGCATTAATAGCTGAGCAGTAGCTAATTCAGGGCATGCCAAGCAACAGGTGCAGAGTTACAGACTCCGTGCGAGGTCTCACTGTGATCTCACTGCATCCTGCTGGGGCTGCCGCACATTTTATCCCAGGTAAGGAAACTGAGGCTTGGGACTCCAACTGACATGCCTACATCCATCCCACAGTCAGTTGGGCACAGCCCCAGTTTTAGAACTCAGCCCTGATTCCAAAGCTTGTGCCCCTGGTTTCCACTTTAGGCTGCACTTCGTGGTCCTGGGTGCACAGCCCTGGTCCACTTCAGGGAGAGATGGATCCAAGGCTGTGGCTCCTCCAAGCCCCTGCCTGGCCACAGCCAGGAAGGACATTCTCTGAGCCAGAGCAAAATTCCCATCCCAGGCCTCTGAGGCAGGCTGCCTTTTCTACCACAAAGGGCCCTGAAATAAGAGGCTGCAGGCCTGCCTCCCACTCTGGGTGACCTCTGCACAGCTGTGCTGCTCAGGCACTCACTAATCTCCCCAAGCCTCAGTTTCCCCATTTGTCAAAGTTTTCTCATCCCACACTTGGCTCAGTGGTTTCCAAACAGTTTCAGGCAAGGACAGCGTGAGTAAACAAGCACGCAGACCCCCACATGGAAGACTGCTGAAAGAGTGGCTGTTCCAGAAAACTGAGGCCTGGGTCTTGGCTCTCAGAAGTCTTGGGGGAGCTGTGTGCACTTAAGTCTACCAGCTCAGCCCCAGGGCCCCCAGAGTGCTACTGGTCTGGGCCTCTCAGACCCTGACACACGCCCCGCCCACTGCCATCCCCCTCTCCATAGAGAGTTTTCTTCCCAGATGGGTTCATCAAGACCCTTGGGGTCCAAGTGATGAAAACTCAACTCAAACCAAGTTAGGCCAACAGAACCATAGGTACAGGGTCCCCAGAATTCTTCAGCTTCTCTCAAATTTGGCCCTCTCTGGTTTTAAAGGTTTTTCAACTTAGCACAGTCCTAGGGAAATTATGAACGCCTTCCTTTAGCCTGTCTTTCCCCAAGGGGCCTGGTCCCTGGTTCTCACTCCCATCTCATTTGGAGCCTTTTTCTCCCTCCTCCGGGCCTTTGCACATTCTGTGTCCACCAAGAACTTCCCCACATTCTTCCTTACGCGACTTATTCTCACCATTCAGGCTTTAGCTCAAGTATCACCTCTTCAGAGAGGTCTTTCTTGTCCACTCCAACTTAGGTAGCCCCTAACCTCTCCCCATCACCGGGCCTGGTCTCATTTCCTTATCATAGTTCAGAACAGCCTTATCGTCTATGTGCTCCCATGCTTGCTGTCTATCTCCCCATTAGAATGTCCATTGCATAAGGCTCTGCGCTACTTACTGCCGTGCCCTGGCCTCCAGCACTGTGCCTGCTGTGGACAAGCACTCCATAAATAGCAGCGGAACGAACAAGCACACGATAGACAGCAACTCTTCATGCTTTATCAAGTCCAGACTCCTCTGCCTCCAATTCAACATCTCACCTCCTACTCCTCTGAGGGAAGCCGCACCCTCCAGCAGGGGCCACAAGCCAGTCCATCCTTGCCCCCAGTCCACACACTCACTCGCCCATCGCCACATCCTGCCACTTCTAACCCTCATCTCTCAAAGTCAACTGCCTCTCCCTGTCTCTACCACCGTCCTCCTGGCCCAGGTGCCATCTCTCTCCTTGGGACACCAGCGGCAGCTTTGCCATGGTCTCTGCCAGAATCCCTTCTTGCCCAGTCCAACCCGATGCCCTCAGCACAACTTTGATTCTGTCACCCTCTGCTGAAAAACTACCAATAGTGTCATCCGGGACACTAAAAGGAAACTCAGCTGCCTTCCCGTGGACCCTGGGCTCTGCAGAACTGCCTCTAGGAGCTCATCCTTGCCCTCTTGCCCCTATCTTTCTGCTCCAGCCCCAGGTTCCCGGGACCCCTATCTTCACAGAGCACTCAGCAGTGTTGTTCACACACCGCTGCCTCCTGTGTGTTGGTCAGGGCAGATATCTCACCCGGTTCTGCAGGCTCAGCCCAGCCTTGGGCTGCTTTAGTGCTGCTTAATAAACGTCAGTAAATGCAGGGATGAATCAATGCAGTTGAGTACCTAGCATCCGTCAGGCATGAAGCTAAAAATATTTCATTTTCTAACAATCTTTCAAAGTAAGCACTACCATGTTTGACTGACACATGAATGAATGAACAAACAAATGAACGAATGAGAAAACTTCTAAACAAGGGCAGGGCCACAATCCAAAAGCGTAAAGAAGCCAGGAGCGAATGCACTTAATGATGTGTGCTAAGTCGCTTCAGTTGTGTCTGACTCTGCAACACTATGGACTGTAGCCCGCCAGGCTTCTCTGTCCATGAGGTTCTCCAGGCAAGAAGAGTGGAGTGGGTTACCGTGCCATCTTCCCAACCCAGAGATCAAACCCAAGTCGCTTGCCTGTGTTCCTGCATTGGTAGGCAGGTTCCTTATCACTATAACTACCTGAGAAGCCTGTACTTAATGACAGGCACCCAGTAAAAGGGACCAGTGGATGGACAGCACCATAGCAAATGGAGTGCCATGGCCTCTGTTAGGGGTTGAACTGTGTCCCCTCGAAACTCACAAGTTGAAGCCCTAACCCCCAGGAACTCAGAATGCGACCTTATAAGGAAACAGAGTCTTTGCAGATGTAGTCGAAGTGAAGTTGTTGGGGTGGGCCCTAATCCACTATGACTGGTTTCATCATAAAAAGGGGACATTGGGACAGAGACCGACACACATTGAGGGTGAGGGAAGACGATGTAGACAGACGCAGCAAGACAGCCACCGACAAAGCGAGGAGACAGGCCTGGAGCAGGTCCTTCCCTCACAGCTCTAAAAGAAACCCTGTCCACACCTTGACCTTGGACTCCCAGCCCCAGGAACTGTGGGTTGTTAAGCCACCCAGCCTGGGGCACTTTATCATGGCCAGCTCTAGCAAACTAATACATGGACGGCCTTCATACACCACAGTGTTTTTCAGTTCCTCTGGGTCACACAAGACTTGTCCAGGAGCTGCATTCTGCCCAGGAGGGCACAGGTGGCAACCCCTCCACCCTCACAGGTTCCCGGAGCACACCGTCCACAGGAGAGTTGGCTCCAGGGGGAAGCTGGGGTCAAACGGATCAAGTGGGAATTCAATTATGGTTTGGAGACGAGTCTGCGAGGTCGCTAATTAAACAAGGGCAGAGCCTGTAACCGAGGCCCCAGGCTCTAGGAGCTGTGTGGCAGCCCCCACACAGAGCCAGGCCAGGCCCAGCCTCTTTATCAAGTACAGGAGAAAACCCAAATTCAAGGCAAGAGATAGATCGGATCAGTTGAGACATGCCTCTCGACTAACACCCCAGCCTATGGTTATCAATACTCTATTAAGCATGTTGGAACTGCTGTTTACAAGTATCTGTTAATTATTAAAAGGGAATCTATTTTCCCCCCTCCATCTAGTTGGGAAATCTCATGTTACACAGAAAGGTTAATTACAAACCGACTTTCAAGAACCCTTTGTTGGAAGCTTCTGTTTCATTTTCTCCAAGATGAATCCTTGAACTCCATATTTGGGAATGCAGACACAGGCTGGCTTAGCAAAATCGTTTCCTCATTCTAGTAGCCCCCAGCTCGAGCCAACCTCTCAGATGGCCTGATGCAGCTAGGATTAACCAGAAACCACTTCAAACCCCACCCTCCACACACCGTCTAAAATGTGGTTTTGTTGCTTTTTCCGTTGAGACCGAAGACCACCATGTTTGCCACATGTTGTCCTGGTTGCAAAAGTAAGAGGGTCTCAAGTCCTGGGACCACAATGAGAGACATACAATATTCCAGGGGCTGCACCAATTAGGTCCATTTGCCCCCAGCCTTGGGGAAGGTAAATGGCCTATTACTTGGTGGGTAATGCATACCACATGGCATTCCTCAGCCTCGAGGAAGCCAGAGAGGACTCATTCTCCTAGCAAGCCCTGGGAGTGCACAGTGTAGAGCAGGCCCCCGGCACCAAGGCTGGGCCCCTTCCCCACCATCACCTGCACCAGTGAGCTTCCCTGCTCGCCAAAACTCCACTGGAGGCTTCCCAGAATTCAGTTCTTTATAGCCATGCTTGGAAACCTTGTATATCTCTATCTGTAGCTCACTCTTGACTTCCTACTTTTGCATTCCAGTCTCCTATAATGAAAAGGACATCTTTTTTGGGGTGTTTGTTCTAAAAGGTCTTGTAGGTCTTCATAAAACCATTCAACTTCAGCTTCTTCAGCGTCGCTGGTTGGGGCATAGACTTGGATTACTGTGATACTGAATGGCTTGCCTTGGAGATGAACAGAGATCATTCTGTCGTTTTTGAGATTGCATCCAAGTACTGCATTTCGGACTCTTTTGTTGACTATGATGGCTACTCCATTTCTTCTGAGGGATTCCTGCCCGCAGTAGTAGATATAATGGTCATCTGAGTTAAATTCACTCATTCCAGTCCATTTCAGTTCACTGATTCCTAGAATGCCGACGTTCACCCTTGCCATCTGTTTGACCACTTCCAATTTGCCTCGATTCATGGCCCTGACATTTCAAGTTCCTATGCAATATTGCTCTTTACAGCATCGGACCTTGCGTCTATCACCAGTCACATCCACAGCTCGGTATTGTTTTTGCTTTGGCTCCATCCCTTCATCCTTTCTGGAGTTATTTCTCCACTGATCTCCAGAAGTATATTGGGCACCTACTGACCTGGGGAGTTCCTCTTTCAGTGTCCTATCATTTTGCCTTTTCATACTGTTCACGGGGTTCTCAAGGCAAGAATGCTGAAGTGGTTTGCCATTTCCTTCTCCAGTGGACTACATTCTGTCAGACCTCTCCACCACGACCCGCCCGTCTTGGATTGCCCCGTGGGCATGGCTTGGTTTCATTGAGTTAGACAAGGCTGTGGTCCTAGTGTGATTAGATTGACTAGTTTTCTGTGAGTATGGTTTCAGTGTGTCTGCCCTCTGATGCCCTCTTGCAACACCTACCATCTTACTTGGGTTTCTCTTACCTTGGGCGTGGGGTATCTCTTCACGGTTGCTCCAGCAAAGCACAGCTGCTGCTCCTTACCTTGGACGAGGGGTGAGCGCCGAAGAATTGATGCTTTTGAACTGTGGTGTTGGAGAAGACTCTTGAGAGTCCCTTGGACTGCAAGGAGATCCAACCAGTCCATTCTGAAGGAGATCAGCCCTGGGATTCCTTTGGAAGGAATGATGCTAAAGCTGAAACTCCAGTACTTTGGCCACCTCATGCGAAGAGTTGGCTCATTGGAAAAGACTCTGATGCTGGGAGGGATTGGGGGCAGGAGGAGAAGGGGACAACAGAGGATGAGATGGCTGGATACCATCACTGACTTGATGGACATGAATCTGAGTGAACTCCGGGAGTTGGTGATGGACAGGGAGGCCTGGTGTGCTGCGATTCATGGGGTCGCAAAGAGTCAGACACGACTGAGCGACTGAACTGAACTAAGCTGACTCTTGAACAACACAGCTTGAACTACTCAGGTAGATACACTTGAACTACTCAGGTAGTTCACTTACACTCAGATTTTTTTCAATAAATACTATCAATACAACACTACACGATTTGTAGTTGGTTGAATCTCCAATTGGTTGAATCCACAGATGCAGAACCACAGATGTTAATACAAAGGGCTGACTGTGAGTTACACTTGGATTTTTGGAGAAGGGGGCAGCAGAGGATGAGATGATTAGATAATGTCACCGACTGAATGGACATAAACTTGAGCAAACTCTGGAAGATAGTAGAGGACAGAGGAGCCTGGCATGCTACAGTCCCTGGGGTTGCGAAGAGTCGGACACAACTGAGTGACTGAACAACTAACCCTCCCATGTTGTTCAAGGGTCACCTGTTTACCTCCGATTGGTTCTTTCCCTCTGGAGAATCCTAACTAATGCACAACAGCTTAAATAAAAGAGAAGTTTCTGTCTCACCTGTGAGGTCAGGAGGTGCACAGGGTGTCCAGACTGCTATCTTTCAACTCTTATTATCCTGACTGTGTAGCTTCCAACCTTAGGGTGATCTGATAGGCTGAGATGACTGAGATGACTGCAGCCATCACATTCAAGTTCCAAGCTGGAAGCTTGAGGAATCAGGCAAAGCTAAAGGATGTTTGCCTCCCTTCCATCATCCAAGGATGTTAAGAGTCTCTACTGGGTGACTGGGCAATGTCACTGTTCTTAAATTCACATATGACCCTTCTGATCAGACAGACCTGGGCTAAGGCTGGCTGGGCCCTTTGTGACAGTGGGCGAAGGCTGTCAAGATGTAAGAACAGTTCTGCTTGTGTGTGGTCCACAGCAATGGTTTAGTGGAGACCAGATCAGGGTGTCATTTCCTGGGTAGACTCCTTTTGGGCAGAGTTAAGAGTGGCCAGAAGTGAAGGTACACATGCTGCAGCCAGCCATCCAAACAGAGCCAGGAAATAAAATGTTACGTCTCTCAACACGGGCAGAGGCTGGCCACCATCTCGGCTCATCCCACAGGGTCTGATGCTTCTTGGGACGCAAGAAGCACGGCTAGTGCCCCTGGACTGGGAGAGCCTGTTCTCCAAGGGAATTGTAAGTTGAAGCCAGAACCCTCCACGTGGGGAGGAGTGGGTTAAGAGGGGTGAGGTTATGGCTACTCTCTATCCTGGAACTATGGCCTTTACTATCAAACAGCAGCAGAGTCAGTGCTGGGCTTTGCGAGGGGCATGGCTTCATGGCAGGAGACACGGGCTAAGAACAGAAGCGGGTTATGGCCAGGCCATCACGTGGTTGAGTGGCAGGCTTTTTAGAGGTGCTCAGGAGAATCTGTGAGAGAAGGCCCCTGGCTCTATCTGCCGACTGCCAGAGACGAGAAAATGCCTGCAGTAGGGCCTTGGAGCCCACACCTTGTCAGATACCTATTTACCATCTCCTCCGTCCTCTCTTCAAACTAGGCTTCATGCGGTTGAAGGGCAGGAAAATAGCAGGCTTCCTGGAACTTTTCAATAGAAGCACTCATCAGGCAGCAGAGTGCACTGAGAACTGAAATTTCTTTGAGATCCTGTGTTCTATTGTTGAAATTCACGTTGAAGTAGCATTTCATGCCCCCTCTCCATGCTTCCAGAATTTTGTCTTGTGTATTTCGCTCCTCAGGCTTGCCGGGTGGCCTGCCTCCTCCCCTCGTGCCCTCCAGCCACACCAGCCTTTCCCAGGCAGCAGCCATGGAGGGTCCCTGGCGCAGGCAGAGCGGGTCTCATGCTGGGCTCCCCAGCCAGCCGGGCACACCTCCCTCAAGCGGCAGCCGACTCTATTAAGCAAAATCTTCAGATGTCCGGGTCGCAGGGCAGTGGGGATTTTCACAGGCACTGAAGTGGATGGTCACGTTGAGAGGCTGCCAGCATCTCACCTGCTGTCAGGAAGAAAGGCTTCTGGTGTCCAGGGAGTCAAGAATGACTCACTTAAGCAGGAGTGTCACTAAGATGAGAGAGGATTCAAGAGCGCAGCTGACAGCGGAGCACGCTGTTAAATCCTCCCGGAAAGTGACAGAGGACAAACCCACAGGGTGGGGAGCCGGCCCCCTGCCATGACCACGATGCTGGCACGCAGACACTCCGGGAAGATTTTCCGGTTACAGTTACGAGAGCCAGGACTTTCCCTCTTCTGCGGTTGGACCTGGTTTACAGCTCTGAATGGCCCTATCTCTGTGATTAATTGGAACCTGAAAGTGAAAGAAACAATACCCTTGCAAAGCTACTGTGGTTTCAAATGTGGCCTCCACGGTGGGAAGTGGCAGAAAGATTAGATAGATAAGGAAATATTTAAAAACAAGATAAGACAATCACAAAACAAAACAAAACGCTTCTCATTCATTCCCGCTATTAACATCAGTGAAGCAGTAGAATGAACATGCAGGACAATTTTTGCTCTCCCTTACTAGAAACATAGCAAAATATTAGCAACGAATGGGCCACTTTGGAGCAGAGAACAGGGCAGGAGCGGTTTGCTTCAGAGGTGAGGAAAATGAGCCCAGGGAGGCTGACTTGCCCAAGGTCACCCCGTCAGGTGGAGGTGGGAGTCTCACCCAGTTCTGGCTCCTAAAGTTTGTCCTGTTCTTTCCAAGCATCACATCCGCTTGGTGTTCTGCCCTGTCATCTGAGAGTCTTGGAGGTCAGCAGAACCGGTGCAGCAGCCTGGGCAAGTTCTGGTCCAGTCTACATGGCAGCACCGTGGCGTCAGGCATTTAAAGTGACGGTGTCACCATGGGCCTCTTTCTCTTGTCCCGTGCTGAGCTACTGAAGAATTGGTGTGTTGGATATTTTGTTCTCTTCCTCCCTGACTCCTTCGAGCCTCTCAGCTGCCTTCTGCCTGGAATTCCTACGGCTCCAGGAAGTGCTCCACAGTGGAAGAGTTGATTAAAAATGGCCTTGTAGGGTTCCCCGATTGCCTCGGTAGGTCTGATCCAGGGCAGGAAGGGCAAAGGCATCTACCTCCCACGGACGTGGGATGCCTGGAGAGCCGTGTTGAGATTTCTGAGTCTGAATTCAGCCGAAGAATACTGTGATCGATTTGTGATGCCTGGTACGTGCGAGGCAGGGAAACCAGGTGTGCATGGTCTAAAGACACGTGCAGGAGCGGCCACTCTCAGCCTGTGCCCTTTCTCCACACAGCCAGTCCCACTCGCAATCAGAACCGCACCCGGTGCATAACCAGGCACTGGATGCCCCACAGCAGGCTTCCACCCTAGCCTTGCAGTTAACACCGGGAGAGAAGGCAGGGTGACCAGGCAGAATACAACAGCCTTCACTCCAGATTTCAGTCCCTTTCTCTCCAGACAAGGCCAATGATCTTTTCTAGAAAAATCCGAGCCTTTCCTCAAAAGTTTTCAGTGTTTCTTAACTACTCTGTGTAACAGAGCTCAGGCTGCCAGATGCAGACTGACCTTTCCTGACAAGCACCAGTAAGGGTGGCCAGATTAGAACCTGGCTTCTCATGATTAGCAAGCAAGACTTTGATCAAGAATTTTTACACCTAACACACCAGTGGCTCTGAAGCTTTCCTTGCTATGATGTTAAAGTTTCAAGAGCTCTACAGAACTGCTGGGAGGTCATGGATGAAAGAGATACAGGGCCTCACTGACAGCTCTTTCCTTCTCACTGCTCTGGGGAAGGGGCTGGCCGGTTTCCACGTTACTGGACAATGAATGCAGAACTTTTCAGCTGAAGACATCATCCTACCCTCAACCAAGATTAACTCAGCAAGAGCTTCCTACCACGGTGATGTTAATACATCGGCCATGGTATTCCTCAGTAGGGGTGTCTAGACATGTGTTAGAGACTTCACCTTCCTTCTCATCTTCACAACTTGAAGGAATTCACTAAGACATGCCTGCCTTTCCATAGTAGGGACCAGCCTTCAACTGTATGCCTTCATCTATTATGGGGGGCAGCCTCTAGCTTCCCCAAAGGGTAGTGCCAGTGTGGGGGCCCTCAGACTCCTCAGGTACCAAGGAAAGCTGAGAGGCGGGGTGCAGCCAGCCCATTGCCTGAGGGTGCTGGGAAACACGAGTCACTATCCGTTCCCTACTCTTCCATCCACCAGATTCTTTCCAAGACTCTTGAAGAGCCAGACTCGGGTTATGACCCAGTACTGGAAGACAAAACAGGATGAAGTTTGCTTTCTTTTCCCAGGACAAATCAATTTTCATATTACGATCCTGCACCATTTACGCTCTTCCCATTTGCTAGATCAAGTACAGACTAAGAGTAATCGGGTGAGTCTTAGAAGTGTCCTAAGTGGTTTCCACATTCTTTGGAAGTGACTACCTCCCTAGCACTGGGCAAGATGCCGGCTTAGCCCAGCTTTTAGGTATGACACTATTTCCTTTACATGAGGGTCATAGTTAACCTACCTGCAGTTGGCCAGAAATGGGTTCTTTCCAGGGTTCTTCAGTCAGGCACTGAATTAACCAGTTACCCACCATCTTCACTTCTTTCATTAAATCATCACTGCCTACCTCAAAGGACTCCTTCAGAGACACTCGTTTGCTTTCTTCCAAAATTCGGGCATTCTTTTGTTCCATTATATTTTCTGCTGCAGCTCTGAGCCATGTACTGAGATACCCAAACCAACTTCAGCATCTGATAAACTCAAGCTCTCCTGAAATACTACATAAGTGAAAAATCTGAGTACAAAAAGTAACCTCCTACTTGCTAATGTCTACACAGACAAAAATAAAGATTTCAATGTAAATTTTACTATTTTATTTGTGAAAAAACTACAAGCAGAATTCATAAATAGACATTTCTATTTAAAGCAGGAAAACGATAAAGTGGCTTCTAATAACATAGTCGTGCACATGCCAGTAACAGGAATATATTAACATCTTTTATTTGCTAGACAAAGAGCAGTGTCCAATATAAATTTCCCCCAAACATTTAAGACCTGTGAATTTGACCAGTTCACAAAACCACCGACACTTTAGCATGAAGAAAAAAACAAACCTAACAGACTGTCAGCTCTAAAGACATTACAGAGCAGAAACTTCCAAAAGCGTTATACAAGCTGTCTTTCTGGGCAAATGAAAAATATAGCTCGTATAATACATTAACAAAAATTCACAAGATAAGATTATGTTTTGACATACTTAACAAGCATTCTCTATTTGTCTCCAACAAACAAAGCTAAGGAAATAATGTAACCATCTTTACACAGTAAATTAAGGTTACAAGTCATACACAAGAACAGAACTGCTTGCGCATTAAAAACTGTTCAGCTCCATTGTCATACTCTAAATGTTGGCTCTTAAACCATTTTCGGTTACATACAAGCAAAGGTTATTATATATCAGCAATTAATAAATTTTCAATAATTTAAGATACGGTAGCTTAAAAAAGTAGACTGAGAATGGTCTTGATAAGGCAGGTGAAACATCTTAGTGGAACTAAACTCACAGAAGCTTCTGCCAATGTTTTAAACGTCCAGATTAAAACTGAAAGATTTTGACTGAAAATATTTTGAGGGTATCAGGATGTCTTTACCTTTTTTTTTTTTTGCCTTTTTTTGAACTGCATGACTCAAGCAGAGCAGGCTGGGTAAGCTCTGTGTGCGTGAGCTCACGCACGAGTATGAAAGATCGTGTGGCATTAAAACAAATGGAAACTTGCAAGCATTAACACTGTGCTTTTGTTTTGCTTTTATAACCTGCTTACTGTGCCGCTGAATACCAAGTATTTCTGGTCCTCTTTCAATATATACCTTTTATCATCTACACTAGTGTTTTTACACGCTGCCTACTAATTGTAGGGTAAACTGCAAAAGCAGGAAGTTACAGGAATTCCATTTCCAGAATACATGCCTGAGGGATGTCATCCATTTCGGAAATTAAAAGTCTAAAGTACCTATCATCTCACTATCATAACACAATACACAACAGCAGCTAAAGGACGGGCCCAAAAACATCTGATTGCTGAGAGCACTCCCACCATGCGCTGCAGTTTCTACCCAATTGGCAACGTCATCATCTCACCGGTTCTAAAGCAATCCTCCCTTCCTTCACCCCTCCCTATTCTTCATCCTTAAATTTATCACGGAGGCAGAACTGAAAACCAAGACATTGGCAATGAATTAGCAGCCTCTGAGTAGCTGGTTAATCAGCTTTTTCCACTAGTCTAGGGGTCCAATCACTTTACATGAAACTAATTTTGCAAAAGTACACAGTGTTTCTGAACAAAGTGCATACCAACACTTACTGGTTCCAAAAGCAGTGCAACCCACATGAGTTTGGTGGCATTTAAATTTTTTTAAAAAGTTAATTAAAAAACTTAGCAATTCCTTACATCTCTGGAAAATAAATATGGCTGACTAATTTACCCTCCCTGAGACCCTTAATAAAAGGAATATTAAAACTTTAGAAGGAATGTCTTTGCAATACCCCACTAATATTAAAATGTGGATTTAAAATTCATAGTCAAATCACTATGTATTATATATTCTGATGCTTATAGAAAGCATCTGATTTCCTTTGGTTCATTAATAAATACTTTAAAAATGTATTTAAAAAGGTAAGTATAGCTTGCATGCCAGATACAAGCAGTATTTTTTAAAAAGAGGGGAAACATTGTCCATGCATTTGAGAATAGGACCACAGCAACAAATGGCACTGCTTTATCATCTATACCTTTGAGAACAGAATTTAAATGATGGTACATCAGTGACTACAGAATAGTTTTAATGTAAACGTGAAAGGAGCCTTTCCTGTTGGCTACTCAAATCAAGCTGTTAATTTTTCTCTTTACTCGTTGCCTCCATACACAGAAGTTACTTCTATTCTTAAGCAAACCAGGTTTTTCACACCAAACCACTAATCTGCTGCCCTCCCAGGTTGAATAAAGGAAGGTGACATCAAGTTCCCATGCTTGAAATGACTCTCAAGTCTACGAACTCTGCGAATATGGATGTAAGAGTCAGACAGAAGAGAGATCCTAAATCCAAACAAAGCAAAGCAACATTTTTTTTTAATGAGGAGGGGTGGGTTCATATTAGTGGTCTTTTACACTTTTTTTTTTTTTTTTTTGCAAGGCATCTAAAAAAAAAGAGTGAATAGAATCTTTTTATAAAAGAGTTTACTCAAGCTGTCTTTGTGTTGAGGAAGTAAAAGCTCACAGGAAGTAGGAGCTTTCCCTGCAACTCTAGCTGCCAGCCCCTCAACCATTTCTTCACCTCTTGCATTCCTTCCCACAGCAGGGAACCGAGACACATCATGGAACTGAAAAGCTTCATGTCAGGACTGGGGACTGGATGTGTTGGTTGATAACCTCTGTTCAGTCAACAACAAGACCAGACTTAAAGAAAGGAAAGAATTCCCACTGAATGGTAAGGGAAACAAGGGGCTGTGCGGCAAATAAAGTTCGATTAAACAAAACACCATGCGCAAAGTGGACACGGGGATTTGCTTCTTGTATGGACCAAAAGCACAAGTTAGACAGTTTGAATCCTAAAACTGAGAGACAATTTATCGATTTACCTCAGACATGAGTAGAGGTCTGGAATATGGATGGAATTCGAGTTACAGAATACCATATTTTCATGAGTGCTTATGTAAGAAGAGCAAAGTGAACATGTAACCGTAATTTACATGAATACTTGGCATTCTGGAGCTAGTTGAGTTACTTTCGAATGATCAAAGCCCTCCCAACTAAACCACTTGTGATTTGTCAGTCTTTCCACCACAAATGCAGGTTATCTGGAGCAGTCTTTAAATTTGAGATCACATTGTTTAAAAAATATATATTTTCGTATCATCCAGTACTCTTTAGACAGATGAGAGTCAAGTTCCCACGTGGGTTGGAACATACTTCATGTAAGACTGATTTTAATTTAATTTCAGCACTTTCATAGAAGGGACTGTCCCAGATCTGTAACTGTTCAATGTTGTATTCACTTCACAGTGTATCAAGCACCAGCGTTGCCATGGATTGGTTTCAAATAACCTTTTATATATAATTTTATATTTATATATATAGTTATATCAAAACTGATAGTACATAGTATAACTGGAAGAAAGAACTAAACTTAAAAGGATATGCTGAAAGGATGGAGTCTGTGAACACAATAAATAAAAGCGCCCTCCCCCTCCCACCCTGCCCTCCCCCAACAAAACAAAAACAAAAAACCAGTTGTAATGTACATGGAAAATTGTGCACAGCAGATTTTTTTTTTTTTTTTTATAAAAAGTAGATTCAGGAGCACATCCAATTATAAATGATTGTTAGGAAAATCATATAAAACAATGGAATACATAAAAGTGTCAAGAGTAATCGTCAGGGTGCGAAATTCCTTGGTGGCCAGATGCCCATGGCAAGCAGAAATTATCCTGGCAGCATCACTAAGAGGTCGATGTCCACAGAAGATTTTCCAGGGGGTGCAAGCGGCATGGGCAGGTGGAGGATGTGAATTTCATACCCTGATTCATAGTTTTCACAATTCCATGTGCAACTTCAGAAAGATTCATCATTTACTGCTGACATGTCGCCCTTTGGCGTGGAGGAACGGGAGGAACCCTTGTCTGTGCTCTCTGACCCCGAGCTGCTCTGGTTCTGCTGTTCTGACCCTGCACTGGAGGTCACTGTGGATGAGGATGTCGAGGAGGAGCGAGTCTTTTCCTTAAAGTCTGTGATAATGACGGTGACGTTGCCCACAGTTACTGCCAACTGCTGTGCGGTGCTCCTGTCCACGTTTTTCAGCCGGGGCCTGAAAGCAACAGCACAGGGGAAGAGCCTGTTAAATCAGGTACGGATGCAAAGGACTTTGGTTCCAATGTTACACACTCACACTTCATGACACTGTGGCAATAAATCTCTCTCTCTCTCACGCACACACAGTTCATGACACCGCAGCAATGAATCTAAACCACCAGCACATTACCAATGCTTACTACCAGATCTGCTGAAAAGCTTAGCAAGAATGAAAACCATGATCAGTTAGCAAAGCTTTGGACCACTGCAAAATTAAAATCAATTTATCTTTCTCCTGTTTTGGTCTCAGTAATTAAAAAAATAGCTCATATACATGTGCACGTATTTTGGAAGTTAATAGTCCCACCCCAGCTCTTCATCCCACCCCTTAGCCTATAAACCCACAGGTACAAAACCACCCTCGACTCTTGATTATGAGCAGCTGAATCTGGGCAGTGATGTATTTCAGTCGAGTTTCAAATACCTTGAAGTGTGATTCGTTTCACTGGTCTTTGTTGTAGCATTTGCAGACTGTATACTGTTCACTTCGCTAGGAGGATCTTTCAGAATATCAGACTTTGGTCTAAATGGGGAGACAGAAAAAGAGGCATTTAAAAGATATCTCTGATCTGCCTGCAAAATAACACAGTACTGTACTGAGTCACTCAAGAACTTACTTTGTTTTCTTGTTGGTATTTTTCTTGGTAACACTAGGACTAATTTCTTTATCTTTCTCAGGTTTCTCTTTGTCTTGTTTCTCAACTTTCTCCTTCTTCTCCTTTTTAGGGGGTGGTGGAGTGGCGTACTGTTGGGCCACTTGCTGTGCCACCAGCTGAGAATTGATCCGAGGTTTTCTACAACAGTCAAGAAAAGATGCCTCATTATTTGCTTTATAAATATTTCTTTGATTTTAAAATTTTGGTCTCATAATGTTTAGGTATTTTATTACTGGTATCTGGCAATTCAAAACTAAATTATATGGTATTATTTCTACATTATTATTTCTAGGTAGTATGGTTAAGTCCATAAAACTTTTCCTCTTTCAAATCCACTCTCTGTATACCTTTAATGACACAGACACATGCGCTCAAACAAATACACACATCCCTGTGCAGTCAAGACTTTCAGCCAATAAAACATGATTGCTTCTAAGAGTGCTGAGAACACCACTTCTTTTAGTTGTCAAGATTGTACTGACTGACAGCTTTCAAATACTGCTGCTGCAGAGGGTTAATCTCATTTTATTAAATGGACACTGGTAATCCCTTGAAAAGAGAATGAAATTAGAAGTGTGACATTCATTCCTCAATCTAATTATTCCGACTTGGTCTGGTCCCCTGCAGTTCTGTGATTGGCACCACCAACAACACAGAGCAATAGAAGGCAACTGTGGTCATACAAGCTCCCAAGGGGTGAACACTGAAAATCACTATTAAAAAATCTTAGAAAAGTGATACATTCATTGTGCCATCAACCATTATGTGTGCGCCAGTCTCCAACTGACACTGGTTTTTAGCACTACTGTTTACAAAGTTTAAAGGGTGCCAAATGTTTCTCACAATGCATGACCATTCAGACCCAAGTGGCAAAGGGAGAAAGGAAAGCTTAGCACACAATATTAATTTTCAAAGACATTAGCATCTAGATAGACATTTACAATGTAATAAACTAAGTATAAGGTGTGAAAGTGAAAGTCACTCACTCATGTCCGACTCTTTGTGACCCCATGGACTACACAGTCCATGGAATTCTCCAGGCCAGAATACCGGACTGGGTAGCCTTTCACTTCTCCAGGGGCTCTTCCCAACCCAGGATAGAACCCAGGTCTCCCACTTTGCAGGCAGATTCTTTATAACAGCTGAGCCACAAGGGAAGCCCAAGGTAGGACACATGTATCTAAATTAGGGTCACTAATGAGGTGAAGCAACTGCTGGCCACCATGTAACAACCCCCCTCAGACCCTATATCCCACTCTGCTCTCCACAATGAGACACTGGCCGAAGAAAAGTAACTGGACAGATGAGCTCTGGCTCATCCATGAAAGAGCCAGTGGTAGAGGAACGGAAACGGAAGGAAAAAATAAAAAACAAACCTAGGAAAACCAAAGTTTCTTTTAAAAATAATCATGCCATTAAAAAAAAAAAAAAAAACTGCTAGGAACAGGACACACTGTCTGAAGTACCTCTTGGGAGAGGGTGAGATGTGGCTAAGAAGAAATACAGGATGAAGAGGGGACAGCCGCCTACTCCACAACTTCATCAAGGCCCCTGCTAGGGGAAGTCCCTGGCTTTTGTCTGAGCGTCTCGGTGCTGGTTCCAGGGTCATGTGGCTTTGCAGGAAACCGATGAACAAAGCATCAATCCCAGGGCAAGTCTCCTATGGTCTCCAGCAAACATGCCTTGGCAATGGATGGCACACAAGGAAAGCCAGTCACAGGCACAGCCACCTCAGGCTGGACCACAACCACCACCAGCCTCACCTGCTGCTGGGCAGGGACTCGAACACAGATGCGCAGTGCAGCAGGCAATGGGAGGAGGTGCTCACGCTAAGGCCCTGCCCTGTCCTGTGAAAGGGAACTTTCCTTTGTCATAGGTTTGCTTCCTTGGTGGCTCAGACAGTGAAGAATCTGTCTGCAATGCAGGAGACCCGGGTTCGCGCCCTGGTTAGGAAGATCCTCTGGAGAAGGGGATGGCAATCCACTTCCCTATTCTTGCCTGGGAAATCCCATGGACAGAGGAGCCTGGCGGGCTACTACAATCCACAGGGTTGCAAAGTCAGACACTTACTTAACAAAGGCAGCAGCAGCCTATTCTACTCCTTCAAAGAGGAAGTGTATCTGTTAATACTTAAGAGAGAAGATAATCACCACTACAAGTCAATTCACAAGTACTCACCAGGGACACAAACAGATCAGATCAGTTGTCTACAGGGATTACCAGGCAGTTTAAATCAGAGTAAAAAAACAAAATAGAACTGTCTTACACTAACCAATACTCAAGATGAAACAACTTAATCAGAGTTTAACTAACTAACTATATAACAAAAAGCTACCTTGATGGAGAATTTCAATTAAGCTCGTATGTATACTTCACGACACAGAATGACGAGAGGACAGCGGGACAGCAGTCCAAGGCCACCTTCAACAGACACTCAATGGCACACCAAACCCTTGCCCCAAAGAACCCCTAGGCTCGCCCACCAGGCCTGCCCAATTTGAGTTATGGGGGGCCTGTCTCACTCCAGGCACATCCTATGATGTTCTGCAAGGCTACTTCCCACGCCACTATGGAACTATCAATCAAATGTACACTCCTGAATGGCACGAGTGCACCTGAATCATCTTTGTCACTAAGGCATTCAGCACAGTACCAGGAACCCAATAAAATTACCTCCTGGTTGAATGAAGAATAAACAAACACTGCAGAGAAAGACAAAGTACGATAAGGACTGAGAAAAAAGCCCAAGCTCTGGTGATCAGGAGGTCACTGCTGACTTTTAGGAGAGCAAGCCACATGAGACTGGGATTGCAAAAATGAAAGGATGACAGGATGTCAGCGGAATAACCTAGAGGTGGCCAACAGAATTTTTTTGGAGAAATGTCACGGTGAGGTAAAGATGGTCCTGCCACTACAGAGAGGGGTCAGCATGGCTGGAGGAGATTTCCACAGGAAAAGGAGGCTGAAGTCACATGTACTGTAGAGGGAGAAAGACGGAAGGCAGGCAAGACAGCAATGTCAGCCATGGGGCAAAGAAGAGAAAGCACAGAACCAAGCAAAGCACCGGCAGAGGCACAGTCTTCTGAGACAGGGGAGCAATGCGAGGCACTGGGGTTATGGACAGAATACGGAAATGAGAAATCAGAGAAGAGATCCTGAAACCACGGACATCAGACATGGTGCCTAGGCTGGTAAGCAGCTGGAACTGCCAGAACAGAGAGCTAGGAATAGGCAGAGATGAAAGGAAGGCACCCTTGTCTCACAAACAGCCCTTTACACCAGGTGCCTGGTGCGACCGAGAGCAGCTCGCCGGCACCTGGACGTGCTGCTCCATGATGGAGGCCTGGAGGCTGCTCCCGGTGGCTCACCCAGGCCAAAGGCACAGTGTGCACAGGCAGCAGGCCCGGGGCCGGTCTCGCGCTCCTCCCATGGACGACCACGCTCTAACACCGCAGCAAGCAGCCCCTCAGAATGCTGCAGCGCGTGTGCCACAATCGGTACCCAACAGACACAACCTACACGCACACGCACAAGCAAAACCGTAAGGATGTCCTCACATGCTCCTAAGGAAATGAATGTCTGACCAGAATGGTGAAATAAATGTTCCTCCCCTCTAATGTGTAACCAAACCGAAACTTCACAAATGAAAAGGACCCAAGGCTAACTTGGAGAAGGCAATGTCACCCCACTCCAGTACGCCTGCCAGGAAAATCCCATGGACAGAGGAGCCTGGTAGGCTGCAGTCCATGGGGTCGCGAAGGGTTGGACAGGACTGAGCGACTTCACTTTCACTTTTCACTTTCATTCACTGGAGAAGGGAATGGCAACCCACTCCAGTGTTCTTGCCTGGAGAATCCCAGGGATGGGGGAGCCTGGTGGGCTGCCGTCTATGGGGTCACACAGAGTCGGACACAACTGAAGTGACTTAGCAGCAGCAGCAAGGCTGAGATCAGATTACCAAGAAATATGGCGTGTCTGCTAAAGGCACCTGTGTTGTTTCAGAAGTACATTTTCAATGTCCTCAGGCAACAACCTAGTAACTCTTCCATCACCACTTGCCCCTTGCCCCCGAAAAACCCTCATCAACAAGTTGACAATCATCATTTTAATTATTAGAGCAGTTTTTTGAAACTAGTTCTCCCAATAAATTCCACAGTCTTTCTCAGATCAGGGAACGTGGTGAGGCAGGAAAATGCATCTAATTCATTTTGAAATGGCGCAGTGTTACTGAACAAAATGTGTAACTTTCGAAGATGAAGAAACAAGAAGGGGTCATCAGTGGGAGGCCCTCCAAAGCTGCCACCCTGCCAGATCTGCCTTGGCAGCCCCTGCCATCCGTCCCCGCATCTCTCGGCCAGCACGCTCCAGTGGCATGAGGGCTGGGGATGTGCCAGCTCCACCAAGGGCCACATGCACCCCATTCCCACCCTGCCGGGCTCTCCCAGTTCAGCACTATACACTGCCTGTGAAGCAGCAGGAGCAGAGCCACCTCCCAGGCATCCCAGGACAGGCACCCTGTGAGACCAGAGTCAGTGCAGCGTCCTCTAGGTCAGGAAGATCGAGACCCCTGTCTAAGGCTTACAGCAAATGGCTGAACTGGGGTTTTCAACACAGACCCCACTGAACCATCATTCAAAAACTCCTCTTATGAAAATAATTTCACAACGTCCCTCCCTCCACCACGCGTGCTGTGTGTGCACACGCGCGTGTGTGGGGTGGGTTGGGTGGGGAGGGGGCACAGGGTGCTAGGAATGAAAGACCAGGTCAATCCAGGCTACGATTTTGACAGACACCTGCGCAAGAATTCCAGCACACTTGATAACCCCACCGTCCTCACTGGAGCAAGTGGAGGACTACTTGGTTATCCTTAAGGGAAAAGGGCAGGGGAAGAGAAGCTGGTGAGAATGTTTTCCAATGTCTATGGGAACATTTCCCATAAGGAATGAACCCTTATCACGGTATTTAATACTGCTGATCAGTGAGAAATAGTTACTTCTCACAGATTTACACTGCCCAATGCAGTCTTTTAAATGTGACACAACACACCGTAAATAGCTTGTTTAATGGGCATGTTGTAGGGAAGTCAGTTCTTCAATATGGAGCTGAGAGTCTGGATTCTCCAAAATTACCTAAGCTTCCCAAGAAACAAATCTTAAATAAGCAATCAACAGCCGTCACAATATAGGGGAAACCTCAGGTCAATGAACGTGGTTTATTGCTTTTAGTGTCTAAGCCTCAAAGTCCATCAGCTAAAAATAATAAACAACAAAAATGCTACACAGCCTGACCAGAAATGCTAAAATATAACAGGGGGCTTGGTTTCCTTTTAAGTCCATTTAGCAAGCCTATCTTAGTCTTCAACACTATATTCTGTCAATAACAAAATTTTTAGTTTTCTCAAAAATTTTGTTTATTGTTTTTACAATAGTTTACAAAAGAAAATCTGCTGTGACATTTCAGATAGACATCATCAAGAAATCTTGTCTATTTGAGCCCACACGAACACAAATGAGAGCAAAAAACAAACAGAAAAACCAAGCCATCTTCCTGGATTGCTTACATGGGTGTACTCATGGCACTTCTGGCGAACATGGGCAAACCTTCTATTTCCCCCACACAGCCCTTTCCTTTTCCACTGTGTGCTCGGGGAATCTGAGATCACTTCTGTGCTTTTTTGTATCTCAGCTCCCACAACTAGAGAAAAGAGACAACTACTTCTGCAGTAACACATGGTTTCCTTTGTTTCATGATGGCCAGCTCTTCCTAAACTGTCACTTGTGTTCTGGCTCACCTACTGAACTCTACTTTCAACTAAAATACCTCAAAGGCTCTGGAATCAGACAATCAAATTGTCATCAACAATGACTGAATTTTTCTATTACTGATGCTCCACAATACATACATGAGCACACACACACACACACCACCTGGGAACAAAGCAAAGTACTCTGCATATCTATTTCCGACTACAACATTTTGAAAATGAAATGGGAATAGTAAATGTAACCTCAAGGAACTGGGTGGGCCAAATGCATAAAATGCTTTATAAACTTTTTTCCTTTGCAGAGTACCTTGATAAAAGCCATAATGAGGTTAAATAAGTCTGGACTTGTCTGCATACAACATGTATTCCAAGTTAAAGCAATCAAACAGCAAACGTATTTGTGGGATACAATCCAGTTTTACATGGGCTAATGCCTGTATTTACCTTTTAAGGCGATTTAAGATTCATAGTTTGTCTGTCCCAACACTGTCAACCACACACTAATGGCTCCTGGCTTTCGCAGCAAAACAGAAAAGAGGTCCTACAAGAACAACTTGTTTTCTGTCCATTTCACCCGCCCACTCCTGATCCATTATATTTTAAAGACCAAAGACAAAGCAGAAGAGAAGCGCTGTGAGCAGAACACAGAAGTCAGGATTCTGGCTCCAACATCAAGGACCACAAAATCTTAAACGGGAATACGTGACTTCTTTTAAAATCTAACATGCACAGATAAAACAAATTTGAAGTAGTCAGACTACTTTAGGCCTCCTTCCCCTTTACCTAGCCTTCTTTAAAAAAAAAAAAAAAACCACCAAAATCCAACAACAACTAACTACTGCTTATCTGCAACAACGCCAACAGGTATGTTGCACAATCATTAGTATTCTGAGTTAAAAAAAGAGAAAGAGGATTTACAACCAGACCAAGGACTATTAGTCTGGTAGTCTTCAGGTGTACCAAATTAGGCTGAGAGTTTTTGAATACACGGTTTTAATCTTATAAAAATTTCATACATTTTTGTATTTGATGCACCGCTAGAGTACAGTCATTACTAAGAATCACCCATGTGAGCCAATCTAGCCCAATGAAGAAAAACAGATGAGAAAATATGGCATATGATCTAGTTTAGTAAATTCCAAGCGAGTTTCTATGTAAGCACGTTCTTTGTCACTATTTTAAAGGATTGATTATCTTGACAGACCAACAGACAAATAAACACACATCTGTTCAGTTATGGAAAGATGAAACCACACAGTACTCCAACCAAATTCTCCCTTAATGGAAGAAACATCAGACGTTATTATACAGTTGTTAGTCCCAGTGACTAGGGTGCCATTTCAGCTTGCTGGTTTAGGCCCAGGTCATTATGGAGAAGGAAATGGCAATCCACTCCAGCACTCTTGCCTGGAAAATCCCATGGACAGAGGAGCCTGATAGGCTACAGTCCACGGGGTCGCAAAGAGTCGGACACGACTGAGCGACTTCACTTCACTTCATTACTACTCAGACCTAGCTGGCTTTGTTTTGGAAAGAGGGATACTCTTGGCCTTCCCTAGAGTTGCTCTTGGCACAGAGGCAGGCTACTCCAAAAAGCAGTGCGGAACGTTTGTGACCTTGGGACCTTCACTGCTAGGAGCATACACTGCATGGCATTATTAAATTCTCTCTGCTCCCGAAATAGTATCTCTTCTTGCTGTTCTTTTCTCTCCTAAAGAGTTTTTCCCCTCTCTCAAGTAAATACTCATCTTCATTCCAGTTGAGCTGTTTCAAATCCTGAAAGATGATGCTGTGAAAGTGCTGCACTCAATATGCCAGCAAATTTGGAAAACTCAGCAGTGGCCACAGGATTGGAAAGGTCAGTTTGCATTCCAATCCCAAAGAAAGGCAATGCCAAAGAATGCTCAAACTACCGCACAACTGCACTCATCTCACACGCTAGTAAAGTAGTGCTCAAAATTCTCCAAGCCAGGCTTTAGCAATACGTGAACCGTGTACTCCCTGATGTTCAAGCTGGTTTTCGAACAGGCAGAGGAACCAGAGATCAAACTGCCAACATCCACTGGATCATGGAAAAACCAAGAGAGTTCCAGGAAAAACATCTATTTCTGCTTTGCTGACTATGCGGATCACAATAAACTGTGGAAAATTCTGAAAGAGATGGGAATACAAGACCACTTGACCTGCTCTTGAGAAACCTATATGCAGGTCAGGAAGCAACACTCAGACCTGGACATGGAACAACAGACTGGTTCCAAATAGGAAAAGGAGTACGTCAAGGCTGTATATTGTCACCCTGCTTATTTAACTTATATGCAGAGTACATCATGAGAAACGCTGGGCTGGAAGAAGCACAAGCTGGAATCAAGATTGCCTGGAGAAATATCAATAACCTCAGATATGCAGATGACAGCACCCTTATGGCAGAAAGTGAAGAGGAACTAAAAAGCCTCTTGATGAAAGTCAAAGAGGAGAGTGAAAAAGTTGGCTTAAAGCTCAACAATTCAGAAAACTAAGATCGTGGCATCCGGTCCCATCACTTCATGGGAAATGGGGAAACAGTGGAAACAGTGCTAGACTTTATTTTGGGGGGCTCTAAAAATCACTGCAGATGGCGATTGCAGCCATGAAATTAAAAGACGCTTACTCCTTGGAAGAAAAGTTATGACCAACCTAGACAGCATATTCAAAAGCAGAGACGTTACTTTGCCAACAAAGGTCCATCTAGTCAAGGCTATGGTTTTTCCAGTGGTCATATATGGATGCGAGAGTTGGACTGTGAAGAAAGCTGAGTGCTGAAGAATTGATGCTTCTGAAGCATTGATGTGGTGTTGGAGAAGACTCTTGAGAGTCCCTTGGACTGCAGGGAAATCCAACCAGTCCATTCTAAAGGACATCAGCCCTGGGTGTTCTTTGGAAGGAATGATGCTGAAGCTGAAACTCCAGTACTTTGGCCACCTCACGCGAAGAGCTGACTCATTGGAAAAGACTCTGATGCTGGGAGGGATTGGGGGCCCGAGGAAAAGGGGACGACAGAGGATGAGATGGCTGGATGGCATCACCGATTCAATGGACGTGAGTCTCAGTGAACTCCGGAAGTTGGTGATGGACAGGGAGGCCTGGCATGCTGTGATTCATGGGGTCGCAAAGAGTCGGTCACAACTGAGTGACTGAACTGAACATGAAGTTTCTCAAATCCTCTGGCTTATCTTCTAGAATGAGCCATTGGAGGGCCTTAAGCAGTCTGAGTTCTTCTCCTTGACTCAGGAGAACCACTCTGCTCTGCATAAGGAAACAAAAATTTCCCCTTCAAACTGGACTCCAATTATCAGGTTAAAAAAAAAAAATCAAGCCATTCCTTTATCTCACCAACTTCTCCATCCTCACTTTCACAGATGATAGGCAGAGTGCAGACTTCTGAGTTAGGACAGGCTCTGGACTTTATCCAGACTCTGCTATTGAGCCTGGGTAAATTCTCTAAGTGGGAATGGGGCTACACCTAACTTAACAGGGCTTAAGTCAAGATTAAAGGAGGTCAAGTTCACTTAGCTCTTGTCATAGTTCATGTACACAGAACATGTAGACATTCTTACAAAATACTGATTGTTGTTCAGTTGCTGGGTTGTATCCGACTCTTTGTGACCCCATGGACTAAAGCATGCCAGGCTTCCCTGTCCATCATCTCATCTCCTGGAGTTTGCTCAAACTCATGTCCATTGAGTTGGTGATGCCATCCAACCATTTCGTCCTCTGTTGTTCCCTTCTCTTCCTGCCTTCAATCTTTCCCAGCATCTGAGTATTTCCCAATGAGCCGGCTTTTTGCATCAAGTGGCCAAAGTATTGGAGTTTCGGCTTTAGCATCTGTCCTCCCAATGAATATTCAGGGTTGATTTTTTCAAGATTGACTGGCTTGATTTCCTTGCTGTCCTAGGAACTCTCAAGAGTGTTCTCCAGCACCATGGTTCGAAAGCATCAATTTTTCGGCGCTCAGCCTTCTTTATTGTCCAGCTCTCACATCTGTGCATGACTATCGGAGAAAAACTATAACTTTGACTATACCAACCTTTGTCGACAAAGTGATATCTCTGCTTTTTAATATGCTGTCTACGTTGGTCACAGCTTTCCTTCCAAAGAGCAAGCGACTTTTAATTTCATGGCTGCAGTCACCATTCTGCAGTGATTTTGGAGCCCAAACAGTCTGGCGCTGTTTTTCCCCATCTATTTGCCATGAGGTGATGCGACTGGGTACCATGATCTTCATTTTTTGAATGTTGGGATTTAAGCTAGCTTTTTCACTCTCCTCTTTCACCTTCATCAAGAGGCTCCTTAGTTCCTCTTTGCTTTCTGCCGTAACGGTGGTGTCATCTGCATATCTGAGGTTACTGATATTTCTCCTGGCAGTCTTGATTCCAGCTTGTGCTTCCTCCGGCCTGGCATTCTACACGATGTTGTCTGCATGTAAGTTAAAGAATACGCAGCCTTGCTGTGCTCCTTTCCCGATCTGGAGCAAGCCCATTGCTCTACGTCTGGTTCTCACTGTCGCTTCTTCACTTGCACACAGGTTTCACAGGAGGCAGATAAGGTGGTCTGGTATTCCCAGCTCTTAAAGAATTTCCCCCAGTTTGAGAAGACTCTTGAGAGTCCCTTGGACTGCAAGGAGATCCAACCAGTCCATTCTCAAGGACATCAGCCCTGGGTGTTCTTTGGAAAGAATGATGTTAAAGCTGAAACTCCAGTACTTTGGCCACCTCATGCGAAGAGTTGACTCATTGGAAAAGACTCTGATGCTGGGAGGGATTGGGGGCAGGAGGAGAAGGGGACAACAGAGGATGAGATGGCTGGATGGCATCACGGACTCGATGGACATGAATCTGAGTGAACTCCGGGAGTTGGTGATGGACAGGGAGGCCTGGTGTGCTGCGATTCATGGGGTTGCAAAGAGTCGGATACGACTGAGTGACTGAACTGAACTGAACTGAACACATCAAAGGCTTTGGTGTAGTCAGTGAAGCAGAAGATGTTTTTCTGAAATTCTCTAGTATCCAAAATATTGATAAATCACCTTAAAAGTAACAGATACATTTCGAAGCACTATCTCCCCAGCTGGAGCTGCATCTACCACCCTTGCTCAGCTGTGAGGCCAACGGAAAGATATACAAGTGAAAGAAGCTGGTAAGCCTTGCTCCAAGAATTTGGGTTTTGCAGATGTGTATGCACGTGCTTAATCTCTCAGTCGTGTCCAACTCTTGCAACCCCATAGATATAGCCTGCCAGGCTCCTCTATCCATGGGATTCTCCAGGCAAGAATACTGGAGTGGGTTGCCATTTCCTTCTCCAAGGGATCTCCCCTACCCAGGAATCAACTTCAGGTCTCATGTATTGCAGGCAGACTCTACTGACTGAGCTACAAGGGAAGCCTCCCAATATACGTGGTACTGCACAAATTCACCAGATACAACTTGGCTGGAAACTGGCTCCAAAAGAACTAACATAAGCATCCGTTACAGCAGAAATGTCCTACTTCATATTCAAAATTGTCATTGTGAGTAGTCAAATGTCTCTTATGCTCTGAAAACACACTTGAGCAACAAAAACTGTCTGCATTACTAACTTTTCTGTAACTCAGGAACATATATTCAGAAAGTGGGAGGAGCTACAAGTGGTTACAATTCTTGAGAACAAAATCCCTATTTTATAAACCAACCTGGCAGCAGTGGAGAGAGATTCTGGTCCAGCTGTTCTCAGGCTGTGATCCAGAGACTCCTGGGGGTATTCAAGACCCCTTGGCGGAAGGTCTACAACACGCAAACTGTTTTCCATAATCATCATCTCCATAATAATACTTGCATTTTCGTTTTTCAGCTTAAATGGAAAGTGACATCACCACTCTGAGAGCTAATGTGGCAAATTCTTGTGTTCTAAACATTGCTCAGTTTTATCTGATACGGAAAGTAGCTAGAGGTATTGCCAACAGGAACAAAAGGACTTTTACTTGGGTCCATAATAATTTTAAACAGTGCAAGAGATCCTCTGACCGAAAAACCCTAAGAACTGCACATTTTAAACTTATCAAGCACAAGAAAAACTTCCAAGAAGGAGGCTTAAAAGTATTTTAACCACAGACTATAAATCTGGCTTACTTCCATTTCCTCACCCAGGTGGTGCCTAAAACAACAGAATTTCATCATGGTCCTTCAAATATCTAAAGTAAATGTCCCATAAATATGTCCTTTAGATCTCTCACAAAAAGTAAATCCACTGACAAAGACTGGAATAATTGACTTGTACGGAGAAATGTTTCCTAAACTGTTTTCAAAATGGACCTTTTCTGAAGATGGCTAACCGCATTTCTTTTTGACACCTGCCATTCCTTATTTCAACACAAATTTTATTATATCGTAGAAGACTTCAGTGTTAAGACTGAAAAGGGTCTTTCGCTGGCTGAGCAACCTGAGGCAGTGTAGGAATCATAGGAGCTGCTGGTACTGCGACTGCAGGAGTGGCGGGTGCACACCCCCCCTTGCCCACCTCTCTAAGGAAGAAAGTCCATATAGGTGCCAAATCCTGCCTCTCTGGGCAAGCATCTCTGCTTCCTAAAGCCCAACTGGGTAAAGGAGCAGAGAGAAATTTTAACAGTCCCTGCGTTGTCTCTTATCCTGGTTTCATCTTTGGCATTTTGGCTTATGTTTCCAAATTCATTAAACTGATGTCAACTATATGCAGAGGCAGGGCACTATGCATTCTAGGTACAGAAATGTTTATTTTCCAAAGAGTTGGTAAAATATAAAGCATTAGATTTCACTGGCCCAGATATCTGTTGAGGGTCCATTGTGTTTTCTGGACTGGTCCCTGTCACACAAGTTGGATCCCAGGACTTAGCAGGTGAGACACCTTGGGTCTCTCCTCTGCTTTCTGCATTTATTTTGGAATCTAACTCCATGACTTTGGATGAATTACATACTCTCTCCAAACTTCAGTTTCCTCACTGATAAGAGAGATGAGAACAGAGTAAGTAAGCAATCTCTATGGCTCAGATACCTGTATTCAGTATTTAATAAAAACAACTGAACAGAGTAGTTGTTCTTAAGGTACAAGCAAGTCTGCATGAAGTACACTGTACAAACTATGCTGCTGGTTTAGTGCCTCTGATAATGACCTCTCCTCACCACTGCCCAAAGATAACCGAAATTACCTTGTAAATCATGTCAATGATTTTCAGAGGGATCACAGACACTACAAATCTCTTAGCAAACTGTATCTTCAGATGCAAGTAAACTTGATGACGAATCAAGTCTTCCTCCAAGAAACTCTATACTAAAGCAATCAATCTGCTCTGCAAATTACTTTACAGCTGTCAGAGATCCCATTTAAAACGCGCTTAACCATTTTGAAATTACAGTTCAAGTCACAAAACTGGGCACTTATAAAGCACACAGAAAAATTAGTAATTCTTCAGGGGCGGGGGGAAAAGGCTACTTAGATAATATAAAGAAATCAAGGTCTAACAAACTTGCCCTCTTCAGGTCTTCTCCTCACCTGTGAAATTAGAGGGTTGGACTAAATTAACGTAATCTTAAGAACTTTCTCAAGCCTAATCTTAAAACAAAAACATATGTACTAGAAAATAACAGTTCTAACAAACAGGCTAGTTCATGGTCAAATTATAATGGGCTTCCTAAATCTAAATCGTTGGTAGTCTAAACTTTCTTAAAGCCTGTCATCACCTTGTAAGGGCGTCGACTGCAGGGTTTCCCAGCTGCAACAGTGGTAATACGCTAGAGAGCTCCCAACTCTTTGCTGTGGGGGCTGTCCTGATGCATCATAGGTGTTTGGCAGCATCCCTGGCCACTACCCACCACATACCAGGAGCACTTCCATTCCCAAGTTCTGACTGACATTGCCAAATATTTCCTGAGTGGCAAAATCAGTCCCAGGTCAGAATCACTGGTTTATACAAGAATATAATATAAAGGAATATAAATATTTACAAACAAAGGGAGGCAGCCCAGCAGAAAACAGCCCTTGGCCCATCAATATTTTATCAAAAGATATGTCAAAAACATAGATATAATATAATTCATCATTCTAATTGCTTGGGATTATAAGAGGGTAGGATTCAGAAAGAAGAATCCTAAGAGCTTTTCATATACTGATACTGTGGGGCTTTTTAAAAATTAAGTTGTAACTATCACTCTTCTCAAATAATTTACAAAAGTTTAATTAAATAAAGTTCTATACTGCATAGCAGCAGGGAAATATACATACCCACCATAAGATAGATCAGTTACAATGATTAAACATGATGTCTTTGGTAATTCTAAACAGCTATCACACATTTGTTCAGGAACATATCAGTTGCTCAAGATTTTAAGTAACATTATTTTAATATGCAGAGGCTTTTCTAAGGGAAAAACACGAAGTAAAATGTAAAGCAACTTCTGAGTATAATACACCACAAGACCAGTCTGTTTAATCACCAAACAGATGCTTGAGGGAAGACCATCTGATGATTTCTACACAATTACAACTCTGACAACTAACATCTCATACTCCAGGCACTTGACGTTAATCATGGTCTTTATTTCCAGGGAGAGAAGGAAAAAAATTTTAGGTTTCAACCATTTCAAATGGTTAAAAAATAAGATGTGAATGAAGGTGAAGACTCTGAAACTACCTGCAGTTATTGGTTAGAGACACAAGCACTGGGTTGGAGAAGCCCTTCAACTCAATATACATGATTTTGTTGTACTAGGACAGAGAACAGGTTAACGATGGGATTTCACATATAATCTCTGAATTAAATAAGGTCATATTTGCTACTCATGAATGAAACATTTCTCAGAATTCTAGGAAATAATTAGAATTTGGAGGATAAAAACAGAAACTTAAATATGTCAATACAGTCATCCCTCAGTATCTGAGGGGGGCTGGTTCCAGGACCTCCGGGGACATCAAAACCAATGGCTGTATTTGTTTATCTGCTGAATGAACCTCACACTTCATCTGCAAAAGTCATACAATTTTAAGACCCAACTCATATGCCACTGCTTTCCCAATTTCTCCTGGCAAACAACAGTTTGTGGTCACATTTTCAGGGTTCCCAAAACAGGACATACCTCTACCACTTAATGTTCTGCATTATAGGATCTGTATAGATTATGCACGTCTCTGCAGCAGTCTCCACCGTTTACATTTTATGCTCTAAGTTCCAAACTTGCTTCAAAGTAATCATTTGTTCTCGAAAAGGAATTATTTGTTCTCGACTCTCTGTGTTCTGGACTCTGTACAATGTGGTGTAGAGAGCAGATGCTGCCTCAGCACGTGACGTAACACTGTATGCTAATAGTGAACTGTCTCTCTGGGCTTCTGCACTGAGGAACGCCATATAATGCATCTTTCATACTTCCAAGACTAAGCAAAACACCCAGGACATGGCACATTCTCAATGAATAGAACACTATCCCAGAGAGAACAGCTCCCAGTTTGTCAGAGGTGAAGGAAGAAAACAGATGACGAAATGCTTCCTATGACAAGGCACTGTGTTGAGTTTTTACATACATAACTCATAACTCTCACAACTTTTTCATGTTTTTGGTGGAATCAAAGCCCAAAGGTCCAACAGCAAATAGGCTAGATCAGTTTACTCCAAGTTTATTTTTGTTCTTTCCACTAACCTACACGGCCCACCCAAAGAACCTTAAGGAAGGGAATTCAATTGGAGCCAGTAAAACTGAGGAAACAAAGGAGAATGGTATAACCACTAAAAAGAGCAGGAGAAAGATTTCATGAAGTAGTCAGTAGTACTGAAAACTGCTACAAATGAAGACTGAAAACAGGTCTCTGATTCGGCCTGAAGGGCACTTCAGGGATGTGCCCTTCCATACAGAGTGATTTGATTCTCTTCTAATCCTTCACTAGATCACATGTGCCCCCCAGTCCTTCACCTTTCCTCTTAACCTCAAATATCCCAACTACTTCAACATACCCCACCACAGAGTCACAACCATACTACAGATATGAAAAAAGCACACTTTGACATGCTGTATTACATTGCCTGTATTTTTAAATATCGAGGGCTAGGGAATCAGGACAAAATTCTTAGGAAGACAAGTCTAAGCCCTTCAGGAATGCCCTTGGTTTCCTGTTTCTCTATCAAAGTAAAAAAGACCTGTAAGTGGCAACAACTGACTTCTCAAAGCATGGCACATTTAGTAAGTCTGCTTACTCCACCTAAGGGAAACCACATTATCACCAGAGTAAGTAATGCAGAACCAAGTGGGATTCTCACAGCACCAGCAAGCTCCTCAATTACACAGATTTATCTAAATCCTTAGCTTATAAAAAGGGGTACTTAAACTGGGGTGCTGATATTCTGCATACACCCATGTATCTGCATCGTTCTGGTACAGGCACTTTTCAAGTTGATATTCCACTCCAAAGCATCTGCCTTTGGCATCAAAGTTAGCCAACTTGCATGCCGGTAATAAGTTTCCAACAAGGTAAGGATTCTGTGTGTGCCAAAAGTAACTTTGAAATGCCTTCATTTGAAAGGGACTTTTTTCTTCTTAAACTAAACTGCTGCAAGTGCACTTCATCAAACAAAGATTTGCTGAAAATTTGATTAACTCATTTGCAGAGGTACAATGGAGATTTGCAAGGTCTTTTTTGAAGTCTGAAATGAAATTTTCAATGTTTCATTTTAATTTTCAGAGTTTCAAAAATGGTACAGCATTCCCAAATACCCCTCACTCAGCTTCGGCTAATGTTAACATCTTATATAAACAGAGTATAATTATTAAAACAAGAAAACTAGTCACTGGTACAATTCTGTTAATTGAACAGGACACTTTTTTTCTGAAAAGTCGCACCAGTTTCCCCACAGATATTCTTATCACCATCAAACTCCCATCTAGGCATCCACAGCAGAGTTTGCTTTTCCTCACGTTTAGCCTCCTCCTATCTCTGATAGTTCCTCAGTATCTTTGATGGCCTGGACACTTCTGTGAGTATTAGTCACTTATTGTGGAGAAATCGCCCTCAATTTGGGTTTATCTCATGATCACAATGACATTATATGCGCTGACAATACCAGAGCAAAGACGTGCATTCTGCTGGCGGCATCACAGCAAGGAGTTCCTGAGTTTCCATGTCTTATCCCCACTGATGTTAACCATGATGAGGTGCATAAGGTGATGTCTGTCAGGTTTCTTCACTTTAAAGTTAGATTAAATAAAAGACTTTAAAAGAGTTATCTTCAAACTATGTATGTAACAATATGCCATTTCTCCACAAACTTTCACCCACTAACTTTAGCATTCCAACATGGATTCTGCAAATATTGCTACTGTTTTGGCCCCACGGTGATTTGGTCTTCTACATTTATTAACTGGAATTTTTCTGTAAGTAAGAGCTGTCTCTTTGAATTCATTTATTTCATTTTTTTAATCAGTTATGAATTCATGGCTATTCTCATATCCTACAGGTTAAAACCCAATTCTATCGTTATTTATTCTGTTGTGCAAATTGTCCCAGCTTTGGTCATCAGGAGCTCTTTCTTCAGGCTGAGTTCTTTTGATAGGTTCCCGCCCTTTTTCAAGCCCAAAAGCATAGACGTTTTTAGGATCAAATGTTCCTTGGACTATTTTATATTTCTAAGTGCTATACTCAAAGAAAATCCTTATAGTCCAGTTAGAGAAGGAATAAAACACTTGTCCGTCATTCAAAGTGATATATCATTACATCTTATCCCAATCCAGGATATATTCCACACAGCATAACCACTAACAGAAGCTGGGTGATAGCTAAGCAAATTAGAGCTCTGGATATCATAAGGAGTACATTTTCTCAGAATGTAATCATTAATCTAATGCTTCTGTTAACAGAAAACTTTTGTGTTCTAAAGACATACTTAATCATCAAACATTTTGTAGCCAGTGGTAAAAATTCCAGGTGGAATGATGATACAATTCCAGTTAGTCAGACAAAATTTTAGTTGCTCAGTCATGTCTGACTCTTTGCAACCCCATGGACTGTAGCCTACCAGGCTCCTCCGTCCATGGGATTTTCCAGGCAAGAGTACTGGAGTGGGTTGCCATTTCCTTCTCCAGAGGATGTTCCCGATCTCAGGATTGAACCTGGGTCTCCCACATTGTAGTCAGACAAAAGTGTCCTCTACAAACACACAATATATTTTTCTGGTATTCTGCAGAGGCAAAGGGAAAAGATTTCAGACTCTGGAAGAAACTGGAGGTCTTCTGCACAGGAATAAAGGTACAAGACCCGAGGCTGAGTGCATGTTCCAAAGAATAAACAGCCTGTGGTAGAAGAAAGCAACAAAGACACTGTTCCTTCAGACATTACCCTGCCCTCTCCACAGCTCTAAAAGCCCTAAAGAAAAGTGGGGCTTCCCAAATTCCTTTCTGTTTGCTTACAGGTGCCTATTCACCTGCCATCCAAACAACCAAAAAAGGGAAGGCCTGGGGGAGCTAGAAAGAGGAACCAGTGCTGAGGTCTGCTGACTTGGACAATCTCTGCCTAGAACAAATCTTAAGAAGGAGGTGTAATTTACATACAACAAAACACACGTTGTTTTAAGAGTATAGTTTGTTTCGACAAATACATACAGAGATGAAATCACCACTCCTGACCAAGGTTCTTCAGTGTCCTTTCCCAGACAATCTCCATTCCCAGCTCCAGGAGACCACCAAGCTATTTCCTGACCCAGGAATCAAACAGGGCTCCCCTGCACTACAGGTGCCTTCTTTACCAGCGGAGCTGCTAGGGAGGGCCTGTGTTCCCTCTCACTGTGGATTCAATGAGTCTTGCCTGGAGTTTCACATAAAATGGAACTACATGGCATATATCTGCTGTTTTATACGGCTACTTTCAGTGAGCACAGCATTTTCTGAGAGTCATCCCTGTTGCTGTGTGTTTTGTTTACCGAGGCTCCTACTGATGGACAGCTGGGCTATCTGCAGCTTGCACCTCTCATGAATCAAGCTGCTATGAACATCCATCTACAAGTCTTTGTGTGGACATGTTATCATTTCTCTTGGCTAAAAAAATCCATGGCAAGTACAATATATATTTAACTTTATAAGAAACTGACAAACTCTTTCTCAAAAGTGACTGCAGGATTTTCCAACTGTTCCCCATCCTCAGGAGCGCTTGCTACTGTCAGTCTCTCTGAGTCATTCTAGTGCACGTATATTAGCTTCACAATGTGGCTTTAACTTGCAATTCCCCATGACTAATGACATTGAGCCAACTTTTTGTCCAGGAGGCACATTTACACAAATGCGCGTGATGGCTTACCAGAAACAGTAACTTTTGCAGTGTTTGTGAAGATCAAGAAGCTTGTCAATATGGTAACTGCAGAAACTGAGTGATGGGCAGGGAGGCTGATGTCTCTACAGAATTAGAATTCTGTGTTTAAGTTGCGTCCACTGAAAAAAGCTATAAACAAACCAGAAGGCTGGTGGACTGTCTACCTTAATTGAGGTACTGGACTCCGAAAGAAGAAAAGACAAGACAATGACTTGTCTAATTTAGGTGTAGAGTAATGGAATAAAAAGCATTTTGACTCTGAGCTATCAACCAATTCTTAAAAGTTACCCAGTTGACCCAGACGAATAAGAGTGTATGCACTATATAAAGGTCTGTAAAAATCAACTGATTAGATGTGGACACAGCAGACAGGTGGCCAGCCTAGAAGGGACAGCTGGAGGGAGATCTACCACTTTGGATGACAGAATGGAAATCAAAGGAAATCTAAGGATTTCAGTGAACTGGAATAATGGATATGGGATCAGACAGTAAGATTTCACAGGATAACAGTATTTATACAGGTAATCTGCTTGCTATATTTCATCTGAATGTAACTGGTCTAGTGAAGAGTCATAGATGGTAAGGAAATGGCATTTTATCCCCAGTTCTCTTATCAATTTGCAGAATGATTTTTAACAACCACAGCCTTCGGCCTCAGTTTTCCCAACCACTTAACAGAGAGAAAAATACATGTCCTACATCTGTCTCAATACAGATGAGATAAAATGTTAGAACCAGCAAAACCTACACTTGGGTGTAGAAGAGCAGAACTATTTTGGTTTTCACTTTCACACACACACTTTTGCATGCAGTCTTAAGCAAATCCAAGTTTTTAAGACTGGTTTAGCAGAAACAGAAAAAAATGCTTTCCTAAGTTTCATACCAATAGATGCCTCAGAGGGTTGATACTACGTAAATAATCATTCACTAAGGAAAAAAAGACAAGTCTTAACTGCCACACTACAGTTACTGAGCACCACTGATGAGTCAAGTGAATTTGCCAAATAGTTTTCTCTTTTTAAAGGTTTTCAAAAATTGTATTTTGAATTACCAGTATTATTAAACATTACATGGAAAACAATTTATCTTCTGGTTACTTTAGTTTGCTATTACACTGAAATTCCTTGAGAAGTGCACAGAGCTGCTCCAGTCCTGTACAGTCCCCATACAGCGTTTACACAGCCTATAAATCGATGACCATATCCTGTACTTCTGCCATCTCTGTTGCCCTTACAGCTGTCCACTCTTCCCGTTAAAATAAGAGCATCCACACCCACAACCAGGCCTCATTCTGAGAAACTGGAATGCTCTTAAAATAACATGCCCAGACTTGAGAACACAATTCTTTTAGAAGCAGATTACAATGCATTCAATTTTTAACCACTAATTCAGGGTCTTGTCCAAATGTCTTTAAAAGGAATTTGCTTTTTTACATGAGTTATTACTGCATCAAATTCATCGATCACAAAAAATTCATTTAAAACTTCCTCCCATACCTAACTGTTCTTAACAAGTAAGCCACAGACACACAATCTCGCCAAACTTAAAATCTAATAAGGAAAACTTCAGCAATTCCCAAGTGGCTCAGTCAGTAAAGAATCTGCCTGCAATTCAGGAGACCTGGAAAGGAAAATTTCAGGAAGACACAAACTCATCAATAGTCATATTCACTCTCTAAGTAGGAAACATCTCCTGAGAACAACAAACACAATAAATCAAGACCAAACCCTTTCCTTTCACACAGAAGCTAGGAAATCTATTCTTGACTGGCAGGGCTATCTGTAAGGACATTACGACTAACCATTAATACCTTCAACAGAGAAGTGGTGTTTTCTACCCAACAAATGACTCCTGAAGAATGAGCAAATTCAATTCAGAAGTTTTAGAACTGCGTGAAACTCTTAGGTAATATTCACTAACTCCCAATTTATCTTGCCTGGTGTACTTTTAACAGAATCAGCTTCATTTAACCTTCTCCACTACTGAAGAATATGATTAACAATCTGTTGACTATGTTTTGGCAAAACTAACACTCTCCCATAGAGTTAAGAAAAATATGAACATGCTTAAAATGGAAGAAACAGTAAAGAGAACAAGAGGCTCAATCGTGGTGGAGGCACAGCACACGGCAGTGGCTTCCGCTCAGCTTCTCAGCTGAGAAGTTAGGTTATGCAGAGAAATGCATGTCATCACACCCCCTTCAGGGTTCGCAACAGACGGCAAACATTAAAGAAACGTCTGTACTGAGTCTGCATAGCACTGTTTTTACCCAGTGATTCCACATTTACTTGATGATAGAACCTTCTCTGGCTTTCCTTACTATATTCCCTGAGTCTGTAGCTCTCATACGGTGTTCTCGTGTTCCATCCGTCTCACCACTCAAGTCAATTGAAGTATGAAGACTGGTGCTTTTTTCCTTTAGGAGAACGGAGTAGGGGTGGTATTGTTATTCTAAGAGAAGTTGTGTTTCACTGTTGTCCTTTTTTTCTAGTAATAAAAATTACTCCAAGTGCTGTGTCTGTGATAAAGTCCGAGCTAGTAACCAATATGGTAATGAGTTTATACACTTTACATATTACAGTTCGCAGGGTAACCTTACTGTGGCTGCATGATTATCCAGGAATGCAGACGGAGACAGGGGAACACCTGCAAAGGCGGCTGATGTACACTGGCTGCTACTCTGCTTAGCTTCAAAGTAATTGGTTTTTAATAATAATGAAAAATTTCATTTATTTTACAGAGGAGCAGTATGCCTAGAAAAAACTAGTCATTGTCACAAGAATCTGGCTTTAATTTGCCTCTCCACACAGTAAACTACCAGGCAAGTGTCTAACCAAGACTCTTAAAAAATTTTTCAGAGTTTTTAAGAGAAGGGTCAGCGCATAACTAAAACTCTTATTCATCTACTCCAAGCCCCAACTGATGTCATGTTTTCTTACCAGATGTCAAAGGGAAATTTTTACACCTCTACTTGCTAACACCAAGTAAAATGTCAACAACTTTAGTATATGTCACTATGTCAGGAAGGTTAAAATACGGGAATGTGGCATATCAGAACAGGAAAAACAGTGTATAATTTGATTTACTCCTTTGGATCACTCAGCACTTGAGTCGCTACCACTGCAATAAAAACACATAGTGCTTAAAAACAAAACTGGATTTTAAAAAAGGAATTAATTTTTAAATACCATTTTAAAAAACGTTTATTTATGTTTGGCTGTGCCGGATCTTTGTTGTTGCGCACATTCTCCAGCCGTGGTGTGCAGGCTTATTGTGGCAGCTTCTCCTGTGTGCGGAGCGTGGGTTCTAGAGCACAGGCTCAGTGGCCCTGAGGCATCGGGACCTTTCCAGATCAGGGATGGAAGCGATGCCCTGCGCTGAGCCACCACAGAAGCCCTATATACACTTCCGATTCTCGTTTCGAGGTCTGCTTGGATTTCCTCCTCTCTATACTCACTTGACCGGAATAGTTAACTTTGGTTAATACTTACCCCCTAAAGCTCTAGGGAGTGGTGCCATGTCTCTACCTAGGGACTTTAAAAAAATAAAAATTCTCAAAATGATCCAAGAGAACTGCTCTCCTGAAGATGCTCTGCATTTTATTCTGAGGTTCTGAGGCCCAAGAAGAAAAAGGAAGCAAAACATGCGTTAGTAGAGGGAATTATGGGACATCTATAGCAATAAATTTTCCCAGAAAAATACCAGACTCATATCCCTAGGACATACTTAGTCACTGTGCTAAGTGCTGAGGAAACAGAGATAAAGAACACTATGCATGTTGCAAATAAATTCTTCAGCAGTTCTTAACCTGGGTGGGTATGTGGGTCCTTCTTGCAAACTTTTGCAAATATGCTAACTATTAATCTACTCAGAAAAAAGTGCCCACAAGTAAATGTGAGGGTTTAACTTCAAAAGATTTGTAGATCCCACAGTTAAGACAGGTACAACAAACACTAGTTTATATAAAAACAAACAAGAACAGGGATGATGGGCTAAGATTCCATCTGGGACTTACAAAATCTTAGGATAGTATCATTGAAGCTGTCCAATTTTTCTCTTTATCAACTATGAAAACCACAAATACGGAATTTAAGACAGTCCTTGAACAGTATCCAAAAACTCAGCTAAATGAAAATGACTAAACATGACTGAACACAAACGCCATCCTATCTTTTTTCTATATAGTCACCGACTTTATTACCATTAGGGTGCGACAGAACACCCATATCCCAGAATCATTCCATCTTTCCCTTTCACTTTGGTCCCATCATTACCTTTTATTGGAGAAGAATTAACACAGAGTTTAAGTTCAAACTTGCTTGTCTATTCTTAAATTGAGTTTCTGCTTGCATATTAATTTCCCTAACTAATAAACTGCAAGTATTTTGTGATGTAAGAACAGTTTTTACTTATTTTCTTTTGAAATCTAAGCCTCTATAAACGGTTAGCTTGAAGACTAAGAAAAATCACCAATTGTCTAGTATTACAGGATGTTCTGTTTCTTTTCTCCTGTGACACCATGGGCAAATAGCCCTGAATTCAAAATCTGCATTTTAAAGTTCTCTCAAAATAGAAATGCTTTGGAATATGTTTCAACATGAGGGAATAAGTCTTTATAAAAAGATTTATTTAATCTCTTTTATAACCAAATCCACTAGGCCCAATATGAAAATGTTAATTAAGAGTTTGGTGATACTTCAAACAGATCCTTGACGGAAACAGGCGAAAATGGGTAGCTTGGGTGAGACAAATTCAACATGCTTGTGCAAAGACATCCATATTAAATACATGTTTTTGTTGTTGCTCAGTTGCTAAGTTGTGTCTGACTCTTTGTGACCCCAAGGTCTGCAGCACGCCAGGCTTCCCTGTCCTTCACCATCTCCTGGAGTTCTCTCAGACTTATGACTACTGAGTTGGTGAGGACATCCAAGCATCTCATCCTGTCGCCCCCTTCTCCTCTTGCCCTCAATCTTTCCCAGCATCAGGGTCTTTTCCAATGAGTTGGCTCTTCACATCAGGTGGCTGAAGTATTAGAACTTCAGCTACAGCATCAGTTCTTCCAATGAATGTTCAGGGTTGATTTCCTTAAGGATTCACTGCTTTGATCTCCCTGCTGTCCAAGGGCCTATCAACACTGTGTGTGTGTGTGTGTGTGTGTGTGTGTGTGTGTGTGCACGCATGCATGCGCTTAACAAAATATTTCCAGTTCACAGCAAAGGCAGCGTCCAAAAGCAGAAATGCCTCTTGGAGGCCTCCAAATGAAATCTCAACCCACCTGAGAGAGTCAAGAGTCTACCTTATCCGGCCAATCAATCAGTCTTCCTTCCTGATAAAAACAGCATCCCACTGTCACCTTACCTCAATCTCATCTCACATATACCAGCACATACCCCTTCAGACAGACACATATACATGTCCACTCACGCCCCTTGAACAATCTCCCAAATCCACTTCATAGAAAGCCACACACTCCTCAAAAGCACAGGCTCTTCACATACCATGGCACCAACAAAATACAGACACAAATATACCACCCAAATAAACTAGTGCTCCTAATTCCACCCAAAAGATACCTACTGTTATACCTTCCTTCTGTCCCTTCACTTCATAACAGGCATCTAACGGACAGAATGGGACTCCAGTGCTCTGAGCTGAGAGTAAGAGGACTGCAGCATCCCCCCTGCTCTCTCTTGGGCCACTGAAAAAAGCCAGCAGGCAGGTACTAAGGATGCTTACAAGGCCTTAAGAAGAGGTTCATGTGATGAGCAGCCAAGACCTCCTGCCTTGCCAACCGTTAGCTAGTGAGGAACTGAAGTTTTCAGCAAAGTCACACAAGAAGTCATCTAGAAAAGCAGATCCTCTGGCCCCAGTCAAGCCTTCAGATGACTGCAGCCCCATCCAACATCTTGATACAATCTCGTTAGCGACCCTGAGCCAGATTAATCAGCCAGCTAAGCCACTCTCAGATTCTTAAGCATTTTTAAAGGGGTGAGAATTGGATAAAGGTGGTGAAAAGCGAGTACTGAGGATGTGACACACATGATGCCCACAGTCAGCACTCTCGCATGGTAATGTGAAAGCACGGAGAGAGTAAATCTTCTTCAAGTCTCACGAGGGAGAGAGATTTTTTTTCTTTTTTTGGTATCTGAGATGATGGATGCTAATAAAAATCATGTGATTATCACGTCACAATATATTTAAGTCAAGTCATGCTATACACCTTAAACTTATATACAGTGCTATTTGTGTGTGTTCATACATAATTCAATTGTGTCTCAGTAAAACTTAAAAAGCTGTGAGATAACATTTAAGTTGCTATTTGGGGGATAATTTCTTACACAGCAATAGCTATCAATAGTTCACGCATGGACACATGCCTCCTACATTTCCCCAACAGACAATAGTTTAAAAGAAAAATGTCTAGGAAAGAGAATCCATGTTCCACGTTAAAATACATCTATTTTCTACAAAACCTTTAAGATTATACAGCCTCATCAGATCTACTCTAGAGGGAATAATGGTTAATTCAAGCAAGCTGGAAGTGAATCTTATTCAATAATTAATTTAAGTAACTCAGCTCTGACCTCATGTCAACTCTTCAGATACTCATGACTCGTATCTAAAACATGTATGAAGAAGCCTAAAATAATTTCATTGTGTCTACTTAACTGTTATTAGGTGGTAAGCAGGTGTTCTTGTAGTTAAAAGGGGAGCGTTGCAGGACAATGGAAAGAAATTAAGGTTTGAAAAACACACAATTTGCTTATGCTCTTTTATTAGGAAGTCTCTAAAAAGTCAGTGAAATGTTATCTAAAGGGAATGCCATTCTCATTGTTTAATTTGCCTTAAGACAATGTTTTGTCTCTGTCTTTAAAATTAGAGAGCCATTAATTTTCTCATTAGAAATCTTTATCCCCCAATAAAGGTTTCTTGGTAAAAGTCCTCCTTAAGTGGAAATATCACTGACAGCACTTGAAATCAGTCTGGTGGGCCAATGACCCTGAAAACCCCCACAGGAAAAACAACAGGATCAAGCTACATCTGCCACAAACAGATAGCTGGCTACTCACTGTGAAATTATACATAGTCGTGCATTCCCTTGGTTAACACAGTTTTCCTGTTTAGTGGCTGAGAGCTTTTAGGAAAGACCCTATTGTCTATCTCTGACATCTGGTGACAGGTAAGGATCCAGTTTCAATCCAAGAATGATACGGATACTGTTTAAAGTCTTTTAATATTTTAGATATACTTAACACAAAGCTGTGTATGTATCTGGAGTCCATATTGAAGTAAAATTCTTAAAAAATCTAAAAAATATGAAGTACCTTAGAGAAATTCAATGTTTTAAGAAAACTTAAAAATTTCTTTAAAAATCGAACCTTTATTTTACTTCCATTGTATACCACAAAGGAGGAAGTGGATTATAAATTTTCTTAATCAGAGATTAAATATATATATATATATATATACCTAAAATATAATGAAAGATCAAAGCAGAGAGTTAGGACTAGGAAAAAGAATATACGGCATTGACACTGTCACTCTAATCACCTGAAATTCAAATTTTGGCTGAGTTTCCCATGGCTTCCTCGTACTTTTAAAAACCAAAGGGCAACAGTCTTCACTTAGGGCCACTGGACCCTTAAGAAGAGAATTTAGGGACAAACAGACTGTTTATATTATTATCAGTAATTTGGGGGAGGGGAGATTTTGGGGGAGAGCTGAACAAAATAAGCTGGAGGAGGAATTTTGTGATGAGGGCCCAGATACAAGCGACCATATACAGAGGCAAGTCCTGAAACACGACAACAATGTAGGCGCTTAGACCAGGTCAACCAGTCCCTTGCGGGGTGAGCAAGCAGAGGCATCTATAGTTAAAGCCTCATTTTCTGTTACTTGAAAAGCCCACCTCAGTATGTGCACAAGTTCTAAACTGACTCCCTAAAGCTCTACCTAAGCCATGGAGGGTGATTTTTGCCTGGAAACTTCTCAGAAGAGCTGGCGACCAGGATCACAGAAAGGTCTTCATTCTACTGTCATGAATACCGTGGCTTTGCTAATGCTTTCCAGTGAGCTTAAGCCTCAGGCTTCCTGCAAAGTTGGTCATTAGCAAATAACACTGATGAATCACATTGCATTTTATTCCCTGGACAGTAAAAAAGCAGGAATTAAGGGAGTTGCATCTATGATTATCTTTCATTCTGTTTTCATTTAAGCTGCAAGGTAGGGTAAATTCAGACCAAAAAAAGAGCTGTAGGTAACAATGTTCTCTCAGTTCTTCCCAGTTAGGAAATATTTAGTTCAATTCCTTCTATTTTACAGATGACAAAAATGAAATATAGATAATCAGTGATCTACCAGAGGTTTTAACTGTTATTTACTGTCTAACTCCTGGGTATAGTGGTCTTGCTCTTTTTATTCCGTAACACTGCCTTCCTTATAAAACTCATGTAAATTTTCTGAAATTAACATTCACAGATATGTGAAAATACATTCCTAAATATTAGACATGTATCCCCAGACTCCTCTGCTACTAATAAACAGGTGGTTTAATAAACAATTGATTTGCCTGCCAATTTTAAACCCAAGGTGTGAATTATCCCTATTTCCTTCAAAGAAAAAAAGCACCCAAAAAAGTTTTAACTAATCTGTGTCCATAAGTTTTGCGACCACTGAATAACACTTCCTCTAAAAATAATCACTATAAACCACTATTTTTCCATACTTAACTCTTGATCTTCCATCCTGCAAAGCCCATGGAAGATAAACAATTAGCATAATTTCTCTCCCTTCCAAACCAGAGCAAATGTGCAGAGCTCAAATGGGGCTCCAGAATTCTCAAAACAGCACTCCTGAAAGCTTTAAGATAAAACCTATATGCTACTCAGTATCTCCAGTCTCAGAAGTCTCTGAGTTCCTCACAGCTGTCCTATTTATTTGGTTCTACAGACACACACAAGATTACAGAATTTGCGTCCAGTTCCACTGCCACTTTGATCCACTCATTCAATGCACGCAGTGTCTCAAGCCCTGTGCTAGATGCTAGACACAACCAATAGTGGGTAAAAACAGGTTGGTTTCTGCTCCTAAAAAGCTAGGTCTAAACAGGGAATCAAAGTAGCAAATAACCACACACATGCATAGAAAATTACAACTGAGAAAGCACAGGAACATGGAGAGCATATTCAAAGAAAGTGGCTTTGGGGTAGGCTGATGGAGTGGACCAGAGATGGATGGTGGGGGAGGAGTCAAACAGAGGCAGCCTCAGGTAGGGAAAACACGGGAAACGGCCCTATGGTCAGGAGGAAAATAGTACGGTGTAGGACATACTCAAGGAAGACCAAGATGGCAGATTTGCAGACTGGGAACCAGAAGATGAGACCACAAGGCCAGGCAGGCAGCCAGATCTCCACTATTATTCAGGGAGCAGGTACTCAACTACCCTAGGTCCTCTGTACTGTCTTCTATATACTATTTTATAGAAAAGTAAAATTCACTAGCTTAATGAAAAGTTGAGTTCAACAACAGGAATACACCGAAATATTAAAAGACACAGAAACTGCTAAAGCAGGAATAGCTTTGGTAGACAATCCTACCAGATTCCTATCACTGATTGCCAACTACTATGTTTACCCTTAGATCAGTAACTCTCAATATAGACTGACGATATATATAACTCAATATAACTCTCAATAGAATCAACAAGGCAGCCTTGAAAGCATAATGAGGCTCCGGTCCCACCAACAGAGACACTGATTTAATGGGTCTGAGATGGAGCCCATCTAGGCAAAGGAACCATGCTCCCCGGGAGACTCTACTGTGAAGTCTACATGGAGAGTCATTTTAGGAACAAACTCTCCTAACAAGCTTCTCAGAAATAGCCCCATGTTTCTCATCGGCCTTCCTTAACTGCTAGACATTGCCCCCTAATTCCTTCTAGATTTAACCCAATTGCTGGGGTCCCCAAACATAGATCTGAGTACCTGAGTCCCAGGAACCACACTCATTCTTTTCAGATCCTTTTCAAACAAGCAAGTTGGTATAAAAAATGAGGTGGAGATGGAGTGAGGTGCTGAGCTAGAGTAGTAAGAACCACCCTGAAAGTAAGTTCAGTCTTGAATACGAGTCAAAACTCTTGATTGTGTGAAAGGAGTAAAATCTATAAATGTCAGACAAAACAAGAAGGGTGACTTCTGTTCAAGAGAAAAACTTCCCCCCAACCTCCATTATCAGCAAAACACACACACACACAAAAAAAAACAGGGAAAAGGAAACCACTGGATGTGTCTACTTGCCGTCTATGGCAAAAAAGCTCTGAGAAATCAACAGAGAATATTAAGGACGCCAAGAATGGGAGGAAAGAAGGGCACTCAAAACTGCTCCTGAAGCTGCAAGCATGGAACAGTCTTAGGAACTCAATACAGAGTAATGTAGGTCAACTCTTAAGCTGTTAAAATTGCCTGAGTTTAAGCAGAGAAGACTTTAACTATAGCTTATGTTCGTTATATAAGAGAACTGCTAGTCAATATTATCTGTAATAATAGGATTCTATCCCCCAATCCTGGTTATATACAATGGTAATGTTTTTAATAATTCAAAGTCAAATGCAACTTCAGAGTAATTTTAGATTTCTCTGGCAACTGTGGATTTTCTGTGCATCTCTCCAGAGATACGAGGTTGATGCACTAAGCATAAAGATTTCAAGCAGGCAGTTTTACATACGAAAAAAATCAGAATTTGGTGACAATTATCTCAAAAGATGCAACGCAATTTTCACTTTCTCTATTTTAAAAGTGAAGCCATTCTAAGAACAATTACAGGTGACACAATGAGAAAAATTAGCTCTCTCCAAGAACTTTCCATTCTAAGATGAACCTGGGCCAACTGTAAAGGACACCATCTTGGCACTATTGTTTGAAGTCATTTTCCATTTAAAGAGTCTCACCTCAATGGCAGAAGTACCTTTCACTGTCTGTAGCCCTTAATGCCCACAACTTCTCCCAGTTCCACTGATCAGAATACACACATGTGACAGAGGATTACTGGGATCCTTAATGTCTTTACTTCTGTTAGTGACAGGCTGGACCCTGGGCGTGTGCCTGAAAGATGGAGCACATGAACTGTCAGCCTAACATCACGTGTCTTGAGGAGCCTTGAAGGAATTAATGAAATAAAATACAATGTCTGGTCACCAAATGCCTCTCACCCCCAAACTTCTAAGTTGCAAACATACATAAAATGTTTTTTTTCTTTAAATCTATTAGCAAGAATATCCCATTCCACATTTTGATGACATAATAAACAACACTCTTCATGCAAGTTCTTATTTTCTTCCCGAAAATTACACGTTGAAAAAATGAGATGACTTGAAAATGCCATCCAGCAGAAGTCCTCCTTTTAACAACAGCTGCATTCTTGGAAATGTGTTCTATTCCATCATCACCACCATTAAGGCAATAGTATGTCTTTGTGTTTAAAATTTTAACTTAATATAAATCTTAGAACTGGCAGAAAAAAGTCAAAATTATTTTATAACACATCAGGCATCTTTTACAAATACAGTGCTTTTCATGTGGTACTTAAAAGCTGTTTCTATAAACTCAGTAATTTAATAGGCAAATTTCCTTTGCCTTTATTATTTCATCCAATTGGTGTAGCTTAAAATACACATAAAACTAGAATGACTAAGTTTGTTCCTTATTACACCTTTAAAAAAAAAAAAAAGAAAAAAGAAAAGAAATGAGCCTGCTCACACTGGATTCAATGGCAAACAAGTGGAAGATATTACAGTTTCCTTTTGGAGATGATGGTCTAGACAGATAAATAAAAATATTCAGAACATATAAAGTAAAAAAACAAAATAAAATATCTTAAGCAAGCTAAGCACTGCGTTTTGTTGTTTAGTTGCTAAGTTATATCTGACTCTTAACCTGCAAATCCGCCGCATCTCCTGCACAGGCAGGCGGATTCTCATTCAGTAAACTGGTGAATAAACAGGCAAAAGAGTACTAGCGGTGTGCTGCAATGAATCACATGACTCCCTACAGAACAGCTGCACCTCAATACAACAGGAATCTTCTTGATCCAAATCTCTGGGGTGGCTGAGGGAAGGAAGGTGACAAGCTGACATAAGCAGTTCAGAAAGAAATGCAATTAGAAAGGCGGTCTGCATGAAGGAATAGAAAGCTTAAATGAAGTGCATTGCTGCGTATAAACCTCTAAGATCTATATAAAGCAAAGAAGTGTGAAGACATCAGAGAGGAAAACATCACCTGTTCTAGGTAGGGGCTCTGCAGAATAAAACACACAGTGAACACCATCAAATACTCGCATGATTAAAATTTTACTTTCATTTCTTCTTTGGGTGGTTCATATACTTAGGTTACTCAAGTGCCAAGTTAGTTACTGGACAGAGCTCTTAGTTTTACTTTCCAATGTATGTATTTGTTATTTTTCCTCCCCCAATACATTACCCCACCATTCATTATCAAATGAACTGGTAGTATGAATTTCCAAAGTGGTTAAAGATTCTTCCTCACAGTAAGACAATGTTCACTATAACAACAAACAAATAGGAATTCCCACTCACTCCCGCTTTTCCCTGTCATGTAACACCTTCCTCTGCAACTGGAATTAATACATCATACTGACTCCGTATGTTCCGGATGGGTTATGTCTATCTTCATCTTTAAAATGGCAGTAATACTAGGTGTCTCCATGGCTGCTGTGAAGATAAAAAGTATACGCCTGGTACCAGGTCTAGCATATAATGGTCCCTCAATAAATGGTTATTATTCCACCTCCCACTGTGGATCAAAGTACAGCTCACCTGAGCTATTTTTACTACAAACCTTCAGGCCTCTAGTATTGTCCTGTCTTCAGTTGATCACAAGGAGTGTCAAAGTTCATTCATTGTCACTGATTACACCACTCCCTCCCTCAAAGTAGAAGAGTGGCAACCCACTCCAGCACTCTAGCCTGGAAAATCCCATGGATGGAGGAGTCTGGTAGGCTGCAGTGCATGGGGTCACACAGAGTTGGATACAACTGAGTGACTTCACTTTTACTTTTCACTTTCATGCTTTGGAGAAGGAAACAGCAACCCACTCCAGTGTTCTTGCCTGGAGAATCCCAGGGACAGAGGAGCCTGGTGAGCTGCTGTCTATGGGGTCGCACAGAGTCGGACATGACTGAAGCGACTTAGCAGCAGCAGCAGCTCCCTCAAAGTGTCAGCATGAGTTCCCTCATGCCCTAGAAGCCAGATCTAAGTTCTTACCATCACAATTCATTGCCAGGTAGCACTGGCACTTCTAGACATTCTCCAGAAGATTCTTTGGCCTGGACCACTCTTTCTGCACTCCAATCCAAGCCATGGTGTCATTTTTGTTCATTATATCCCCAAGCCTCACTTGTTCCCCTGACTCAAGAAATATTTATTGAACATGCACTATATGCAAGGTCTTATGTATTAACCTCTTTGAGAAAAGAGGTGACAATTCTAGAAACTTCTCAACAATTCAAACTTCAGAATCTGTTCCGGTTTCACTAACATTTCACACTTCTATTTTGTTGCTTTCTCACTTTCAACACACTTGCTCATATATCCTCAAACAATTCTCTCAAAACAACAGTTTCACAAATGAGAAAACTATGAAAGGCCCAAGAATGGTACTGACTTTTTGAAGCCGTTCTATATAATGAAAACATGTGCTGGTGCTCAATCGCTACAGAAGGTCCTCCTCTTTGCGACCCTGTAGCCCACCAGGCTCCTCGGTCCATGGGATTCTCAAGGCAAGAATACTGGAGCGGGTTGCCATTTTCTCCTTCAGGGACCTTTCCAACCCAAGGATCAACCCAGGGATTGAACTTGTGTCTCCTGCACTGGCAGGCAGATTCTTTACCACTCAGCCACCTGGGAAGGCCTCAAAGTGACAGTATAGGCCATCTCACTTTAGGTTTCCTGGGTAGGTACCTCCTTTGAAGCTCTATTTTATTTATTTTTTTAAAGTTCTTTCTGCCTTGTCCTATGCCACTGATAACATACCTGTATTTGACGTACACAGCCTTTACATCACTTGAGCTGTTTTTTAATGTCTTCATGGTAATAGCAGTTTTGGGGCTCAGGTGATTTGAGTGTGGTATTAACAAAGCCAAGATTGCATTTCTATATGCATATGGACCAAATCACTCTGCTGTTTGCTACCCAGATACACTGCTGCAAAACCGTACTATAAATGCCTATCATATCTACACTGAGCAAGAGACTGTAAATGGATTATTCCATATTCAACCAACACACATCAGATGCTGACAAGTCTAACAGTCCCTCTGGGGATGGATAAGGATGGGGTTGTGAGATGCTGCTGTAAAATACTATTTTTCAAATGTGAAAGATGGTTACAAGGCCAGGCATTGGGGCACAAAAAGAGGGAAAACCAACCCTGTACCGAGAGATGATTAACAGAAGCTGACTAGGGAGTTTTCAGCCAATGAACCAGTGAACAAAGGGAACATTCCGAGGAGGGGAAACGTGCAAGGGGAGAGACAAACAAGTTTTTAAGTGTGGGGAACTCCAAATAATCTGGGCAGCCAAAGCACACGATCACCAGTGATAGAAAGGACTGCAGGTGTTCACTGAGTGTTTGGGTTCCTGGAAAACTAAGAGCTTATGCCAGGGGCTGATTTCTTAAGTACACAGAACATCTCTGCTGCAGGTTTTTGCCGTGCATTTGTAAATTCACATGAGAATCGATTACACCACATCAGTGTCCACAGCCTTTTTCAACCTGAACCACAGAGCACACAAAAAATGATCTTATTATTTTCTCAAGTCTCCCAGAGATGCAGACAAGAATACGTGTGTGTGTGTGTATACATAAACTAATATGATTGTGAGTGCATGAGGGAGAAGGTAATTCACTACCGCCAATGGAAGCCTTAGAGCAGCAGAGTTCAACTCTCTTCAGAACCATTAAGAAAGTTAGTTGGGTTTAAGAATTCTGTGCATTTAGTTATCCTAGGACTGTACACAGAATGTGTGAGTTTGTGTATAGAAACTCAACCTGAGGCTTCTGCTAAAGCTAATAGATGGTAAGAAATTTCCAATGGTATTATAGTTTTTTCTTAGAGGTGGGGGTGGGGGGAAGCAGTAAGATATGCTAATCCACAACTGTACAATATTTGCAAATAATTTAATTGCTGAGCATCTCAGATGTTATTCATTTAGAATAAAACTAGCTAAAAAAACATTTAGAACTCATGAATTTAAGGATTTGGAGCTGCAAAGCACTACTGAGATCTAGTAAAGGTAAGTCTTTTATTTTATAGCTTAGAAACAAAAGCCAGGGCAAGTTCAGAGTCACATCCCATATTCAGGCCTTTTCAGCCACTCTCCATTTCCCTTCACTATTAGTCCTCTTTACAGGTGATACACCACTTCAAAGACAAAAAAAAGGACTTTATAATGGAGTGATAATTAGCAATAGCAGTGATAGGGAAGAAACAGCATTACTTTATAACGCTTCCCAAATTCAACATTTATATCCACTTGAACACACATTGTAAGAACTAAGCTTATCTGTTTACATTTCAGTGTCAACTTTTTTAAAGTCTGAAAATACTTTTAGATTTGTTTACTTATTAGTGACACTGTTGTTCAAGTCAGTGAGAAACTGATTACTATCAGGAAAAATATGCTAAGACCATCGAACCTATAGGTATCTCATTTGTAGTAATTTTTGAAAAAGTTAGAAATAAAATGTGAATCTCATCTTTAATGCTTCTATAAGAAAATACTTTATAAATTCAATTTATTAACATCTCATGTCTCATTTATACTTTTAGAATGAGCTAAGTTTGAACTTACTTGGCTCAAGCCAAAGCCATTTATTTTCGGTGTCACAGGTTTTAATAGTGGTTATTACTCAAACTTTTGCCATGATTTAGAAACTTTAAAGTATGTATTTTAAGCTATTAATATACAGACACTTCAGAACACAAACTTAAATACCACTTATATATGAGAAATGAGCAACCGATCAACTTTAGGCCAAGAGACAAATTTAAGACCAACAGCAAAAATTAAGGATGATTCAGCCAATTTGTGAATCTGTGATGAGAAGTCACCTCAACATTTATCTCCAGAACCAAATGTAAACAGAGGATGCCCCACGGCCCATAAAACCATTTCACAGGTGAGCAGGATGATATACGCACCTTGGCAACTATAAAGGACAAGATCTCTAGTGAGGCAAAGGGAAGATGGGTCACACTTTTATCACTCAAGAGACTCAGAAAGGTCCCAATCGACCCTTACGCAGCTACACTAATGGTACAAATAAAGGACAACAGATCATCTAACATTTTTCCTATATTGCAGCAAATGGGGTTCCATTATTTATTAGCAGATCCACCTTTTTAATGCATGTTCATGCTTAAGTGGAGAAGAGCAGCCTAAAGATACAGCACTTCCAGTTTCCTGATCAAATCAGAATTCCTTCCCAAACACCCTCCCTGCATACTCTGGCACTGACACTGACAAACAAGGGTATCAGAGAATATTCTTCAACAACAGAAAGACAAAAACCACCAGCTGTAAATGCTGTGAAGTAAACCTCATTAAATCATATAGTTAAAACATGATCAGTGAGAGCAACACCATTACTCTGAGGAAGAGAATTAAAGACAGGAAGTCCACTCACCTGCTTGTTAACTCTCCACATTTTCTCAACAGTCTGCAAAACACGCACCCTGGTTCGTAATTGAGAGAAGGCATCCAAACTAGGCTGGAGGATCCTCAGCTTACTAGATGTGGTTGGTAACAGGATAGGATGAGATTGCCTATACAACTAAGTGCTGCTTGGCTAACTGCAGCCTAACCAAAAAAGTCTGTGGTTAACTCAGCAGGATCTATCACCATAGAAGGCTTGAAGACTATTACTTACTTGAAATACATTTCTGGCAAAACCTCTAGAGAGTAGATGTTTGAAAGATTATAGCATGCTTATTAAAACACTTTCCCATATTTTCACTTCTGTGCAATCAACCATGCTGCGGGAAACTGCAACAAGTAAATATCTGCACAAACAGGTGTTCCATGTCTGAAAGATCAACCTCCATGGCATGGCGTACAATGCAAAACAAAGACAACTTCCCAAAAGACTCCTGAAAGTCCCTTAGACAGCAAAGAGATCAAACCAGTGAAACCTAAATGAAATCAACTCTGAATATTCACTGTTAAGGACTCATGCTGATGCTCAATACTTTGGCCACCTGATGCGAAGAACTGACTCATCTGGAAAAGACCAATGCTGGGAAAGATTAAGGGCAGGAGGAGAATGGGGCAACAGAGGATGAGATGGTTGGATGGCATCATTAACTCAAAGGATACGAGTTTGAGAAAACTCAGGGAGACAGGAAGGGACAGGGAAACCTGGCATGCTGCAGTCCATGGGGTTGCAAAGAGTCAGACACAACTGAACAACAATTTTCTCTTGGGATTGGTCCTGCTCGAGACCTTAACATGTTACTCCACCAACACCCTGGATGCTACACACGTTCTCCCTCGTTAAATTATTTCGGTTAAGAGGCCTTCACTGAAGCCACAACTAAATCCCTGTTAACTTTTCCATGTTATCAACTTTAGATATGTCATTTTACTTCTTGGCAAGAAAAATTTTAACTGTTACAGGCAAAAATATGCGTAAGAAGTTTACACACAGTTCATACTAAAAAGTCCTCAGAGGTGACCACAGGTTAAGCTTCTGATCTTCATGATCAGAGTCTCTTATATGGTCTGCTATCTATTTATGAATACGTACTGACCCAATGCCGGGACTGTTCTGGAATAGGGAGATTCATAAAAGATGGTTGATGCAAAGCAGTGAAAAAGTACTCAATAATCTTTAACCTGAACCCATCTTGAAATCCACCTGAGAAGTTCACTTTCAATTAAGCAGAATCATTCTGCTGCCTTCCGCTTATGAAAATGAGTGTGTAAAAAATTCAACTCCAACGCCATAATAGGTGTAGTCTGCATTCCTTTCCTGATCAAATTAAGAAAAAAAACACAGAATTTATTCAAGATCTACCTTGCACTTAATAATTTACTACTAGTGAGCCAATGTCAAACTAAGACAGAAGTGAGATATGAAGAGGAAAAATGATGATAAAAAACTTGATCCCTCTCAAGCAAGAATTACACTGTTGTGACTGAGCTCGAGTTCAGAGACAGTGGTTCCCCACCACCCTGAATTTCTGATAGCATTTGGCATTAGTTTTAACATGTATATTGTGTATCTCAATCAAGTTTAATTACCTGATATTCAAAAAATGGTCTGAAACAGACCTGGGGGAGAATTATTTATTACTTTTTCACTATAAAGTAAAATGATGAAAACCTAATTTTTCACACAAGATTTATAATACATTCAGAAGGCTCTGGGTATTATAAGCTGTTGTTTCACTGTTGGGAAAAAAAGCTAAAACCAAGAAAACAATCAAGGCTGGAACTCAGTATATTTTAGAAACAGACAAATAAAGGTCACAATGTAAGTATATTTCTTCCACTGGTAAGACTGCCTTCTTAAAAAATGTTTTTCTATATGAGGATGAAAATGATAAATTTAAAACTTGTGCCCTTCAAAACATATCAATAAGAAAAAGAAAAGGCACATATACTTGATAAAGGACATATATTCACAACATAGAACTCTTACAACCCTAAAAACACAGACAACTCAATTTTTTAAATGGGCAAAACATCTAAATAGACATTTGACTGAAGAAGATACACAAATGGCTAATAAGCACAAGAAAAGATGCTCTTCCATTAGTCATTTCAGAACTGCAAATTAAAACCACAATGAAGTTTCAACACATTCACTAAAAAGACTACAATAAAAAATATAGTACAACCAAGTATTGGTGAGGATGTGGAGAAAATGTAACCACTGTTGGTGGGAATATAAAAAAAGTATAATTCCTTTGGAAAGCTCTTTGACAGTCTTGTAGAAGCTAAATATGCAAGTCAGTAATCCACTCCTAAGTTATCTACTCAAGAGAAACAACACACAAACAATAATAATAACCACACAAATGTTTATAGCTGCATTATTCCTAACAGTCGTAACTGGAAACAATCCTAACCCATTAACTGGTGAAAATACAGAAAACTTGGTTTAACCATGCAACCAAATACTACTACAATAATCAAACAAGGTGGACAAACCTCCAAAACACTGTACTAAGTGAAAGAAGCCAGGTACAAAAGGCTATATAGTGAATTATTCCACTGCCATGAAATTTATAGAAAGATTAAAAACTTATCAATGGTTACCTGGACAGTGAGGACTCACGGCAAACAGGTCTGAGGGAACTTTCTAAGCTGCTATGTTCTAAAACTGGACTTGAATCGTTTCATGGGTGAACTGTATAGTAAATAATGCAATAATGCTATTAACTTTAAACCCAATCCTCTAAATTATAAAATAAATTTTCAAAATTTTCTCACTTCTTATTATTTACCAATTAAGCAATAGGCTGTTTTACAAATATAAATTAGAATTAAAGTAAATTCAAGATAGTAGCAATTTATCATTTAAGACATGTTGTTTAGAAAATTCTACACAGCATACGTATTTCAGTCTTAACTGCAGTGTTTTTTTTTTTTTTTAAATGCATTGCTACTAATTGTACTCTTGGGCATTTATCCTAGAGAAACAAACCTAGGTTCACATAAAAACCTGGACACAAATATTTGTGTTAGTCACTCAGTCACTTTTGACTCTTTGTGACCCCATGGACTGTGGCCTGCCAGTCTCCTCTCTGTCCATGGAATTCTCCAGCCAAGAATACTGGAGTGGAAAGCCATTCTCTTCTCCAGGGGAAATGAGGGACTGAACCCAGGTCTCCTGCATTGTAGGCAGATTCTTTACCATCTGAGCCACCAGGGAAGCCACACAAACATTTATACCAGTTTTATTTGTTCATACTGTTCATAGGATTCTCAAGGCAGGAATACTGAAGCGGTTTGCCATGCCCTTCTCCAGTGGACCACATTTTGTCAGAACTCTCCACCATGACCCGTCCGGCTTGGGTGGCCCTACGGCATGGCTCCTAGTTTCGCTGAGTTAGACAAGGCGGTGGCCCATGTGATTGGTTAGTTTTCTGTGAGTATGGTTTTCAGTCTGTCAGTCCTCTGACAGAGAAGGATTAAGAAGCTTATGAAAGCTTCCTGACAGGACAGACTGACTGAGGGGGACACTGGGTCTTCTTCTGATGGGTGGGGCCATGCTCAGTAAATCTTTAATCCAATTTTCTGTTGATGAGTGGGGCTGTATTCCCTCTCTGCTATTTACCTGGGGCCAAACTATGGTGGAGGCAATGATGATGATGGTGACTTCCCTCAAAAGACCCCAGGCATGTACTGTTACAGTCTGTGCCCCCAACCCTGCAGCAGGCCACCTCCAACCCATGCCTTCACTAGAGACTCCCGGACACCCACAGGCAAGTCTCCTAACACACCACCTGACCTTCCTCTTGAGAAATGTATATGCAGGTCAGGAAGCAATAGTTAGACCTGGACATGGAACAACAGACTGTTTCCAAATAGGGAAAGGAGTATATCAAGGCTGTATATTGTCACTCTGCTTATTTAACTTATATGCGGGAGTACATCATGAGAAACGCTGGGCTGGAAGAAGCACAAGCTGGAATCAAGACTGCCAGGAGAAATATCAATAACCTCAGATATGCAGATGACACCACCCTTATGGCAGAAAGTGAATAACTAAAGAGCCTCTTAATGAACGTGGAAGAGGAGAGTGAAAAAGTTGGCTTAAAGCTCACCATTCAGAAAACGAATATCATGGCAACCGGTACCATCACTTCGTGGCAAATAGATGGGGAAACAGTGGCTGACTTTATTTTTGGGGCTCCAAAATCACTGCAGATGGTGACTGCAGCCATGAAATTAAAAGACGCTTACTCCTTGGAAGAAAAGTTATGACCAATCTAGACAGCATGTTAAAAAGCAGAGACCTTTTGTCAACAAAGGTCCATCTAGTCAAGGCTATCGTTTTTCCAGTAGGTGTGTATGGATGCGAGAGTTGGACTATAAAGAAAGCTGAGCACCGAATAATTAATGCTTTTGAACTGTGGTGTTGGAGAAGACTCTTGAGAATCCCTTAGACTGCAAGGAGAGCCAACCAGTCCATCCTAAAGGAAATCAGTTCTGAATATTCATTGGAAGGACGGATGTTGAAGTTGAAAACTCCAGTACTTTGGCCACTTGCTGCGAAGAGCTGACTCATTTGAAAAGACCCTGATGGTGGGAAAGATTGAAGGCGGGAGGCAAAGGGGACGACAGAGGATGAGATGGTTGGATGGCATCACTGACTCAATGGACCTGAGTTTGAGTAAACTCCATGAATTGGTGATGGACAGAGAGACCTGGTGTGCTGCAGCCCATGGGGTCACAGAGAGTCGGACATGACTGAGTGACCGAACTGAACTATTTGTTCATAGTCCCAAAGTGTAATAACCCAAATGTCCTTCGATGGGTCTATGTCACAGTTATGGTACATTCATATCATGGAATACCATTTAGCAATAAAAAGGAATGGACTATTGATACACACAACCTGAACGGATCTCAAAGGAATTACGATGAGTAAAAAAATCCAATTTCAAAAAATTACATATGTATGACTCCGTTTAAATAACATTCTATAGAGATGGAGAACAGCTGAGTAGTTGTGAGAGAGGCTTGGGGTACGGGTGATAATTATGGCTAGTAAAGAGTAGCATGAAGGATTCTTGTAATGGGGCTATTCTGCACCTTGACTGTGATAGTGGTCACACAAACTACATATGTGGTAATATTATAAAAAAGCAAATACACAAAATTCTTTCACACCCACCACCAACAAAGGGGTCTGAAAAAAGTCTACGGATTGTATCAATGTCGATTTTCTAAAAGTGGTATTAGTCATGCAAGATATTACCACTGGGAAAAACAGGGTAAAGGATATATGAAATTTCTCTGTAGTATTTCTTAAAACTGCATATGAATCTACATGTATTTCTAGATAAAGGTTTTTAAGTAAAAATAAAATCACACTATATATTACCACTGTGCAATACCAATGCATCACATATTCTGAGGAGGTATTATGTTTAAATCTTGCTATACATTATTCTTTTTTATGGGGCATAAGCCTCCTCACCATAAGAGAAGTTTTGATCAAAAATCAATCATTAACTTTCGGCAGAAAGAAATTCAGCACTTAAAACTTCTACACCAAGTCACGTGAAACAATTTCTGGAGGTAGACTTAAAATTTTCACCAAAAACAAGAACAATCCTATTATCAATCAGAAAGGTATATAAGCCATGCCTTTAAAAAAACTGTAAGGCACACAAACAGACACACCTTTTGTTAAAAATTCCAGGTTTACCAAATAAGTTCTAATCACTACCCTGGGTTCTCAGTACCCTGGCATGTGACAAAGTGCATTTGATAAGGATATCTGGGCATTCTGGTTAGTATAAAGAAGTATCACCATAAACTGCCATTCTGCTTCCACCTGTCTTTTGCAAATCTGATTTCATCTTCTTTCACTTTTATTCCCACTAAAAGCCTGTGACAAAGGTCAATATAGTCAAAGCTATGGTTTTTTCAGTAGTCAGGTACAGATGTGAGAGGTGGACCATAAAGAAGGCTGAGCGCCAAAGAATTGATGCTTTCAAATTGTGGCGCTGGAGAAGACTCTTGAGAGTTCCCTGGACAGCAAGCAGAGCAAACCAGCCAATCCTAAAGGAATCAACCCTGAATATTCGCTGGAAGGACTGATGCTGAAGCTCCAATACTTTGGCCAGCTGGGACAAAGAGCCAACTGACTGGAAAAGGCCCTGATGCTGGGAAAGACTGAGAGAAGGGGGCGACAGAGGATGAGACAGTTGGATGGCATCACCGACTCAATGGACTACTCCACTGGCTCAACTCAATGGATTTGAGCCAATTCTGGGAAATGATGAAAGACAGGGAAGCCGGGCTTGCTACAGTCCAAGGGGTTGCCAAGTGTTGGAGATGACTTAGCAACTGAAGAAGAACAACAACAAAAGCCTGTGAGACTCAGTGCCTGGAACTTGGTGACCTGCTGATGGCACTACGTAGTCTTCAGATAGAATGGACAGCTGCCAGGAACAGCAGGATTGGGCAGAAGTGGGTAAGATTTCCTGTCCGTTTCAAAGAAAGGAGCAGCTGTAAAGTAGTCATTTAAAACTATAAACATTACCTGGTAGTTATAACAACAGAAAGATAATCAAAATGGGCACACACATAGTCCTTTGCACCCTGAACTAAACAGATAACTAGAGACAAAAGGAGAGAAAACATAAGAGATTCTATAAAGCAACAAAAAAAGGAATGCCAAAGTTCAAAATTATAACTCAGGGAAGTATGTTCAGAAGATTAAGCCCTCTCAACATTTCAATAGTTAACAAATATAGATGGATTTCAAATAGCTAACAAACATTTGAAAAGATGTTTAACCTTCTTGACAAAGGAAATGTAAATCAAAACCATGAAAAATTCTCCCCCATCCTCTAGATTCCATTCTCCCCTCTCAAATTTAAATCTGATAATCCCACTGCTGGCATTATAGACATATCCTGGAGATATCCTGGGTTTAGTTCCAGAACACAGCCATAAAGTGAGTCAAATGAACTTTCTGATTTTCCAGTGCATATAAAAGTATGTTTACACTATACTGTAGTTTATTAAATGTTATGGGCTTTAAGAAAAAATACACACTTTAATTAGAAAATATTGCTTAAAAATGCTATCATCTAAGTCTTCAGCGCATCATAAAATTTTGCAATAGTAAAATCTTCGATTTGTATCATCAAAGATCACAATCATCATTTAACAATGAAAAAGTTTGAAATACTGCAATAATTACCAAAGTGTGACAGAGACACAAATTGAGCAAATGCTTTTAGAAAAATAATGTCAACTGACTTGTTTGACACAGGATTGTCACAACATTCCATTTGTCAAAAAAGAAAAAAAAAAATGCATTACCTGTGAAGCACAATAAAACAAGGTTTGCCTTATACAGGAAAACTGGAATTTTGTTGCTGGCAAAGAGTCTGGAGGACAATCCAATACACAGTCAGCCCTCTATCTGCAGGCTCCACAGTCACAGATTCAACCAACTGCTAACCGAAACTACTTGCCAAAAAGGAAAATATTTCTCCAAAAAGTTCTAAGACCCAAAACTTCAATTTGCAGTGTGACAGCAACAATTTACATAGCGTTTACTTTGTATAAGGTATTAAAATTAATCTAGAGATGATTTAAAGTACACAGGAGGATGTGTGTAGGGTATATGCAAATACTATGTCAGTTTATTTAAGATATTTGAGTATTCTCAGAGTTTAGTATATTCATGGGTTCCTGGAAACAATCCCCTGGTAATACCCAGGGATGACTATGATTCTTAATACTGAAGAAGCTCATATCTTACAGTCCATCAATTCCACTTAAAGATCTCTAAAGAAACTCACATACTTATCACAAGAAAAATTTTCAAAGATGCTTCCAACAGTGCTATCCGTAATAAAGAAAAAGGAGAAGCAACTTATTTAAGAATAGACAAGCTATATTTTACCCAATAAAATACTACACAGCAATTAAAATGTGCAAGTCAGATCTAGTCTCAACATGAATATATCTCAAACAAAACTGAATGGAAAGAAACATGCAAAAGGAGAGGCACTGTGCACCATTTAGGCATATTTTCCAAAGAAAAAAGGTTGACACTGATAATCAATTCTTACAAACAAGTACTAGAAATAGCAAAGTGTGCACATGAATGATATACACCAGCTCCAGGAACAGTGGCGTGTGTACTCACCATTTCAACGCCAACTAAATGTTCTCTATTTAAATATTTGGGGCTTCCCTGGTGGTGCAGACAGTAAAGAACCTGCCTGCAACGTGGGAGACCCAGGTTCAATCCCTGGGTCAGGAAGATCCTCCAGAGAAGAGAATGGCTGCTCACTCCAGTATTCTTGCCTGGAGAATCCCCCTGCCAGAGGAGACTGGCAGGCTACAGTCCATGGGGGTCATAAAGAGTCGGACACAACTTGACCGATTCACACACACAAAGCAAATGTAGAAAAAAAATGTTAACAATTATTGACACCGAGTGGTTAGAGTACACAGGTACTTATTACTATTCTTCTGTACTTTTCTATTAACTTACAGGATTATGCTGTTTGTTATGTTTTTGAAAGGGGTTAACAAGAATATAAAAAAATTATCTCTATCAGGAATGAAAGAAGAGAGATCACTACAACTCTTACAAACTCTTACTAATTAGAAGTTTATGGGAAAATTGCAAACAATTTTATGCTTAATACTGACTGCTTAGATGAACTATGTGTCAAGGAACTTTTCCAATCAAAGCTCACTTAAGAAGAGAGAATATAAATAGACCTGTATCTACTAAATTAACTGATTTGTACTTAGATAACCTACAGCAATTAACAAATCCAGAAGAAACCCTCCAGGCCAAGATAATTCATTAGTGTCTCTCCTGGAAAAGAATTCTACAGATCTCATCCAGAAAAAAACCAACATTTTTTTTCAATTCAGTATCTAGAATATCAAAGGCCTGCATTATTTGAATACTAAAACTAGACAAAGGTCTAACACAAGAACACTACAGACCAATCTTTCTCACAAATACGGACCCAAAACTTGTTAACAAATTTCTAGTAAACTGAATCCAGAAATGCATAAAAATAATAAACATGATGACTCAGTGGGTTTTATACTGTAAATGCAAAGTTGTTTCACTATTTGAAAAATCAAAATAATTCACCATGTTCACAGATTAAACCAACAAACTGTATGCTGGGACCTCCCAGGCAGTCTAGTGGTTAGGACTCTGTTCTTTCACTACAGAAGTCGCATTCCATCCCTGGTCCAAAAAACTAAGATCGCACAAGCTGTGCAGCAACCCTCCCGCCCTCCACGCCCCGCCAAAAAGAAAACCCGGTATCTCAATAAATGCAGTAAGAAAGCAACATTCATTCACTGTAGTAATTTTCAAAAAACTAGCAAACTAAGGCTTCTATTCAACACTGTACTGGAGGTTCTTGCCCACGGAGTGAGCAGACATTCTAAAAAGACCAAAATAAAACTGTCTTTATTCAGAGTTTGCATGACTGTATATGCAGAAAATCCCAAAGAACATACCAAAAAAATTACTAAAGTGAGTGAATACAATCATCAATTTAGTATCTACATACTAGCAACTACTCATTAGAAAAGATCCTGATGCTGGGAAAGACTGAAGTCAGGAGAAGGGGATGACAGAGGATGAGATGGTTGGATGGCATTACTGACTCAATGGACACGAGTTCGGGCAAGCTCCGAGAGATGGTGAAGGACAGGGAAGCCTGGCGTGCTGCAGTCCATGGGGTCACAAAGAGTCGGACACACTTAGCAACTGAACAACGATAAGGGTTCAGTACTATCTACCCACAGTTGCAGGAATCCTTTAGGGGTCTTGGAAAGTATCACCCATGGATAAGCGGGGAACTAGCGTGTATCATGAAGCAGTGGAAACTATAGTCATCATGCTGTGCATTATATCCCTTTTTTATAACTGAAGTGTGTACCTTCTTGAGTTCATTTTATCAAAGATACATGGGTGAGTTACATAAGCAAATGAAAACATGCTTATCCTTATTCATTAGTGAAATGAAAATAAAAATTACGATGCAGTACCACTACAACCTACTACTCACAACAGCAACTGGCAATATCAACTACTGAGAAGGACACACCGAAATGGAATTCCTATACTGCTGATGTAGGTACTAAATGGTACCTTTGGGATGATGGAAATAATCTTTCCCTTGATTGTAATTACAAAACCAAGTTCAGACATATACGTGAAAAGTTCTGATACTACTATACACAAATACCACAACAAAACTAACTTTTAAAAAATTCTCATGTATTTCCTTAAGTATTTTCTCCAAAACATTTCAATCATTTCAATTCTCCATTCAGAAACTCCTTTCATCATGTCCTATAGATGGCCTTCTGATGAGGAGTCTCATATAAGCAGCTTCATCAAACATCAACTCTACCAGACAAGGTGAGCTGTCCCTATTTCTAGATAGCATGCTTCTAATGGTCCATATTTCTAGACAGTAAGTTTCCAATGCAAAGAAATGTACAATCTGATGACCTCCAAAAAGAGAAGTAAAGCATTCTAGATCTGTAAAAGTATTCCAGCTGTTGCACAACTGCTTATAAATAAAGTCATCAAGGGGACTTTCCTGGTGGTCCAGTGGTTAAGACTGCTTCCAATGCAGTGGGCCTGGGTTCAATCCCTGGTCAGGGAACTAAATCCCACATGCTGCAACTACGAGTTCGTGTGCTGCACTTAAAGATCCCACTGCCGCAATAAAGATCAAAGATCCCACGTGCTACAACTAAGATCCAGAGCAGCCAAATACATAACAAATATTTTTTTTAAGTCATCAAGAAGAATAATCAATATGAAAGGATTCAAAACAAAGGACATCTTACAAAGGGAAAAGAAGTGGATATAATATAGATGGTAGCTTAAAAAAAAAAAGGACACTAGTCTCCTTTACATGCTTCCCACTGAGGGAAATTAGATGGGTTCAAGAACAGAAACATGTCAAGAGAAACAAGTTACACCCTGAAACCCTCATCTCAAATAAGAAGCAACCCATCAAGCAACCAAACCATAGACTTCCAAAGATAACATCAATAGTGGAAGAGATGAAGAGAATACTAACACGTAAGTGTAGACACTGTAACTATAAAGCTTCTAGAATATGACCTGAGAAAACTAGAGTGATAATGTTTGGCCAAGATTTCTTAAATCACACAAAGATTATAAAAGAAAAAAGAAATTAAAACTTCATCAATATTAGTAAATCTTCTCTTCAACACACTTTCAAAACATATATCCAAATCAAGAATAAAGAACTCCTTACAATTCACTAAGTCAAGCAACTAAATTTTAAAACAAAGATACAAAAAAGAAAGTAAGAACTTCTGACAACTAAACACATGAAAACAAGTTCAACATCATCCCTTATTAGGGAAACAAATTAAAGCCACAATGAGATACCATTAGAAGTCCTCTAAGAGTAGAAAGGCTGACCACATCAAAGCGGGAAAGGTGTAGAGCAACTAAACTCTCAAACACTGTTTTGGAAATTAAAAATAATATGATCACTTTGAAAAAGCTGGTTTGGAAGCTTATTAAAAAGTTAACCATACTCACTGATTTTACCCCTAGATATGTACTCAAGAGAAGTGAAAGCATACGTCTACGCTCAAGACTTGGTCAGAAAATGTAAACTCAAATATCCATCAACAGGTGAAGGAATAACAGCAGAATATGCACGCAACGAAATATTACTCAGCAGTCAAAAGTATTTAACACGGATGACACTCAAAATAAGCAAGCTAATTCAAAGAAATCAAACCCAAAGAAATACATAGTGTATGATAACAATTAGATAAAATTCAAGAAAATGCAAGCTAATCTACAGTGACACAAAGCAGATTACTAGTTGCCTGGAGACAAAAAGGAGCAAAGGCAATTACAAAGGGGCAAGAGGAAATTTTTAGTAGTAACAGATGATCATTATCCTCTTTATGGTGGTTTCCCAGTTTATATTCTTTAAATGTGGATTTTTTTATATGCCAAATACACCTTAACAAAACTGAGAAAAAATAAACACAAATGACAAGATGTTGTGCTTTATTTCCTGACTGCAGTATAATACTTCTTGGTTTCTTAAATAATCAATACAAAGGATTACATATAACAGTTTATGCAGAAATTATACGTTAGTGTACAAAATTTACACAACTTTTACTGTTCATCATCTTTTAAATCAGGAGATAAAAATCTAACTGTTCAGTACTATTTGATGATACATTCTAGAAATGCTACAAATAGGTCATCTTCTTGTAGAGCAGAGTTATTTTCTCACTAACTTCTTAAGTATTTTCAAAATACTCTATATTCATTCCTAGTAATTTTAACTGGCAATAGAGCCTGACATTTTAGCTGTAAATCTAGTATCAATATGATCATTACCATTTCACACACACACACAACACACCCTATAAATTATAACATGCATCTCTCCAGAGGAAACCATCTGCACTGCCAGAGTTTCACCAAGGCATAGAGTGGTTTTCCTGATGACTGGAAGAGACCATAAATCAGGCTTGTTTACAACTTCATGTGATTTGGGGGTCACTATGCTATTTCTCATATTCCCTACATACAGAAATCCTACTCTTTTTCTCTGTCCACACCAGTATCTGGTCCAAACCATTTTATGTCCAGCGCAAGAAGAGATATGAAAGGAACAATACTCAGCTAGGCTGAATTTACCTAAAGGTCAGTTATCTAGTCAGCTCTGAGTCTGGAAAACTCAGAGGTAAGCAAAGAAAAGTACTAATTTATCAATTTCCATTTGCCACAAGCCTCTTTGGTCTAATTCCAGGGCTTGGGTTTGTCTGGTGTTTTATTTGGGGGGTTTTCCAGGCGGGCCAGGGGTGTGTGTGACAGCAGTGATAAAAAGGGTGAAACTAAAATGATTAAAATGAACTTGGGAGTTAGATGAGGAAATTCTAAATCATGTAAGACAACTCGAAACTGATGTATTCATCACTCCACATTCATCACGCTTATTTTGCCTCATCTCACAGGGCAGAAGTAGGGGAGGCCAACAATACTGGTTTCTTTGATTTTAAATACAGCCAATGGAATGAGTTACAAATGTCTTCATTCACAGGCAATAAAATGCATTCCACAAATGTTTGCTAAACTGAAGGTCAAATCATATACCCAAGAACAGGACTAGAGAAGAAGTCTGATTTGTCTGCACACTACAAATATTCTGAATATAAAGGACAATTCATAAGTTCAAAAGCCAATTCTTTGAAGGAAAGAAAAAAATACAAAGGACACAAAAAAACCTACATACTGTATCTTACATTCTACAATCCAGGTAGGTTTATTCAATTACATAAAAGACTTTTAAAATGAAATTCATAGCAGCCACCACCATAAGCCAAGTTAGAAGTTAGCTCTGACCTATATTGAAAATCTCATCCATAAGCACCAGGGTTTGAAAAGTTTAAATGACACAAAAGTATTCAATATATACTTGTCATTATGTAAGAGTTTGAAAGGTTTTTCCACTTCACCATACTGCCTACAACTAAGAAGCTAAACTAATGTAAATCTGAATTTTACTCTATAGACATTTGAACAAGAGTTACCAACAAAAATTTCTCAAGTATTATTTCATATAAAACTATATAGACCCTAGATAAAGTAAAGGGAAATGGGAAAAGATAATTAAGACCTGTTTACTCACAAAATCACTGAAGTGGAAACATAACAAACTTTGCGGACAGCAAAACAAAACTAAAAAGGACATTTCAGCATTCTACGAGTCACTGAGAAAAACAAGGCAATACCCTCATACCAGCTTTCTGTGAGCAGGTTACGGACAGAATTAATTCTGAAAATACACCTTCAAAACCATGGAGGATCACAATGACTTGTCAAGTTAGCGTACACTGATTAAGTACTAGGATTAACTCTAATACTAAATTTAGCAAAAGTTTCTACTCATCAGCCCAGTTGCTGTACACTAAAATTATTCAAATTTTATAGGACATTTCCTGCTTGTAAATATCCTCTAAAACTAGATATTAAGTTTCCATGTTAACATCTGTTTAGAAACTTTTAGTCTCTATTTTCACTGAGAATTTAGTCTCAGAATTCATGCTCCAGTTATTAACTGTTCATTACTAGCTAACAGGTTATTTAAAATGTAACAAATTCATTTTTACCAAAACATAATAATGCATCAGGAAAAACATCTTCTCACATGAAATTCATTATTAAATCAAAGAGTTCAGAAAATACTAATTCAGAGGCTTACCAGCTGAAAAGGGAAAGATGTGGGACTTCACTCCTGAAAAACTAACAGGTAAAATTCAAACATGTCTAAATTATTAAACAATTCAAAAAATTCTCTAGTCCACCTCTTGAAGATCCTTTTGCTAAGAGAAATACAATCATTCTGAGTCCCACAGCTGCAAACTTTCTCGGAGAAGACTTTGTGATCTTGTCAATTTTAATCCACCCTTTCCTCCTCAGCCATACTTTTGAGTCTAGACCCTCTAGCCACTGTTTTACAAAACTTTCGAGATAACTCTGTTTCTAAAACCTTGAGCCAGCAAGCATAGAACAGAATGGAATTTAAGAGGAAGCATTCTTTAGTTCTTCTGAGAAGGATCATCTTTTTAAAACAGACACCACAACAGAAGAATTCTACCTTACAATCAATTGTTGTCTTAACTGTGAGCAGAAAAGCACGTATCAACTCGAAAGCGAGAAAATCAAGAGACCTAACTTAACAGTTAACAACAGACTATGCAAAGAATAAATATAAAATTAGAAACTAAAGAGGGGGAAGTAAACTACAGTTGGCAGTATTTCCTAGTCACTTACCAAGGTTTTTTTTTTTTTTTAATTTAATGGACATGTGCAGAGAGGGTAAACCAATACTCTACAATTATTTTAAAAAGGAAACAGGATTTTTAAAAAAGAGATTAGGAGAATGGATTACACCCTAGAGGGTTCAATGAAGAATACAACAGCAACAGCATAGAAGAACCTGCCTCTGAAAATGTAACCATATGCACACTGTGCATGCTCATGAAAGCTTCAAAAGAAAAACTGGGGAACAAACACAAACAAGAGGTTCTGGTACAGAATGATGCTATGCTAGAGATGCATACAAAGTGCTTCAATGATCACAAAAGAAAAGAATCAAGGAAGGTTTCCCGAAAGAAATTTACAGGAGCTGGGTCTAGGCAGCTCTTAAGAGTCATTAGGCAGCACAACAGCATGAAAGAACACGCTGAAGGAACACTAAGTTTGACTGGAAGGTGCATGATAAGATATGGCATGGATGAGCAGGAGGGCAGGATAGCGCCAAACCAAGGTGGGCCTTCTTTGTCATGTTTAAGGAAACAAGTCAATACCTCCTTCAGCAACAAGGCAACAACCAAGAATTCTAAGCAGATAAGCTACGTCAGCTACATGTTTTCTGGACGTGTGACGTAACTGGCAGACAAGTCTCAAAGCTAATGCAATGGTCCAGGTGCAGGTCTCAACCACAGGCTTGTAATTAATTAAGTTCATAATTAAATAAAACATGAAATGATCAGGAACGAAATTAGAGTAATAACAACAGAAAAGAGAAATAAATCAACAGAATTCTGTATCTGACTGCTACAGGTGGAGTCTAAATTCATATATTTGGATTGCATGGCAAAATAGATGGCAATGCCATTTTCAGACAAGACTAAACAGAAAACAAAAGGAAATCCTGTGAAGTTGGAAGATCCAAGTCAAGTGTAACTGCTATTTTAACTTCCATTAGGAATGTGAACTCTAAGATTCAGTATCTGTAAAATGGAAATATAATCATATACACACCATGGCCATGTAAAGATTGACTGAGACAATGTATGAAATGAACAGGGCCTGCTATACGTTAAATGGGCATTAAACGGTGGCCCTTACCAGCATTATTATTGGGTTGAGTGCAGAACTGATCAAGTCTTTGAGGAGCTATATCCCACTGTCCTTCCTGTTACCCCTGATGAAGCTCCTTCTGGATCTGTGTTACATTTACAGTTCCTAGCGGTCCATGGGGTCGCTAAGAGTTGGACACGACTGAGCGACTTCACTTTCACTTTTCACTTTCATACACTGGAGAAGGAAATGGCAACCCACTCCAGTGTTCTTGCCTGGAGAATCACAGGGACGGGGGAGCCTGGTGCCTGCCGTCTATGGGGTCGCACACAGTTGGACACGACTGAAGCAACTTAGCAGCAGCAGCAGCTCACTTGATCAAGTTGTCCAATAAACGCTAAGCATGATAAAGTCCAAAAGTACACCTGTTCTATAAGAACCCAGCTTTGACTTGGGGTATGATGCAAGCGTTAACTATTTGAGTAATAACACAAACTAAAAAAGAAAAAAAAAAAGCATCAGCAACATCTTGTTGAGGTATAGCTGGTTTACAATGTTGTGTTAATTTCTGCTGTACAGCAAAGTGATTCAGTTATATATATGTGTGTGTATACACACATTCTTTTCATTAGTTTATCACAGCTTATTAACTACAATTCCCTGAACTATACAATAGGACTTTGTTGTTTATCCATTCTATAAACTTGTTCTTTTAATTAAATGCTATAACAAAGAGTAAGTAAGAATACCCCTAGGGCTGCAGTACCCCTGTCTTTACTTTCCAAAAAAAAATCATCTTCCACACTAGGTGTTCTGTCAGGAAGCCCGTATCTTAAATATCCTTACTAGATTAACTGAATCTAGTGTTCTGGTCAGTCTGCAATGAGCTTAATCTATCTGGCAAAATCAGGGACAAGGATTTGTTAACTCATAAATGAAGAATTTAAAAATAAAAAGATTAACTATAACTTAAATAGGAAACTACATAGCCATATATAAACTCGACAATGCCAGAAAGTTTTCACAAATAAACAACTCCTATTGAGAGATTGTGAAACGTGCAGCCAGTTTTATAGCTTGTGGGTGGAGGGTTAAGACATTACAAATACATTATTTTTCATATATTTTAAGACAAGTATTTGGCATCCATGATATTTAAGAGTCATTATAAGCTACCAAAACTGACATACATCACAGTATTTCAAAATTGGAGGAAACACAGACGTCATTCAGTTCTGTGAATTTCAGGGTATTTCAAGTGTTAACTGCAATCCAGTTCTACATTTTAACCTTGTACACAAATCTGTACAGATAAGTTTTATTACAATATATTATTTTTTAATTATATAACTGTAGCAGCAGACACTGTGTACAGTGAAACTTCTAAGAAATTCTAGACTGCCCCTGACAAAAAGTCTAGACAAAATAGTAGAAATCTTTGAAACATGACTATATCAAATTTCATCCCCAAAGTCAATCAGAATAGCTACAACCCACAATTCTCACACCCCTCCAATAAAGGAAAACAAACACTGAGCAGAATTTTATGCTGTTAAGTATCACCAAGATCAGAAATGATGACTCTTTTTGTAGGAGTTCTGATGGGTTCTTTGTGAAAGATTCATAGCCCTCAACCTACAGTAAAGATAATATAGACAGGAAGAGAGGTATTGTCAGGTAAATCATGCTAAGCCAAAGGAAAACTGAGAAGGCAAAGAGAAAACTAAGGGGCAAAGAACATTTCACCTACCTCCCCTCTTGTCGTGAGCACCAAAACATAATTACCCTTCTTATAAATATGCTTCAATGATGTACACCAAAGTACTTGTGTGATGACTTGATAGCAACAAATTGGAGGTCCTGTGACTTCAATTTAATTGAAGAAACCAGAAGTTCCACAATGCACAAAGTGTAAAGAGAATCTACATATTATACCACAGAAACTGAACACCTGATGATACATGTTCCACCTGACTCCACTCAGGAGACGGCTGCCTTCTACTGCACCATTGCCTCGAGAGTCAATCGTTCACAAACTCATTGCCTCTCACCACTGACTTTTAATGGTGGCATGCAATGTTCTTTCAAAGAATTGTGTAATATTCTGAGTAAGTCAAGCGATGAACAGCACTTCAGACAAACAGCACTTAAAGAATATGATTTTAAGGCGGTCAGCACATATAGCATACTCTTAGCCCATTTTTATGGGTATATTTAGCCAAGAGATAGAATGATAAACCTGCAACTTTATGAGAAACCTAACAACGAGCAAAATATATCACCTTGTCTATACAGGCTTATATTAACATTTTTACAACACAGGTGATCTGATTCAGCTAATAATAATGACAGGATAATTCTGAAAGAGGTAGCTATCCAACTCACATTCTGCCACCACCCTCTGCTAATTTAAATGGCCCTAGACGAGGATGATGTGTTTCTTCTCTGAGGTGGAAAATGTGGAAGGGAAAGAATCAAAAGAATATAGTTAGAACACTTTGGTATCATATTTGCCTGTTTAATTATACTCATTTTTCTATTTCTTCTATTTTACTAACTTGGGTATTAAATCAAGTAAGTTATTTCACTTTTCTGAGTCTCAGCTTCTTCAACAGTGAAAGCTGGAATAACAACTACCTCTCAGGACTGCTCTGAGTACTGCACTGGGAAAACAGACATAAAACTGGTATGCAAAACGTAAAGTACTATGCAAATACACTGTATTTGAGGATATCATCTTAGAACTTACAGTCCAAATGTTTGAGTGCCTCATGCAGTATTTTGGACATAAATTCTCAAATATTTGTCCATTCATTCAGCCATAATTTAAAAGTTAGTGCCCAAAACTTTAATTCTGGAACCAAAGATTATCTCATATACTTCTTACATATTTATTCACTAGTAATAATACTAAGAAATCAGCTGTGCCTTTAGAATGGTTAGTCGTTTAATACACAATCTATTAACACACCCAAGGTCCCAATATTGCATATGACAGATGTGATGTTACTCAAACTTAGGTCTGACGCCAAAGCCCTGACTTTCAACTCCTACTGTTACTACTCTCTAATGTAAGAGCCACGAGGGGCTTGTGGCTATTGAGCACTTGCAACACGGCTAGTCTGAACTGACTTGTGCTGTAAAACACACAACGGATTTTGAACACCTAGTATGAAAAAAGAATGTAAAGTATCTCACTGCAATTTTATATTGATTACAAGCTGAAATCATGATTTTGACATAATGGATTAAATAAAATATATTCTAAAACTAATTTCACCTAGTTTTATTTATTGTTGCTACTAGAAAGTTTAAAATTACTTGTGGCTTATAATGCATATACTGGACAACACTGATTTAGAATATCATACAGGATTTTGTGAATCAAAAGAGCACAGTTTTTTAAATGTTTTAATTTTTAAATTAATTTTTATTGGAATATAGTTGCTTTACAACAAAGAAAATCAGCTAACATATACAAATTGGGTTGGCAGAAAAGGTCATTTAAGTTTTTCTGTACCATGCCATGGAAAAATCTAAACAACGTTTCTAAACAACCAATCCAATGTATTCCCCCCACCCCCTTTTGGGATTTCCTTCCCATTTTGGTCAACACAGAGCACCAAGGGGAGTTCCCTGTGCTATTCAAGTAGGTCCTCACCAGCTATCTATTTTATACACAGCAGTCCCAATCTCCCAGTTCATCACGTATCTCCTGCCCACCTTGGTATCCCGTCTGTTCTCTGTGTCTGTATCTCTATTTCTCCTTTGCAAGTAAGTTCATCTGTACTATTTTTCTAGATTCCACATCTAAGCGATGTTATACAACAAGAGCACAAGACAACTTTAAATTTATAAACACAGTATGTTTTAGAGTATACAGGTATTTTCCCATCCTAGCTGCCGTTTTAATACTAAGTTAGTTTAACCTGGGCTTCCCTGGAGGCTCAGTAGTAAAGAATCCACCTGTCAATGCAGGAGACACTGGTTTGATCTCTGATCCAAGATCCCACATGCAGCGGAGCAACTAGGCCCATGTGCTGAAGTGTGTACTGGCCCTGCACTCTAGAGTCCTGCAACTGCAACCACTGAGTGCATGTGCTGCAACTGCTAATGCCTGCATGCCTGAGAGCCTGTGCTCCACAACGGGAGAAGCACCGCAATGAGGAGCTTGTGCATCCCAACTAGAGAGTGATCCATCCTTCCACAGCTACAGAAAGCCTGTGCAGTAACAGAGACTCAGCACAGGCAAAAATTAGTAAATAAGTAAAAATAAACATCAAAAAACCCCACTAAGTTAGTGTAATCAGTATGAACAGAACTTAAAATTTCCTTAACCTAAAATATGATTTTGCTTATTTAAATTTCAATTTCTAGAATTAGATAATTATTTTTAAAATCTTCTATCATGAACATTGGTTTTTCCAACTAGAAAACTGATACTGGCTCATTAATACTACAGAAACTACAGAAAAGCACACAGAAAAAAAATCCCATCATCCCACCAAACAGAATTAATATTTTGATCAGTCATTGCTTCTAGGTATGTATAGCAGATGAAATCACATGAAATAATATTTAACGTGGGATTATACTGTTTACCATTTATAACTTGCTTTCTCTAATACATTAAGACCATTTTTCTTTTATTACATATTATTTCTAATTTTTTTTCCTTAAATTTTTGTTGTTCAGTCACTAAGTCATGTACAACTCTGTGATCCCGTGGATGGCAGCATGCTAGGCTCCTCTGTCCTTCACTATCTCCTGGAGTTTGCTCAAATTCATGTCCATTGAGTTGATTTTGGAGCCCAAGAAAATAAAATCTGTCACTGCTGCCACTTTTCCCCTTCTATTTGCCATAAAGTGATGGGACTGGATGTCATGATCTTAGTTTTTTTAATGCTGAGTTAAATTTTTCTTTGGAAATAATTATATATTCACAGGAAGTGGCAAAAATAGTACAAGGTCCTATATAAACCTTACCTATTTCCTCAAAACTGCATCTTAATTATAGTACAGTATCAAAACCAGGAAATTTACATTGGTATAATACATGTAAACAGTTCTATGCCATCTCATCACACATGTGGATTCATGAAGCCATCGCTACCATCAAGATTCAGATCTGCTTCATCACCACAAGCATCTCCCTCTTGCTATTCCCTTTATAGTCACATCAATCTCCCTCCTTTCTCCATCATCCCTAATGCCTGACAACCATTAATTCTGTATTTCAAGAATGTTAATAGCATCCTACAATAGGTGACCTTTGGAGACTGGCTTTTTTCTCTCAGCACAAGGGCCCTTTGATATCCAGGCCAGTTGTATGCATCAACAGTTTGCTCCTTTTTAAGAACTGAGTAATAGTCCATGGTACGGATGCACCATTCTGAAAGACACTTTTCTTTCCAGTTTCAGCCTATTACAAGTAAAGCTGCCATGGACACTTGTGAACAGATTTTGTGTGAATACAAGTTTTAATTTCCCTGGGATAAACGTCCAGGAGTCAAATTTCTACTTTGTTAAAAAAAAAAAAACCTGCCCAAACCTTTTTCAGAGTAGTTGTACCATTCTACATTCCCACCCCCAGTGTATGAGAGATCTCAAAACATTTTTAAGAGATGCAAAATATTTATAGCTATATTTGACGGCGTCTAACAGGCTACGGTTTTTCCAGTAGTCATGTATGGATGTGAGAGTTGGACTGTGAAGAAAGCTGAGCGCCAAAGAATTGATGCTTTTGAACTGTGGTGTTGGAGAAGACTCTTGAGAGTCCCTTGGACTGCAAGGAGATCCAACCAGTCCATTCTGAAGGAGATCAGCCCTGGGATTTCTTTGGAGGGAATGATGCTAAAGCTGAAACTCCAGTACTTTGGCCACCTCATGCGAAGAGTTGACTCATTGGAAAAGACTTTGATGCTGGGAGGGATTGGGGGCAGGAGGAGAAGGGGATGACAGAGGATGAGATGGCTGGATGGCATCAGCGACTCGATGGACGTGAGTCTGAGTGAACTCTGGAAGATGGTGATGGACAGGGAGGCCTGGCGTGCTGCGATTCATGGGGTCGCAAAGAGTCAGACACGACTGAGCGACTGAATCGAACAATTCCATGCCGATTCCCACACAGGTAACTTCATTTTTGTTAAAATGATGCCATTAGTATACATACACAAAAATTTTTGCATACAGATCACATAAATTCCAATATGATAAATTATTGGGTGATGAGATACAAATATTTTAAAGGCATTTGCTACCAAATGCCATAATGACCTTCAAAAAACTTAAATCAACATACACACCACCCACCAATGGTCCGTGAGAATGTTCACGTCCTAATCTCACTAAAATATTTTTCCATCTTTAATTTTTTACTTGCAAAAAACATTATCTTGTTTGGTATATATATGAATAATGGGAAGGTTGTATACATTTCCCACATTTCCTGACTTAATTTGTAGTAGTTTCATAAATTATCTGTTCATATTCTTTGCCAACATTTTACTGGAATGTTGGTGTATTGATTTTAAGACTTGGTGGTGCAAAGAAAGAGGAGTTTAAATAAATATATGTGAAATTCAACCCAAGTGTTACTAATGCAAGATAATCACTGATTTTAGGATGCAAAAAAATAAACTAGTTTACTTGATATGATCCCCCAACTTATCAGTACTCCTATATTCCACACAATGTGGAGGAATCGACACTAATGCCAGCTCCGGATTAAAAATATGCTTCTTAGAATGTTATCACTTACTTAAGTTCACTTTAAATGCCAAGACATAATTTTTCCATAACAAACATCAAAAACAATCTTCATCTTCAGAGGACTGCGTGGTTTCTCTTTAAAGGAGAATGATTGCAGCCATGAAATTAAAAGATGCTTACTCCTTGGAAGGAAAGTTATAACCAATCTAGATAGCGTATTAAAAAGCAGAGACATTACTTTGCCAACAAAGGTCTGACTAGTCAAGGCTATGGTTTTTCCAGTGGTCATGTATGGATGTGAGAGTTGGACTGTGAAGAAAGCTGAGTGCCGAAGAATTGATGCTTTTGAACTGTGGTGTTGGAGAAGACTCTTGAGAGTCCCTTGGACTGCAGGGAGATCCAACCAGTCCATTCTAAAGGAGATCCGTCCTGGGTGTTCTTTGGAAGGACTAATGCTAAAGCTGAAACTCCAATACTTTGGCCACCTCACGCAAAGAGTTGACTCATTGGAAAAGACCCTGATGCTGGGAAGGATTGGGGGCAGGAGAAGGGGACGACAGAGGATGAGATGGCTGGATGGCATCACTGACTCGATGGACCTGAGTTTGGGTGAACTCCGGGAGTTGGTGATGGACAGGGAGGCCTGGCGTGCTGCGATTCATGGGGTCACAAAGAGTCAGACACGACTGAGCGACTGAACTGAACTGAAACCAGTTTCCAAAGTATGCTCCCTAGACCAGCAGCATCAACATCACCTTGGAACTTGTAAGAAATGCAATGCTACCCCAGACCTACTTAATCAAAAACTGAGAGCCTACATATGAAATCATATCTGTTCTTAGAAACCAGTCACCAGGTTTGTTTTCTCCAACTAACCACCACACATTTGATATTTTAAGACCAATAAGCTGATGAAACTTGCATCCTACATCACCCTTAATTTCTTGTCTCTTCCAAACGCTTTTGAAGTGTTCTCTTCAATTGTATTGCTAATGATCTCAAATTATAGAGAAAATGTTATAAATAAGTTTTAAGATGCTTCTTTTACATCCCTGCTTCCTAGCTTGTTTTCCCAATCAAAGAATAACCTACATAGATTTTCTAAATTGACTGAGGGAGGAAAGGAGAGGAGCAATAAAGATCTAATTATATTTAAAAATAAAAATTTCAGTTGTTTACCCTGTGATTTCAACTATCGATGGTCCTCAATGATGGCTCATAACTTAGGATTTTTCGACTTTGATGGGGCAAAGTGGTACACAGTCAGTAGAAACCACACTTCAAATTCTGATCTTTCCTTGGGCCAGAGGCATGGGGTCCAGTACTCTCTGGTGATGCTGGGCAGAGGGCAGGCCCTGGAGCTCCCTAACAGCCACACAGTCGGCAAGACAAACAACCGATGCACTTACAACCATTCTGTGCCCAGACAACCACTCTGTTTTTTACTTTCAGTACAGTATTCAAACATTACATGAGACATTCAACAGTTCATTAAAGAATTAGCTTTGTGTTAGGTGATTCTTCCCAACTGTAGGCCATCATAAGCGTTTTGAGGTGTTTAAGGTAGTCTAAGCCAAGCTGTGATATTTGGCAAGTTAGGCGTTTTAAATGCATTTCACCTTTCACTATTTTCAACTTATGATGGTTTTGGACATAATCCCATTTTAAGTCGAAAAAGGTCTGTACTTCTGATTCCTGAGTTACACAGGGGTTTATTTGCAATGCCTTTACTGAGAATTCATCTTTGGCATCCATCTGTGTCAATCACTGCACAGAACTGAAACTATAGCTAAATAAATAAATGAGTTAACACTTCAACTTAACAGCAGTAATTAATTCAAATAACAGTAATGTACACCACATACAAGGTGCAACTATCAAGTTATGGGTATGTTAACACAGTGGACAGCATAGCCTAACATTTTCAACAACACTTAAGATGCTCTGTAGCCATTTCTAAACTGCCTTTAGGTGCCAGCTTACAAGCACACTCACCTAGTTCCTCGTTTAGTCGCTCAGTGGTGTCTGACTCTTGCAATGCCATGGACTGCTACCTAGTTCCTTAACACACCTCAAAATTGGTTTTACACAATATGATTGATCCTCTGCTTTATTTGCAGACTTTTCCATATGACTTTTGGCAGCTTAAATCAGCAAATGCTCAACAAAAAGAGAAGAAGAATGGTCACAGTTATTGTTTAGGTAAGTGTGCTAAAACTCTGAAGCCCAAAACCACTCCAGAAAGTACTTTAAATGCACAGGACAGGGTCTCCAAGGTTCCAGTCTGTGTTTAATTTCTAGAACATGTTTAGGAAACAAAACCAGAAAATGAGAATACTACTTCTTAAGGACATACTTTATAAAGACAAATTTCCCCTAATTCAATAACTTTACAGACAAAACACAAGCCCTAATGTGCAGGAATATGTATCAGAACTCTTTAACTGGAACAGTTTTAAAAGGCAACTCCAATTCAAACTTCCAGTCTTCATCTATTCTATATACATTTACTGAACACCTACTGAGCTCCTGGCTCTGTAACACACGCACAAAGAAAGACCATGCCCTCAAAAAGGTGAAAACATAACAGAGGCAATCAAGGAAAAATACGGTTCAAATGTTATGAAGAGGCATACATGACTGTAGGGCACTGGAAAAAGACTTCCCAAGACGTCTAGAAGGACAAACAGGAGCCAGCCAAGCTAAGAAAGGAGGCACATCTGAGAAGAAATCGAGGGGAAAAGAATGTGTGGAGGTATGGAAATGAGACAGTATGGTCCATACAGGGAAATACCAGACAGTTCAGTATGAAAGACACAAGTGCTGTGTGGGGGAGGCAAACGGTGTGGGGGCAGGCTGCATCCCGCAACTCTAAAGAAACAGTAAAGGACCAAATCAGAAAGACTTTGTGATGGTTAAGGATTTGGACTTTACCCTAAGAACAATGAGAACCAGGAGATAATCTAAGCTGTCCAAGTGGTGAGGCCCAAGAACCAGTTGGATCTGTTTGTCACGTGTATTCATGCATGGGGGTGGTGACAGGTGGTTAATACATAGTATCTGGGAATTATCAAGCTGTAAAGACAAGTGGGAAGGTACGGGTGACATCTGAGTGTGAACAGTTAAAAAGGAGAAGGCATAGAACTAACTTGCATCAAATTGTATAACAAACCCCATATCAAGAAACAAAAAGGCATAGTTTAAATCTCAGATTCAGTGGGGAGGTCTTCTCCCAAATACCCCTCAAAACAGGGTCTCCACCTCCTCTAAAACATTGCTTGCATTCACAACCACTGGTCATCTTTTTATAGTCTTATCTTTTCAACAAGTTTGTTAAGTTCCTTCAGAGCAGGAATTTTGTGTTTATTTAACCAAAGCCTTGAAATATAAATGGTTGATGAACAATATTACTCATGACAGGCAAAAGTTTACTCTATTTATATACTCTAGAAAGTTCCACATACCAGGTTTTCCTCCTTTCACCTAATGATATGTGGATTTATGCTGCTGCTGGAAGGAGATGGCCGAGTTCAAGTATGTAGGTAATGAACAGAAGTTGAAGAGAGATTCTATCTCTAGAACGTGTTAGAGGTCTGCATGCAGAGTTCAACACTTAAGATATTCTTACGATAAAACAGCACTGGTAAAATAAGCAAGAACCACACACAACATGAATATTCACAAATATAAGAATGAGTGTAAGAAGCCAGACCCAGAAGAGTACATGCTGTAAGTTAAAAGCAAGCAAAACTCATCTCCAGTGTCAGAAGTAAGGACAGGGTTGGGATGGGGGAAGTGACTGGAAGGGGGCCCAAAGGGCTTTTTGGGTCCTGTTAATATTCTGTTTCCTAATCTGGCTGCTAGTTACACAGGTATACTCACTTTGTGAAAGTCATCAGGTCTTACAATTATGGTTTCTGCACATCTCTGTATGTATGCTACAATTCACAAAGTTCACTTAAAAATAAACAAGCCAAAAAAAAAAAAAAAAAAAAACCCACCAGAAGAGCAAATGATAGTATAAAAGATGTCACAAAGAGAAAAGGCCCTGGTGATGGGTCAAGAGGGCAAATGAGAACTACAGTGATTGCAAAATGTTTTAGTTCAAGTTTAGAGATCCACTATTCCCTCAAGTACTAAGGAACTGTGTTAGTGCTGATAACTATTTCGCTAAACTACATACAATTAGTTGGAATTTCTTTAGCATCTATGAAAGTACACAATAAATACATGATGCATGAAAAAATAACACATAACTGAATCCATTTAACATCTCCTATTCGAGGAACAGTTAACCCTTAAACGACATGGGTTTGAACTACACAGGTCCACTTATACACGGATTTTTTTCAATAAACACATACTACAGTACTGCACATTCCGTGGGTGGGTTGAATTCACAGCTACAAAACTGAGCCTGCAATCCAGGAGACCTGGGTTCGATTCCTGGGTCGGGATGATCCCCTGGAGAAGGAAATGGCAACCCACTGCAGTACTCTTGCCTGGGAAATCCCATGGACAGAGGAGACTGGCAGGCTGCAGTCCATGGGGTCACAAGAGTCGGACACGACTTAGCAACTAAACCACCACCACCAAGGCAGGTCCTAGAACTAACGCCCTTTGGATACCAAGGGACAACTGTTAAACGTTAATGTCCAGCTACACACAGAGGCATAGCAATCAGCACCCCTCATCTCCCAGTTGTTCAAGGGTCAATTGCAACAGTATATAGGCAGCTGGCCAGACTTTCGTCTACAAGTTTAACTAAAAGTTTATTAGCCTGGGCACAAAGGCTCAAACTCTATAAACTATTCCCAACCAAATGAGCAAACTGGTGCAGGTAAACCTCCAAAAAAAAAAAGTTATCCCCTTGTTCCAGAAGAAAGCAGCGTGAGTGTTTCCTAAAAAGGCCAGTGTGCATTTCAATACTGTCTGTAAAGCTGTTGCTCCACGCAGTTCTCACCACTCTAGTTCCCTATCCTGCCCCAATTTCCTTGGAGCACTGATCTCCAGCTGAAACGATCTTTTTCTTCTGTTCACTTGTTTATTTTCTTTTCCTCTCCATAGTACTTTAAGCTTCATGAAAACAAAGATCTCATCTGTCTGTACACCACGTACACAGAGCCCAGATGACTGTGTACTCAATAAAAGCTTGTCAATCACAACTGCCCAGGTAATTTATTGATACTTTCAGGTCACCAAGTATACATAAGATCAAGTCAGTAACAATAAATCAGTTAAGTCCAGTGTAACAGCAAACACAAAATAAATTATCACTTCGTTTCTGGGTTAAGAATAATCTCTAACCTGTACCCACTTTTGCACCAACTATGAGGCTGAAATGTTTAACAAGGTTTGATGATTTGGAAGACGGATAATTTTCTATGTACTTTATGGAGAAATTTTATGAAAAGGCAAACACTAAAATAAAACCAGTGCGGGGAGTTCCTGGTGGTCCAGTGGTTGAGCATCCACTTGCCGATGCAGGGGACATGGGTCCAATCCCTGCTCTGGGAAGACCCCACATGCCGCATAGCGACTAAACCCATCCTGCAACTACCGAAGCAAATGCACCCTAGAGCCTGTGCTCTACAAGAGAATCCACCACAATCAAGAGTCATCCATACTCCCCACAACTGGAGTTCAAGCGTAGCAACAAAGGATCCAGGGCAGCCAAACATTAATATAAATTGTAAAACTAAAAAAAACAAAAACAAAAACAAAAAAAAACAACGTGGCCTAAGAAGCAGAACCGCGGTGGCAGATGACCCAGAACTATTGGGGAAGGAAGCCCTGCTCCACTCTAGATGAGGCCAGAGTGGAGACTCTCCAGCTTTCTGGGAGTCTTCCTATCTGAAAAGTATCACAGGATGATGCACCTCTGAAGCTTTCGGCAAAGACGAAAACTTTTCATGTTTCACTAAATACGTGCATTTTCCCCCTAAAACTTCTAAAGAACTTCATGACAAGTCAAAGACTCTAAAGTTGTCAGGGTATCTCAATTTAGGGGAAGAAAACGTCCAAAGTTGCAACTGCAAAGAATCAAGGAGTTCCTGGACAAGGGAATTATTTTACACACAGACAACTGAGTACTACCAATTCCCATTCAATATCCCGAGTACCAGGCTTTTTTTTTTTTTCTTTTCTTTAAGGCCACACCATTTTATTACACACCTAACCTCACTTGATTACTCGTCTGTAAAAGCTCTAAATAGAGTACATTTTTCAGGGGGATAGTATTCAGTGCAGCACTATTATCAAGGCACCACTAATCAAGAAGAGCTGCAGCAGTATCCTAGTAATTTTTATTTTACAATATTTACTTACAGATAATTGCATTCAGAGAATTAACAAGACCAAAAGTAAAATACATTTATCAAGATGTCTAGGAAGTTATTACTCTGTCCAGTACTCAAGAACTTCAACTTAGAAGAACAACGGTTAGGTAAATTTGTGAGTTTGTGGTTTTGTTGGGCTTTTTTACCCTTTTAAAAGCTGATATCCTCTTTCATGAGATTTGCAAAGTGGGCTGGCAAATACTATTTAGGCTATCACCTAGGGAAGGGATAGTGTTTCTTCCCACTCACCACCACCTTCCATACACACTCCTTTATTTTCTATCTTGAAAAGCTCAGAGAACATCAGCATGGTGGGAAAACGAACATTTCAGCTGCAGGTGCCTCAGCTACTGAAGCCCACAAGCCCTAGAGACCGTGCTCCACAAGAGAAGCCAGCACAATGAGAAGCCCAAGCCCCTCAACTAGAGAGCACCCCCACTTGCTACAACTAGAAGACCAGCACAGCCAAAAATAAATCACTCACTAAATAAATAATTTTTTAAAAGTGTATCACAGAACAGGCATAAGGATGCCATTCACAGCGACAGAAATGTTCCAAAACTGGTTTGTGGTGATGGCTGTATAGTCAATGTTTAAAATTAGCAAAAATCACTGAATTAAAAACTTATACAACTGGTCAATCTTTTAGTATGTCTTAATAAAGCTATTTTAAAAAAATAAAGAGTGGAATGCAATAGTTGGGAAAAGGAGTGTATTTAAGAACTAAAGAGATGCAAAACAAATCCAAAATAAAAGATTTCCACTGCCCTCTGAACCTCCAAGTAGCCAACAAAGTATTTCTTCTTTCTTCCCTTAACAGATTCCTTTGGAGCTTCTGACCTTTCATTCTGCTCTATGCTGCTACAAAAAGAAAAGACCTTCTGAATCACTTTCATGACTCTACCTGCAGAATTAAATTTATCTGGTACACATGGCAATAATAGTGAAAGATGGCAGGTAATTCTGTAGAAATCAATTCTTCTCCAGAAGAACTGAAGGGAGGGGAATTCTTCTAATTGATGCCCAAGCCAGACTGCTCAGACCTCCTGTAGCACTTTATGCATACCTCTCCTAGAGCCTTTATAATTTGGATTATGGTCATTCCTATACATGTCTTACCAACCTTCTAAAAAAACCCCTTCCTGCCTTCAATGTCTTGAGCAGGAATCTTTCACATCCTAGTAATTTAATAAATGTGCTTTGGATGAGTGACAGTATTTTCCAAATCAAACTGAAGAATATCAATTCTATTCTCAAAGAATACAGTCTGGATCCTACTGGACTACCATTAATTCAAAGCTGACTTCCTTACCTGATTGTCAGATGATGGCAACAACAATGACATGAATGATGAACAAACTCCAGAATTACCACGAGCTACCCAACTGTCAAGGCTGTTATAAAATATCAGCTCAGAGCGAGAAAACCAAATTACTATACCAGTCAGCAGATTAGAAGTCCTTCCACTACTTAAAAATTACACTAAAAATCAAAAAAATTTTGCTTATTACCCAGTATCCAAAACCCAACAAGTTTTCGACTGCCATTTCTAATACCACATCTGATTAAAACTACACAAGGCATGGGACTTCCCAGTGATCCAGTGGCTAAGACTTAACATTTCCACTGTAGGGTATGCAGGTTCAACTCCTGGTCAGGAACTGAGATCCCACCTGCTGTCTGGCAAAAAAATTTTTTTAAATAAATAAAACTATAAAAGGCAGCAAATGTCAAACCCTTGCTGTATCAATTAAATTACAAATAAAAAAGGCCCGGGGAAAAGACAAAGCAGTAGTAACTAGTATCACAGAGAAATCAGCCCACAGTTAATACACTGGACAGCACAAGACAAAAACCTGTCGAATTCACCCTTCTACATGAAATCCATTCACAGCATAGGAAGGCCAATATGTTATTTGCCTTATTAATGACTTTTAGAACAGTCTTTTATAAAGACTTTTAGTTCTAACACACCAAAATACTGACAACCACCAACATGAAATTAAGTTATGTAAAAGTATCATGAGTTGGGTAAGAATCTAAATCCTCAGATCTCTTAAATCTGTGTTCAAATCCTACACAACCACAGACCTCAAAAAATCATAGACTCTTAAAGACAACGGATGAGTATCATGTTCCTGTATTTTCATTATTAAGAATTTAATATATTTGTTTAAAAAACTTAATTCTAATGTTGTCATCTATGGGTCTGAAGGAAATTTAAACATCTACATTGTTTTTAAAATCAACACCTTCCACGTGCTTCCAAAAGTTGATGAGTCAGATTTTTTTTTAATACATGTAGAGATGAAATGCACTTTGTTATGAGATAATTATTCCCAGCAATACACTGGATGTAAACTTTTGAATTTATTTCTCTTCACTAGTGAAGTTCTCAAGTTCTTAGGAGTTTCCTAGTCATTACTTTAACATCATCTACGGTAACACTCAAAGCAAAACCACAATAAAGAGGTTTGGCCTCTGAGGGATTCTACACGTAAAAAAACATTACTCAAATAAAATACAATCACTATTGCTTTAAATAACAAATACATTTCTAAACTTTGATGTCATTTGATGGAATTCCCTGTTTTAAGTAGCAAAACAAGATCTATTCAGCTCCCAATGGGTGTTTTTAACTAAATGTGCTCTATAACAATACCAAATATTGATATGAATTTACTTTAAAAAGTACCTATGGGGAAATACTTTTAGCCCTGGAGTATTTTTACTTAAAGGTCTCATTACTTACAGTCAGTGAAATTCACATAAGTGTTCCACCAGTAATTGGACCAATTCATCCCAGTTACATTCTTTAGGTTGCTCAATATCCTATTTAGTTCCAGGTATAAACAAAGCAACCAAACCCTAACAGGACACATTCACTTAGTCAAAGAACAACATCCAGTTAGAACTGTGCAGTACTATTACACGGTCGTGCTGGAAGATTACCAATTCAAAAACAAGTACCTGATGAAACGAGACCTTCAGCAATCAACTTTAAAGATGCACAGGAAAATCACTCATTCCATCTCATTTTCACACACACACTCCCCCAATGTCTGCCCATTAAATGACATAAAGAATAGTTTAACTTCAAACTAAAATCACCGAAACAATACAAGATAAAAGTTAAAAGAGGACCGAAATACTTAAAAAATCAGCTTTGAGATTTCATTCAAGTATATCTAAATGTTAAATCTGAAGTAGTTCAACTCGTTTTGATACCATACACTTTACTACCTTCACTAGAATGAAAAGGAATTCCTTCAACATTCTTTTCATTATAATAAAGCTCTAAACAAACTTCAGTATATCCACACTATTCATTACACATTTTCCAAAAATCCGTCCTCCATCACCATCCCTCATAAGCTAATCAGAAAAAACACAGACACACAAACTGGCAGTTCGGTCTTTCAAAAAATGCACTTTATCAAACCCCACCATTTATTGTCAAGTGCAAGGGGTGGGGGGAGACAGCTGCAGTTCAAGACGGGAAAAGCACAACAACCCCGTTACTGTACAACCACCACCAAATTTCTCAGGGAAGAGAAAAATAAATCAGGATAGGCAAATTAAAAACATTCTGCACATGGCAAAAATAAAAGGTCCAATGTCCTACAATCCATAGCAAAAGTACTGCTTCCTGTCTTTTGGAGCCAACACCAATAAGCCAATGGATACAAGTGTCAAATAAATCCAGCGTCTGTTTGAAATAAGACGAAACCTGGGAAAATTCTCTCCCATAAATCATTCAGTGAACACGAGGCTTTGCACCCAACATGAAATTACACACAATCAAAACCACACATCAACCCCCCCCCACAACCTGCAAATGCAGAAAAAGCTGTAATCAACAAGTTGGAAAGAGGGCAGAAAGTAGAGCTCACAACCCTCTCCCCAATCTTGATTAAAAAAAAAAAAAAAGTCCTTTAACAAAAGGTAATAGAGATCTTCAAGTACCTGGTGGAGGTGCCTTTCCTCACATCGCAGATACTGCATTTAAAGGCTTCGGCGCTGTTTCTGAAGGTGCAGACGCTACAATCCCAAAAGCCTTCGTCTGCGGCAGGTTTTGCTTGTCTTTTTGGCCTTCAGAAGAGTGAGGAGAGGGGGAAAGGGGAGGGAAGAGTCAGGGAGCAGGAAAAAGGGGGAGCGACAGCAAAAACACAGGCGCTGGTGAGCCGTCGTAATTTCCCAGGAATCCGGCGCTGGAAACTTCTCTAAGACGACCACCCACCCACCCTTTTCAGGGCCGAGAGGAGGGACCGGGGGAGGGGACGGGGCGCCCCCACCGGCACCCTGCAGCCTCCGGGCCCGGGCTGTGCTGCCTCGCACAGTAGGCGGCGGCGGCGCCCCGGGAAGGGCCGCGGCGGGCGCAGGAAGCGGGCGGACTTGTGGACTTGAGCGTGGGGCTGGGGGGGCCGGGAGGGGAGCCGCGGGCCGGATCTGGAGGGGGCGCGCAGGGGCAGCCCGAGGCCGGCGGCGGGGAGTGGGCTGGCTCCTTCCCTCTCCCCTCCCATGCTCGCGCCCTCCCTCCCTCCCCACCTGGTTAAATCTCCCTTTGTCTGGGAGGAGTGGCGGCGGCGGCGGCGGCGGCGGCGGCGGAGGGCGGCTGAGGAGGAGCCGCCATGGCTGCGGCGCGCACGGCCGCCGGCCCCGAGCGGGAGCGACACCGCCTCCCGCCGCCGCCGCCACCGCCCGCCGCCGCCGCCTCCCCCCGCCCCCGGATCTCCATCTTAGCAGCGCCTCCCCCCGCCCCGGGTGGCTCCGGGGCCTAGTCGTCGCCGGCCCCCGCCCGCCCCCAGCCCTCCCTCCCCTTCCGCCCCCTCGGCTCGGAGCAGGTACCTGGTCGGGCTCTTCTTGTCGCCCATGGTCATGGATGGGCTGTACCCCCGCCCCCCCCAAATCCGACACCCGCGCTGCTCGGAGGAGAAACGCCGTCCGGAGAGTCGTCGCGGACCGGCCCCCCTCCCTCCCCCGCGCCCGCCCGCCCGCCCTCAGCCGCTGGGGCTCGAGCTCCGGCCGCCGCCGACGCCGCCGCTGCCAGTCTCCGGACGAGACTAGTCCCCGCCAGCGCCGCCTCCGCCGAGTGACTGACGAGGGGCGGGGCCGGGCGCCGCGCGTCACTCGCCAGGCGGCCAATGGGAAGGCGGCGGCCGGCGCCGCGAGGGCGGGGGCGGGGCGCGGGGGAGGGCGGGGCGTGGTGGACGTGGGACGGGCCGTCGGTGTGCGTGCCCCGGAGTGTGTGCGCGCTGGGGGCGCGCGTGCCTGTTGGTGGCCCCGCGGCCCGGCGTGGCGGAGCGTGCGAGCCCGGCAGGGCGCACGTGGCCGCGCCCGGGTACCCACTCTGGGCTTTGGCCCCCGCGCGGCCGCCCCGTAGGGCTGTCGCAGGGCCCCGGGCCCCAAAGCCGCCCCGGGGAAGTAGTTGGGCGCAGTTTGCGCGAGCCGCTAGGGCTTTCAACCGCCGCGACGCTCGCAACGCCTCGAGGCTTGCAGTGCCCCCGGAGCTGGCAGGGCCTCTTTTGGCCCAGGTTCCCCTGCTCCCTTCTGCTCCTTTGCCACGCTGAGCTTTGTACCTGCCTCTCGTAAATTCCCTGCCTCGAGTCGATAGACCGCCCCGAAGCCCCTTTCCAAGCCCTTGAAGCAGGAGGGAATTGTGCGGAAGAGGTGTGGCACAACTAAATGTCCCCCAGGGCCCGACACTCTGCTTCTGCTTGAACCCCCTCCCCCCCCCCCACCCCGAGCCTAAATGGGGCGTTTCCCTAGGGAAGTTACTGTTCAAATGCCAGCAGCCACATGCCCACAGTTTAAACCTTGTACCACAGTGCCCGTCTCCTCTTTTGGTTGTTTGGAACATTCAGGGACTTAATGCGCGAAAAGCAAGCAGGTCAGTACCTGGCACTTAGAAAGGACCAATAGAAAGTAGTGGTTGAGAACTGTTATAACTGGGCCTGGGTTGTGCACCATTTCCCCTGCTCTAGAAGCTTCTTGGAGGCCAGGAACAAGTAGTACCCTTTACCTTTTAGCCTGCTCCAAGAAGGCTTGCCAAATTGACTTGAACGTGACTCAGGCCCCTCTGCCCTCAGGCAATGGGGAATCATGGTAGAGGTAGGACCCAGATGATAAGATAAAAAGCTTGGCTGGGTGGAAGCCCTGGGTGGGGGTAGGGACAGGGCCAGAGGATGCTGCTAGAAATTGAGGGGTGGGGATAGGGGTGTGGAGGGAAAATAAGAGGGGCTCTCAGCTTCCACTGAGATAGCTCCCCTCCCTCCAGTTTATATGCAAATACAGAATGGGCTGCTATCAAGGCTGCCCTATAAAAGGGAAGCGGTCCAGGGCGGGACACTGGGGAAGCTAACTTCCCTGAGACAGAGTACCCACGGAGCAAGAAGTCCTAAGATCAGTCCAGGGATCAGAAGAGAGAGAATGTAAGAGGGAGGGAATGTGTCAGTGATAACCTTGATCAGCACACGGTGTCCTTGCCGGGGAGGCACACCCTGGAGGGCCAGGAGGGACAACACTGTTAGCCAGGGTCAGCAACCTCCCCGGCCAACCTTCAGGGAGAAAAGGAGGAAGAGGAGGAGGGAGGGATGGGGCTGAAGGCCAAAGAGGCCAGAGAAAGACAAGGGGCATGTACACAAGCCATGGCCGGGTGCCCACAGCCTTGGCCTCTGGTGTCTGCCTGGCATGCTCCCAGGACTCTGCCCCTAGCATGAAGGTACAGCGAGAAAAAGGGAATTAAGAAATCCCAGCTGGAGTAGCCGCCTCTGGGGAGGGTAGCTGGGAGCCACAGGTAGTGGGAAGGACACTGATTTTATTATTGTTTACCTAGAGTAAAACGCACAAATTGGTTTTGATAGCTCCATGAATTTTTACATGTATCCACTGCACCTTTGCATGCAACATCCAGATCAAGATATAGAATCTTTCCATCTTTCCTCCCTGCAGACTAGCTTTGCCTGAAGATCATACGGTATACACTGAAGTATCTGGCTGGCAGCTTTTGCTCAACAAAATATGTGCGGTATTAATCCATACTGTTGCCTGTCCTAGTAGTTCATTTTCATTTGTGTAAGTGTGTAGAATTCCACTGCAAATACACGGTCATTTAGCTATCCACAGGAGACCAGCCCTTTAGTGTATTTGTGTTTGTGTGTTTGACCTGTTTTACCTCTTTTAAATAAAGAAAAGTTTTAAAACCTGAGTTGAAGAAAAAAGAAGTTCCAGAATAGAGAACTAGTTTCTGGGAACATATCACACCCACACATCACACCATGTGGTTGTAACTGTAGAAGCTAAGTTCATTCACATGTTGGAGGTAAATATGTACTGTGAGTCTCCTTGCGGTTACAGGAGCCAGACAACTCTACTTCATGCTGGAGAACAGCATGGCTCTAGACAGAGCATCAGACTATGATTCTAGAGCAGTGCATTCAACCTGAGCTGGGTGGGGAGCAAATCTTCTTCCACCACTAGTTGCTTTGAACTAGCGTGAGGTGAAGGGATGGGTGGGAGTTGACAGAGAGCCACCCTCTTGCTCCCTTGTTTCCTATCTTGAACTTCCATTTCATATTTCACTGGAAAGAGAGGTTCTACTGCTTTAAAACTATTAGAAACCCGTGAATTTAGAATAGACACGGTCAGAAGCACTCTCCAAGAAATGTCTGGTGTAAATGATTCCGTGGATACACAGGGCAGATTAAAAGACTACGTTTGGACACTTTGCTTCCTTCCTCCTTATTCACCACTTCCGTTACACTGACTGTTCCAGGACTGTCATGTTCCCACCGCAGGGCCTTTGCACTTGCTATTCCCTATGCTTGGAATGCTCTTCCTCCACACCCCACCCCAATAACCACATTTACAGATGCCTTGCCTCCTTCATGTCTTTGCTCAAAAGACACGTTCTCAGTGAGGTTTTCTCAAGTCATCTAATCTAAAAATATCATCCACCAGCCCTCTACGTGTTCTTTAACTGCCTTACTTTTTTTGTCCTTTGCACTTATCACTGCTTAACATACCATGCCGTTTACTTATCTTGTTTAGCAGATCTTTGCCCAGCAGGATAGAAGCTCTATAGCAGCAAGGATTTTTTTTTTCCTCTTTTTCTCCCCCACACCACCATCCCCACTCCAACACACACACACTGTTATATATAAATGCCTAGAACAGTGCCTGGTAAACATGCATTGAAGAGGATTTCTTTCATTTAACAGTAATTTATTGCACAGCAACTTGGTGCCTTGCCCCATGCCAGGGACAAGAAGATCAGATAAACAAGATAGACTTGATTCCTGTTCTTTTGGAGTTTGCATTCTACTTGAAAAGGCCAACTGTATCTGAGTAATTCTTTATGATTGTGACAACTACTGCAAAGTACAGGATGCAAGGCGAGATTGCCTAGAAGAGAAAGGAAGAACATTCAGGGATGTGGAGCTTTGAAGAAATCTGAGGCAAGCAGCTGTACCAGGAGCCCTGCAACAGAGGAGCCCTGAGACTGAAGATGTAGCCCTTGGCTATGTCCTGTTTGGTGGGGTGGGCTAAGGTGAAAGTACAGTCTTTATCCTAAGTGCTGCTGAAGCCACGGATGAGTTTAACAGGACTCTCTGCTGGGGACTGTCTGTGGTCTGTTTTCATGAATGAGGGCCTGGGAGAGGCTGATTCCCTTGGAGCGGGGACACAGTGGGAGGATTAGATCTCCTTGGAAGTTGAACAAGAAGGCAGTTCATAAAGAACTTCCCTCCTTTCTTATGCCCAAGAAAGATGCAAAACTACTGGTGCCTGTCAAAGGAAAGGTCTGAAATGTTATCAGCTCAGCTTTCTCCTGTCTTTACTCCCAGACAGAAAATCTAAATACAAAGACTGGAACTTTAAGTGAGAGAAAAAAGCCTTTCTCCAATACCTTAGGGCTTGCTCTCTCCATGATATACTTTCCTTTAGTCTGAGTGCAAACTATAGTTTGGGGTGAGATTGCAGTGAAATGAGAAAGCCAAAGGGATAAATGTATGAATACTATACTAGGTCCAAATAAATTACCAATTGGTTGGTTCTCAGCAAACACTATTTTTTATTCTGATATTATGTCCTTCCAATTTTTTTCATTTCTTGAAGGTTTGGGTCATTTAAATGCTCCTTTTTTTTTAATGAGTGTTGGCAGTAGTAGACGGTATTTGCCTGCTTAAAATGCCCTCAGTTGACCAAATCACAAGTGGACAATTCTCTGTTGGCTTCCTAACGCTCTCGCCTCACTAATTTTATCTTTGATATTTTAAGTGTACCAAGATCTGAATAACTTTAACGAAACATTCCAAGATAGTGTTATTGAGTGAAACAGGAAGAAAAAAACCAGTATCACTTGAATGAAAAAGTCACCCAAGAAGGACAGAAGCTAGGAAGATTAAGATTTTTCTATTGTAATTGCTAAGATTTAATGCCCTACTTTGCACTGAATATTCCGTCAGTGGTTTAAGAGAAAACATTGTTTCTTGAAGCATCTAACTACCTACAGTATCTTAGGAACTGGAGAAAACCTTGCTCATTTCGCTGAAAAACTCAGGCCTGTGCTGGTACCACTGAAGACATCTGTAGAGAGTTATTGAAGATAGGATTAACTTCTAAAGACTCAACCTTGGAGTCAGAAAGAGGTGGCGCTTCCCAGAACATCTGTGTTTGAAACTTAACCAGATTTTTCCACGAGCTACACTGTCACCTGTGCACATGCTCATCAGAGATAGCAAGTTTTATTGATCTGCTTATTGCACAGTAGGAAATATCTTGTCACATTTACAAAAATTTATTCAAAATAGGTGAGACCTAAGTGCAAAACCTAAAACTATAAAACTTCCAAAAGAAAATAAAGAAGAAAACCTTTGTGGCCTTGGATAGACCTAGATTTCTTAGACACACACACACAAAAAAACCAAACAAACAAAACCACATGACCTATAAAAGAAAAAGTTGGTAGCTTGGACGTCATCAAAATTAAAAACTTCTGCTCTTTGAGAGACACTACTTAGAAAATGAAAAGTCAAAGACTGGGAGAAAATATCTGCAAAACACATAGTTGATAAAGGAATTACATCCAGGATATATGAAGAATTTTTACAATTGAAAAACAAGTAATCTGATGAAACATGAGGAAAAGATTTGAATGGACATTTTGTCAAAAAAAAGTATGAATGGTTAATAAGCATGTGAAGAGACACTCTACATCATTATTCATTAGAAAAATGCAAATTAAGCCACAGTGAGATACCACTGTACCTTAGAAGGGCTTCAATAAAAAATCCTGACATTCCCAAGGGCCGGGGAAGACATGGAGCCACCCTCAAACAACGCCAGTGGGAGGGCAATATGGTATGATTCCTCTGAAACAACAATTTGACAGTTTCTTACAAAGTTAAACATACACTTACTATATAAGCCAGCAATCCCACTTCTAGACATTTACAAAGAGAAGTAAAGACATATGTTCACACAAAAACCTGTACTCAGATATTGATGCCTCATCACCAAAATTTGGAAACAACCCAAATACCCTTCAGCTGGTGAATGAGAAGCAATGAGCAGTAGGTACCTCCACACCATGGAATACTACACAGCAAGGGAAAGGAATAAACTCTGGACATATCTCTGCAGCACAGGTGAATCCCAAATGCGTTATCCTAAGTGAAAGAAGCCAGTCTCCAAAGGTCACATAGGGTGTGATTCTGTTCAAGTGACATTGTGGAAAAACCAAAACTACAGGGATGGAGAAGAGATCAGTGGTTGCCAGGGGTGGAGGGAGGATTTGACTACACAAGGAGGAACAGCAAAAGGGAATTGGGGAAGCAATGGAAGTAACTTGCATCTTGATTGCGGAGGTGGCTAAGACAAAATACATGTCTATAAAACTCGGATCTAGTCACCCAAAAAAGTAGCTGTCACTGTATGTAAATTGTACTAAGTCACTTCAGTCATGTCCGACTCTTTGTGACCTTATGGATGGTAGCCCATCAGGCTCCTCTGTCCGTGAAATTGCCTAGGCAAGAATACTGGAGTGGGTTTCCATGCCCTCCTCCAGGGGATCTTCCCAACCCAGGGATCAAACCCACGTCTCTTACATCTCCTGCATTGGCAGGAGGGTTCTTTACCACTAGCGCCACCTGGGAAGCCCATAGAAATTATGCCTCAATAAATCCGACTTTTGATCATTTGGAATTGAAAAGGTCCCCAGCCTCCACATTGCCTGCCCTCTTTATAGTAATAACCGCAAAGCTACAATTTTGTAGTTTTGCTGTGTGCCTAACACTGTGGGTAAGCCCTGTGCTTTCCTAGGTGTTCTTTCCAGTAATTCACCCAGTTACTCGGGCCATAATCCTTGGAGGCATCCATGACTCATCTCTTTGCCTTATACCCTATCTCCCGTCCTTCAGCAAATCCATATCCTGAATCTGACCACTCCGCTTCATCCCCATTGCTGTCACTCCAGGTTAAGCTGGGATCACTTTCCAGCCTCCTAAACGGCTCCCTACTTTCCCTCTTGCTCCTGGAACCTGCTAGGATAGATTCAGTTAGGTTATGGTTACAGTTTCCAGATCTTCATGATTTATCCTGATGAAGGTTGATTTCTCACTTAAGCGATGTACCCACTGCAGGCCAGCTGCAGCTCTGTCCACCTCCAAACCCAGGCTTCACCTCCAATATTGTTGACTGCTCACACAGAAGGAAAACGAGCCCTGGAGGGTCTCGTACCTGCAATTGACTGCTTTCCCTGGAAGTGACGCTTGTGACTTCTGCCCCCTCAATTCAGTCTGATAGCCCCACTTGGCAATAGGAGATGCAACCCACCGTGTACCCGGGAGGTGCAAGCAATACTTGACAGTCAGCTTAGTGATTACCATGATTCTTTCAAGTCTCTTCTCCAAACAGTAGTCAGAGGATCCTTCTAAGATGTAGATGACAGAGTCCCTCCCCTTGCTCAGAATCCTCCAATGACTTCTCGTGGCACTTTGGTTAAAATTCAGAACCTTTCCGCCCCCCCCCCCCCCAACATTTTCTGTCTTTACATTTAATAGTCTTCATTTAATCGATATAAAATGTATCAAGGATGTTGATCTTTTCTTCTTAATCAATTTTGAGATGGCAAAGTAAACATTCTGTTTTTTTCCAACCTCACAGTATATAAAAAAATTAATAAATCATACATTTTCTTGAGTGATTCATGAGCTAAATGGAATTAATAACTAAAAATTACATATAGTGCTTTAAAATGGCATTAAACCCAGAATTTTGACCCTGGTCATCGAGGCCTGCTGACTTCATCCACTCCCAACTCAGCACCTCTTGCAGTTTCCTGCCAAGTGCAGCCATCCTTTAGGGTGTTCCTGCCTGTTCTTTCTTCAGATATTCCAATGGCTCCGTCTCTCTCATGGTCCAGGTATCTGCTAAACACCCCTTCTTCAAAGAGAATCTCCCTGACTAAGCCATCTTACCCCCCTACCACCCCCCTACCACCCCCGTCAGTGCTGTCTCCTCATTATGCTTTACACGTCCTGGCATAGCATGATGTATTATTTGTTTTTGCCTGATGCATCCACTAGAATTTAATTTCTCTCCGGATGATGGCTTTGCTTTCATTCTGTATCCCTAGTGCCTAAAAGAGGGTAGGAAATGTTCCTACACACAGTTATTGCTGTTTAGTTGCTAAGTCGTGCGTGACTACTCAAAAATTACTGGTGGAATGAATGAAGCACTTTTACATCTGTTACGCCATGGAAACCCCAAACACCCCAGTGAGCCAAGAACTGTTATGACTGTTTGACGGATGAAGAAACTGAGTCAGTGAAGTGCCCAGAGTCAGGGACAGGGTTTGAACTCAAACTAAACATTGATTTCCCAGATCCATCCCTTCATCTCTGCTTCTAGAGCACAACTTTCATTGAAAAATAACCAGTCGGTTTTAGAGGGAACCTGAGGAAGGTGGCAGAGATGCAACTTCAGGTGGTCTTTTTTGACATCATCACAGGGTCGTTTTAAAGTCAAAGAGGTTCTCTGCCCCAGCACATCTAGTTTATGGTCCCATGTTACTGTGAGTTCTTGCCAAAGCAGAAAAGCCACATGTGCCAGGACCATGGGACTGAATGATAGACATCGGCACTGCTGCAGTTGGGGCTTCAGAATATGCAGAGCAAGGGGTCCCTGTGACGAGTGTGATTTCCTGCATTGATTCAAGTATATCTACTGATGCCTTGGGCCCAGAAACTGATTCCACAGCAGCTTATTCTTGATGCTTGCATTTCCACCCTTAGAATCACAGTCATAGAATTTTGAGGATGGAAAGGAGAGTCAAGACCATCCATCTAGTTCTGCTTTTTAGGGCAGAGGCAAAAACCTGTGGGTGTGGAGGTTATGGAGTGTTTCACCCGTATGATGCCCTTGGTCCTCACAGCTATCCCCATGTGAGTTACCATCCTCTTCCTCAGCACGAAGATGCTCCATGAAGATCAGGCAAGTCACAGACCCCTGAGCAAGTTTTAAACAGGGGCTTCAAAACCTGCTTCTCTGAGAGCAGGTTCTCAGTACTAAACCACAGAAGAAATTCCCTAAAGCCAAACACCCTGGACTTCATTATCAAGAATTAGATTAAGAGGTCCCCCTGCAGAACATGTAATCATAGGATTTGTTTACATGTTGTCATGGACTGAATTGTGTCCCCCACATAAATTCATATGTTAAACCCTAGCCCCAGTCACCCCAGAATGTGACTGTATTTAGAGAGAGGCCTTTAAAGCAGCGTTAAAGCTAAAATGAGCCCATTAGTGTGGGCCCTAATCCAATCTGACCAGTGTCCTTGTAAGAAGAGGAAGAGACCCTAGAGATGTATATGCACAGAGGAAAGGTCAAGTGAGGACACAGCCAGGAGGTAGCCGTCTGCACGCCAAGGAAAGAGGCCTCAGTTCAGTTCAGTTTAGTTCAGTTGCTCAGTCGTGTCCGACTCTTTGTGACCCCATGAATCGCAGCATGCCAAGCTTCCCTATCCATCACCAACTCCCGGAGTTCACTCAGACTCACACCCATCAAGTCAGTGATACCATCCAGCCATCTCATCCTCTGTCGTCCCCTTCTCCTCCTGCCCCCAATCCCTCCCAGCATCAGAGTCTTTTCCAATGAGCCAACTCTTCGCATGAGGTGGCCAAAGTACTGGAGTTTCAGCTTTAGTATCATTCCTTCCAAAGAACACCCAGGGCTGATCTCCTTCAGAATGGATTGGTTGGATCTCCCTGCAGTCCAAGGGACTCTCAAGAGTCTTCTCCAACACCACAGTTCAAAAGCATCAATTCTTCGGCACTCTGCCTTCTTCACAGTCCAACTCTCACATCCATACATGACCACTGGAAAAATGATAGCCTTGACTAGTCAGACCTTTGTTGGCAAAGTAATGTCTCTGCTTTTCAATATGCTATCTAGCAGGAGAAACCAAACCTGCCAACATCTTGATCTTGGACTTCCAGCCTCCAGCACTGCGAGACAATACATTTCTGTTGTCTAAGCCATGCCCTGACCCACATCTGTGGTATTTTGTTGCAGAATCCCAAGCAGACTAATACAGTGTCATGAGTTTGTGGGCAGTAAAGAGAGGCCACAGCAGGATCATAATAACCAACATACACAGAGTACTTACAGTTGAGATGGTAAACAATTTAAGATTTTTTGTTTTGTTTTCGTTCTCTGGGTTTTTCTTTGTGGGGTGGGGGGTGGTAGAGTCTGAACCACTAGACCACCAGGGAATTCCTAACAATTTAGGTTTTTTAACTCAGTGAATGCTAACAAAAACCCTGTGAGGTAGGTTCTGTGATGGAGCCTCTTTTATATACAAGGAAACTAAGACAAAAATCAGTTGTACATTTGGAAAGTGGCAGGGGCTTCCCAGTTGGTGCTAGTGGTAAAGAATCCACCTGCCAATGCAGGAGACACGGGTTCAATCCTTATTGGGGAAGATTTCCTGGAGTAGGAAATGGCAACCTGCTCCAGTCTTCTTGCCTGAAAAATTCCATGGACAGCAGAGCCTAGCGGGCACAACTGAGTGACTGAACATGCACACACACACAGGGATGTGAACCCAGGCAGCCTGGGTTAAGTTAGTTATCATCATTCCCATCTTCCAGATGAGAAAACTGAGACTCAGAAACTTGTCCAATTTCCCACAGCTAGGGCGTGGCAGAACCAGAATTCCAAGTTCTTTATCCTTCATCACAAACTAAATGCCTGGAACTCAAGAATCCTGGAAGTCACTCATTGGAAGGAGTGGAGGTACCCACCTTGAGGGGTCAGGACACAAAGCTATGGTCTCACTAAATACATCTGCAGAGGAGAGGCACCTGATATGGAAGTGTGGGCCACATGATGGTTGAGAGGAGATGATACTGTCCAGCCAGAATCTGGGCAGGCTAGGAGGAGGGACACTGTCTTTGAGGAGCACTGTTTCTTACCTCCTCTTGCCTCCCCGTGGCTACTGCCCATGCAGTAACTGGCTCCAGGTCACTCAAAAAGGAAGGCAGCTGGCAGGACTAGTTTGGCTCTCCCTGACTCCAAAGTTCACTCTTACTTTTAGCTTTAGATTTTAGCCTGTTTACAAGGCACCCACCATGTGCCAGCTTTCAGGTGCTGACAATCCTGGGAGAGAGGCCATGTCAGGCCTCAGCTGCTAGAGCGCATGGGCTGAGAGAAATGGGCCTTGAGCAGAAAATGACAGGGGTTGGGGAAGGCGGCGGCGGCCAGGTGATTGTAATTGGCCTTGTGTTCTTTCGTCTCCTGGCATTTCCCCCTTTCCCAAGCAGTTAATTCCCTCTCTGAGAGGAAGCAATGTGACACAGTAGAAGCGAAAAAGGCCTGTCAGTCTCTGTCTCTTGTGTTCCCTAATTATAAACTCTCCATGTTCCCAGGGAAGCTTAGGGGAAGTGTGGGACAAGCGCATCTTCAGAAGAAGAAAGCAGACAGAAGTATTATTTTATTTTATTTTTGAGGGCCGCACCATGCAGCACGCGGAATTTTAGTGCCCCGACGTGTGTCCTCAGTCAAAGCATAGAGTCTCAACCACTGGACTGCCAGGGAAGTCTTTGGAAATGTTTTTATGAGACAAGAAAACTTCCCAGGTGCTGCAGGAGAGACAGAAGGCAAAGAGGTAATGAGATGGAGAGGGCAAGGGCCAAACAGCAGGGGTATCTGTCTGCAGACCTCCAGGAAGGTGGCAAGATCTCAGAGCAGGTATGGGGCCATCTATGCAGATATACCAAAAGCCACCTTGTAGAAATTCCAGGGACCCAGCATGGAGTGGGCATTGCCAAAATAACACCTAGACTGGAAGCGGCCATGAAGAGAAAACTAGGGATGTCTCTATGGCAACCTGTGATGAATGGATGCCCTGAGACCAGGGAGTCACATTCCTCAGCACCCTGACACCAGACAGTCTAGAACTTGGATACAATACTGGAGAAAAGGGAAGTACCAAACGGACCGAGATTGAGTTGGGATGGGGGCTCAGGTCAAAATGAAGGAGAGAGAGATAAAAATAAGGAAAGATATTGTTCTCACATGACTGAGATGCACACCTGCTATGTTACATTAGTGGCAAAGTAAGGTGCATGAGAACATCCAGCCAGCCAGGATTGTCTAGGGCAACAAGTCAGGGAGGACATCTGAGGTCGAGGGAACCAAACATGCAGTGATACTTGGCTGCTGCTGCTAAGTCGCTTCAGTCGTGTCCGACTCTGTGCGACCCCCAAAATGGCAGCCCAACAGGTTCCCCTGTCCCTGGGATTCTCCAGGCCAGAACACTGGAGTGGGTTGCCATTTCCTTCTCCAATGCATGAAAGTGAAAAGTGAAAGTGAAGTCATTCAGTCGTGTCTGACTCTTCACGACCCCATGGACTCCAGCCAACGGGCTCCTCCGTCCATGGGATTTTCCAGGCAAGAGTACTAGTGTGGGGTGCCATTGCCTTCTCCAGATACTTGGCTAGTGGACCACAGATACGAGTGTGCTAGAACTCGGAGCGTGTGTGGAGTGGTAGAAGTGAGAGTCCAGAGAAGTAAGCCCCATCTTAAAGCATCTAAGAAACCATGTGGATTGGAAGGATTTCATCTTGAAATCAAGGGTAGACTATTGACACATTTTAATCAAGGAAGTTGCAGAATCAGTACTGAGTTTTAAAAATCTCTTGAGAGTAGTATAGATGGTGGTGACTTGAGTCAGACTGAGAAAGGGGGCAATTAACCAGTAAAATGACAAAGAAAAGAACAGGAGAGGGTTAATGGAAAGGAAAAAATGAGAGATTTTCAACAGCAGAATCTCTTGGACTTAATTCATGATTGCACTTTGTGGGTGAAGCAGAGGGAGGAATCAAGGATGATGTCCAGTTTTCTGACTTGGGTGAATGAGTCAATTATAGCGATATTAACAGCGATGGAGTATTATGAGAGGAGGCTGTTTGGAGGAAGAGATAATGAGTTGAGTTGTGGATATGATGAATTTGATGTTTTACTTAGGATGCTTTTGGCTGCAAGTAGCAACAACAAAAACAACAAAAGAAAAACCCATACAAACAATGAGAAAATGTATTATTTAACATAGTTGGAAGCTCCTGTCCTAGTTAAGATGCCATCAACTGGCTATTAAGAACCCAGGTTCCATCTTTCCGTTATGGTTGCTGATGGTTGTCACTACTCCAGTATTACAAGGCAATGCAACACCTAGAAGAAGAAAAGGAACCATTTTTCATGTATCTCTTTAGGAGGGAAAAAAAATTTCCTAAACATTCCCAGAACTCTCTCCTGGCAGAATCAGGTCATGCACCGACTCTTTAAACAATCCGTAGGCTTTGACTAAATATCTGGAATGGAGTGGCCTTCAGTGAGTTCACCATCACCACCTCTACAAGGTGACTGTGGCACATGCAAATGGAGAAATCTTGGAAACGTGGATCAGAGGACAGATTTTGGCTGAAGATACCACAGAGGGGCTGAGAGAGGAAGGCTGTAGATGAACTTCTGCAGGGATGGGGCAGAGAGAAGAAACAGGGGCCAAACAGAGGTCTGGGAACAGCAATATTTAGGGGGCTGCCTGGGGAAGAGAAATGACTATGTGGTAGTTTAGAATTTGAGTCTGGATTCAAAGAACCCTAGATGGGAATTCCAGTCCTGCAGCTTATCAGCTACGTGATCTGGGGTGAATATTACTTCATTGCTCAGAGCCTTGCTTTCCTTGTCTGTAAAGTGGAACCTTAAGTCCTAGCTCCCAGAATGAAACGTTGATAAGAAAAGACTCAAGAGAGCCCTGTGTGACGTCAGCACACAGCAGCTGCTAGTAGCCACTGGTGGAAAAGAGAAGGGCCTAGAGAGGGTCTGAGAAGTAGCTGACGGGGAAAGCTGAAGTATAACCAGGATGGGGTGGTGCTGTTGAAGGCACAGGGTGAGAGGATTTCAAGGAGGAAAGAGTGGGCAATTATGTCATCTGCTGAAGAGAGGTCGGGTCAGAAGTGGACTGAAAAATGCCCTTTGGATTTAGCAATTAGAAGGTCGCTGGTACCCTTGACAAGAGCACTTTGAATGGAGTGCTAGGGTTGGAAGCCAGGAAACAAGGGGTCAGCAGTCAAGACCGGAATTCAAGTTGCTTGGCTGCCAACATCAGCATCCTTTCTGCTATGCCAGGAGCTCCTTCATTCTGAAAATTCCTGTTTTTTTAAGTCTTGCCTCAAAAATACTCATTCAGAGAGCAGTGAACAGTAGGACTCCACAATCTGTGAATGAAACAGCCCCTCTTCATCATTTTTTTATTTTTGTGTGAATCAAGCGAAGGTGGTTGTTTCCTTTCATTAGAAATATGTTGCATCCTTTTGGAGGGTTTGTGTTTACATTACCATTTTATTGCTATACGGTTCTTTTTTATATAACATATTTTGAAACTGCAAAAACAAACAAACAAACAAAACCCAAACAACAGATGTGCTTTCCATTAAATTCAAAAAGTTCAAACCCCTCTTACTCTGTGCACATTTTTGAGGCAAAAGTGTGGGATTTGGAAAACCCTAGAAGAACCATGCAATTTGGCAAATCCTCCTTTAATAAATGATAGCAGTTGCTTTTGAGACTGATTTGGTCATACGGATCATGTTTGTCAGGGCTGTCATTAAAAGCCTAACATTTTTCCTGTTGCAGAATGTCTCCAAGTAATCCAAATGTGGGCAGTGGTTAAGCACAGTCAGTTTCATGACCTCCTTCCTGCTACCCACCTCCCCCTCCTGGCTATCTCAACTCCCCAGTGGATGATCCCTCATCCCTAGCAACAACTGCAGCTGCTACTGTTTCTTGACTCTGGCGAGGAAAGTGGGCTCAGGGCCAAGTCTACTGTCCAGGGCTCCCTGTGGAAGATGCTAGAAGAACACTGCACACCCTCTCACTGTCCATGACCCAAGTCCATCACCTCTGCCGAACATCTGGATTGCAACACACTGAGTTCAAAGGTCCAGCATGTGGGTCTGCACCTGGCCTGACTGTTTAAACGGAGCTGACCTCAAACCAAACACCGGGCCCCGTGCTGTTATTTATGTGGATGGTTGGATGCCAAATATAAATAATAACTTCGGCATCTTCTCTCTGTAGGCCTTTGTGAATTTTAAAAAATGCATATTAACCATCTACTGTGCAGGAAAAACCACCCAACTCTTCTCTGAGTCCTACTCTTTGCCCAAGTAGGCTGCTCTCCCTTTTGATCCCTGTTTTGACTGTTTGGTTTTTGTTTTGTTTTTTTTTCCAGTTTTTTAAAAATTTTGAAGTGGGATGACACATTTGCAGGAGATTTGTAAAATACAGAACAAGGTTACATATACTTCCAGTATATATTACAATTACATTTTTAAGTCAATAAATTAAGATTTTTAGTTGGAGTTCCAATATCAAGCTCTCAAAAATTAATAGAATACAGAGAAGTAGAAGGATGTAACAGACCTGAAAAGCGCTGTGAACGAGTCTGGATGTCTGTCTGCTTGAATAATATCATAGCTCCTTTCCAGAGGAGCCTACCGTAGCCTCTTGTATTTCAAGTCATCAGGTGGTGGGTCTGCTGCAGGGCTGGTGTTTCCCATCCCCAGGAGGGGCTATGAGCGAGCACCATCTGTTATTAAGACCTCTCAGAATTCATTGCCAGAGCTGGGAGCACAATCGGAGAAGAGCAGGGCAAGATGGGGCCTTGAAGTAGAAGCTGGTTCTTAATTCTCAGCAACTCTGAGACCGTCCTTCTCTTTGAAGTCAGCTAAGGAAGATGGATGAGCGTGTGCGGAGGGTGTGGCTGAGAGCAACCGGGGACAGAACAAGGGTAGCAGTTTAAGGAAAAGGGAGATCATGCATTTCTTGGGTATAGGAATGGACCTAGTTTTCCTGTTTCTGGAAAGAGGCCTGAAGAGAGAGGGCATGGTTTAATTTCTACTAACATTTATTAACAACTTGGCTGTAACTATTATCCAGTGGAATAAGTGCTGGGGCACATACACAATATTACAGGGTAAAGAGAAGAAAAAAATTCTAACATTCACTCAAATATTTGGCAAAAGTTTCGCCACGGAAAGAGCGTTTGAATGGGCTCCTTCAGTCTTTCCTTCACTCAGCAGGTATCTGTGAGCCTCACTGTGTGCTAGCGCCACGCGGGGCACCAGGGTGAGCACAGGCAAGGTGGCTCCAATCATGAAGCCGCCTCCTTCATGAAGCTGCACGGCATGCCTATTTGGGGACAGGCCCTGTGAGACGCCCTCTTGGAGATAGAAGTCTGTTGAAACAAATGAGACAGTCAGAGAGGTCATTCTAAAAATGTGCCACAGGTGATACAATGGGGAAAGAACAGGGAGCTATGGGGTGATAAGAAGGAAACTTGATCTAATTCAATGGCTCTCGGTGGTACATGGTTGCATTTTTTCCTCCAAAGAATATTTTACAGTCTCTAGACATGTTTTTCTTGTCTCAACTGTGGGGAGAAGGGAGCTGCAGGCATCTAGTGGGTAGAGGCCAGGGAAGCTACTAAACATCCTATAATGCCCAGGGCAGCCCCTACAACAAGAGCTATCCAACCCTAAATGTTAGCAGTGCCAAAGATGAGAAACTCTGGTTTAGTCCCAGGCTCAGGGAATGTTTTGGGGAAGAAATGCAGTTGGATTTAAGAACTGGAGGGTGGTTCAGAACACTGGGAAATGGGGGTCTGGCATGAAATCAGAGGACACAGTAAAGGGAAAGAGGAGTCAAGCTGAGGATGCAGGGAAGGTAGAGGGGAGATGGTAGGAGATGAAACACAAATCCCAGGCTGTTCTCAGAGAGACTAAAGGGTCTTCTATGCTACATAATGTACAGTGTGGACTTTATTTGGAGGGCATGACGGACTGATACAATCCCCCACCCATGCCCCCTTACACACACATCTATCCACTTGGAAAATTTCAAATCCAGCGATATGATTCCACTTGCTTTGAGAAAATCTACTCTAACAATGATGCAGATGATTGGAGAGGGGAGAGCTTGGAGGCACAAGAGCGGCTTTCGTGATACAGAGATGACAAATGGAGATGGAGGCCATGAACATAAAGAACCTGCCACAGACTCCTGAGAGTAGAGACATTCTTATACTCCATGATTAACTGAATGTTGAGAGGGAAGGAGTGCTGAGGATGACTTTGAGATTTCCAGCTGAGGGCTGGTGTGAGTAGTGAGGTGTGTCATAGAGGAGAAGTAATTTGTAGGGGACATAGTTCACTTTAGCAATATGGTGTTTATAGTCCTGGGAGACATCTAAATGAGCACATTTTTTGCACAGAGAGAAAGGTGGATTAGATGCTGAGGAAAGACCTGCACCTGGAGACTATGGTGGTGGCTTGGGTCTGTGGAGGCTTAGAACTGGAGAAAGCATTCAGGGGAAATGCCTGGAGAACGATGAGAAGGAAAAGGCAAAGGGCAGGATGTCAGGGTTCATCCATAGTTGAAGGGCAGGAAGAGAAGGGAAAACGGAGAAGGGACCAGAGAAGTAGAGCAGTGATATCTGCCTAGGAAGAGACTCACTTTAAGAATAAGAAAGTGGTCAAGCTGTCCAATGAATCAGGGGTTCAGCAGGATGTAAAATTAGATGAAGCTGTTGGACATGTCAATCAAGCGGTCATTGGTGACCTTTTCAAGAACAGTTTCACTATAATGGTGAGTGTGGAATTTATTTAAAGACACTTGATTATCCAAATGTAGAAAAGAAACTGGAAACTGAATGTCTTTATATGTAGGCAAAATTTGTATAGCAGTCATTTTCCAGACTTGGCAAACAGAAAAGGAGGGTATCAATTAAGTAGCAGAAAATCAGATTCACAATAGGCCAAATCATAAGAACAGTTATTGCATATGGAAATAGAAATTTGAAAGCAAGCATCCCCAGAGTCAGTCTAGCAGTTTAGCAATGTCATTAGGAAGCTGGCCTCTTTTTTTTTTTTCTGCTCTGACACCCTCATGCTTATAACCACATGGTCACAAAATGGCAACTGCAGCTCCAAGCATCACATCCTCAGCTGACAGTACCTAAAGCAGAAAAGAAGACAGCAGGGGCCAAAATGAGGCTCACCCCACACTACTCTCTCCGTTTCTTGGGAGATTTTCCCTTATGTTTCATTGGAAACTCAATCACATGCCTTCTTCTAGACCAGTTAAGAAAAAGGTAAAGGGGCCAGCCATAAATGGCTTACCCAAATCATGATTCCTCCCTCAGGGTTAGGCATATGAAACATGGCTGCCTGCGTAGAATTGGTGTTCTGTTTACAAGAAAAAAGGGCAATTAACAGTTGGGTTGGCAACCAGCAGTGTTTGCTGTCGGAAAGCATTCTTTCACAGGGTGAGGATGGATCATGGGCCAGCAAACCAGAGACTTTACAGAATGGGGCAAGCCCTCAGTTTAAAAAGAACAATTAGGTTTTACAGTTGATATTCACAACAGAGACATGACATCCACCGTTTATTTACCAACTTTTGACAGAAGGCTGATTGCTTTGCAGATCATACGCAGGGCATCACCAAGATGTAGGCAATAATTACAATGATGCTGGCCATAAAGTACTTTTACTGAGTGCTTACTATATGCCACACACTTTACACTGATTATCTCAATTCATCCTCAAAACATAAGTGAGATAGATAGATGTTATTAATATTCCCATGTTATCAAAGAGAAAATTGGGGTGCATAGCAGTTCGATAACTTGCCTGAGGTCCCTAGTAACAGCCAACTCAGGGCTGCCTCTTCCCAAAGTCAGTGCATTCACTGACTGCCTCCTTAGATTAAAAAGAAGTCACTGGGAAGTTTTACTATATCCTGGAGGTAGAAGTGATCATATCTAAGAATGGAAAATTTGCTGTCATGAGCTTTCTCTCTCCACTAGTGCTTTGCGTTTTCAGTATTTCATTTTTCCAAAAACTTTGCATCCCAAGTACATCCAATGGACAGCCCATTCCTTCCAGCTTTGCACTCTTGTTTACAAGCTCACTGGCCTAACACTGCACTTCTGGGGCCTGGAGACCAAGGGGGAGAGGCATGCTCACGGCTAAGTGCACATCACAGTAGCCAGAACTGCTTCCTGGTAGGAGAAGCGATGCAGACAAGGTTTGGGAGACTAGGATTGAATTCTGAAAGCTTTCACATGGAGTACAGGGGACCTCCAACAAATGGTGACAAAAACTGTCTCAGGTGTTCAACAAGTTCTCAACCAGAATTTAGTTTCCCATCTTGAGATGTGAGAAGAACTGTCATTTATGAATGCAAATGTTCTTGGCTCTGTCCTCACTATTTTACATGTGTTATCTCACTGAACCGCCCAATGAGGTTATGGAGAAGAAACAGAGAAGAAACTCTCTGTTTTTCAGATGAGGAAAATGAGTCTTGGAGAGTGTTTAAGCATGTTGCTTAAGGTCATAGAGCTGGTGAGAGACAGGGATGAGATCTGAATCTACCCAGCTCTGTCCCTGCAGACTGATTGTTTTATTAACCACTATATACCAAGGTAATGCTGTGTTATAAATATCTCCAGGTATTGAATGAGACTGGGGTGAGGGGACAGGTGGGAGGGGATCTTGAAACTCAAAATTCTCTTTCTTTAAAATCCTATCTCTGTTCCAAATATACTCCAGTGTGTGTATTTCAGGATGAGCACACATGCCTAATTTAAATCATGGCCTCCTGTTGGAAAGGCATCTTAACATTATCTAGAAACGAAAGAAAAGAGGCCATAAATACCATGTAACCCTTTAGTTGTGCCCATAGTATCCTGGGGGTTGGGCCGAAGTACTTTCAGTGTCCTCAGAAAGAAAGAGCTCTAAGGCAAGCCAGCCTTTCACTAGGTTAACACTGGCCTGCTGTAAGGCTGGGGCGAGTCGTTTTGCTAACCAAGTTTTCAATTTCTTTCCCCACTATTGCCAAGACGGCTAAGATTGCCCTGTGGCAATCTTAGAGCTGTGGGTGGAGAGACCAGCTGGGAAGTGCCAAGGAGAGGACCCTGCCTTCTCACCAACACGTGGAAACTCAGTTCTAGGCACGAATGTCAACACCTCTTTCACTTGAGAACTTAACAGAATTTGAATTCCTCTTACCAATACAGAGATTAGAGGTATTATCCAGAAATGGCATCATCACAGATCATAATCCAAACCTAAAGCAGGAGGATCTGAAACAATGTTAAATCCATCCAAGGCTGCTTCTGGACCACAGTGCACCCACATGGTACCCTAGCTTGGGATTAGAATAGGGCACCTCTCCCTCTAAGCAATACAGCCAGCCTAGTATCAGGGTTCATGACTTGATAAGTGGAGGGCAGCCTGGATTTTAGCTCTCACTGTGCAAAGTACAATAAAAAAATGACAGCCCTGACTCAGGTCTTGTCTTGGATTCCTTGGAACGTTTTCCAGCGGTTAAAAGCACAAAGATGAGGGACAACTTCTCACCCAGCTTAAAAGGGAAGGAAGGGAATTCTGAGGACTCATTTCTTGTTGTTGAATTACTTAAGTCCTGCAGCTCAACCTAGAAAGACTCAATCAAGAGGAGCTGTAGGAAAAACTCAGAACCATGAAAGGCCCAAGGCCATGTTCAAAAAGCTTTCAAAACCTGTTAGCATGGAACAACTTTGTTTAGTTCACAAAACTGGCATTGACTCAGCCAATATCTTTCCTCTTAGCTTCATCTCTCAGCCTCATTCTTAACTCCTCCTGGCCCAGGAGGAAGGCATAGACAGTGCTTAAGAGGACAGGGCTATAGATTTAGGTTTAGAATTGGCCATAGTTCTTCGGAGTTGTGTGACCTTGGGCAAATTACTTAACTTCTCTGAACTCCAGTTTCTTCATGGGACTATCACAGCAAATAAATGGGATATGATGCATAAAGCACTTTATGTTAGCTCTTTGGAAAATGGGCAGTACATACTAGTCATTATTAACCAAAGCAGTGCTGGAAAAAAGAATGCAAGAGTGGTCAGCCTGTCTGATCCTACTTTTTCTGCCTAAACACTCAGCTAGGTTATGACCAGTATGGTTAGAACTTTGAGAAGTACATATGACTAGAAGTTGGCATGAGCAACTTTGTCTTTCTTTACTTATAGAACATCTATATATAAGGCACTGAGTTAAGTAGTGCTGAAGTGGTGGTGAAGACATAAGATGAAAAAAGCTCGTCTACCCTTGAAGAGTCTGCAGGCTGGTAAGAAAAGAAGTGGGCTTTTCAGATGGCGCAGTAGTAAAGAATCTTCCTGCCAATGCAGGAGACACAAGAGACACAGGTTTGATCCCTGGGTTGCGAAAATCCTCTGGAGCAGGAAATGGCAACGTGCTCCAGTATTCTTGCCTGGAAAATTCCATGGACAGAGGAGCCTGGCAGGCTACAGTCCACAGGGTCGCGAAGAGTCAGACATGGCTGAGCACACACACCCAAGAAGAGAAGTAGAAAACAGGCATCTGTTATTACCAGTTTAGAAAAAATTCTGGAAGCATCTATCGTTTTCTCCTTGCCCCATCCACCACCTGGTGGGACAAGCCTTTCATGTCTCGTGACCTGACTCATCCTGGGTACAGTTGATTAGACCAGAACTAAACACTTGACCACACCAAACCAATAAGATTCTTCCCTGGGAACTTAAAATTGAACACATCTGAATTCAGACTTGGATGAAGTCTGTCATGATGGTGATGGGTACAGAACTCACAGTGATATAAACTCAAGGCTGACAGAATTTTTAGCCTTGGGCACATCAACCATTAAGCAGAGAATTTCAGAGTAAAGCAATGATGGGAGGCCAGGCAGCTCCAGAAAGAGACGGAGGCAGTAGCCCTTTTGAATTCTTTATTTTCTTTTATTTTATTTGCATTTAAATTTTTTTATTTATTTTTTATTGAAGTATAATTGCTTTACAGAATTGCCCTTTTGGATTCTTAATGCTTTTCAGTTCTTATGAGGCTCAGCTATCCTTCCTTCAATGGGGTTTCATGAGTCTTCTCTTCTGATAAACCACTTTTCACCTGAGCAATCAACACCCCCTCATTCTACAGAAGGGCTAAATGTGTGGGACCCACTGATTAGATATAAAAAGCTGCCAAAGGCCATTCAGATATGATTCCCTTAATCAAAATAACTGCCTTTTAACAGCCTGATTAGATTAACCATTTGGTTTTAATCCAAACAACTGTTTGGCAATTGATCCCATTTGAACAGATCCAGGAACACTGGAGTATCCTCCCCTTCTTACTCAGAAGACCTCAATGTTATATGATAGTAGACGATTAGGAGGAGTTCTCTGAAAAACACATACTTCTGGGGAAATAAAGTGCCAAAAGTTATAGATAAAGGGAAAGTGCAGTTAAAGCTCTTTTAGGCTTTTTTAGGCCTGCCTTGTGATTTCTAGAGGGAGCCAATTGTTTGCTTTCAGGTCTTGGGCTTGTAGGTATGTACTTATTTTCACGGCTGACTTAAGAGACACTCTATGCCAGCACCGCCCAGCTGTGTAGAAGACAAGAACAGCTGGCCATCAATCCAAATGCAGCATCCATCCAAAACATCTTTCTAAAAGGCACAAACATAATTACTTTCATCCTATCACCCTTTCTAAATATTCTGGGCGTGCTGGTACATTAGCAACATTATTTTGCCATCACTAAAGCCTCTAAAATTTAATTCATGGAAGTCTATGAAATGGGTATGGCATTTGAGGAATATGTATATTGCCTGTGCATCAATTGGCATCTTGGGACTGCTCTGGGGCACAGAGGTCAAAGCTTAGTGATGCATGGAGTTGTCGTCCTAATGGTAAGTATTGATTAGTAGCCTCAGAAACAACCAGTAGGCACTCAGTCTTTCTCCAGCCAGACGCCAGTTTCCCAAAGAAGGAGTGTCTTTCCCAGAGAGCCTTGAAAAACAATGCATGGAACGCTCGAGCTTGCCATACAGAGAGGCACTGAGATAGTGAATGAGTGCTTCAGCGGCTTAAGTAGAAAATGATAAATAACACTGTGAAACATCTGCATAGCTGTGATACTTGATAGGAAAGTACTCAAGCCCAATAAATACCATTTTCATAGTGTAATATCATAATGTAAAGACATTAATTTTCCACTGCTACCCAAATTACCCCAAACTTAGTAACTGAAAATAACACAAATGTATTTTTTCATACCTTTTAGATCCACAGTCCCAGTTGGCTGGACTGATTCCTCTGCTCTGGGTTTCACAAGGCCAAAATGAAGGTGTCAGCAGGACTTCATTCCTCCTGGAGATGTTCTGGATGAATTGCTTCCAAGCTCGTTCAGGTTTTTGGCTGAGTTCAGTCCCTGACAGTTGCAGGGCCAACATCTCTGTTCCTTGCTGGCTGTCGGCTGGGAGCTGGTGTTTGCCCCTAGAGGCTGCCCACATTCAATTTCATTCTGGACACATTCTCCCCAGCACAGCAATGGCGGGGTTCCTCTCACACTTCAAATCTCTCCATCTTTGACTTCTGCCAAATCTCTCTTACCTCCAGCCAAAGAAAGTTCTCTGATTTTAAGGCTTCATGTGATTCGACTGGGCCCACTGGATCATCCAGATAATCTATTTTAAAGTTTGTAATTAATTACAAACTCCAATTTGCTTAATTACTTAATTACATCTGCAATTTCCCTTTTACCATGTGACCTAACATATTCATAGGTTCCATGGATTAGGATGTGGACATTTTGGGGTTTCTACTATTTGACCTACCATGATATACATACACTTTTCTATCCTGAAAGGCAGAGTTACAGGTGGACCAACATGGTGGGGTCTGCACTGCAATCTAACTGAGCAAAATGCATTGGATGGTGTGTTAGTCACCTATTGCCGCATAACAAATTGCCCCAGATTTACCAGCTTAAAACACGTGTTCATTATCCCATGGCTTTCACGTGTCAGAAAACACATGCAGCTTACCTGAGTGCCCTCTGATCTCTAAGGAGGTTGCAGTCAAGCTGTTTTCCAGGGCTGAAGTTTAGTAGGAAGACCCTACTTGGGTGTCAAAGATCCACTTTCAAATTTATTCACATGTTGGCAGTCCTCAGAAGATTTACCTCCAAGTTCACACAGAGAGTTGTTGGCAGGCCTCTACTCCCCACCATGTGGATCTCTCCATAGGATGTCTGAGGGTCTTCCCAACATGGCAGCCGATGACCTGAATGAGAACCAGAGCCAGAGAGAAAGCGTACCAAGAGGGAGTGAGAGAGGCTGAGATGGAAGCCAATTTTTTTTTTAAGCCATCTTAACCATTTTGAAGGGTGTAATTCAGTAATATCAAGTATACTCACATTGTTGTATATCATATCTCCAAAACATTTTCATCTTGCAAAACCAACATTCTGTCTTCGTTGAACAACACCTCATTTTCCACTACTCTCAGCTCCTGGCAACCACCATTCTGCATTCAGTCCCTTTGAATCTGACTGCTCTAGGTACCTCATGTAAGTGGAACCACACAGTACTGGGCTTTTGTAATTAGATTATTTCACTTTAGGATAAGGTCTTCAAGTTCATCCATGTTGTAGTATGTGGTAGGATTTCCTTCTTAAGTCTGAATAATATTCCATTTTATGTGTATATCACATTTTCTTTGTCCATTCATCCATCAGTAGGCATTTGGGTTCCTCCCACCCCTTGGCTATTCTGAATAGCCTAGCTGTAAACATGAGTGTGCAAATATCTCTTTAAGATCCTGCTTCCAATTCTTTTGGCGATATACCCCAGTGTGGGATTGCTGGATCAGATAGTGTTTCTATTTGTCATTTTTGAGGACCCTCCATCTGGTTTTTCACAGCAGCTACATCATTGAATATTCCCACCAAATGTGCATAGAAGTCTCAATTTCTCCACATCCTCACCATCACATGTTTTCTGTGTGTGTGTGTGTGTGTGTGTGTGTGTGTGTGTGTGTTTACAGTGACCCATCTCCTTTGGATGGAAGATACATTTTTTGTAGAAATCTAAAATCATAAATAATATCTCATCAATTCTGTTGTATTCTGTTTATTAGAAAGGAGTCAATAAACCCAGTCCACACTCAGGGGGAGCAGAATGTCAGAAGCAGGGACCACAGTGGTCATGTTAGGAGCTGCTTTCCACAGATGGAGTATCCAAGTCCATAAAGAAGGGCAGTTTAAGGCCTGCTGGGCACCAAGGATCTCTTCCTAAACTTTGGCTTTGGTAAGAATCATTTGAGGAGCTTATTTAAAAAACAGATTCCTAGGTTTCTGCCCTGGAGGTGCTAAATCAGTGGATCTTGGGTAGGATCCAGGAATCTGCTTTTTTAAACAATTTCCTAGGGACTTTTTTTTTTTTTTAGAATTCTCATGCCATAAAATTCACCTTTTAAAAGTATACAATTAGCTATTTTTAATATATTCACAAATTTGTGCAGCCACCGCTAAGAACAGTTCCATTACCCCATAAAGAACCCCCTACTCATTAGCATTGCCTCTGCATTCCTCTCTCCCTCCAAACCCCTGTCTCTATGGGTTTGCCTATTCAGGATATTTCACATAAATAAATTACACAGTTTGTTGCCTTTTATGTCTGACTTTTCATTTTGCATAATGTTATTAAGATTTATCCATGTTGTAGCAGGTACCCATATGTCATTCCTTTTTATGGGTGAATAATATTCTATTGTATGGATTTACTACATTTTATTTATCCATTCATTGGCTGAAGGACCTAAGAGATGCTTAACAGAAGGGTAGTTTGAGAAAGGCTGCAAACTAAGTTTTATAGGGAGATCAAAAGCAGTTTGGATGTCTCAGATGCTGATAAAAAGGCAGATTTCGAGACCCAACCCAAATCTCCTGAGTTAGAATCAGAGGAGGGCCCAGAGACCTGCATTTTAAACAAACTTTTCAAGGAGATTCCTTTGCACAATGAAACTCAGAGTACAAGTGAGATGAGGTGGATAGCAGGGAAAGCGATTATTCCCTATAAAATCATTGTTCCCAAGTGGCACCTTTTTCAAAAGTTTTAAAGACAACATGAAGAGATGAAACCTCATCATTGAACAATATGACTATGATGATAAGACTTGAACAGAAACTCCACAAACACAAATCTTCAGACACATAGAGGAGGCAAAATGATGCCTCTTACTATTTTTCCTATTTTCTGTTTTATTTCTCTGTAGACCCTACCTTCTGGTCAGGCCTCAACCCCAGATCAGTTTCTTCTGACATAAGAATTTAACTAAATAGGTGTAATGTCATAGATTCTGAGAGCTGAGAACTTAGGAGCTTATCTTGTTCAGAGGCTCCAAACATGTCTGATCGTCCAGTGAGTTTTCAGGGTTCTTTTAAAAACCCTTCTTTACAACACTCCTCTCCCCAGCTCCAGCTGTCTAGATTTGATAGCTCTGGGATCTTGACATCTATGGCTTTATGAAGCTATTCAGGTGAATCCGAGTGTCAGCCAGATATCTATAACCACTGGTCCAACACCCTCATTTTTCAGAGCAGGAAATTGACTCAACAGAAAACTGCAGGAAAGAACATTCCCTAGAATTTAGGTCCCTAAATTCTCATCGATATTCTTGCAAACCTGTGTTGACAAAATGTCTAATCATTAGAGTAAAAACTACATGGAATTTGAGAATTTGGTTGCTGACACTGGAGTACAAGTCTATACACAAACAATCAGGATTTAACTCAGTCCTCAATATTGTTATGTTAACTGGCCAATGACATGAAATTGTGACAGAATGAACAATGAATGAAATGGTCATTATCAAGATAATACCCTTCAGAATCAGCAGCCATTAGTATTTCAATTCTAGTGATATCTCCTGGTGGTTTGATTATCATTAAGATGTAGAAATTAGAAAACTTGGACTTCAGCCATATCATAAATATGGATAAAATGTTCACTCGCACTTATTTACTGTAAACCTGGAAATAACAACTTTCCAGCTCAACAGTTCTCCAATTTCACTGTGTATTAGAATCACCTGGGAGAGTTTAAAAATAGACCCTTGCCCAGTCCCATCCTCAAGACAAGAGAATCTAGGTCCAGAGCCCAGGCTCATGTATTTTAAAGTGAAACTCCCCCAAATATTCCGATGCATGGCCAGGGTTGATAACCACTAGTGTAGCTCTTTGGATGTCTAATAAAATAAAAAATAATTAGAAAAGTTTTAAATTTCTCATCATATTCCTGAAAAACATTTTCACCCTGAATGGGCTCATGAAGGATCTCATTCTGTGCTTCTACAGCCTAGGAATTATAATCAGTAACATTTGTGCCCTGCTTTGTAATTTACTAAGTGCTTTCACATACATGTCACCACCCAGTTATGATTATTTATGAAGTGTCTATCATACCTTTTCTGCTAGAAGTTTAAGGTGGTAGAATCTCCTGTCCATTCTAAAAGGGACTCCATTAATGAGGCTTTCCTTTTTAGAATTTTAAATAAGTCAAAGGAAAAAAATGTCAGAAAACAGGGCAGGACTCTTTTTCACTGGAAAACTGTGCTGTAAGTAATGACACTGGAACACCTTGCATATTGTGTGTTGAGACTGAGCTAAATTCAGCCTCGGAGGTTCACAGACTGTTGGAGTTGAAGTAATGATGAGAAAGGAACCACGGGGAAAAAGTGAGTTCTGGACCAGGGCTTTTCAAAGTCTAAATGCATATGAATCAACTGGGGATCTTGTTAGAATGCAGATTCTGTTTCGGTAGGGCTCAGGTTGGATTTGAGATTCTGAATTTTTAAAAGGCTCCCAGGTGACACCAGTGCTGCTGGTCTACAGATCACAGTGTGAGTGGGATGATTTTAAAATTAGGGACAGGCAGTTGGAAAAGGATCAGAAGATCTGTGCCCCAGGTTCTGGTACCAAGAGGCTTTGGAGAAAGAAGTCACTTCATCCTTCAAATTCTTAAGATTTCTCATCCACAAATTGGGGTTGGGATACTGGTCTTGATCAAAGATGACAAATACTTAACCCTTGTGACTGCTCTGTCAGATGCTGTGGAAAGATGCTGGATCAGTTAGATGCTGGAGACAGGATGGACATGATTTCCAGTCCTCCCATCCAAAGAACGTAGGTGGGATCTTCAAGAAGACCTTAGGTAAGTTGTCACATGTTGCAAACTGTGACCCATTAACTCTTTAACATGGATCTGATTATCAAGACAATTAGGTGTAATGAGTCAGACTTGGTATGGATAAGTTGTAAGGGGAAGAGAAGCCACAGTGAGGAGCCTGAAGCTCCCAGAGGCCCTTCAACAGGAAAGATGCTCAAAGAGAGGGAAGGAGTCCAGAGGCAGGAGAGCCACAGGGCATAGACTTAACTCACTTCCTAACATCCTGGTCCTGGGGATTACCATCTCAAACCTTGGTCTTCAGCTTCAGCCCTCAAACCTGGACTTCCACTACAGAAGGGAATTCTCCAACCCAGCCGAAGCAGAAGATAAGAGATCCCTAGAGGCAGAGCCTGCTCACTTTCTCCCTCAGGACCCAGGTATCCTTTCCAGCTCTGGCTGGTCCTGACTGGTGCTGAGAGTGGGCTTCCAGGACTTCCGAGGGTGGGGTGGGGATGGCGCTTAACCTCATTTTCTGGAGTTGTGCTCCAGCATCTCTTAATTTCACAAGGAGATGGTTCTATGTCCATGAATAAAAATGCAGTTCAGTGGGAGCTGTTCAGGGATAAAACTGATCAATGCAGACCTCAGGCAAAATCTTCAGGTGTCGTGTGACTGGCACTGTTTTCAGATTTTCAAGGTTAAAAGAGATACTCCCAGAGGGAAAAGTACATATACTCAGATATAGACAGTGTGCCAAGGCACTGTGCTAGCAACTCTCACTTTTACCTCATTGAAGCAGCACAACACCACAAATTTTGTGTTATTGTTCCCATTTCACAGATGAAGAAACCGAGGCTCAGAGAGGTCACCAAACTCGTGCAACTTGCACAGCTGAAATGTATAGATGACATGGCATTTGATTACCAAGTCATCTGACTCCAAGTCTGCTGCTCGTGATGCTGCGTCTCATTGCCTCCAAGGTGCTGTACTTGCAAGACTAAGCAAGACTGATGAAATGGAGTCAATTTTATTCCACCTCTTTAGCTGAGGACAGAACAGGTACCTAATTCAATAGAATACTTCTTACAATTCTTCCAAAAAAAAAAAAAAAAATGTAGGCCTGGCTCTTCTGTCTCCAGGTGGTAACCACAGGATTTTGGGGGGTTACAAATAGATGACATCAAGAAGGTGCTAGGGTGCTGACCGCCTGCTTGAGTGGGGTCCAGCTCCTTCTAGATACACACTGTGGATGCTCTTAGCAACTCTCATACGTATACTCCCAAACCCTGCAGTCAATTCAGACAAGTTTTGAAACGTGACAACCTGCCAAACAGAGTGGCAGGTGCTGCAAGGTAGATGCAGGTGAACTGTGCAGATGAAGCCCCCTCCTCAGGGCTGACCTTCTGATTGGGAGACAGGCAAGGGAGCTGGTCACAAGTAAGACATTTTATGTGTAAGGAAGATGATGAAAGGGGGCCCTGCAGTGCTCTAGGAGCACACAGGGCCCCAACCTCTCAGTGGGCAGCGTAGAAACCAAATGGATGAAGTTAAACTGAAACAACCTTCCCCTGCCTGGAGGAACTTGAGCCAAACCAGAGGGTGAGCCACTTTGCCTCCTGGAGCCGTGGCTGCCCTGCCTCTCACTTGCAGAAACACTCTTTGCTAAGGTTGTAATAAATCCTCCACCAACTTGGCTAAGTGCTGATGTGCCAAGTGGTCTGGGCAGAAAAGTACCAGGCATGTACACATGTGTGCACACACACCACATAAACACACACGCACAGCCCACTGCACTCACAAGGTCATATTTCACATCCTTTCTCCCCTCAGGTGAAGCCAAGTGGATGGGGTTTCCTTCACAGTCTGCCCTGGAGATGCTGTTAATGTACTTCAAAATCATTTCCTTTGTTCTTTGGGGAATACACTAAGACATTAACGGTGCTAGACCTGGGTGGTATAATTATGGGAGAGTCTTTTCTTCCTTTTTTTAAAAAATCATTTTTATTCTGTAGCTTTTCCAAATGAGCATGGATCACTTGTGTAATAAAAAAATTAAAAATAAAAATGAGATTTCCTTTGCTCCACTACAACTGCTCTCCAGTTCACATTTTCCCTGGAAGACAAGGACACAGGTGGTGTCCTGGAAGCCTGTGGCAGCCGTGGTATGATGACAAGATCATTGGATTAGGAACTACAACACACAAGTTCAGTTCCCAGGCTTCCAGAACTTTCTAACTTTGGGATACTGGGCAATTCCCTTTACTTCTGTGAGCCTTCATTTTCTCATCTGTAGCATGGAGCAGTAATAGCTCTCAAAAGATGAAACTGATGCATAAAGGTCAAGTGGGATTATCATTATAACTATTTACATAACTGAAAATTGCCTATTTCATGTTTGTGTAGAAAGAAGAAACAAACAGTGGTTCTGTGAATAGTGGCTTAGTCAGTTTCAGCTGGTATCTGGAAGTGGTAGCCAGCCCTCGATGGCCTCTAGTGATTCTCACTTCCTGGCATTTATGCCCTTGGATATTCCTCCACTGAGTTGTGCTGACCTGTGTACCCAATAGGATATTGCAGAAATGACAGAGTGTGACTTCTGAAGCTAGGTCATAAAAGAAGACATTGTTACTCTGCCTTGCTCTTTTGCATCACTCACTCTGGGGGAAGCCAGCTGCTATGTCATGAGGACACTCAAGTGTCCCTATGCAGAGGTCCTTGGAGTGAGGGACTGAGGTCAACTGGCAGCACCAACTAGCCACCCATGTAAGAGAGCCACCTTGGAAGCAGAACCACCTGTCTCAAACCTTCAGATGACTCCAGCTCTGGGTAACATCTCGACTGCAAACTCTTGAGCAACCCCAAGCCACAACCACCCAGCTAAGCCACTCCCTATTTCCTGACCCACAGAAACTGTGAGAGAACAAGGGTGTATCGTTACTCTAAGCAACTCAGTTGTGGGGTGATCAGTTATGCAGCAAGAGATGACCCTTCAGCTGGGAGCAATCTAGGAAGGTTAGGGACCCACATGGTTTTGGGAAGGGAAATTCTTTCCAAGCCAATTTCTTTTCCTTTTGTGATAAGGTCACCTGGTATATGAACAGGGAAGGGATAGGCGAGAGCAGTAAGCATATCTTTCGGACCTCAGGGGGGCTTTTAATTTGATACCACATGCCACGCTCATCAACATGCCTGGAGGCAGGATCTTAGCATGGTTCATTGATTTGGCCCCAAGAGAATGGATGCAGGAGCTAATTGAGGATTTGAGGGAAGCAAAGGAATAATGATACTGATGCCAGTACCAATACTAAGAGTAATACTCTTCACTTCTACTCATATTGTCTCTGCTAACACTCATCACATGGACACCTCCCCTTTGGAGAGCCCCAAGTTCTCTGGAATTCAGTAATCACCCTTTCCTTTAATAAACTAGGGAAGTGGTTTCAACCTCCATGGTAGCGCTTTGGCAAGTTTCCTTCAAAACCTCCACACACTTTCAGAAAGATCTACCTTCTCTGGTCATGAGGGCTGTAGTTTTGGTCACTACTGTTTCCTAGAACTTAACCATCATGCATTGCTCTTGAGGCTGCCATCCTGTGTCCTCCTCTCTGTTACTTCTGGACCACCTCACTTTCTCCACGTCCCAAAGCACCATGAACACATGGCTAGTTCCCAAAAGCTTGTGGGTAATAGGAGGGGAGTAACAGTCCTGCACAGCTGATGGGTTAAAGGGAATCTCCACCAGCCTGGTCCTCGAGTTCTTCAGCTGTCAGGGTTTCTCTTGCTCTGTAGATGCCCTTGCTGATCACTGCTTCCCTGAGCTGCTTTTATTTTCCCCTGAACCCTCTCCTCTCAATCTCTCCCTTCCTTCCATCCCCAGTACTCGCCCCCAACTGCCTTTTCATTGGCTTGCAGTCCCCAACTCCAAATTTCCATCACCTTTTTTTGCAGACAGGCTACCTTTACTGTGAGTCACTTTCCCCACCAGCGTAACATAGACATAATAAAACATGGGCTCTGAGGCCAGAAGAGAACTGTCCACCCTCCCCTCCCCGCCCCCCCCCCCACCCCTTGAACTCCCAGCTCTGCCTTACCTCCTTGAATTCTTCCTATCCCTATCATACAGCTGACATCACTGACTTCTAGGGGGACAAGGTTTTGTGCAAGGAAGGACCTAGGGTGAGCAGGAAGGCTCTGGGCCAACTCCCAGGCTCTCCCAGACAGGAGGGGAACTGGGTTGGAGATCGCTGGTTGGGGGCACCTGCAAGGGCTAAATTGAGCCTGCCTGAAGCTTAGGAGGAAGGAAATATATGTACAGTTCCTAGAGGACCATAGCTCATGCCAGCTTTCCTGAGGTGAGGGGAGGGGGCGGGGTCATATGTCCTGAGGTCATTTCTAGCTTGATGATTCACACAACAAAATCCCAGTGTGGGTTCAGCCCCTCTGAATGTACTTTCATTTTGCATTATGATTCGCCACTTGAGCTGATGTGAACCCAAATTGATGTCACTTCCCTCCTAATAAGCTCTTGACCAGAAAACCTCTGTTTCTCCATCTAACTTGGGATTTTTTTTTTTTTTCATCCAGTTCCTACAAAATCATCTTGCACTTTGCCTCAATATTTTTTCTTCTCTTTTAAAGATAGCATTTGTCAGGGCTTCTCCTCTGGTCATAAAAGTAATGTACATGCACATTTCCAAAGAAACTGGAAAGCACAGAAAGCTGAAAGAAGAAAAGAAAAATTATATATAATGTCACACCCATAGACAAACATTGAAATGGTAGTATGTTTTCTTTCTGTCTTTTCCCCATGTATATGATAATTTATTTTTTTACCATAATTGGATCAAAAGCCTTTTTTTAAGACTTCTATTTAAGAGTGGGAGAGAAGGATTATACATTCCAGCTTTGGTGAAAAATAAATTTTAATAATAGCTACACTTACTGAGTACTGACACTGTTCCAAGTGCTTTATATGTATTGCCTTAATGAACATAAATCCTTTAGATGCATTGCCTTGTTCAGTGCTTATAACAACCCACTGAAGATGCTAATACCCCCTGTGCCCATTTTACAGATGAGGAAACTGAGGCTCTGAGACCATAACTTGCCCAAGGACAAGTAGTTCATAGCACAGTTGGGATGGACTTGAGGGAAGATCTTTATGCCTCCACAGGCTAGAATGATCTTTATAGTATACATACAGTTCACTTCTTTTTAGCAATAATTGCCACAACTGGAAACACCACAGTGGAAATACAGGCATGCTTCTCATTTAAGTGGGAATATCTTAATTGATCCATAATATATTCATGGAACAAAGACCTCACTCCATTTTGACCTCCTGTAGCTCTTTGCTTGTAAAAAATACAGGGAGAAAGAAAATCCAAGTGAAAGGTCAGAAGTTTAATAGCTGGTGCTGGTGCAAGCTTGAACACACTCTCCTATAAGCTGTTGCTATTTTAGTGCCTGATGGCCTTCTGACATGTCCCCAGGCAGAGGAGCAGCTGACAGATGCCAGGGCTCAGTGCAGATGCTGTAAAGTGACTGCTCATTCTTTCCACGGGCATTCATTGAGCATCTACTGCATTTTTCTCAGGCACAGTGCTAAGCATGGTCTCCAAATGTAAGCAGTGTGAAGGTAGCACCCACGGGTTCAGCTGAAGTGGTGAAATGGTCTTCTAATTAAAACACACACAGATTTAGGAAATGAAATCTAATTTCAAAACAATAGCTCAAAACGACCTACTGATTAAATAGTGTATCTCTTAGGGTGCTTTGATTGCAAGCAACAGAAATGGACTCTGGAGGATCTAGACAAAAAAAGAACTTCTTGGAAGGATACTAGAGAGTATGCTAGAACAAGGGAGGGCTAAAGACTCAGGCTTGCAGCTATCAGGCACCCGGTATCTCCAGAAGGTTCTTGGCAGCAGAAAATGTTCAAAAATCTCACTCAGCTGCCTCGGCTGGAATGAGAACACTCCAACTATGCGTGTTTTGGGCCTGAATCCATGATTCAGATTTCAGAGCAGGAGCTCCCATTGGCCTCTCTGGCAGTCATGTGCTGGGGATGGGCAGTACCTGGCTCATCATTCCATCAGAGGACATGGGAGAGCTACTAGCTGAGGAATATGGGCAGCTGACAAACAATGAATGGACTTGCATTTCTTGAGAATGATGAGAGCCCAGTACAGAGGCTGTGACAATGTTTAAAAAAAAAACAAACAAAAAAACCCTTTCTCTTCTAACCATTTCTCTCACATGCTGATGCTGCTCCACAGAATTTCTGTCTCCAGTTCTGTGCAAATCTCCTTGCTATCCAGTCCTTTACACCCTTGCTGTGAATGAATCTGCATCACCTGGGAGCTCCTCAGAAATGCAGAGTCTCAGGTTCTGGCCCAGACCCACTGAATCATGATCTGCAATTTCACAAGATCCCCAGGTGGTTCCAATACAGATGGCTGGAGAACCACTCACTTATAGACTTTCCTTTCCATTCCTTTCTGTTTCTTTATTATACAGATAACCTAGTCTCTCACCAACCTGAAAGAATCCCTCCTCTTCAGCGAGAGGGAGATGTGTTGTCAACTACAAGGTTGTTCCGGTGGGCTGAGGGAGAAGACTTAAGAACATTCGCATGCTAACAATTTCTGTCTTGTAAACAAGGACTTAAGCGGACACAGTCTGTGACCTTGAAGAGCTCATGTTCTAGAGGCAGGAGCTGGCCAACCAGTCCAAATCCTGTTGAGGGCTTCCAAGGGGCATGGCACGGTTCTCAGGGCTGAGCTGGCTCTGGTATGCTGGGTCTGGTGAGGATCCAAGGTACAAAGGGACAGAATGGGCAATTAAGTTTTATTGGGCTGCTCAGATGCATCTGGAAGGCCAGAGGTCCTTTAGGTGCCTTACCAAATGCCACACTGAGATATAAAACAGTGCCAGGTACTCGTGGCTGATCTGTCTTCCACTCAAAGAGAACAAACAGGGAGCTGGTCCCAGAGGGCGCAGAGGGTAGTGCAGAGCCTAGAAAGTGGAAAGTTGTGAATGCAGTTTTGAAAGCTTTAGTGTTCAGGTACACTGCTGTTGGCCTCTCATCATACTGGCCTTTGCAACATCCAAATAAAGCTGGCACAAGATTTCCCCCAGAGTTAGAGTCTCCTGTGACTCATTTCTCAGAAACTTGGTGGCAGCCACTAGGCTGAAAGCAGTTGTGAGGAGGAACGTCCAGGCATGTGGTTTCAGCCAAGGGCCCGGTGGTGGGTGTGACTGGAGCAGGACAGAGACTGTGGGTGTGGTCACAGTCGGGGGCGTGGCTATAGCAGAGGAGGGGGGCTGTAGGCGTGGCTGTCAGCCTCAGCAGCCCCCAGTTACTGTCGGACTGACTGGCCTCAGCTTAGTAACCCCATGGCAGGACTCCAGATGGTGTCCTTGGGCCCCAAACAGATAGAACTAGAGCCAAAGGTGTGGAGAAGGCAATGGCAACCCACTCCAGTGCTCTTGCCTGGAAAATCCCATGGACGGGGGAGCCTGGTAGGCTACAGTCCATGGGGTCGCTAAGAGTTGGACACGACTGAGCAACTTCACTTTCACTTTTCACTTTCATGCATTGGAGAGGGAAATGGCAACCCACTCTAGTGTTCTTGCCTGGAGAATCCCAGGGACGGGCGAGCCTGATGGGCTGCCGTCTATGGGGTCGCACAGAGTCGGACACGACTGAAGCGACTGACGTAGCAGCAGCAGCAGAGCCAAAGGTGAGAACAGACCCTAGGAGGGTCTGAAAGATCAGAGAAGAGGTCCCAGTCACACACCTTGGTTTTTTCTGTCGCTGCTGTGGCACTGAAGTCCAGCATGAAGGTAACCTGAAATGCCTTGACCCCACCTCGCCTTCAGGGTGTCTGGACGGCAACTGGGTTCAGGGAGCCCCGGGAGCCCCAGCTGGCAGTGTCTGAGGCAGAGGGGTGCACAGTGAGGACACCCCTCCCCAGCTTCTCTGGGGATGCAGCAGGATTCTCCTGCAGGATTCAACTCGCCCTCACCCTGCTCTCATCATTCAGATGCCTCAAGGCCACATGAAAGTATCAGTGGCATCCCACCTCGTCCTCATCTCCTGTTCCCAAGGCCTCACAGTCTACCAAATAATCTCCTCTCTTCCATCAGCAGAAATAAGCAAAGACACAACCCGACACCAACCCCAATCCCTCATACCAAGCTATGGCTTCCCACCAGCTGCCTTTCCACAAACAGAAACGATCCAGTTTGTTAGAGCTCAGCTAGAACACTCTGTGATGGGGTCCAATGAGTTAATGGTTGCGAAAGCTCTTGGAAAAAGATAGACACTCCTAGAAGAGTGTGATTTACATTTCTTTGACATTCTCCAGTTTCAAAAGCCACTTACCAATGCCAGTACTTCTGAGTTTTACTTCTGATACTTGTACCCACAAACTAAGGCACCTTTCATAAAAAATTTAAAAAGCCTTTTAAACCATACTCTTCAAGACAGGAGAATGGAAGATGCAAAAAGAAATAATGATGAAATAAATAAACAAGCAGATCAGTTTGAGAAGTAGCCCCAGCTACGAGTCCATCCCTTGCCAGGACCTTCTCATCAACACTGATGGCAAAGGTTCACCCAGCACTTACCTGGCAGCACATACTTCCAAGTGCTTTACAGCAGCTCTAAACAAGTGCTTTTCAAACAGAGATTATTTTCCCCTCCCCTCCCTAGAGGATATTTGGCACTATCTGGAGATATTTTTGCTTGTCACAACTGTGGGGAAGGGAGGATGGCAATTGTTATCTGGTACGTAGAGGCCGGGGATGCAGCTTAAACATCCTATGATGCTCAAGACAGCCCCTACAGCAAAGACTTTCTGGCCCCAAATGTCAATCAATAGTGCTGATCTGGGACTTTCCGGTGGTTCAGTAGCTAAGACTCCATGCTCCCAATGCAGGGGTCCGGGTTTGAGCCCTAGTCAGGGAACTATTGCAGATTCCACATGGTGCAGTTAGAGTTTGCATGCTGCAACTGAAGATCGCATGTACTGAGACTAGGACCCAGGGCAACCAAATAAATGTTTAAAAGAAAGAAAGAAAAACCCTGATCTAAGAGATAAAAATGAGCTTAATCCTCTTTTACAGGTGAGGAAACAGAAGTTCAGAAACGTGCTTCAAGAATCTTAGGTTTATAATCGAACATAATTAGCAAAAATGAGCAAAACAAGAGATGGAGAAAAGTTTGCCAATATTTCGAAATGAGCTAAGAGAAACAGGAACTTGGAAACCGTTAGCTTTGTGTCTGCCCTATAATTTTCTAAGTTAGGATAACGTGAATCCGTGGCTCCTATTGAACTGAATGGTTCATGCGCCGGATTGAAGGCAGTGACACTGCTTTCCATACTCATCACTCACTATCCTTATTTGCGAACACTCTGTTTTCCAATCGCACAGCCACACTTCTCATTCTCTTCTCAATTTGTACCCAGTGCTTCTATCTTATTAGGTCCATTTGTGAGAGCTCAGAGCAGTGGTGATGAAGGGAGGCACCTGCTCTGCAAATAGAGCACTGTCTCACTTTAGACTGAGAGCCTGCCTCTACCTGGGGGTGGACAGGGTAGGTGGCTAGCTGTCTATAGTCTCTCCTTTCTCTCCTGGGCAAAACTTTCTCAGAATCATTGGGAATATCAGCTGATGGCAATACAAGGAAATGAGGGCAGAAGGAATGAAAACGAGCCTAAGACTTACATGGACTGTCATTTTTTTAAAAATGCTCAGGGTATTTGGAATGAAACAGCCAAGTACAAAATTGAATGTACATCAGTGATGACTTTTTAAAAAATTTGCACTTTTGCATATTCCATTTTCTAAATGAATATGTATGACTTTTATCAGAAACAAGTTAATTATTTTAATAAGAATGTTTTTCTTAAAAAAAAATCCCACATAAGGAGTAAAATGAGTGAGGTCCACAAAGGGGAATGAAAAAAATGCTCCGAGCAGCCTTTTTGTGTGTGAGAACTAAAGCCATCCAAATGAAGTGGGGAAAGGCTAAATAAATTGAGGGTGTTTTGCTACAATAGAATACTGCATAGCAAGGGCAAAAGAGCAGATTACTATCTCCCACGGTCACACAGATGAGTGTCAGAGACATAATGCTAAGGAAACTGGACAGAACACAAAAACGTACACCTATTTTACTTAGGTATTGTATTTAGGTGAAGCTCAAGCCTGAGTATTGACTGGAAAAGGGGCAGAGAGCCTGGGACAGGTACGGGGTGGGGCGGCTTCCTCTCCTGCCTCACCCAGAGCCACTGACTGGCCCTTCATTTGCATTAAGAAAGAAAATGAAATCACTCAGTCATGTTCCACTCTTTGCGACCCCTTGTAGCCTACCAGGCTTCTCAGTCCATGGGATTTTCCAGGCAATAGTACTGGAATGGGTTGCCATTCCCTTCTCCAGGGGATCTTCCCTACCCAGGGATTGAACTCGGGTCTCCTGCATTGTAGGCAGACACTTTACCCTCTGAGCCACCAGGGAAGCATAAACCAATCAGCAAAACAAAAGCCCTGGAGGTAACAGAAATCTGCTCCTTTTGAAGGCAGCCTAGCCACAAGGTCTTTTGCAGGGTCTTTTCCAGGTCTCATTGGAAAAGACCCTGATGCTGGGAAAGATTGAAGGCAGAGGAGAAGGGACGACAGAGGATGAGATGGGTTGCATGGCATCTCCGACTCGATGGACATGAGTTTGAGCAAGCTCCAAGAGATGGTGATGGACAGGGAGGCCTGGCATGCTGCAATCCATGGGGTCGCAAAGAGTCGGACATGACTGAGCGACTGAATTGAACTAGCCACAAGGTAATGGGACTCTTAGGGTACTGCTACCTGCCAACCCCAAACCCTTGCTCCCCTTGCTCCCCCATCCACCAGTAGAGGAGGTCCCATCATTACTGTTATATCAGGGATCCTATTTCACCAACATTATGCCTGTGTATTTTAGTTTCCCACTGGAAACTATTTTTTCTTTTCTTAAAAAATAAAATTTTTAATTGAAGACTTGTTGATTTACAATGTGTCAATTTCTGCTGTACAGCAAAGTGATTCAGTTATATATATATATATATATATATACTTTTTTTCATGTTCTTTTCTATTATGGTCTATCATAGGATATTGAATTGTTTCCCTTGTAGCTCAGTTGGTAAAGAATCTGCCTGCAGTTTGATCCCTGGGTTGGGAAGATCCCCTGGAGAAGGAAATGGCAACCCACTCCAGTATCTTTGCCTGGAAAATCTCATGGACAGAGGAGCCTGGTGGGCTGCAGTCCATGGAGTTGCAAAGAGTAGGGCATGACTGAGCGACTAACACTTAAAGGATATTGAATATAGTTCTCTGTGCTATACCGTAGTACCTTGCCACTTATCCTGGAAACTGTTTTCTTGGTGCTGCTCTGCTCTGGGGCTGAGCCAGAACCCTTACTGCCTCAGGGGAGAAGAAAGATCTTTCTGAATAAAGAGGCCATTGATCAGCATTAGCATCTTAAGCTGAGGTTCTTGACCCCTGCAGGGGGACAATGGCCTTGAAAGGTAGGGTCTTGTGGGGGTGGGGCAGGTATTTCCCAATAACTCAGTTCCTTTCTCACCAAGTCAGGTAGAGGGCTCTAAGAAGGGCTTTTCAACCAGAGTGAGTGCCTCTGTACTCTCCAGGAGACTTGGTCCCCTCTGCTTTCAGAAGAGCCTGGCAGGATCTGCGTGGCTGGGGACCCTATTAGTCCTCCAGACCAGCCCTCTGGGGTTCGGATCCTCTGCAGGACCTAGTGGGCCACACCCATTACTTCCTATGTGGTGTTTGCTACCACATGAAAAACCTGGAGAGGAATGGCTCTTAATCAGTGCATTTTGTCATTCCCAGTAACCTGTTCATGCTGCCCTGGGAGGGTAGTAAGGAGGAAGAACCTGCAGACCATTGATAAAATCGGATGACTCCAGGGAGACGAGATTCAGAAACATTAAGTAAATGATGGGAAAAGTATGAGAACATCGGGGTAAATGGATCATATCCAGGGCACAGTGCAAGGAACTCTGCCAGGCCCTGGAGGTAGGGCCCTGCCTCTGGCTTAAAGCCCTGTGTCCCTCAGGCCAGCAGCAATGGTGTGCAGGTGGTATGTGAAGGAGTTGTAGAGCAGTCTAAAGAAGATGCCCTGACCCTCTGTGGCCTGTATGGGGCATGGGAGGAGACTCAGAATCTCCCATGGGCCTGATGAGGTGCCAGGGAGGTGCCAAAAGTGCTTGGAACCAGCTCTAACCTGCGATCAGGAGCAACAAGCTGCCACAAGCAAAGAGTGTAAAGCCAAAAGCAAATAACCTGGACTCTGGGTGCTGCCAGGGTCTGTCCTGGCCTATGGAATGCCTTTGTGCAAACTAGAAAAAGCCTCCTTCTGACATACACAGCCACGGGGCTCACAGCTCACCTAGTAAAGCTCTGGCTAGATTTCAGCCCCTCTGCGGGCTCCCTTGTGCAAGGCATAGCCCCCACTCCTGTGAGAGGCGGCTCCAGTTCCACATTGCTCCACCAAAGAAAGTTAGGTGGACAAATTGCCCCTCTGTGGTCCCTGGTGCAGGTAGCAGCTAAGGCCAAGCATTCCTTAAAGGAGACCCTGATTCTCTTTCACTTTCTACTTGTCCCCCATGTGGTGAGGGAGTTGAGGTGTTTTTGGTGAGGGGGACGGGGGGAAGGGAGATGGGGCTGGGAATTCTGGCTGTATTTCTCTCTCTGCTCAGCCATGTCAAGACTGAAGGTCCCAGGCTGGCATAAAATCATATATCCCCCCTTCACTACATGTAGGGAAGAAGATGTATTGTGGAAAAATAAAGAAGCTACCTTTTTTTTTTTTTTTTTTTGGTACATTCAAGTGTTGAGCAAGTAAAACCACAACTCTACTGAACAATTTTTTCTCCCTTGCTATATTTCTGGGGAGGCGCTGGCACCTCTTATGAATGAAGTAACCAAACGTTGCTGTTTGCCCTAGAACTGTCCTAGGTTTTCCTGATCCCCAAGATCATTATTATTGGCTACCCCTTTCACTCCCACAAGTATCTCGGAATAGATGATAAATTATGTGGTCATTTACTAACAAAGCCACAACAGATGTCAAGCTTGGCTTTCGCGGTCTTTCCTTCTAGCTTTGGTTAGTGCCAAATAAAAATGGCAGGCATGGTGATCAGAGGAGGAAGGAAGGAGAGAGGAAGGAGAGATCCCTCTGGGCTGGAGAATACAGGCAGGAAGAGGAATTTGATGTGAGCCTTGAGGGAGAGAGAATTAGGAAAGGAAAGGAGTAAGCCTTCTAGGCAGGAGAGTGAATGTTATTAATTACTTTCAAAGCAGAACACATTACTAGCAGCTTGAAACAGAAATAAATATTATCTCACACAGTTTCTGTGGGTTAGGGATTTCAGAGTGGCTTAGCTGGTGGCCCTGGCTCAGGGTGGGTATAATCAAGATATCTGCTGGGGATGTTGTCACCTGAAGACTTGACTGGGGCTAGAAGATGTTTCCACAATGGCTCACTCACATGCCCATTAACAGGAGTTCCTCACCATGTGGACCTCTTCACAAGGCTGCTGGAGTATCCTCCCAGCAGCTGTTCTTCCTCAGAGCAAGCGATCCAAGAGAGAAAAATGTGAAAGTCACTCAGTCGTGTCTGACTCTTTGCGACCTCATGGACTATACAGTCTATGGAGTTCTCCAGGCCAGAATACTGGAGTGGGTAGTCATTCCCTTCTCCAAGGGACCTTCCCAACCCAGGGATCAAATCCATGTCTCCCGCATGGCAAGCGGATTCTTTAGCAGCTGAGCCACGAGGGAAGCCCAAGAGGGAGCAGAGGAGAAACTGCCAGCGCTTTCATGACTTAGCTTTGGAAGCCAGGCTCCATCATTTCTACAACATCCTAATGACTACATCAACCAGCTCTATACACATATGTGAATACGAAGAGGTGGGCTTTAGTGGGGATCATCCTGGAGGCTGGCTGCCACCGTGAGTGTGCACTGAGGCACAGAGGCAGAAATAAGAAGTGCGTGCTTGGAAAACTAGTGACTGGGCAGTTGTCTGGAACATTTACTGACTTCCCATTATGTTCAGCACTGAACAGTCCTCTCCAGCCAAAGTCCAGCCATCCAGTATTGGAGAATATTGATTGCCTGAGTATGTTTGAAGGCACGGAACTGCAAGCCCTTAAGCGTTGCTGAGCTCTAAGGCAAAGTGCTAAGAAACATTTTACTTTTGCTAGACTGAGAAATGCACTATATAGAAAGCACACTGCTGCCTTATATAGGAGTTGAAGATTACTCCTTTTTAAAAGTACACTCTAGGAAAAAAAATATACATCATTAAAAAACAATCTCTGAAAATTCATTTTTCTTTTTATTTATGAGCATTTCCCTCATTTAAAAAATGATATACTGCTTGTGTAATTTTTCAAAGATTAAAAAGCATTACAAAACATACCCTGCACAGAGCTATCATGCTTTTCCAATACCAGAGTCCTGTGAGGCAAAAGAGAATGAGTTTCAGGAGTCTGTGCTAAAGAATGAAACATAGCTAAGGTCGGGCCAAGGAGGGGATCACTGTGGTTACCAGATGCCTGGCTTCTAGCTAGGTCAGCATTTTAAGAAGGTTAGAGTAAAGTTTGAGCATTTGAGTTGTGGAGTCAACTGATCTTTATTTTACTCTGTGATCCTATAATACTGGCCTATCCTTAGCTAATATGTTCTGGGTCTTATACTATTGTTTTAAAGTGTTACTGCTTGAAACTGATCTGACTGTCCTTTAGAGAACAGTGCTTCCTCACTCCACATCCATTTATTTAACAATTATTTTTCGGTCCCTAGGGAAAATCCCATGGACGGAGGAGCCTGGTGGGCTGCAGTCAATGAGGTCGCTAAGAGTTGGACACAACTGAGCGACTTCACTTTCATTTTCATGCATTGGAGAAGGAAATGGCAACCCACGCCAGTGTTCTTGCCTGGAGAATCCCAGGGATGGGGGAGCTTGGTGGGCTGCCGTCTATGGGGTCGCACAGAGTCGGACACGACTGAAGCGACTTAGCAGCAGCAGTAGCAGCAGCAGGGACATCATGATGTACACACAGACACAGCCTTGCCTATATGGACCTCCCATTCTGATGGGCAAGGGAAGGGAATACTGCTTTAAATTTCATTTACAGAGGATCCACCTCAAGGGAAAACCTATTATTCTCTTTGTCTTTTAGGTGAGTTTAGAGTTAACTTGAAAGCATGTAAATGCACCAAGTCGCCAAAGAATCCTCAGAATCATTTGTGTCTTATATCTCTCTGTGATTGCTCTTTTTCTTTTCTCCACTTCTATAACAAATAAATGATACCAACTATTTCAGCTATTAGGAACACATAATTTTCTGTGACATATCATATATCGATGGAATATAACTTGGTCATAAAAAAGAATGAAATAACATCAATTGCAGCAACACAGATGGACCCAGAGATGATCATACTAAGTGAATGAAGTAAGTCAGAGAAAGACAAATGGTATCACTTATACGTGATATCTAAAAAATGATACAAATGAACTTATTTACAAAACAGAAACAGACTCACAGACACAGAAAACAAGCTGATGGTTATCAAAGGGGAAAGGAGCCAGGAAGACAAATTTAGGAGTTTGAGATTAGCAGATACAAACTGCTACATATAAAATAGATAATCAGCAAGAGTTTACTGTACAGATAGTTCAGACAGTAAAGAATCTGCCTGCAATGCAGGAGACCTGGGATTGATCCCTGCATCAGGGAGATCCCGTGGGGAAGGGAATGGCAACCCACTCAAGTATTCTTGCCTGGAGAATCCCATGGACAGAGGAACCTGGCAGTCTATAGTCCACAGGGTCTCAAAGAGTCAGACACAACTGAGTAACTAACACGCACACACAGAGGGTATTCTACAATAGCTGGTAATGACCTGTCATGGAAAGGAATCTAAAAAAGAATACATATACACTTTGCTGTGCACCAGAAACTAACACAACATTGTGAACCAACTATAGTTCAATTTACAAAAAAATAATGAGATATAATTTTCCATGTTAAAAAAAAGCCCATGTAGGTAGTAAGCACTATGTGTCAGGCACAAGGTTTATGCCCTCATTTGTATTAATCTCAACTAAATCACACAACAGCCCTACCTGTGAGATATGTCCTCTTTTTATCCTCATTTCACTGGCGAGAAAACTGTAGCTCTGAGAGGCAAGGAAACATGTTCAGGGTCACCCAACTAGTCAGTGGCAGAACAGGGACTCAAATCCTTGTGAATCTGACCCTCTCAGCCACCACTGTGCCAGTTCCAGTCCTAACTTTTGGCTTTTAGTTCCTATGGAGTCTATTTTGACATTAGCAAGAATTTACTGGTAGCTCCTCTGAACTTAAAACGGCAAACTAAAAAAGAGAGAAGAAAACAGCTTGAAACCTGTTTCAGACCCTGCATGAGGCAAGGAACAGAGTCAGCGGAAATGAGAAGCCAGCTGGATTCAGCAAGTCTTCAAGTAAGGGGGGCCGTGTGAACCAACTTAATTGGATGATTATTTCAATTATCTAATTAAGAAAGATTACAGCTGAACAAAGCCGGAGCAGGCCTCCAAGGTGATAGGAAAAAAGAAGTTGATTAGCTGGGATGGCCCTTGGCAGCACTGGGAGGTGGAAGGGACTTCCCATTGGAGGCCCCTGCCCTTGGGACAATCAGCCACCGAAAGGGCCTCCTCTCCCACCCCTCCCAGCCCTCCCCTGTTGAAAGCGGTCTTCTACCTTACTTACTATTTGAGACTCCAGTTGTTGAGGAACCAATTTTCTCCTCCCTCCCTTCCTTCCTCCCTTTCCTTCTTCCCTCCGTTCTTTCTTACTTCCTTTCCTCCTTCCCTTTTCTCTTATTTATTGTTGTACCAGTTAAAGCAAACAAAAGCCAAGAAACAGTGCAGGTTTCCCCCTTCAGTTTAGGACAGGGTTTATGATCTGGCGACCACCACCTGCTGTCTCCCCTACCCTATGTCTAGCCCATATACCCAACAAAAAGTTATTCTCCAATATTTCTAAGTCAAAGATTTCACATAAAAGTTCATATCTCTGGCTTTGTCTGAAAAATCAGATCTGACAACACTGATATGACAGAAGGTCTTCATATCAAAGACCTTCTTGGAGGTCCAATTCAAAATGTTTAATATTGCATATGGCTCTGTGCAGTCCTGCAAGGTGCCACGTCCACACACACTGGTAGGAGAGGGGGCCTCTGTCCCTCAGATGAGCTGTGAGCTCCCCAGCTCCCAGGGCCTGTCTGTCCTTTTGTCTCCTTGACCCGAGGTGAAAGTCACCTGCCATTTATCATCACACTTGCGTGACCCACTCACAGTAAAGAAGAAAGAGAGTATTTCCTCAGGCTGGGCTTTGCTCTGTTTTGTTATCTGCTTGGCCTGAGCTGGCTTTGATCTTATGATCCTTGTTTTACTCAGCCCAGGGCTTTTACTCTTTGACAAATACTGGTGGAGGAATTTAAACATGTGACATGGTGTAGCAGAGCTCTTGAAAGGAGCTATGGCGTCAACAGTTCTGGATTCAAATTCCATCTCACTCAAACACTAGTTGTGTGACCTTGTTCCACTGCCTGACTTTCAAATGAGGAAATTTACAAATTTGTCTAAATACTTAAATTGCCATAATACCTGTTTCTCTTACAATGTAGTTGTGAGTTTTATGGTAACGTTCAATGAGAAAACATAATAAGAGACCTAGCTCAGACGGTAAAGCATCTGCCTGCAATGAGGGAGACCTGGGTTCGATCCCTGGGTCAGGAAGATCCCCTGGAGAAAGAAATGGCAACCCACTCCAGTACTCTTGCCTGAAAAATCCCATAGACGGAGGAGCCTGGTAGGCTACAGTCCAGGGGGTCGCAAAGAGTCAGACATGACTGAGTGACTTTTCTCTCTAAATGACCATTTGGGGGAAAAGTACCAGCTCTCATTTTTGTTCGGCTACACTCTCATAATAATATTTACAATATAACTATGCTGTACACCCATCAGTTAGAACTGGACATGGAACAACAGACTGGTTCCAAATAGGAAAAGGAGTACGTCAAGGCTGTATATTGTCACCCTGCTTATTTAACTTATATGCAGAGTACATCATGAGAAATGCCAGACTGGATGAAGCACAAGCTGGAATCAAGATTGCCGGGAGAAATATCAATCACCTCAGATATGCAGATGACACCACCATTATGGCAGAAAGTGAAGAGGAACTAAAAAGCCTCTTGATGCAAGTGAAAGTGGAGAGTGAAAAAGTTGGCTTAAAGCTCAACATTCAGAAAATGAAGATCATGGCATCTGGTCCCATCACTTCATGGCAAATAGATGGGGAAACAGTGTCAGACTTTATTTTTTGGGGCTCCAAAATCACTGCAGATGGTGACTGCAGCCATGAAATTAAAAGACGCTTACTACTTGGAAGGAAAGTTATGACTAACCTAGATAACATATTGAAAAGCAGAGACATTACTTTGCTGACTAAGGTCCATCTAGTAAAGGCTATCGTTTTTCCAGTAGTCATGGATGGATGTGAGAGTTGGACTGGACTGTGAAGAAAGTTGAGCGCTGAAGAATTGATGCTTTTGAACTGTGGTGTTGGAGAAGACTCTTGAGAGTCCCTTGGACTGCAGGGAGATCCAACCAGTCCATTCTAAAGGAGATCAGCCCTGGGTGTTCTTTGGAAGGAATGATGCTAAAGCTGAAACTGCAGTATTTTGGCCACCTCACGCAGAGTTGACTCATTGGAAAAGACTGATGCTGGGAGGGATTGGGGGCAGGAGGAGAAGGGGACAACCGAGGATGAGATGGCTGGATGGCATCACTGACTCGATGGACGTGAGTTTCCGGTCGATGGTGATGGACAGGGAAGCCTGGTGTGCTGTGATTCATGAGGTCACAAAGAGTTGGACACGACTGAATGACTGAACTGAACTGAACACCCATGTATTTTATTCCTTCCACTCAGTCCTCATGAGATCCCTAGGCAGTGAATAATAGCATTGTCCCCTTTTTTCAGAAGAGGACATTGTCCATCAGACATTGGACTCTGTCTTTAAGGATCCAAGTGTGACAAGAGGATGTGCATATGGAAATGTAAAAGAAAGTTAAAAGGCCCAAGTACAGTACTTACTGGGGGGAAGGGAGCAGTAGATTGACCCAGGAGATGGGAAGGAGAGATTAAGTTTTTTGCTGGGAAATAAATGACAGTAAAACAGTGCTTCTCAAATTTTCACGTACATACAAATCACCTGGAAATCTTCAGAAAATGCGGATTCTGATTCAGAGAGTCTAAAGAGGGGGAGGTTTGGTATTTCCAACAGGGCCAGCCTGCTGGTCCATGGACCACACTTTGAAAAGCAAGTTAGTCCTAAGTTAGCCAAGGTACTGGTAGCCAATCACATTACCCTATTTCCATCTCCACAGTGACTGGTTCAGGCATAACCATGGGAACCAAACTTGGTCAATGAGAGTCTTCCCTGGTATTATACATGCATGTTGGGAGAGAGAAGCTCTCTGTTTCTTTTAGGGCCATTAAGTGGAGATGAAGAAACCCAGAGTTGCTTTGAACCAGGTCAATCTATTGTATACCCAGGAAGAGTCTCTGGTAGGAGAGAATGAAGCCTCTCGAGAGAAGCCAACAGTGAGAAAAATTTCTGACGACATTATCTGAATATGTTGAATCTGCTCTAACTCTAGTCTTCCTGAAGACAAGAACAACAATAATTATTTTTTTCCTCCCCTCACTAGTTGAGTTGGATTTTTATTACCTCCAACTCAAAAACTCCTGAGTCAAATATTAGTATTAGTTATCCTGGTGTATTCATTATTTATCACTACTTAACAATTACCCCAAACTTAGTAGTTTATGACAATAAACATATATCCTCTCACACAGTTTCTGTGAGTCAGGAATAAGAGGGGAGTTTAGCTCTCTGGTTCTGGCCAATGTTCTCACATGAGGTTGCAGTCAAGATGCCAGCCAGGGCTGCAACCTGGAGCTTGACTGTAACTAGACAAAGAGCTCCCACAGTGACTTCCTCATACAGCTGCAAAGTTGATACCAGTTGTTGGGGAGAGTTCTCTGTCCCCCGCTAAGTGGACCTCCCCTAGAGGCCTATTGAGGGTCCTCAAAACATGGTGGCTGGATTGCAAGAGGGAGGGAGGACCAGAAAAATTTGTATTCTTTTTATGACCTGAGAAATCACATGGTATCACCTCTTCACATTCTATTGATTAGAAGTAAGTCACTACATTTAGAAGGGGAAGGGAATTACATTCTGATTTTTGAAAGGAGGAATGTCAAAATTTTGTGGACATAGTTTTAAATTGCTATACCTAGTATGTAACATGGCTAATTAATTAGAGAACCAAGATCTGGATTTCTGTCCTGGATTTACTACCAAAGAACCATGTGGCCCTGGGCAGGTCATTTCATATCTCTGAATCTTGGTTTCCTCATTTGACAAATGAGGATGTTGGATTTAACCTAGTTAGCTTTAAAACCCTACAAATGTTTATAACCAAAACCCCTTAAGGCCACACACATCAGTGCCCGTGTAGGAGCCTAATTGTCTTCGCCTTCCTTGAGTCTCTAATCTCCTGCAAAGTGACTCTGGGACATGAGGAACCAAGATGTTTTTCAACAGTGAATATAATTTGCCTCATATTGCAACCCCAAACTCATCAAGAAGGACTTAATTCAACTAGTTACCTCATTAAACAAATCTGATCACATATGAATCCAGGGGAACACATGTGTTTTAACCAGGGTCATTTGGGAACAACTGCCCCCACACTGTTCCTCAGTCAAGCTTCACATGCAGGAGATTTCAGGATGGGATGGAAGTTGAGAAGACACGTGACAACTCAGTTGGTGAAATATTTGGAGGGAAGACTTAATATTATTAATCAAGATAAAGGTAATGCCCTGAAATTGAGTGCCTACTGTTTGCGGTCACTGTGCTAAGTGTGCCTTTTATCTATTTCTCCCCATAACAATCTCATGAAGAAGATAATATTAGCACCAGTTTATGGATGAGGAAATAGAGAAGAATAGGATGAATTGTGCAAATTCAAATAGCTAAAATGGGGTGAAAATGGGATTAAACATGGGTCCAACTGGATTTATATGCCTGCTTTTCATCACTATACTAAACTGCCTATTTTTTGTAAGTGGCCATAAAGCGTCTCAAAATTCAGATTGAAGATTTGGTCTGACTTTATTGTCATTGTCAGTTTTCTATTTATCATAAACTTTGGTCTTCTACCTTTTTTTTTTTTTTAACAGTGCTGCACAGCTTGTAGGATCTTAGTTCCCCAAACAGGGATTGAACCCAGGCCCCCGTCAGGGAAAGCACTGATTCTCTTCACTGGACCACCAGGGAATTCTCACGGTCTTCTACATTTTAAAGAATGATTAAAATTTAAGATAATTTTAAACTTTATTAATTATAAATGTAATGATTTTTAATTAAAATAAATTTATAATTTTAATTATAAATTATAAAATAATTATCATCATTATAAAACACTCATGAGGTTCCCATAGTGTGATTCTTTATTCAAAAAAGATAAACAGATTCAGCCTCAAATGCAACTACATAAATCAATCAAGAGAAGTCCAAGATGGTGCCATGAATTGAGTAGATGATGCCAAGGTAGTAAGTGGCTCTGGAAGAGGAAGGGGAATTAATCAGAAAAGTCAAAGCCAGATGAGTAGCCAAGAGGCACATAGGGAAAGGATGATGTTGGCAAATATCCATAAAATCCTGGATCAAAGCTGAGCTGGAGAGTCAAGAGCTGGGTGAGTAGCTGGAATCTTTGTGGTGCCAGTCAGCTGGCACAGGCAACCCAGGAATAGCCAGAGGATGAACAAATGCCTAGGGTTAGGGCACACAGAAATCAGGCAGATGATGGCTAGAGGTTAGCAGGGCAACAAAATCAAGAATAGGACAAGGCAGCCAGCCGGCACAGGCAAGCAGACTTCAGACCCACGGACAGGAAAAAGGAAGTGGTAAGGATTATGAAGACACAGTTTAGGCAGGAGCGGAGAACCTGGTGAATGGGCAAAGATAAATTTCCATTTCCACTAATGGCAGGACCAACCTTTCTCAGGAAACAACTTAACTTGCTAGAGAAACTGAGTGTCTTACAAGCACTTAATAGTTAATTAATTATATAATAAGACATTATTGAAGGAAAAACAGTAATCCAAACAGATAAGCAGAGCATGGAAATCACTTTTGAAGAAAGGGCATTAGCTGATTCTAGCAATCTGAACTTTTGTTTTGATGGTCTTTGTTGGTGGCGTAAGGGAGGGAGAAATCAAAACGGCAGTCTAATTGGAGATCCTCTCCATAATAACAGGGACCCTCAAATCCCTGTACCCTCAGGGAAGAGGTGAACCAGAAGTAATCTAGGCCTTGTGTACTGAATTTGTAGCCATGATTCAGTGTTTGGTGGTACAGGCACCTCAAACCTGAATCTGGTTTAAGGGTCCCCAGGTTCCTGGCAAATGTATATAGATATCCTCTCGGAGGAAGGTACATTTATCCTAGACCTCAAATTATTCCTATGGATTATTTTTCAGGTACAATGAATGGCATATAATAAAAAATAACCATGAATAAAAAGAAATAAGGCATCATGAATAAGAACAAGCAGAAACAACAGCCAGCAGAAATAGTCCTGCTAAGACTTCAGATAATACAGATAATAAACTATGCTTCCTATGTTTATGTAAAGAGAAGACAAGGTGGAGGATATATCTACATGGATCATGAAACTCTCAATTTATCCAGTAGATTTAAAAAAAGAATCAAATAGAAATTCTAATAATAAAAAATACAGAACATCATCAAAGAAAAAAACTATTTTAGACACAAGAGTATATTCCATCAAGGAAACTCCTTGGAAACAAGTCTAAGACAAAATAATGGGATGATTTTGGGCTAGAGGAAAGAAAGTGCCGAATTAAATGTGTTTTTAATGATAGACTATTTACTATCTTACATATCAAGAAATCCAACGGTTGGGCTGTCCCAGGGTTATTTCTGCAGTGAAGTATCGTCATCTAGGACTGCCTCTTGGCTTCTTGTGAGCCACAATCCTCAGTGTGTTGGCTTTTGTTTTAGACTTGTCCTCTCTTGATCGTTAAGACGGCTGCAGCAGCTCCAGCCATCGTATCTTTATATTATCACATTCAAAGGCAGAAATAAAAGGGACCTTCTCCTGTGCATCTCTCTTTCATTAAACAGAAAAATCTTTCCCAGAAACAACTTCACCACACTTCTCTTCACATCTAACTAGCCGGGAGTAGGTCACATACTTTAGTTTCAAGGCAAGCTGGGAAAGTGAGTTGCATTGTCAGTCTCTAAAGTAGAAGGTGGAATCTACAGCCAGAGAGAAGAGTAAAAGAATGCCACAAAGTCAGCAGCCCTGACTCCATGTAGGATTACTTAGAAGGGGACGATGGTGATAGAGGAAGAGGAGAAAGATTCTAAAATTGAAGCAGTCTGTCTTCAGGAGCAATGAACTTCCTTTTCTATACTATTTTTTTTTCTTTTGGAACCATAGTCACATGTCATCTCCCTTTTTAACCCATTCTCCTAAGATACTGAAACCCTTTGTCTGTGATGAAAGAGGATCTTAAAAGCAATTAATCAAATAGTTTACATTAGCTGTCTGTTACCATTCCCAGAAGAACCACAGGGAAACCTGAAAGGAATGAATACAAGGGTGATATTTCAGACACTGTTGACTTGTTGAGGGGTAGGGGGCAAAATAAGTAGAATGTGGGGACTTCCCTGGTGGTCCAGTGGTAAAGAATCTGGCTGCCAATGCAGGGGACATGGGTTTGATTCCTGGCTGGGGAAGACTCCGCATGCTGCAAGAGCAACTGAGCCCATGTGCCACAGCTACTGAAGCCGCATGCCCTAGAGCCTGTGCTCTGCAACAGAAGTCACTGTGACGAGAAGCGCAGGCACTGCAACGAAGAGTAGGCACCATCCGCTGCAAATCAAGAAAGCCCACGCACAGCAACAAACACTGAGCGGAGCCAAAAATATATTAACTAAAGATAGAAAAATGCGGCGGGCAGTGAAGCTGGGGACACACTATCCAGTGACCTGGGAATTATACATTCAACGAACCCATGAGTCACTTGACTAGCCTGATAGAATGAACGTACGTGCACTTGGACTCTGAGAACTGGATGCCAGTCCTGACTTAGAAGCTGGCTGGCTGGACAAAGGGCACTGCCTCTCTTGATTGCATTTTATTCATCTAGAAAACAATAAAGGTTGGCTCATGACTTTAAAGCCCCTCTTATTCTCAAACAATAATGAAACCCAAATCAAAATAAAAAAGCAATAAAAGTTAAAAAGGTGAATTCAAAAGAAACTGAAACAATGGTGTTGGGACTTCCTTCCCTCTCTGCTTTTCAGGTCTGCCTTTGTTTGTGTTTTGGCTTGATTTTCTTCCCAGAGCAGGAAAAAGGAGGGAAGGAGAAGGGAATGGAGGGTGGACAGAAGGATTTGGAGGCATTGCTACTCAGACCTCCAGACTTTCATCATTTTAGTTCAGAAAAGGAAATAGAGAGGGTCTCTATTCTAGCATTTATGTAAAAAAATCCTAAGAAAGGATCTTGTCTCTTTCATATGTCCGTGCTTTATGCCTAAGCCTGGGCCTTGTTGAGGCCATGAGGGGTGGTGGTAATGACTAGTACTATGATTAGCATCTCCACTAGAACCACAAAGAACAGGAGATGCTATTACTAGAAGATGGGATTTTTCTGGGCAGGCAAAAAAGAAAAAGAAAAAAAAAAAGTCTGCCTAGTATACTTTAGAATTAAAAGACGCTCGCTTCTTGGAAGAAAAGCTATGACCAACCTAGAGAGCATATTAAAAAGCAGAGACATTACTTTGCCAACAAAGGTCCATCTAGTCAAGGCTATGGTTTTTCCAGTAGTCATGTATGGTTGTGAGAGTTGGACTATAAAGAAAGCTGAGCACCAAAGAATTGATGCTTTAGAACTGTGGTACCAGAGAAGACTTGAGAGTTTCCCTTGGACTGCAAGGAGATCCAACCAGTCCATTCTAAAGGAAATCAGTTCTGAATATTCATTGGAAGGACTGATGCTGATGCTGAAACTTCAATACTTTGGCCCCCTGATGTGAAAAACTGACTCATTGGAAAAGATCCTAATGCTGGGCAAGATTGAAAGCAGGAGGAGAAGCGGATGACAGAGGATGAGATGGTTGTATGGCATCACCAACTTGATGGACATGAGTTTGAGCAAGCTCCAGGAGTTGGTGTTGGACAGGGAAGCCTGCCGTGCTGCAGTCCATAGGGTTGCAAAGAGTCAGACACGACTGAGAAAATGAAATGAAATGAAATGAAATGAACTGATAATGATAAAGAAATTGAAATCCAGAGAAGTTAAGCAATTTATCCAAGATACACAACCAGACTCACTATCACAGCCAGACTCAACACTAGGTACACCTACCTCTGAGGCCCAGGCTCCTTCCACTGTGTTTCAGTGCATCCTTGTAATCACAAAACTATTTGCTTTACTCTACGTGGCAATTCTTTGTCATCGTTGTCTTCTGAACTAGATCAAAGGATAAGTTTTATTCATTTGTAGGTCACCTTCTATTACTGGAAAACTCTCTTCTTTAACTATAACTGTTTCACAAGTCATGGGAGAGGATGTGCAGATAGCGGGCAGGACAGTCACTAAGCAGGTATTGCCAACAGCATCACTTCATAACAGGATTTTGAGGGGAGATAGAACAGAGAGGAAAATGGTGGGGAGTTGTCTCCAACAGAGTCATAATGTTCTTAGCTTCCCAGAAAGTGCCCCAGTAGTCCAGGAAATGGAGAAGTGTGATAATGAATGGCGGGTTTTTAACAAAGACTCCCCAAACCTCATAGATGATTAAAAGGGCTGGGAACACTTAAGTGTCATGAATAGAAAATGTCTACAAATTGTGCTGAAGATACAGAACTTATTACCATCACAGGAGATGTAAGGAGCAGAGGGGGCATCTCGTCTGCTGCTGCTAACAGCAGCTCACTAAACAAGCGTCCAAATTCCCCTCATTATTTCTCAGTATCTATTCAACCCACATCTCCAGTCTTGAATACTGCCCCTTGCTTATGTTCAGTGTTCCTGGCTCCTCTGCCAACAAAATCAGTCTCAGAATCGGTCCTTTCTGCTAACAAGTGGCAAAAATCAAGCAGGGAGGAAAAAGTGGTTTCAGAAAAGGACAGGTTCCTGTTTGGGAAGGAGAAAGAATCAGCTCAGTTCAGTCACTCAGTCATGTCCGACTCTTTGCAACCCCATGGACTGCCGCATGCCAGGCCTCCCTGTCCATCACCAACTCCTGGAGTTTACTCAAACTCATGTCCACTGAGTTAGTGATGCCATCCAACTATCTCATCCTTTGTCATCCCCTTCTCCTCCTGCCTTCAATCTTTCCCAGCATCAGGGACTTTTCAAATGAATCAGTTTTTTGCATTAGGTGGTCAAAGTGTTGGAGTTTCAGCTTCAGCATCAGTCCTTCTAATAAATATTCAGGACTGATTTCCTTTAGGATGGATTGGTTGGATCTCCTTGCAGTCCATGGGACTCTCAGGAGTCTTCCCCAACACCACAGTTCAAAAGCATCAATTCTTTGGCACTCAACTTTCTTTATAGTCCTATTCTCGCATCCATACACGACTACTGCAAAAACAATAGCTTTGACTAGACGGACCTTTGTTGGCAAAGTAATGTCTCTGGTTTTTAATTAGCTGTCTAGGTTGGTCATAGCTTTTCTTCCAAGGAGTAAGCGTCTTTTAATTTCATGGCTGCAATCACTATCTGCAGTGATTCTGGAGCCCCCCCCAAATAAAGTCTGCCACTGTTTCCGCTGTTTCCCCATTTATTTGCCATGAAGTGATGGGACCAGATGCCATGATCTTAGTTTTCTGAATGTTGAGCTTTAAGACAAAATTTTCACTCTCCTCTTTCACTTTCATCAAGAGGCTTTTTAGTTCCTCTTCATTTTCTGCCATAAGGGTGGTATCATCTGCATATCTGAGGTTATTGATATTTCTCCCAGCAATCTTGATTCCAGCTTGTGCTTCATCCAGTCTGGCATTTCTCATGACATACTGTGCATATAAGTTAAATAAGCAGGTGGCAATAGACAGCCTGATGTACTCCTTTCCTGATTTGGAACCAGTCTGTTGTTTCATGTCCAGTTCTAATTGTTGCTTCTTGACCTGCATACAGATTTCTCAAAGGCAGGTCAGGTTGTCTAGTATTCCCATCTCATTAAGAAATTTCCATAGTTTGTTGTGATCCACACAGTCAAAGTCTTTGGCGTAGTCAATAAAGCAGAAGTAGATGTTTTTCTGGAACTCTCTTGCTTTTTTGATGATCCAACAGATGTTGGCAATTTGATCTCTGGTTCCTCTGCCTGTTCTAAATCTAGCTTGAACATCTGGAAGTTAATGGTTCACATATTGTTGAAGCCTGGCTTGGAGAATTTTGAGCATTACTTTGCTAGTGTGTGAGATGAGTGCAATTGTGCAGTAGTTTAAACATTATTTGGCATTGTCTTTCTTTGGGATTGGAATGAAAACTGACCTTTCCCAGTCGTGTGGCCACTGCTGAGTTTTCCAAATTTGCTGGCACATTGAGTGCAGCACTTTCACAGCATCATCTTTCAGGATTTGAAATAGCTCAACTGGAATTCCATCACCTCTACTAGCTTTGTTCGTAGTCATGCTTCCTAAGGCCCACTTGACTTCACAGTCCAGGATGTCTGGTTCTAGGTGAGAGATCACACCATCATGATTATCTGGGCCATGAAGATATTTTTTGTATAGTTCTTCTGTGTATTCTTGCCACCTCTTCTTAATATCTTCTGCTTCTGTTAGGTTCATACCATTTCTGTCTATTATTGTAAGTTTCTTTGTGTCATGCAAACTTCTCTTTGCATGAGAAGTTTTAGCCCATAATATCCTTTAGTGTGTCCATAATTAGTTGGGAAAAAAGGGGGATTAACCAGGTTGCTCCTGCAGCTCTGAATGGACATGGGAAATCTTACCATATCTGAAGCGGGAATGAGAAGATAAGGTTTCAAGTAGCTTCAGAATTGTTGGTGTAAGCGTGTGGATGTGCATGCCTTGGTGAGTGCTCAGGTATTCAAAATTGAAGGTATGTGTATGCATGGATGTACACACAGGCACATGCATGCATGGGTGTGAGAACAGGTGTGTGCATGTGTGGGAGTGCACATACACATGGGTGGTAATGTAATAGAGACTGGAGGGTGGGCCACACTTGATTTTTTCAGTAGTAATCAGAGCTACTAATTATTTAGTGCTGATCTAGGCCAGATATTCTGCAGGCAGTGTTTTATTACCTTACTGAATCTTGTCTTAGTTTGGGTTCCCCCAAAGTAGAGACCCAGAAAAGGATGTGGATGCTAGAAGTATTTTTGAGAGGTGATCTCAGGAAAGAACAAGTAGGGAGTGGGGTGGATGAGACAGGTGAAGTAAGACATGTCAGTGTAAGGTGAGTTGTTGAGGTCACTCCACCTTGTGGGCAGTGGAGCCCTACCAAGAGGATGTGGGTGTCTCCCAGTAACTGTCCACCCCAAGACCAAGGCTTCTGGGGTATGTATCACCCTGTTCCTGCTGCCTTTGGTTGGAGGTTTCTCCCCAGGACAGATGCTCAAAGCACCACAGAAGGCCTTGTGTGCTGTGCCCCAAGGAGTGCCTATACCTGCCCACACGGTGTCCCATCTGAGACAGGCTGGGGCGCCAGGGTTATCTGGTGAAGGTCCTCATCAAAGGATGAGGAGGAATCAACTGCTAGTCTCATTTTATACATAAGGGACTGGACTCGCCCAGAACTTCCCAGTTGGAAAGCAGCAAAGCCAGAGTAGGAAGGCAGGTCAGGGCTGTCAGCCCTGGACCGTTGATATTTCAGAACACCCAGGACAGATCTCAAAGATGACCATTTCCTGAGGGTCAGTGACATGTCAGACAATGTGATTTCATTGCCCTTGATGACTCCTACACACCTTGACCAGATCTGAGGGGACCCCGGTGCAGGGCTGTTGACTTGGCTCCTCAGGACCTCTTAACTTGGGGCTTCCAGAGCCATCCAGTGTCATCCTTCTTTCTTGGCGTCATCAAAGTCAAGTCCAAAATTCCAGAGCTCCCAGAGCCAGTCAGGACAAGCCCAGATGCCAGGACTGCCAGGAGATTTTCATTTCACTTAGTCCCCTTGGGATCCTGTCCACATCCCAGCCCTGTGGGCATCCGGCCTCTGCTCACACACTTCCCTCAATGAGGAGCTCACTACCTCTTAATCTACTTCTGACATCTCCCAGTGTATTTCCTATAGGATTTTCTGTGACAAACTAATCACCAAAGCTACGTTGGGGGCCAGAAATGGTTGGTGGATAAATAAGTTGGAAAAAACTGCTTGTGATAATATTTGCTTAGAGATTTAAACCACAATAGTATATTCTGGGCTCTAAGAAATATGGCCACTGAGAAACTTCTTTAACTTTGCTTAACTGAGATTCATTTGACTACAGAACTAGAATCTCCTACCAACATCCCCAGAACCTTGTCTATCTAGGAAGTCACCAAGTTTTTTCCTGAGGTTGGACTCTCTCTTCCTGTAGGTTCTACCTAATGGCTTCATTGGAAAGACCTGAGCTACAAAGACCAAGATTGGCCCCTCCACAAATTGGAATAATCAGATCTAACCCTTACTGAGCAGGTAGGTGGAGCCAGGTACTGTGCTGAGTAAATTTCCCAGGTTACCCCACACCCCTGGTTTAACAGATGAAGAAGCAGAGAATCAAAGAGGTTGATGTCACACAGCACAAGCTGGAAAACAAACCCAGCATTAAATACAATATTTAAAAAACCGAGCATTTGGCATGTGGCAAGTGCAAGTGTCGTGATAAGTGTTATCTGTGCTGTGTTGTTATTGTCATCATTATTTGACTGAAGCAAGTAAGTGCTCATAACCACTCTGTGTCCTTTGCTGGCATCTTCAATCTTCTGGATTAAACAGTATTAATATTTTTCCATGTTTACATGATGTCTCTTTCCTACCCATTTCTCTACACTGTACAAACCAGAGAAAAAGACTAAGTGCTGAAGACATCTTTTCTTGTTGAAAGCTTTCTTCCGTTTGCTGTTTCCACAGATTTTCATCCTCTAAATCCTCAGAAATGCAACGGTAATGAATCCTTCAAAAAAGGTCACTGAAGGATAGAGAGCAAGAGGGGGCTGGGGAGAAGATGTGGGGAGGATGAGCCTAACCAAGACCAGACAGCAGCTTGTTACAGCCCACAGGCCAAATCTGGCCAGTCCTTGTTTTTCATAAACAAGGTTTTATAGGAGCACAGCTATGCTCATTCATATATGTATTACCTGCAGCTACTTTTTTTTTTTTGTAATGGCAGAGTTGAGCAGTTACAAAAGACCTAAAGTATTTACTACACGGAGCATTAGAGAAAAAGTTTGCCAACTGCTGCTCCAGATTGTGGAAAGGAGAAAGGTAGGCTGAAAAATTTTGATGAGTGAATTTTGAAAAATTCACTGTTTTCTGGATACTCTTGGAAAAGCCTGCTGAAAGCTGCTGGGGCCCAGACCAGGATGCCTATAAGAACTTGCAAGGAATATGCTGCTCTCTGCTGAAGTTAAGCTTTTAATCTATTCATGGTGGTTCAGAGCAAGTATATGCAAAGTCAACTGTATCACCCATCTCAAGGCCAGATCAGTGTGGCTCTCACTAAATCAAGGTAATGGCCTATCTAAAGAGAGACAATGGCTTCCTTGGTGGTCCAGGGGTTAAGACTGTGAGCTTCCACTGCAGGCAGCATGGGTTCGATCCCTGGTCAGGGAACTAAGATTCCACATGCTGCATGGTATGGCCAAAAAAGCCTTGCTGCAACTCCATGATCTCAAAGCAGCCTTCTGGGTATGACTTGGCTGATTCTCATGTAGTTCTGTCTATAGAGGGGGAGATTCTGCACCCCAGATCACTGGTTGGGTTTCAAGGTGACTGAGATTCCCCTGAAACTGTGGGCAAGATGCTGTGGGTATGTGAGAATGCACGTTGCTCTGAGGACAGGGATCTTTGTGGTCATCAGAGCCTCAGAGGGCTCCATGAAACAAAAAGGGGCTGTTTATCTCTGCAAATGTTCCAGTTAGGGTTTCTGCCCACACCCCAGACTTGAGGACAGGAACTCTGCAGGCTTCATACCATTGTTTCTCTGGCTTTACCCTCATTCCTGGCTCCTAGAACATGCTCATGAGGTATTTGTCAGAGCAGAAATAGAAGGAAGGGAAGAGGAGAGGCTAGGAAAATGGAGAAGAGGAGGTAGGAGGGAGGTTGGATTTAATAGCATAATAGCATAATAGGGACAAGCAAATATGAGTGTTCTGGTCCCTGTGATAGTCAGAATTTCCTTGAAAACTCATAAACTGACCTTCTGGTTTTATACAAGAGTCATGAGGGTAGTTAGCAGGTTTTCCCTAGGGCATAGAACTGCTCCTGGTGTGCTGCCTGCAAAGCTCATGGCCAGAGCCTGGGCGAATTCCCAAGTCATCCATGGGACTCCTTGGAGACAGACTCCTGGCTTTTTTCCCAAGTGGAAGAGGGTTTAAGTTTTGCTGTAACTGTGTTTCTACTGCAACAATGGCACTTGCTCTCTTTCCACAGTGCTGAGGACATTTAAATCCAATGTTTCAGTGTCTAGGCCAGTGTTGGCACCCAGCAGGAGTCCAGCAAATACTTATGGAATAAATGGATGTTGTGCTATCTTGAGGAACCAATAAAATATAGATTGTACAATTATTTTTGCTATTAAATCTATGAACATGATTGAATAACTCACAAAGTAGTTGCTATAGGCTATAGAGACTTTCTAAAGTATAAAGGCTAACAAGAATTGAAAAGAACCATCATAGCTAGTTTTGAAGCATAGGATCCATTGACTCACACAAGGGCCCAGTCTGACCCCAATCTGCCATCTTGAGAGAAAAGTGCCCCAGTCTTATTTAGGATAAGTGGCAGCAGTTTACAGCTTGGTAGGCAGCAACCATGTGAATAAGTGATCTTCAAAGTGGATTCTTCAGATCCAGCCCCTTGGTTAAGAATGTGACTTCAATCTTGTGAGAGACCTTGGACCAGAACACCGAGCTAAGCTACCTACAGAAAATGTGAGAAATAATAAAATGTTTAATTCTTGCTTTAAGCTCCTAAATTGTGGGTAGGTTTTTATGCAGTAATAAATAATATAAAACACTTATGAATTTCAAGTTTCTCAGGTGTCAACAAGAGACTCTCCCCTACTTAGTTTAAATAGAGGATGAAGTATTAAAGGAACTGGGCAGTTCACTGAATTACTGAGCTAAAGTGGTCTTGACAAAAACAAGACCCCTCTAGTAGGGATTCTTCTGCTGCTGTTACTGGCACAAACCCCCAGATACTCTAGCAACAGGGTGCTGCCACTTTGCCTCTGTAGCTAGACCCCTCTTGAAGAATGCATTCCACATGGTACTTACTTCCAAACCAAAGCCTTGCATAAGGATTAGGTCATATGCCCATACCCTGTTTTGATGGTTAATTTTACGTGTCAACTTGGCTGGGCCACAGTGCCCAGATATTCGGTCAACCATTATTTGGGGTGTTTCTGTGACTATGTTTTTAGATAAGAATAAATTCAGATAAGTGAAGTTTGATTAAAGCCCAACTGTCTTCCAAAACATGAGTAGGCCTCATCCAATCAGCTCAAGGCCTCAACAGAACAAACACTGACACCCCCCAAGCATGAAGGGTTTCTGCCGGCAGGTTGTCTTCAGATTTGAACCACAGATTACCTCCTCCCTGGGGCTCGATAAGTACAGGAATCAACTCCTAAAAATAAATCTCTCTCTCTTTTCCTCTCTCCCTCTCATTTTCTCTCTCTTCTCATCCCATCCTATTAATCCTGTTTCTCCAGAGAGCTCTAATACACCTACAAGGTGCATCAGCCTTCCAAGTTACAAGCCTAAGGGAGGCTTATAAAATGAGTTTCTAGTTTAGACATATTCAGACTCATAAGATGGGAAATTTAATAGGCATTCTAGTTGCTGGGTGGCCAAGAAGCCTAACCAATATCCATCATACTTATAATTTAAAGAACCAAATATCACAGCAATCTTTTATATCAAGTTAAACTTATCCCTCAATAACCATGTCTCGTACCAATCCACAGAGAAAATCCTAGATGACAGTTTGGTGTATATCCCTCAAGCTATTTTTTCCGAGTTGTAGACTTTAAATATGTGTTTGGGGCATGCACCTGGTGAGATCCCAGGGAGTTCTACTTATATTTAAGCCTTTGGTCTACAGACAGTAACATCTTTCTTCTGTATATACCCCCTTTCTTTAATTATGTACATTTGTAAATAATGACATTTCCCACAAGAGATTTTCTAATTTTATCTCTTGATCCAAATTAAAGTCTGACCATAATTCCTTCTCTAGGGAATGATATTGTATGTCTGTGAGTAAAGTTATAAGCATCACAGTCTCTTGGGAGGAAGGTGGCAATTCTCTCTTAGCTGGAAAAATCCCAGGAAATCTCATTCATTCAGATTCCTTAAAGTTGGAGTTTGTGATTATTCAACCTTCCCTAGGTTGGAGTTTGTCTTTTCATTTTCTCTGGGCACAGGGATGAAATAAAAAAATCGCAAGAGAAATATTTTAGTAGCTATAGTTTTAGAAGGCTTTAGCACATAATTTCTTTGGGTCCAAATGTAATCTGCTACACAGAAGTAATTTTTCTCTCCTAAGTCAGAAGAAGTGATGGAGACTGATTCTAGTATAGAATCTTTGTTTTCTGACAAGACTGCCATAAAATTTTGTTGCATACTTTAAACAACAGCAAAGCTGGAATCTGCATGGGACCTTGAATTGTAAGAAATAGCATTAACCTGAGAATATGATATTAAAAACCAGAGACATCACTTTGCTGACAAAGGTCTGTATAGTCAAAGCTATGGTTTTTCCAGTAGTCACGTACGGAGGTGAGAGTTGGACCACAAAGAAGGCTGAGTGCCGAAGAATTGCTGCTTTTCAACTGTGGTGCTGGAGAAGTCTCTTGAGAGTACCTTGGATCACAAGGAGATCAAACCAATCAATTCTAAGGAAATCAATCCTGAATATTCATTGGAAGGACTGATACTGAAGCTCCAATACTTTGGCCACCTGATGCAAAGAGCTGACTCATTGGAAAAGACCCTGACACTGGGCAAGATTGAGGACAGGAGGAGGAGGGGGTGATAGAAGCTGAGATTCTTGGATGGCATCATCGACTCAATGGTTATGTCTTTGAGCAAACTCTGGAAGTTAGTGAAGGACAGGAAAGCCAGGCATGATGCAGTCCATGGCATCACAAAGAGTCGGACAGGACTGAGTGATTGAACAACAACAACGATTCAGGGATGATTCATGATCTAAAAGAACTATCCAAGAGAAAGGGAATCCCAAAATGACTGCCACAGTTGTCTTCTAAAAAGGCATCTACTAGAGTGCAAGCAAGTTCCAGTCATGATAACAGTATTATTGAGTGCTTAGAATATTTTAAAATAAAAATAAATACCTGTAATAATACTAGCCAAGTTTCAGAACTTCAAGAGAAATATACTTTCATCAGCATGAAGGAGAAGAACTTAGGAATCATGAGTTTTCAATGAAAAGGGCTTCAGTCTTATAACCAACTGAGATCTTGCTCAGTGTATAGGTTCCAGGTAAAGAAACTGATCTCCGCAGTTCTTGGGACAACTGGGCAGGTTCTGGGGACAACAGAGTGCCCAGGAAACACATTCTGGCTTCATGTGGCCTTGATTTTTCAGTGACCGTAAAGGTATTATATCTACTACTTCCATAGGGAGCTTCCACAAGACTCTTATCCTTATGAATCAGAGGGCAGACAGAATGAAAACCACAATCACAGAAAACTAACCACACTGATCATATTGATCACAACCTTGTCTAACTCAATGACACTATGAGCCATTATATCTACTACTGTGGCCAAGAATGCCTTAGAAGAAAGGGAGTAGCCCTCATAGTCAACAAAAGAGTCCAAAATGCAGTGAAGTGAAGTGAATGAAGTCGCTCAGCCGTGTCTGACTCTTTGCAACCCCATGAAGTGTAGCCTATCAGGCTCCTCCATCCATGGGATTTTCCAGGCAAGAGTGCTGGAGCAGATTGCCATTTCCTTCTCCAGGGGATCTTCCCTACCCAGGACTCGAACCCGGGTCTCCCGCATTGCAGGCAGACGCTTTACCGTCTGAGCCACCAGGGAAGCCAAAATGCAGTACTTGGGTGCAATCTCAAAAATGACAGAATGATCTCTGTTTATTTCCAAGACAAACCATTCAATATCACAGTAATCCAAGACTATGCCTCAACCACTAACGCTGAAGTAGCTGAAGCTGAATGGTTCTATGATGACCTACAAGACCGTCTAGAACTAACACCAAAAAGAGAGGTGTCCTTTTCATCATAGGGGACTGGAACGCAAAAGTAGGAACCCAAGAGTTACCTGGAGTAACAGGCAAGTTTGGCCTTGGAGTACAAATGAAGTAGGGCAAAGGCTAACAGAGTTTTGCTAGAAGAGTGCACTGGTCATAACAAACACCCTCTTCCAACAACACAAGAAATGACTGTACACATGGACATCACCAGGTGGTCAACACTGAAATCAGACTGATTTATATTCATTGCAGCTGAAGATGGAGAAGCTCTGTACCGTCAGCAAAAAACAAGACTAGGAGCTGACTGTGGCTCAGATTGTAAACTCCTTACTGCCAAATTAAGACTTAAATTGAAGAAAGTAGGGGAAACCAGTAGACCATTCAGGTATGATCTAAATCAAATCCCTTATGATTATAAATGGAAGTGACAAATAGATTCAAGGGAGTAGATCTGATAGACAGAGTGCCTGAAGAACTATGGACAGAGGTTCATAACATGGTACAGGAGGTGGTGATCAAAACCATCCCCCAAAAAAAGAAATGCAAAAAGCAAAACGGCTGTCTGAGGAGGCCTTACAAACAGCTGAGAAAAGAAGAGAAGTGAAAGGCAAAGGAGAAAAGGAAAGATAAATCCGTCTGAATGCAGAGTTCCAAAGAATAGCAAGGAGAGATGAGATAGCCTTCCTAAGTGATCAATGCAAAGAAACAGAGGAAAACAATAGAATGGAAAAGACTAGAGATCTCTTCAAGAAAATTAGAGATACCAAGGGAACATTTCATGCAAAGATGGGCTCGATAAAGGACAGAAATAGTATGGCGCTAACAGAAGCAGAAGATATTAAGAAGAGGTGGCAAGAATACACAGAAGAACTATACAAAAAAGATCTTCACAGCCCAGATAACCATAATGATGTGATCTCTCACCTAGAGCCAGACATCCTGGAATGTGAAGTCAAATGGGCCTTAGGAAGCATCACTATGAACAAAGCTAGTGGAGGTGATGGAATTCCAGTTGAGCTATTTCAAATCCTGAAAGATGATGCTGTGAAAGTGCTGCACTCAATATGCCAGCAAACTTGGAAAACAGCAGTGGCCACGGGACTGGAAATGGTCAGTTTTCATTCCAATCCCAAAGAAAGACAATGCCAAAGAATGCTCAAACTACTGCACAATTGCACTCATCTCACATGCTAGCAAAGTAATGCTCAAAATTCTCCAAGCTAGGCTTCAATAGTTCGTGAACTGAGAATTTCCAGATGTTCAAGCTGAATTTAGAAAAGGTAGAGGAACTAGAGATCAAATTGCCAATATCCACTGGATCATAGAAAAAGCAAGAGTTCCAGAAAAACATCTACTTCTGCCTTATTGACTATGCCAAAGCCTTTGATTGTGTGGACCACAACCAACTGTGGAAATCTTAAAGAGATGGGAATACCAGACCACCTTACCTTCCTGCTGAGAAATCTGTATGCAGGTCAAGAAGGAACAGTTAGAACCGGACGTGGAACAATGGACTGGTTCCAAATTGGGAAAGGAGTACAACAAAGCTGCATGTTGTCATCCTGCTTGTTTAACTTTTAAGCAGAGTACATATGTGAAACGCCAGGCTGGATGAAGCCCAAGCTGGAATCAAGATTGCTGGCAGAAATATCAATAACCTCAGATATGCAGATGACACCACCCTTATAGCAGAAATCGAAGAGGAACTAAAGAGCCTCTTGATGAAAGTGAAAGAGGAGAGTGAAAAAGCTGGCTTAAAATTCAACATTCAAATACTAAGATCATGGCATCTTGTCCCATCACTTCATGGCAAATAGATGGGGAAACAATGGAAACAGTGACAGACTTCATTTTCTTGGGCTTCAAAATCACTGCAGATGGTGACAGCAGCCATGAAATTAAAAGATGCTTGCTCCTTGGAAGAAAAATTATGACCAACCTAGACAGCATATTAAAAAGCAGAGACATTACTTTGCCAACAAAGGTCTGTCTAGTCAAGGCTATGGTTTTTCCAGTAGTCAAGTATGGGTGTGAGAGCTGGACCATAAAGAAAGCTGAGTGCCAAAGAATTGATGCTTTTGAACTGTGGTGATGGAGATGACTCTTGAGAAGACTCCTTGGACTGCAAGGAGATCAAACCAGTCAATCGTAAAGGAAATCAGCCCGAATATTCATCGGAAGGACTGATGCTGAAGCTGAAGCTCCAATACTTTGGCCACCTGATGTGAGGAAGTGACTCACTGGAAAAGACCCTGATGCTGGAGAGGAGCAGGGAACAACAGAGGATGAGATGCTTGGATGGCATCACCGACTTGATGGACATGAGTTTGAGCAAGCTCCAGAGGTTGGTGATGGACAGGGAAGCCTGGCATGCTGCAGTCCATGGGGTCACAAAGAGTCAAACAGGACTGAGTGACTGAACTGAACTGAACTGAACTGAACTGAATACAGGTGTTACCATCTTCCAGCTGCCCTCACATGAGACAGGTGGGGAAATTCTGCAGGAAAAGGAAGTGGGGGTGGGGATGGGGATGAGAGTGGAGATTCTTCTTTGTACCATTTTCTTGGCAGCTGCTTAAGTAATGGCCCTTGATGCCTTAGTATGTGTGCTTTGGACATGTGGTTGAGGACTCAGCCCATGACTATTCCACAGACCTCTCTGTCCACACCTTTCCGGATGTATAGTTTTTTTCAAAATTAAAAGGTCACATATGCTTGTCTTTAAATGCAAACATCCCAGGAAAAGCTGATCATAAGAAAGTGAAACCACCTTCTCATCCCAGAGTATTAACTGTGAGGAGTTGGGTATGTATCTTTCTGATCTTATTCTCCATGCATGGACAAACACTAAATTTTATCTGTTCTATACCCATCAGTCTATCCAGCTACCTAGCTATCATCTATCTATTCGGTCATTCTGCTTATATATCTAAATTTACTTACATTTGCCCATAGTGAAGGAGGCTCATATGCCAGGCAATAATAGGACTAAACTCAGCTGTATGAGATAGGATTCTTTCTGGTGTCAATTACACAGAACATGATGAAACCATCCTAAGAAGCAAAAAAAAAAAAAAAAAAAAGAAGAAGAAGAAAAAGAAATTGTAGATTTTCTTTGTGCAGAAATTTGGGGGCAGGTTTAATTTCCATTCCATTTGATTCAGGAGCCCAAATACATCACCAGGACCCTATTTCTCTCTCCCTCCTCCTTTCGTCTCCTACATTGACTTCAGACTCCAGGGATGGGCAAGAGGGTACCAGCAGTGTGGGATCCCCTGCTTTTCCAAGTTCAAAGCAGGGGGAAGAGTAAAGAGACCTAAAAGAAGTCCATATGTGAAACACCAGGCTGGATGAAGCCCAAGCTGGCTGAAAGCCAAGCTTTGGCTCTCGCCACCCTTGCCCCTTGTGTTACTCTTATATCTCATTACCTTGTTTTATTTTCTTCTTAAACACTTGTTATCAACTGAAATTATTTTCAGTATTTGTAACTTGTTTACTCCCTGTCTGCCTACACTGGAAAATAAGTTCCATCAGAGCAGCATCACTGCAGTGAGTCACTGCAGCCAGGGAAATGCCATGCACTGACTGGCCAGGCTCAAGGCTCATGACCCCTCCCAAACACCTGGAATGAGAACTGGGGAAAAGAGGGTACCCCAGAGGAAAATCAGAGTATCCTTTGCAAAAGAAAGCTGACTGGAATGTTATGTTGAGCAGCAAAACCCACTGAGGTCCATTCCATCAGCTAAGCTTAGATGTGATTTCCCCAACGTAAAGACCAAATACTGTGGTGCTATATTTAAATATGGGGTTTGCCACTTGTTAGCTGAATGACTTTTTGCAAGTTACTTTGCTTCTCTCAGCCTTGGCTTCCCTCATGAGTAAAATAAGAAATAGACCTAACACTTCATACAACGATTAGAAGTAATATAACTAAAGTGGTCAACAGACAGTGGGCTTGTGTGCTAAGTCGCTTCAGTTGTGTCCAACTCTTAGTCCTGTCCGACTCTTTGTGACCCAATGGACTGTGTAGCCCACCAGGTTCCTCTGTTCATGGGACTCTTTAGGCAAGAATACTCGAGTGGGTTGCCATGCCCTTCTCCAAGAAATCTTTCTGACCCAGGGATTGAACCGAGTCTCTGGCATCTCCTGCATTGGCAGGCAGGTTTTTACCACTAGCGCCATCTGGGAAGCCCCAGTAGACAGAAGATTCCGTTAATAGTAGCTTTTACTATTTTTGTAGCCCTGATTACTCATTCCTAGTGATCTTCTCCTTTTGATATTTTAAACAAACTCCAGTGCAAACACATTTCAAAAACCCTGAATGTGAGGGCATTAAGAGTTGGTTAAATTGTGCCTCCACTTGTCTTTTTTTTTTTTTTTCAAAGCAAAGTTATCAAGAAATTTAACCCTAGCATAGTGTCACCCTGACACAGGAGGCTGCTGGCAAACAATAATTTGAAGAAGATCGGTGGCCTGGGTGATTTCTATAAATATTTAACAACTGGTCCAGTTGGATATTACCCAATCAGAATAATCAACTACATCAGTTAAAAAGGATGCTGGCCTTAAATAACACGTCCAGTTATCTTAGGATGCATTAGTGGGAGGCAGGTCCATCTAGAAGTCACCTTTCCAAGAATCCCTTATCAGTTTCATCACACAGCTTCACATCAGGATTGGTCATGGCTGTGCTTCATCCCCATGTGGGAAGATCTCATCCATTCCAATTTGCAACTGGCAAACAACTTGGCATTTATGATGCCATGGATGATAGCTGTCCAGCCCACTCTCCAGATTTTCCCACAGTAAACCAGACACTTGGGCTTTCCAAGTGCCTGTCCAGCTAAACTGACCAGCCAGGCATTCACAGAGAAGGGTGCACAGTCTTGGTGGCATGGAGGAGCTAAGGGCTGCCCACTAGCTTGGGCCAAGACTCAGTCCTTAAATGGTATGGGCAATAGCCACAATCCCAGCAGGTTATTGGAAACTGAGTAATTTCTACTGAAATCAGCATTGTAAAGGCAGCATGCACGGACTGAAAAGTCAGATCACTGGTAATACTACTAATGACAGCTCCAATTTTTCCTTTAGACTCTTTTCTTGGCATTCTTATAAAAATCACTGAACTGGAAGTATCAAGTTTCTGATCTCCCAAGTGGATCTATTCCTGAACCTTCAAACACAGAAAGTAAACTCTCAGCGGCAGTCCATCACCCCTTCGTCAGTAACCATCTTTAAATATTATGAATCACACAGCCAAAAGACTTCTCTGTTTCTTGAGCTTTTTCCTGCTTTCTCGAAATATATTTTAACTTCTTTGCTTAAGATATACCCTTCAGTTCAGTTCAGTCGCTCAGTCGTGTCCGACTCTTTTGCAACTACATGAATTGCAGCACGTCAGGCCTCCCTGTCCATCACCAACTCCCGGAGCTCACCCAAGCTCACGTCCATTGAGTCGGTGATGCCATCCAGCCATCTAATCCGCTGTCGTCCCCTTCTCCTCCTGCCCCCAATCCCTCCCAGCATCAGAGTCTTTTCCAATGAGTCAACTCTTCGCATGAGGTGGCCAAAGTACTGGAGTTTCAGCTTTAGCATCAGTCCTTCCAAAGAACACCCAGGACTGGTCTCCTTTAGAATGGACTGGTTGGATCTCCTTGCAGTCCAAGGGACTCTCAAGAGTCTTCTCCAACACCACAGTTCAAAAGCATCAATTCTTTGGTGCTCAGCTTTCTTCACAGTCCAACTCTCACATCCATACATGACCACTGGAAAAACCATAGCCTTGACTAGATGGACCTTTGTTGGCAAAGTAATGCCTCTGCTTTTCAATATGCTATCTAGGTTGGTCATAACTTTCCTTCCAAGGAGTAAGCATCTTTTAATTTCATGGCTGCAGTCACCATCTACAGTGATTTTCGAGCCCCCCCAAAATAAAGTCTGACACTGTTTCCACTGTTTCCCCATCTATTTCCCATGAAGTGATAGGACCGGATGCCATGATCTTCATTTTCTGAATGTTGAGCTTTAAGCCAACTTTCTCACTCTCCTCTTTCACTTTCATCAAGAGGCTTTTTAGTTCCTCTTCACTTTCTGCCATAAGGGTGGTGTCATCCGCATATCTGAGGTTATTGATATTTCTCCTGGCAATCTTGATTCCAACTTGTGCTTCTTCCAGCCCAGCGTTTCTCATGATGTACTCTTACTATGATCAAATTATTATAAGCAAATTTCATCCACTTGAAATTTGTCAGTTTTTAAAAATTATGGTCACATACCTAGCACAAAATTTTATCCTTTAAAGGCTATTAAAGTGTACAGTTTGGTGGCACTAAGTACATTCACATTATTGTGCATCCATCATCATCCATATCTAGAACACTTTTCATCTTCTCAAATTGAAACTTTATAACCATTAAACAATAACTCCTCATTGTTCCCTCCCCTCCATCCCCTGGCAATGACCATTCTACTTTATATCTCTATAAACTGGACTATTCCAGGTACTTCATATATATAGAATCATAAACTTTTTGCCCTTTTGTGACTGACTGATTTCACTTAATGCAATGTCCTCAATGCTCACCCATGGTGCAGCACGTGTGAGAACTTCCTTTCTTTTTAAAGCTAAATATTACCACATTGTATGTATTGATATATGCCACGTTTTGCTTATCCATCCTTCTGCTGATGAACATTGGTACTGCTTCTACCTTTCGATTATTGTAAATAATGCTGGTATAATCATGGGTTAACTCAGTGTTTATGGTTGTTATTTATTTCCCCAGAAACTTGTTAACTAGATTCCCACCTTGAATATCAGTTCTTGTACCTATATGAAATGGTTATTACAATACCCGCCTACTAGGATTTATTATACCTGAGTTTAGACATGCTGTGTCAGGTTTATTGTACAATTTAAACCCAATAAGATCCCAGGTGGCCTCTTTCAAATCCTTTCACACTCTTCTGTCACAGCCGCTGTCTGCTTGCAGTTCTTGCCTAATCAGCCCCAGAAAGACAATCCTCACTTTTACCTGAAATTAGAGCAGGTTTCATTTTGTCAACAGTTGGTTGGTAAGAGATAAGCAGGAAGATTTCAGAAATGGCTACCTAGTGGACAATATTCATTTTCTTTTTCATACTCTTTGGTAGAAAACAATATTGTTTTCTTTTTACTTGTGTTAAAAACAAAATTGTGCATGAGGAAATCTCTGTTTAAAATAGAGGCCAGCAAATTTTTCTGGCATGCTGCAGTCCATGGGGTTGCAAAGAGTCAGATACAGCTGAGTGACTGGACAGCAACAGAGCTCTTCTGTAAAGGGCCACGTAGTAAATATATTTGGCTTTGTGGTGCACAGTCTCTGCTACAACTACTCAACTCTGTCTGTCTTTAGAGTATGAAAGCTGCCATGAGCCAGATAGAAACACATGGGTGTGACTCTGTTTCAGTAAAACTTCATTGACACTAAAATTTGAATTTCTCCAACCTGAACATTTTCAGTCATCAATAAAGATCATTCATAGTTTGAGAGCTGTACAAAAACATTTGTACCACTGATCATAGTTTGTCAGCCTCCCTCTAAAAATAGCATAGATGAGATAAAAAGTCCTCTTTAAATTTTATACCAATTCCAGTCTTTTCCATGCCTCCTCTTATTGCTTATTTGCTTATTATACCTTATTATGGAAAGCTGCAGATATACACAAAAGCAGAGAGAAAAGCCTAATAATCCCCACATATCCATCACCCAGTCCTCAACAGTGATCAGCTGGTGTCTAATCATATGTTATCTATGGTGCCACTCACCCACTCTCTGTGTTCCCCTGCATTATCTGAAGCAAATTTTAGATATCATATCTTAGCCACAAATATTTTAGGATGCATTTTCTAAAAGATAATACTTCATTTAAAAATACCATTACCAAGAATTTCTTGTCAGTCCAGTGAAGAGGACTCTGCACTTTCACTGTCTGGGCCCAGGTTTAAACCCTAGTTGGGAAAGCGCTGCCAAAAGGAAAATAAAGCCACATTATCACATCTAAAATAAGTGACAATAATTTTAGCTTTCAACATGCTAAAGCAGAATTTTAAAAATTCCTTTAAGTGACAAGACATCATCAGTGACATTCAGAGGTTCATGATAGTGTACTGGATGAAAGACTGGATTCTAAAATCAAGCTACTTTGCAGTGATGTGGTTATGAGGAAAGGAACTCACCCTCCAAAATAAATTTTTGGAAAGAAATCATACTCATTCTTAAAGCTTCTGCTTTTAAGTGTTATTTCTTCCTTTCTTTTTAGTTACACACCTCCTCTTAAAAAAAATTTTTTTTTTATTAGAGTATAGTTGACTTACTGAAGGGTCATTTCTGCTCACATGCCATTGGCCAATGCAAGTCATGTGGCTGTGTGTATCTTCAAGTGGGCAGGGAAGTACAGTCCTACTGTGTGCCCAGAGGAAAGAGGGCTAAAATGCTTGTGGACACCCTAATGAGTGCCACAGAGTTGACCATACACAGTTTCCATCTGTGTCCTCTTCTTACCATTCCACTCATGTGTATAAAGGCATTCAGAGAGAGTTACACCTGCCATCACCTCGAAAGTACACCATCACTTCTTCCTGGACCAAAATACCCACTCTAAGGGTAATTGTGTTTTCTGGTAAAGCAAAAACAGTCTTAATTCTACTAACTTGTTCACCCTGGATTCATTTTTCATCTCTTAAGTCACTGAGATTATTTTATTTGAGAACTTCTCGAACTGCCTCCCATTTCTCTAAAGATAAACAAGCTGAAATTAGTCAGAATAATTAGAATAGCCTTTGACCACTGCAAGGTGACTTATTCTGCACCTTTCTGAATTAGGCTGCTGCTTTTTTTTTGACAACTGTTGTGCTGCCAACTCAAATTCTGTCTGAGGCCCCATTGAGCCCAGCACTGCTCCCCATCACTCAGATTTTCCACATCTTCAGAATATTTTTCCCCTACAACTCATCCTGTTTTTGATGTACCACCTCTTGACTATAACTCTTTCAAGTTATTAGTATTTTAAGAGTAAGACAACTGGTCTATCTCCTGATACCCCTCTAATAAAGTGAAGAGGAACTAAAGAGCCTCTTGATGAGGGTGAAAGAGGAGAGTGAAAAGCTGGCTTAAAACTCAACATCCAAAAAAACTAAGATCATGGATCAAGTCCCATCACTTCATGGCAAATAGAAGGGGAAAAAGTGAAAGCTGTGACAGATTTTATTTTCTTGAGCTCCAAAATCACTGTGGACGGAGACTGTAGCCATGAAATTAAAAGACGCTTGCTCCTTGGAAGGAAAGCTATGACCAACCTAGACAGCATACTAAAAAGCAGAGACGTCACTTTGCCGACGAAGGTCTGTCTAGTCAAAGCTATGGTTTTTCCAGTAGTCACGATCAGCTGTGAGAGCTGGACCATAAAGAATGCTGAGAACCAATGCTTTCAAACTGGTGTTGGAGAAAACACTTGAGAGTCCCTTGGACTGCAAGGAGATCAAATCAGTCAATCCTAAAGGAAATCAGTCCTGAATATTCATTGGAGGGACTGATGCTGAAGTTGAAGCTCCAATACTTTGGCCACCTAATGCAAAGGGCTGACTCATTGAAAAATACCGTTACTGGGAAAGAGTGAAGGCAAAAGAGAAGGAAGAACAGAAGCTGAGATGCTTAGATAGCATCACTTACGCAATGGACATTGCATGCCCAGTCACTTCGGTCATATCCAACTCCTATGGGCTATAGTCCACCATGCTCCTCTGTCCATGGGATCCTCCAGGCAAGAAAACTGGAGTGGGTTGCCATTTCCTCCTCTGGGGGATCTTCCCAACCCAGTGATCGAACTTACATCACTTGCAGCTCCTGCATTGCAAGCAGATTCTTTACCACTGAGCCACAGGGGAACAGGAGTTTGAGCAAACTTGGGGGATAGTGAAGGACAGAGGAGCCTGGTGTGCTGCAGTCCATGGGGTTACAAAGAGTCGGATAAAACTTAGTGACAGAACAACAACTACCCCATGAATAACTCTAAAGCCAGCCCTTGACAGTTATTCTTACTAGAACGTCACAGTTAAAGGGCCAAAATTTACACGTTTTAACTCAGATGTGCAAAAAAGATTAGAAAAAAAAATCTTGCATTAACTGACCTCATTTAGCTCTAGAGTCCCCATTTCTGCAGATGGAGAAAATGTAAACTTGACAACTGGAGGTCATTCTACTTCTCTAGTTTAAAATGGTCTCTTTCAGGTTCAAATTCCCTAAGGGAACCATTTCTTTCATCTTAAGAGGTTTCCATCTTTTGTATTCTTTTTCCAGATGGCATTTATGAACCACCCAAATGTTCTTCAACAGTAGAATGGATAAATACATTGTAATGTAATCCCACCACAGAATTCTACCCAACAGTGGGGAAAAGGTGAACTGTTACTTGCAACAGCATGTCAGTCAGTTCAGTTCAGTTGCTCAGTCGTGTCCGACTCTTTGCGACCCCATGAATCGCAGCACTCCAGGCCTCCCTGTCCACCACCAACTCCCGGAGTTCACTCAGACTCATGTCCATCGAGTCGGTGATGCCACCCAGCCATCTCATCCTCTGTCATCCCCTTCCCCTCCTGCCCTCAATCCCTCCCAGCATCAGAGTCTTTTCCAATGAGTCAACTCTTCACATGAGGTGGCCAAAGTACTGGAGTTTCAGCAACAGCGTGTAAGTTTGCTCAAATGCATGTTCCCTGATGGCTCAGCAGTAAATTTCAGAGGCATAATATTGAATGAAGAAAGCCAGTCAACAAAAACTATATGCTGTATGATTCTACCTATGTGATGTTCCAGAATTAACTAATGGTTAAGTTAAAAATTGGTTATCTTTGGTGGAGAGTATTTACTGGGAGAATGCACAGGAGTACCTCCAAGGGTGTGAACATGGTTGTATCCTACTGTGGGCCATGAATACACAGGTGTGTGTATCCATCAAGCAATATACTATGAAGCAGTATCCTTTTCTGGGTGTATTTTATATCTCAATAAAATAACAGCACAGATGATAACTGCATAGGGGGGAAAGTTTAACTAGCTTTGGATGGTGGGAGAAGACCAGCTCATCTGTGGAAACTTCTGAAGTGGGTCTTTCCTCTCTAATCAGGGAATGTCCCTCATAGGTATCTGTGGAGGGGTGTTTGGTTCCACATCTTTTAGGAGACACACAGCTCAAGTCTCCTCTTCCTTAGCCTCCTGTCGGAAGCTCCCTGTTTGAATCCCAGACCTCTCTCTGGCTCACTGTTCTCTGTGTATTTTAGCCCCTTCTTCCCTCCAGGTGGGAAATCCCCAGGCCCTAAGGAAAGGGGCCCGATTGCAGGCCCACAGTTCTGGATGCCTCTCTTAGTCTTTCTATTCCACTGACTTGGCACCCACCCAAGTCAGAGACTTTTAGGGGAGGGGCTGTGTCTCCCCGATGCCAAAAAGGGCTTCTAACCTTCCTGTCTGGTAGCAACTGCCTGTGACATTTCCTCTTTGGGGCCAGCTCTCTCCTGTTTCCTGGGAGATGGGTTACAGATCAAGAAACTGTCCTGCCTTTCAGAAAAGTCAGGTACATTGGGTGGCATTAAAAAGGTATTTATACATACTACTCTATTTCTTTCATGCAAAGTTTGATTTCTTTTCATCATGTGACTTGGATGATTCAAATGAGTGTGGCTAGAATAGAATCACAGTATTTTAGCAATGAAGCGGTTCTTAATTATCATTCCAGATTCTAAGTGGGACAGTTTCTTTTTGTGTGGTCCTAAGCATTGAATACATCGAACACCTCCTTCTGATCCCCACATCACATACGTAAATGCCACTCATTAATCAGTAAGACCATCAAAAATACCCCCTGCCCTGCCCCCACTTCAACACAACCATAGTTCTAAATGCAAGAAGGCAGGGTTTTAGCCTAAACTGTTTATTTTAGAGATAAGAGAAGTAAAACCTAAAGCAGAAAAATGACTTATCCAAGCCAGTGGTCAAGCAGGGATTAGACCCTGATCTCCTGATGACCAGTATGAGACTTTTATGACACCCCACTGGATTTCAGTTTAGGTTTAAGGAACTGGCAGGGAACTTCTGTTTCTTACTGAATTTCTGCTTTCCTTTCTTGGAGTGGAAGCTGCCCCATCATTTCCTCTTTCCCTCCCTTGAGAGCTAGCGGACGCTGTGGTTCCAGAGCATGGTTCCCTCAACCAGAGTAGCAATGGGGACAAGCCTGAGAACTTGCCAGCAGACACACCCAGAGGGAACCGGCACTGTTTGTCCACACTCTCCACTCTGACCCGTTTATACAGATATGCAGACTCACAGTCATTCCTTCATAACCTCTGCTTTCCACCAAAAATTGATAAAGGACAGATACACAGAACACTCAGTTCTAATTGAGCTACAAAGAGATGAGGTTGACAGCCTGCTGAGCAAAGTAAGAAGGACATTCTGCAGGGTTGCTGGGATTAGAACAGCTGGACCCTTTCATTAACTCATTTATTCATTCTTCATTCCAGTATTTATTGAACATTTACAATGACTGGGTCCATTCTGCGCACCAGGTAACATACTGGCAAGCACAACTTTCCCTACTTTTGTGAATCTTGGAGTCTACTGTGTAATTCCAAAAGCTGGCTCTGCTTCTTACTAGCTGTGTGTTTGAGTGAGTTGCTTAATCTCTCTGAATTTCTAACTCTTCATTTATATGATGAAAAAATGGAAATAGAGTGGTGATGATTAGGTGTCAAAAAGTATGGGAAGGGACTAGCCTAGCTCCTGGCACATCATAAGTGCTTTGGAAGTGGAAGCTACTTTTATTATTAAAAATTTAACATTCTGAAGGAGAAATCCCTAAATCTCCATACATATGCAATCTGGACATCAAGTTTTGGCTGAGAATTCTCCATTTTCCCCAAAAATCATGTATAATAAAGTTACTTTTTCCAAAGTTGTGTAGTTGCATATTGTCAACCAAAATTGTGTATACACTATATACATATTTATAATTCTGTATCCTAAGCTGAGGAGAGCAATCGTTTTTATTTGTAGCACACTTTTAAAAGAGTCTTGCATAAGAAAAACATGATAATGACATCATGAGTTTTTTAATATTCTATTCTCTTCCCTGGGCCTCCACTCTTGACAGACACGTTACCTTATTTAGCCTCTGCTGCCTGGTCTTGAAACCTCTAAATAGATTGGTTATTTCAGGCTGGCCAAACCCTTGAAATTATTTGCCAGCAGTCTTCTGGAAACATATCCCCTTACTGTGTGTAAGAGAGGCCAAAGAGAGGGACTGTGTGTTTGTTCCCGGTCCTCTTCCTTCTAAGCCTCTGCTTCAACTGTGCAGCTCACAGGAGGAATTATAAGCCAAGGAAGGAGCCTGGCTCTGAGGTCATTGCCAAGTATGTGACCCTTGGCAAATGACAAAGCTTTAAGAGCCTCAGTTTCTCCATCGGTAAAGTAGGCGGCATATATTTAACTGTATCACTATTAGGATAGGTGGCTAAGGTAACGATTAAAAGAGTTACTCATAACCAAAAGGTAACAAGAGGAAGACTTCTTATTACAAATCAGGGATTCCCCTAAAAAGCAAACTTCCTGGTCTTCACAGTCATGTCCAGGGATGTCACAATGTGAGGATATGACATCTCTGGAGATTTCTATGTGTCCTGTATATGGGGGAAGGAGTAGAGAGAAGGCTTCTGCTCAGGTGTGGGAGGAGCCCAGGACAGAGGGAACAGGTGTCTCGCTACAGCACATCCCCTATAGCTGGCTTGTCTCCATCTGGGGCTGGCAGGGTTCCTTAAAGATCACCACAAATTGACAGGGTTAGGTATGGGTCTAAAAAGATGCTTCTCTCAGAAATGCTGTACACTTTAGGTGCAGCAACTTGATGAATTCAACCCGCAGGCCTTCCACGTTGTTTTCTAGAAGGCCCCAAAACTGCCTGCACACACTTCTGGCTCTGCTGCTGCTGCTGCTGCTAAGTCGCTTCAGTCGTGTCCAACTCTGTGCGACCTCATGGACGGCAGCCCACTGTCCCTGGGATTCTCCAGGCAAGAACACTGGAGTGGGTTGCCATTGCCTTCTCCAATTCATGAAAGTGAAAAGTGAAAGTGAAGTCGCTCAGTCGTATCCAACTCTTAGCGACCCCATGGACTGCAGCCTACCAGGCTCCTCCGTCCATGGGATTTTCCAGGCAAGAGTACTGGAGTGGGGTGCCATTGCCTTCTCCAACTTCTGGCTCTAGAGCTCTCTATACTTTGAAAAGACTTTCTTAGCATTTTCCTTTCAACAGTTTCCTTCTGTGACAGCTTACTCTGTCCCAGGTGCCCTCTTAGGAGCTGGGATCCTAGCAATGAACAGACTAGATTGATCCCTGCCTTCTTGAACTTGAACTTTTGGGAGGGGACGAGGGAGACAGCCCATGGTCCATGTATGATAAATATGAGGTTGTAATAAATTCTGTAAAAGACTTAAAGCAGGAGTCAGAGAGAGTGTCAGAGAAGCTGTCTGATGAGGTGGAAATTGAGCAGGGATGTGAATGGTGTGAGCCCTGTAGATCTGTGGCACGAGTATCCAGGCACAAGGAATGGCAGTGCAAAGGCCCAGAGACACCAGCCAGTCACGACTATCATTCTACACATTATGACATTGAGGTTCCAGAAAATGAAGTTACTTGTCCATGACACAGAGAAACCTTAAATGCATATTACTCGGTGAAAGCCAGAGAAGTCAATGGCAACCCACTCCAGTACTCTTGCCAGGAAAATCCCATGGACGGAGCAGCCTGGTAGGCTACAGTCCATGGGGTCGCGAAGAGTCGGACACGACTGAAGTGACTTAGCAGCAGCAGTGAAAGCAGATGATCTAAAAAGGCTACATACCATATGATTCCAACTATCTGACATTCTTGAAAAAGCAAACCTATAGAGATAGTAAAAAGATCAGAGGGTGGGGGTAAGGAAATCATAGGTGGAACACAGATTTTTAGGACAGTAAAAATATTCTGTATGCTACTATAGTGATGGATACATGTCCCTATTCTTTTCTCCAAACCTACAGAAAGTAGAACACCAAGAGTGAACCCTAATGTAAACTATGGATTTTGGGTGATGATGATGTTTGTCACGGTCTGTTTAACCACTGCAACAATTATACCACTGGCGGGGTAGGGGGAATGTTAATTGTGGGGTAGGCAGTACATGTGTGGGGGTAGTGGTTATGTGAGAACTCTGTAAGTTTCCAACCAATTTTGGTGTGAACTTAAAATTGCTCAAAAAGTCTATTTTGATAAAACTCCAAAATAAAAGTAAAATAAGATAAAATAACCAAGGCTATGTTTCCTAATAATTTTTAAAATGTATCTTTTTTCTGTCATCTTCTCCATGAAACCACTTCTAACCATCCTAACCAGATTATCAAAATATATTTCCTGTTTACCTAGCAATTTCCATTTTGGTTACATTAAAATTATTAGGGGATTCATCTTATTTCCTTTACTATAATATTTTGGAAGGTTATGGCAGGAATGACAGTGAGGATAGAACAGCTGAGGATAGAACACTGCCTTCTATAAATGTATCTCAGCTAGTAAACAAAGAAGGAATAAAATAATCTAAATATCACATTTTGCAAACACCTACTGAAATAATGGATTGAGCAAATGACTGTCAATGACTGGTGTTGTTACAGACAGACAGGCGTGATGGGCCTCCAACTGCAGGAACATACACTAGTGAAGAAAAATCTGACCTGTGTGAGACCAAGCCTTGAGGTCATCAGGAAACCAACGACCTAGCCATCAATTATCAGGAAACGTAAGGGAGGAGGAACATGTTGAATGGCACCAGTGTGATAAAACCAGTAAATCCAGACCTTGTGAAACTTTACTGTGTACATGAGGAGAAAACAGATGAAGTAGATCAGAACTTAGAGGCATCTCACACAGCAACCAAATGCAGCAAGCAGTCTTGTTTGGATCCTGATATAAAGAAATCAATTTTAAAGGGGCAGGGGGAGAGGAAGTAGAGGAAAACATGATGACATACTTAGTTAAATTAAGGAATTACTATTGATTTTTAAAGATGAAATGATACAGTGCTGGGATTTACTCAAAATAACCCAGGTAAGTCAGGAAGTAGGGAGAGGTGCAGGTAAGACTGGCCAGGAGTTGGTGATTCCTGTAGTTGGGTAAAAAAGTTGATCTCTCTGATTCAGTCTCTGCCTTTCCCAGCTCCATCCTATGATCTTTTAAAATAAAATTTCCATGTCAGCAGTTTTCTGGTCTAATTTTGACAAGCAGAGGGGCTTATGCAGGAATGTTCTGAGGGGAAAACCAGTCTTTGAAAATATCCCAGGGCTGTTTAATTAGAAATTTTAGCAGCAAAATTTCCCCAAATGGCAATGGGCATTACAATGCTTTACTATCTGCTGAGGTTTTCTTTTTTTAAGGGCATTCTAATCCACTAACCAGACTATCATTCAAGTAATATGCAAATTGCATTATTCTAAAAATTTGCAGGTCAGCCTAGAGAGGTTTTGAATGGCAGTGGGGAAGAAGCTCCCTCCCTCCCCTCTTTTCTCTCCCTCCCCCACTTTTCTCTCCCTCTCTGACTTCCTCCTTTTGCAAAAGGTAGAGAAACTCCTCTTTCAATGAATGAGTAACTGAAGCTACTCTCTGAGTTTCTTTTGTTCTACTCCCTCTTGGCCTCCCATAATGAGTCAGAACAAGAACTAGAATCTCAAACCTCCAGCTGGAAGGAGGCTTTTCACATCGGTCAAACTCCTGGGGATAGGAGAACACTGTTTTCTAAGAGGTTAAAATTTCTCCATGGCCTGGGACTAGATTCTATTTTCACATTTCCTTCTAGGAAGCCTGACTACCTCTTCTGATTCTTACTCAGTAAATTATAATCACATTGCAGACCTACTCCTGATTCCCAGTGAATCAGCTGTGGTTTTGGACGTTCTGGCCCTCCTTAATGTCAGGGTTGCCGATAGTTTCATGGTCTTTCTTAAAGATAGGGCGGCAGACTGTATGTTGTCGCCCCAATCTAAGCAGTCTTCCTTTCCTTCCAGTATAAAGACTTCCCAGGGGGAAGACTATACTTCCCAATTTCCTGTGTAGTTCTGTATGGCTATTAGACTAAGTTCCAGCTGGAAAGGGTAATGCTGATATTCATTCTGGATCTTGTCTTCAGAAGAAAATGGAGGTGTCTTCCTGGTTCCTTTCCCCCTTCTTGCTGGTTGGGAAGGTCAGAAACAGACTCACACACGGAAGCCATGTGGTGAGACTGGAGTCATCCAAGCAGTCCTGAACTGCCGCCTCTGGACTGTGACAGGAGAGAGACATGACTTGTACCCTGTGTAAGCCACTGAAGCTTGGAATCTCTCTGTTCAGCTGCTTACCCTGTTTCTTAAGTAATACAGATGGCTACCCTGTAACCACAAGGTATAAATTTTACTTTGGGCAACTCTCATCACAACTTCATTTCCAAAAACCTGGGGTAGCCCCCCCTCATCACCTTCTTGTCCCAAATGACACCTGTGAATCCACACAATGTGGTCACTTTGATGATGTGCCTATTCATGGCTATAAACTCAAGAATCATTTTGTCAGGCAGAAATTTCTCAGTTGAGTACCCTATGCCAATATTTTCCCTTAAAAGTCAAATGACAAGGAGGATCTGGAAACACCTGAGGGCACTGGGCTGTGTTCCTATATTTCCAAATCCCTAGCGTTTGCATCTTGATTCTTGCTTGGAAAGAGCATTTTCCACCAAGAGCCAATAGCTCGGCCAACACCGGCAGACGTACTCCATTACAACTAATAATGGGACTCAAGCACTTCAGAAGCTTTTACTAATTGAGCCGCTAAATATCTCTATGAAGTAGGTAACCATTATCGTCCCCAATTACTGTCAAGAAGCTGAGTTGCAGAGACATTAAGTGGCTTGCCAGGATCATGCAGTGGCGTCGCAAGCAGATTAAGTTCCCGGGTGGAGCCTGAATTTCAACCCCAATCAAGGGAACTAGAATTGGCCTGGAAGTCGGGAGACCTGTATCCTACCATTAACCACTGAATAGAAGTCATTTCCTCTTTCTGTGCATGCATGTGTGTGAGTGTTGGGGGGTGGGGTCCAAATAATCTATCCACCCTCTGTGGTTTTTCCCACTCAAGGCTGAAGAGGAGTTTCCCTGGAAACAACAGACATCCCACTGCTGATTCTCCCAGGAAGTCGTTAATCCTGAGACCCAGAAATAAAGACTTGAGAGAAAATAACCTCTTTATAGGACCAAGACTCAGAGGTGAAGTTAGGATAAAGTATGGCCTCCAGGGTCTTCACTGGAGCTGGGAGATGGGCCTAGGACACAACGGGAGGGAAGGGTGGGAATTCAGGACTCCTTTCCAGGCCAAAGTGCAGACATGGAAGAAGGTGACAACTGGAAGACAGCCCAGTCTGACGGTGACTGCCTCATGTCAAGTTTTTGGAGTGACAGGGCAAGGCCAGCAGTCCTGAGAGGAAAACATGGGGGACTTGTGCCCAAGGAGGAGCAAACCAGTACCCTGGGAAGTCTTCTCAATCAACAGGGAAACCAAGGAGAACAGATGTCCTGCCAAGAGTCCATTGTGAGCTAAGCCATCATAATTTGGGAACAAACTGAAGCCATAGGCTGTGTGGCCTAGGACAAACAGGTACTTGGGAAAGAAGCCTGTCCAGGTGGCTTCCCTCTCAAACTCCATTTTTTTTCCTTTTCCTTTTTGCCTGTACCATGTGGCATGCAAGATCTTATTTCCCAGACCAGGTATCAAACCTGGAACCCTGTAGTAGAAACTCGAGTCCTAACCACTGGATGGCCAAGGAAGTCCCCTCAGATTCTTTCTCACTGAGATGCAAGAGCCACAGTCCAGGGCTGCTGGGAATCCGGCCCCAAGGTCCCTGGGCAAGAGTGAGTTAAGGTTTCACCCCCGTACAATCCATCCACACTGGCCCTGGCACTTTCAACACTGGCCCCAGGTTGTAGGTGACTGGTTAAGGTTGAGTTTAGGGCAGATGGCCTTTAGTGATCAGAGTTTGGTTAATTCCCACACAGAGAAAATGGAGGGTCCTGTGGTCTATTTCCCATGCCTGTTTCAAATGAATTAAATTTTGGCTAACTCATTGCAAGGTACACTTCAATGCATTTTGACAAATATCACCACCACGCCAATCAAGATCTAAGACATTCCCAATTGCATGGAAAGTTCCCTCAAGCCTTTTCCAGTCAATCCCCCCACCTTTCAACAAGCAAGCAATATTCTGATTTTTAATCATCTTTATTTAGACTTATCTGTTGTAAAACTTGCTATAAATAGAACCATACTGTATGTACTCTCTCTAGATCTGTTTTTAATATGCAAATGATATTTTCAATTACTTGCCACGAGTAAACATGTCACACCGAGAAGAGCCAGTGAATTGATCCTGGCTGTGCATCACCCTCAGCACACCTGAATGCCCTTATGTGAGTTTACATAGCCGAAATATGTGAACCTCAGTTGTTTGCTTAGCAGCGGCCAGGTGAATCTCTCCCTTCCCCCACTCTGAAGTCCTGAAACCTCAGGCCTTACCTCCCCCCAACTCCTCTCCACCAGCTCCAGCACAGAGTAATGACTGTACCCTGAGGGTCCTGGCATCCTGAGAGGTTCTATTTTTGGCTAGAATAACAATTCCCAATGCAGAAATAGAGCTGTTACAGCTTAATAGCTAATAATAATATTAGCTACCGTTTACTGAAGGCTCTCCAAGACCCGCTTATGTTTGTATACAATATCTCATGTAATTTTCACAGCTCTCACCCTACCTCCACCCCAGGTATTATCTCTATTTTACAAATGAGGAAGCTAAGGCTCAGAGAGGTTAGAATGGCTCTTCCAATATGTTAATGGGCAAATGATTCATCTGGAGTTCTTATTAAAATGCAGATCCTTATTCAGTAAGTCCAGGGCTGGCCTGAGCATCTGAACCTTGTAAAAATTCCCAATTGATGGTAATGGTATTGGTTCATGGATTACATCTGGAGTAGCAAGATGTACTGGCTAAAGTCAACTACCAGCAAAGGGAAAAACCTAAGAAATTAACTCTGAACATCTGCCTCCAAAGCTGGTGCTTTTAACAGTTTTGTTTATGTAGCGGGGAAAAGAAGAGAAAAACTGGGGCTGAATTCCTGTTTTAGGAGGCGAGTGTTTTTGTTTAGCAAAACACCTTGATGACTATATATAAAATAGATAACTCATAAGGACCTATTGTATAACATAGAGAATTCTATTCAATACTCTGTAATGACCTATATGCAAAAATAATCCAAAATAGAATAGATTTATGTATATGTATAACTGATTCCCAAACTACAATGTATTCCTTAGTTTCATCTTCTCAACCTTTATCTTTCCCAAGGAAGGGTAGTCTTGGCCTAAAACCGTCTCCTCAACACCATCCAACACTATAGGTTACATATGCCTGGCACGTGCTTGCTAGCATAGGTTCCCTTCTACCTTCACGTCTTCCCATATTTAGAACACAGCTCAAGGGCCTACCATATCTTTGACAGTTCCTTCTCTAATTTGTAAGATGACACTCAAACTCAATGGCATTGCTCTATGACATACTCCACACATACGACCTCAGGGCACAAAGCAGCTGCCTGTCAAGAATTTTATGGAAGCTAGAGGGTTGGAGGTGCTTCCCAGGTGGCGTTAGTGGTAAAGAACCCACCGCTGCCAATGCAGGAGACTCAGATGCAGTTTCAATTCCTGGGTTGGGAAGGTCCCCTGGAGGAGGAGATGTTAACCTGCTTCAGTATTCTTGCCTGAAAAGTGGCATGGACAAGAGGAGCCTGGTGGTCTATAGTCCATGGGGTCCCAAGAGTCAGGCACTACTAAGCAGACACACACACATGCAGAGCCTCTTGGATAATTCCCTGGCTCCTTGATAGCACTGCTTCCTTGAGCCTCAGGGCTTCTGAAGCAATAGGAAAAAACCAAGATCCAAATTCCAAATAATACCTGCCTTTCTGTTATCACTTAGCTTAGAACAAAGACTCAATGGATATGAGTTTGAGCAAACTCTGAGAGATAGTGAAGGACAGGGAAGCCTGGTGTGTTGCAGTCCATGGGGTTGCAAAGAGTCAGACATGACTTAGTGACTGAACAACAAGAACAAAGACAAAGGCATGGTGGTTCCTTTTTGATAAATCCCTCAAGGTGATATATTCTGTCTACCCTGAAGGAATTAATCATGTATAACCATGTGAAGCATATTAAGGTACAAGAATATTAACTCCCAAGTCATTTATGATGGAAAAGAGTTAGCAACCATCTAAATATCAATATGACATTGGTTAAACAGTTAATAGTATAAACATATAGCCATTATGCAGCTCTTATTCACTTTCACTTTTCACTTTCATGCATTGGAGAAGGAAATGGCAACCCACTCCAGTGTTCTTGCCTGGAGAATCCCAAGGACAGGGGAGCCTGGTGGGCTGCCGTCTATGGGGTTGCACAGAGTCGGACATGACTGAAGCGACTTAGCAGCAGCAGCAGCATGCAGGAATTACTATGCAAGGAAGAAAAATTGTAGAGAAAAATACCGAACGATGGGAGAAAATAAGATATATTGCTAAGGGGTAACATCCAGCTGGTTTTAGGAAAGGCAGAGGAACCAGAGATGAAAGTGCCAGCATCCGCTGGATCATGGAAAAAGCAAGAGAGTTCCAGAAAAACATCTATTTCTGCTTTATTCACTATGCCAAAGCCTTTGACTGTGTGGATCACAATAAACTGTGGAAAATTCTGAAAGAGATGGGAATACCAGACCACCTGACCTGCCTCTTGAGAAACCTATAAGCAGGTCAGGAGGCAACAGTTAGAACTGGACATGGAACAACAGACTGGTTCCAAATAGGAAAAGGAATACGTCAAAGCTGTATACTGTCACCCTGCTTATTTAACTTCTATGCAGAGTACATCATGAGAAACGCTGGGCTGAAAGAAGCACAAGCTGGAATCAGATTGCCAGGAGAAATATCAATAACCCCAGATATGCAGATGACATCACCCTTATGGCAGAAAGTGAAGAGGAACTAAAAAGCCTCTTGATGAAAGTGAAAGAGGAGAGTGAAAAAGTTGGCTTAAAGCTCAACATTCAGAAAACGAAGATCATGGGATCTGGTCCCATCACTTCATGGCAAATAGATGGGGAAACAGTGGAAATAGTGGCAGACTTTATATTTTGGGGCTCCAAAATCACTGCAGATGTGACTACAGCCATGAAATTAAAAGACACTTACTCCTTGGAAGGAAAGTTATGACCAACCTAGATAGCATATTCAAAAGCAGAGATATTACTTTGGCGACAAAGGTCCGTCTAGTCAAGGCTATGGTTTTTCCAGTAGTCATGTAAGGATGTGAGAGTTGGACTGTGAAGAAAGCTGAGCACCAAAGAATTGATGATTTTGAACTGTGGTGTTAGAGTAGACTCTTTAGAGTCCCTTGGACTGCAAGGAGATCCAACCAGTCCATCCTAAAGGAGACCAGTCCTGGGTGTTCATTGGAAGGACTGATGCTGGGGCTGAAGCTCCAGTACTTTGGCCACCTCATGCGAAGAGCTGACTCATTGGAAAAGACTCTGATGCTAGGAGGAATTGGGGGCGGAGGAGAAGGGGACAACAGAGGATGAGATGTCTGGATGGTATCACCAACTCGATGCACATGAGTTTGGGTGAACTCTGGGAGTTGGTGTTGGACAGGGAGGCCTTGCGTGCTACAGTTCATAGGGTCACAGAGTCAGACACAACTGAGCGACTGAACTGAACTGAGCTGAACATAGTAAAATCCTATTCTTAATTTTAAAAATTTGTACACACACTGCTATAGTCTGAACTCTGTCTCTCCAAAATTTATGTTGAAGGCCTAACCCCTAATATTTACTAAATTGGACGACAGGGCCTGCAAGGAGGTTATTAAGGTTAACGGAGGTCATAGGACTGGAACTCTGACACAACAGGATTAATTCCTCCTAAAAAGAGCAACCAGAGAATTCATTTTCTCTCCATCAGGCAACCACACAGTGAGAAGGTAGCTGTCTGTCTACAAGCCCAGAACAGGGCTCTTATTAGAACCCAAGTATCCTGATTTCAGAATTCTAGCCTCCAAAACTATGAGAAAACACACTTCTGTTCTTAAAGCCTGAGTATATGGCATTTTGTTTCAACAGCCTGAGAAGACTAATATCACATATACATAGATGACATAAAACAATGTTAACAGAGATTATCTCTGTGAGGAGGATTACTGATGACTTTAGTTTTTTTATTTTTTTAATGTTTTCTAGACTTTGTTACAATGAACAAGATCGATTATTATTAATGCATAAAATCAATGTTATCTTTATATGAAAAGACCCTGATGCTGGGAAATATTGAAGGCAGGAAGAGAAGGGGATGACAGAGGATGAGATGGTTGGATGGCATCACTGACTCAATGGAAGTGAGTTTGAGTAAACTCTGGGAGTTGGTGATGGACAGGGAGCCTTGGCATGCTGCTGTCCATGGGGTCGCAAAGAGTCAGACACGACTGAGTGATTGAATTGAACAGAAGTGAAGGAATGGACTTCCCTGGTGGCTCAGATGGTAAAGAATCTGCCTGCAGTGCAGGAGACCTGGGTTCCATCCCTGGATTGGGAAGATCCCCTGAAGAAGGAAATGGCTACCCACTCCAGTATTCTGGCCTGGAGAATTCCATAAACAGAGGAGCCTGGCACCAGCATCAGACCTGCAGTGGTTTCTAAGTTACAGTTTATTGAGAGAATTCTAAAATATGAGGTCTCTCTCCAGACAGTCCATGGGGTCAGGCACGACTGAGCGACTTTCACTTTCACTGAAGAAGTTAGTGGTTATATTCTTTTTGCTAACCTGTACTTCCTAAAATTCTACAACAAGTATATATTAATTTCATTTTTAAGGGTTATTTTCAAAGAGATTGTCCCCCTCCATGTGAAATCATCCATATGAGTGCATGAAATTTGTGTGTGTGTGTGGGCGGTGGTGGTGCACATATGTGTGAGTGTGTAAGAGAGAGAAGGAGAGAGACCTCATATTTTAGAATTCTCTCAACAAACTGTAACTGAGAAACCACTGAGGTCTGGTGCTGGGCTAAATTTTTTTCTTTAGTGCGGTAATAGTTTTCTATTTGTATAACAATCTTGTGACAAATTTCTCAGCGTAAAACAATGCACACTTGGCTCCCAGTTTCCATGTGTCAGGAGTCCTGACCTGACTTAGCTGGTTCCTATGTCTAGGTCTTGCCAGGGTGCAAACAGGATGTCAGCCAGGGCTCAGGTCTCATTAGAGGTTGGAATGGGGAAGGATCTGCTTTCATGCTTCTTCAGGTTGTTGGCAGAAATCAGTTTCTTGTCATTTATCAACAGAACTAAAGGTTTCAGTTTCTTGCTAACTGTTGGCCAGAGGCCACCCTCAGCTCCTAGAGGACTACATGAGGTATCATGGGGTGTCATTCCCACACGGGGTTCCCCAACCTGGCTTCTTGTTTCCTCCAAGCCAATAAGGGATGCAGAGATTGTAGCAACATCTATGTACTGTAGTCATGTACACTCTGTCACCGGGCTGTGTTCTATTGGTTAGAAGCAAGTCACAAGTTCTGCCCACATTCAAGGGAGAGCATCACACAGGACACAACCAGAGGTGAATTGCAGGGCCACCTTAAGCATTGGTCACAAACACTGTATTTAATTTTATTTATCATATGTGGCACATTTTAAAAAATGAAATAATGGAAGTTTTTTTCCTATTCTCTCCTAGAGACTTATTTTCACAGGGCTTTAATTCTTTTTTTTTTTTTTTATTTTGAGACTTTTACTCATATTATATTTATTTTACTATATAAAATTTTTAATGATGTATAAATACACCTACAGAGAGAAGAAAACAAATCATAAATGCATACACTGTTAGATGACTTTTCATATCCACTTAACCAGCACTCAGATCAGCACATTTCCAGGAAGCCCCTTCCTGCTTCCTGGCAGTCACTGTGCGCCCCACCCACTAAAAGTGCCCACTCTGCTGGCAGAGCTGCACTTGTCTTCTCCTCTGACTTTTCCACGCCTGCCGGCTTCACTTATGAAGTCATCCCACAATAGGGATTTTCAGGCTTAGGAACAAGACCTGCTCAGCCAACCAGGACTGAAAAGAACCTCTGCTACAGACATGGTACTGATAGAAATGATGCTCTGGCTCAAACAGGATTGAGCTGCTGGAATTTGCAGCTTGATGGCATCCTCTCCACGAGATAATTGGAAGAAAAAACCCATGTTCAAGGGAATCGAAGGCTAAGAAAGGAAAGCTACCATCAGGTAGTCCTTTGCACCATGAAAAAAGTCTCTGCTTCTGGACACAAGTGAATCACTCCCCAGGCACGTAAAGAAAACCTGCAGATGCGATTGGGAAACTCAGAATTCTCTAAAGCAGCACTCTCCAATAGAAATATAATGCAAGCACATTATGCAATTTAAAATTTTCTGGGACTTCCCTGGTGGTACAGTGGGTAAGAATCCTCCTGCCAATGCAGGGAACATCGGTTCAATCCCTGGTCTGGGAAGATTTCACATGCCTCGGAGCAACTAAGCCCACAAGCCACAATAGCTGAGCCTACATGCTGCAGCTACTAAAGTCTGTGTGCCCAGAGTCCGTGCTCGGTAACAAAGAGAAGTCACTGCAACGAGAAGCCTGTGTACCACAGTGTAGAGTAGCCTGTGCTTGTACAGCTAGGGAAAGCCCATGAGCAGCAATGAAGACTCAGTGTAACCAAAAACAAATAAATATTAAAAATTTCTGGTACCTGCATGAAACAAAGAGTAAGTAAGCTTTAACCATTTTAATAATTAAATATTAATGAATAATTAAATAGTTAATTTAATTTCAATATTTTAATTAAACACAACATAAATGATATTATTATAACCTATAATCAATATAAAATTATGAATGGGATGTTGACATTGAAAAGCAATGAAATATTGTACCTTTTTCTTTGCACTAAGTCTCTAAAATCCAGCGCTTTAAGTCTAGTATTTTACACATCAGTTCAGAGTAGTCACATTTCAACATCTCAGAAGCATATGTGGTTGATGGCTACCATGTTGGAAAATGCAGTTTTAAAGAATCAAAAAGAGATGCCAGGACATGAGCAAAAAAAATAAAAAAGCCAATTTAAAAAATGTTCCAAGAGTGGGTTGTAATGATATGCAAGAAACAAACATGCATTCACTTATTAAACAATTTTCGCATGCAGAGGACAGAAAGAGAACTCAAAGATTCTGCCCTCAAGGACCTCATCATCTAGCAAGAGAGCAAGACCTGAATGGATTATTATAACATCAGGTGGCAGATGTAGTGCCAGAGACAATCACAAGGGAACAGAGATGCACCATCCTCTGGAGAAGGAGGCTGGAGAACAGGGCCCTAATATCACCATCCATTACAACTGGTTAAGGTCCCTGATGTTCTCATCATTCATGAAATTCTCATCATCTCAGGAGTTCTGCATCATGAAAATAACCTGGTTAAAATGCAAATTCCTACTCAGGCAGGGAGAACACAAACGCATGCATGCCCATTTACATGCATTACTTTTTGAAACCAGATTTATTTGTGTTATTTGGCAGAAAACAAAGCTGGAGGTACGAGACAAAAGATGAAAGGCTTAAATGTGGAGCTTCTAGAAGGCTTCTAAGATAAAATAGGAAAAGGAGAAAGAGCAGTGAGAGATTAAGGTGTCAGGCAGAAAGGCAGGAAACTGCCCAACTCTCAGCTTTGGGAAACTAAACCAGACTAACGTCTTTTGTTATCCTAACATGTGGTCACCCAGAGGTCCTCGAAATGTGGCCCTCAGACCTCCTGCAACAGATTCACCGGCATATACTACTAAAAATGCACAGTCCTGGCCCCATCCTAGACCACCTCTGGCAGAAAGTATTACTGTTCCTTCTCTCCTCTAAGATGATTATTTGCTCCTTCTTTCCTCTAAGATAATTATTCACCTTTGATATGAGTGGTGTGTCCTCTAATGGGGCTATTTCTTCTGTTCCTTAAGTGAAGAGAGTATGGCAGACTGACTGATAAAATAAAAAATATTACTGTTTCACATTATGGTCAACATGTAATGTGAGTGAGAAATAACTTTTCCTTTTTATAAGCCACTGAGATATGGGGAGTTATTTGTTACTGCTCCATAACCAAGCCAAAGCTGCCTAATACACCTACTGAATAAAAATTTCCAGAGGAGACAGTGGATCCCAGAAATCTGCATTTTAACATGCTCCCTGTGTGACCCTCATTCTCATGAATAACATCTGAGCAAAGAATCCTCTTTGCGAAGTGAGGCTTTTATCAGCTTGAGAGTTGAATGCTGCTCACAAAATAGACATTCAGAGTTTCAGGTTTCAGTAGTACAGTGTACATATGAATCTTACTTCCTCAGTCTGTCACAGTCCTAGAAATTAAGGAAAACTAAAGCAAGTTAGCTCAGGGAGATGGGCTTCCCTGATAGCTCAGTTGGTAAAGAATACGCCTGCAATGCAGGAAACCCTAGTTTGATTCCTGGGGCAGGAAAATCCGCTGGAGAAGGAATAAGCTACTCACGCTAGTTTTCTTGGGCTTCCCCTGTGGCTCAGCTGGTAAAGATTCCACCTGCAATGTGGGAGACCTGGGTTTGATCCCTGAGTTGGGAAGATCCCCTGGAGAAGGGAAAGGCTACCCACTCCAGTATTGTGGCCTTGAGAATTCCATGGACTGTATAGTCCATGGGGGTCACAAAGAGTCAGACACGACTGAGCAACTTTCACTTTCAAAGTAAGGTAGAGGCAGTCTCAGCAGCTCATCAGCAAGCATTTATTTGAGTTCCTGCTTTATAAAAGGCACTGGGCCAGATGCTGTAGGTGAATTCCTTGCACCAACACTGAAAGTCCCCAATCCTCCTAGACTTGTCATCCATGAGGCCCTGACAGTGCCAGTTTTTGTGTCTCAGAATTGGACAGAAACGGGCTTCCCTGGCCCTGTGATGAACAGGGGCTTTGGTAGGAGGTTGAGGGGAATTCTACTGAGCAAATGCCCACTTCTAATTGACATGGCAGTGCCACGCGTCTTCTGAAGTGCAAACCAAGGAAATATCCCTGCTTTACACCCTCCAGACTCCTTACCAGGGCAGAGATGGCCCTTTGTGAACTAACCCAGGCTTTCCTTTCTCATCTCCTACCTGCTAAAACATCCCCAGCTGCACTCCTGCAAGTACCTCCAGCCACTCAAAAGTAGTTTTTACAGTCAAATCACTACCTTCTCCTTTTCATTTCTGGGCTTTTGCCCGATCTGTTTCCTGGCCTGGAATGTGCTAGACCAGGTAACTTAACCCCAGTGCTCAGTTAATGTGCTGTCTCTTTCAGGAAGACTTCTCTGACATCCCTTGCCTGCAAAGGAAAACAAAATTCGAAAAACTAGGTGAGGTGGCCCTCTTACAGGCTCAGCCAGTGCTTCTGAACGTCCCCTCTCCATCATGATCACCATGCGTGGAATCCTTCCATTTAAATGTCCATTGCTCTACTAGCCTGGAAGCATCCAGGGGAGGGGATTTCTCTGGCCTACAGTATCCTCTTCAGCTGTCACCTTGCCTGACACATGGCAGATGCTCAGTATATATTTATGGAAGGAATGAACAAACAAGGAACATAAAAACTATCAGAACAGTTCCTTTCTGAAACTACTGTGGGCTGGGATGCAGGTAATTTTTATTAAATTTCTCACTATGCCATGAATCTGACAATAACTTATCTCCTCCTCACCCCACATCCATCCACTCTTCTGTTTGGTGGGTTCTTCAGGGTTCTGGGCCTGATCACCTGCTGAGCTGCCCCTGGGCTGAATTGAGGACCTGGGGAAGGCAGGTCATGGGCTCACGCCTTGCTCACTGAGCACCTATTATGTGCCAGGGCTCCCACCATACTGGGAGGCCAAGTTCATTGTTTTTTAACCCTTATAAAGTTGTGAAATACAGTATTTGAATAGGCAAAAACCAAAAGCATAAATATAGAGCTTAACACAGTACAGTCCACAAACAACTGTTGAACCCCCAGTCAGCTGGGTAAGGTGAGTTTCCACTCCAGAGTCTCAAGGACCAATCCAGGCCACAAGCTTCTCCCTGCTCCTCAGGTAAGTGCTTCCTCGTTTCTTTGAAGACACCTAAGTGTGCTTCCCCAAACAACAGAGTATTGTGCTTTTGAAAATATCTTTAGTAGCGTGTATTGAAAATGCAGATTTGGGGATAAATATCCTTATTATTGGGCTTCCCAGGTGGTGCTAGTGGTAAAGAACCTGTCAACCAATGCAGGAGAGAGATGCTGGTTCCACCCCTGGGTCAGGAAGATCCCCTGGAGAAGGGCATGGCAACCCACTCTAGTATTCTTTCCTGGAAAATCCCATGGACAGAGGAGCCTAGAGGGCTACAATCTATAGAATCACAAAGAGTCAAACACAACTGCAGCAACTTAGTGCATGCACACACACACACACACACACACACACACACACACACACACACCCTTATTATCTCAATTTCTTAGATGAGAACAGGGAGACACAAAGAGGTGAGGTGGGCTCTTCAGGGGTCCCACACTCCCTCTCCCTCAAACACACACTGGAAGGAGGTTCAGCCTCCAGGGCTCCAGCCTGGTCCCCCTACTCCACTATTTCCAATCTGCATGTGGGAAACCCTAGGCGACACCACTGTAGCCCCAGCAAAGCTGGGATGGGGGAGGCACAGTCTCAGGAGGGCTTGGGGTGACAGTGGTGGGCTCCAACCTGGATCCCAGGAAGTCTGTGGGGACAGAGGGAAGGGAAGAAATCAGCTTACATTTGGGCTTTGTTTCCCAGGCTTTCAAGTCAGAGTGAAGTAAAACTCTAGCCTCCTTCTTCTATTCTCGCAGCTCTTTTGGACTGTCCAGCCCTCCACATGCAGGTGCAGAGTGGATGAAGCACCTGGAACTTAGGACCCCAGGTCAGAACCATTCAGGTCCTCATTCTTCCTAACGAAAACCCTGAGAAAAAATCTAAAGTTTTACTAACCAAAAAGAAGCATGTGAAAACACCTTGGGAATTAAAGATTCTCCTGAGTCAGGGGTACATGCATGGAGCAGCAGTGGTTCAAATTCCGAACGTGTCCCTCTCCTTGCAAGGACCTTGGGCAGGGTCTCTACCGCCCTGATCTGCCTCAGTTTCTCCCTTTAATTGTGGGGAGAAGGGTGGTGGTGACAGCACCCACTGCTCCTGGAGCTGTTGGGAGAATTCAGGGATGATGCATGCAAAGCATTCAGCACAGTGCCTGGCGCTCAGGAGGGGTTTCATTAATTCTTTAAAAAATAATTTATTTTTTTAATCATCAGTAAAAATAACACTGCATGAGAGAGAGAGAGTGGACCTTCAGCTCTGAAAACCCCTCAAATGTGTGCCCTGCGGCCTTTGTTGAAGAACGTTCCAGCAGGTGTGGAAGAAATTCCCACTGACCGCCCTACCGAGAACGCTAACCCGGACAGCACCAGCTGCAGAGGCAACCACTGAGCCCTCAGTGGGGCTGAGTAGCAGGACAAGGGGACTCATCATCATCTGAAACTGTCCCAGTGAAGCCACCTTGCCAAGAGGCCACTGGAGTGTTGGGGAGGGATGTGGGCCTTCCTGGGGCCGCGTTATCTGGCAAAGAGTAGCTGGTCCCCACCCCCACCTCTTCCCACCCATCCCACATGCACAGGCCCTGGTCCTGGGCACCTGGCCACTGTGGGCCTCCCTGTTCCTGCTCTCAGGGCTAGCCTGGGGTGCTTGGGTGATGGCTCAGTCGCAGCTGTGCACCCCACACCATGGAATCAGGCTCAGAGACACTTGGAGTGAGGTAAATGTGTTATGCCAGGATGCAGGGGACACCTCAGGGCTCTGAGGTGAACCTCAGAGGTAGATCCTCAGGTGAACCAGGACATCCAAAGGCATGGACACTGGGCATGGGCCAAGGGTCAGGCGGGTACAACCTCTTTCCCTCTGTTCCCCGCATCCCTGCTTGGTTCTCCCTCCTCTTCCCTCCCCTCCCAGACCCCTACCTTCCTCCCTTACCCTCCCAGGGTGATTAGTAGTCAAAATGTCCAAAGATGAGTTGGTTTCCTTGGGCAGCCATAACAAGTTACTACAAACTTGATGGTTAAAATCAATAGTAATTGATGCCCTCACAGTTATGGAGTCTGGAAGTCTGAAATCAAGGTGCCTACAGGGGTGGTTCCTCCTGGAGGGTCTGAAGGGTAATTCACTCTTCCCTTTCCTCCCAGTTTCTGGTGGCCAGTCCTGGGCATCCCTTGGCTTCAGAGCACATCACCTCGATCTGCTGCTGCTCTGCCTTCAAATGGCCTTCCCTTCTGTGTGTCAGATCTCCCTCCACAAGTCATCAGATTTAGCGCCCCGCCTAAGCTCAGGGTTATCTCATCTTTAGATCTTTAACATAATTACATTGACAAAAGCTCCTTTTCCACATAAGGTTCTGTTGGGGGTATGCTGCTTAACCCACTAAGCTCTCCTTTTTCTCTCCACTAGCCCAGTTTTTATTTCCACGCCCTTTCTCCACCCCTTCCTTCCTTTGCCTCTCCCTTCCCCTTCTCTCCCTCCTTGCTTCCCTCCACCACTCTCTCCCCACACCTACTGACCACGTCATGTAACTTTATGGAGCTGATATTCAGCAACAGCTAGTCTAGAATTTTTAATTAAAAATTCTTGGGAAAAAGGATTTGCCTGGGACAGCCTAGTCAGGTGGCCAATCAGATGTGGGCTGAGAGGCAAGGTTCATCACCAGATGGTTAGTTACCAGGTGCAGGCAGGATGACCTGGCCCCCATGAAAGGCTGTGGTGCCCTGATGGACCTGCCTCTAAATGGATCCAGTGTATGTGTCATCAGAACTGGCTGTCCAGTGCCTGTGGCTAATGGGGCATCAAAAGAACTTCAAGATCCCGCTCTCTTGTTTGGATTTAATAAATCCACTCTGTCTGGAAACCCACTCTTTCTGGGGTTATATTTTAAGGCCAGGAGGTGTAGCTTTTCTAACTTGCTTGACTTGAAGACTCATGTAGGGAAGGAAGACATTTTGCTAAAAATGTAGATGATCAGATGCCTTCTCTAGAATCTGCATTTTGACACTCTAGAAGATTCTTATAGTCAGTAAATTGTTGAAAATATCACCATAGGGTACAGTGTCTTTCCAATGTCAAAAATTCTCTTATTCCCCCAAAGTCTGTTCCCTAAGCACAAATTCCTTTGACCAACCGAAAGAGAAAATTTGGTGAAATTGTGCAATGCCAGACTGGGAGTGCGGCATCTGTGTAGTCAAGAACGCGGGCTTTAGTGCACAGACCTGAGCCTTCTGGCTGGTGACCCTGGGCTCTGTGACTGATCTAAGCCTCACAATCATCTGTAAAGTGGGGATAGTAATAGTCTCACTGGTTTGTTGTGAAGATTAAAGACAGGAGTAAACATAAGAGATTTTTTGAGCACTCCCTCTGTTGAATGCTCAAGCTGGACCTCTCCCAAAGCAGCCAGCACTGCAGGTGGAGGCTGTGGCAGAGAATGAAGGGCCTCATCCCTGGGGTTGGAGCAGTGACTACACCTGGCCAGGTAGCCAAATGAGATTTACCTGTACAGAATTGAGATTCTCTGAGGGAAGAGTGGGTGGCAAGGGATGAATACTGGCTTAGAAGAAACCATGCCTGCCACATCTTCAGGCATCTCAGGGTGCTTTGTTTATTTCTCCAGGCAAGAATACTGGAGTGGGTAGCCATTCTCTTCTCCAGGGGATCTTCCTGACCCAGGGATCGAACCCAGGTCTCCTGCATTACTGGCAGATTCTTTACCATCGGAGCCACCAGGGATGTCCTTTAATTTTTGTTTAAGATTCGCAAGTCGCGAGAGTAGCACAGTGAGCCCCATGGACCATGGCCCAGTTGCAACAACCATCTTTCGCCATTCTTATTTTGTTTCTTTCCCTTCCTCACCACCTTTGGCACCCACAACCTTGGAGTAGTATAAATCAGTTGTTCCACTTTTGTTTATTATTTCTTAACTATCTTTTGTTTCTTAGAGTACTTTTAGGTTCACGCTAAAATTGAAGGGAAAATGCAGAGACTTCCCTATAACCCCTGTCCCCTATATACATAACTTCCCCCACTATCAACAACCCCCACCTGAGGGGTACATTTGTACAATCAATGAAACTACATCCACATATCTTTATAACCCAGAGTCCATAGTTCACTAGGGTTCATTCTTAGTGTTGTGCACTCTGTGGGTTTGGACAACTGTATAGTGACATATAACTGTTCCCCTTTTAAATGCCAGAGTGTATATTTCTGACAGATACCACCTGCCGTGACATGAGCCTTCTGATGGGATGCTGCGGAAAGCACTGGGCACCACCTACAAAGGAGTATTGCCACAAATGCATACCCTGGGGGGCAGGGTATGTTCAAAATCACCACCTAGAAATAGTTAAATCTATAAGGGAGGACATTCTACAGGCCAGATAACTCAGTTTTCTTTTTAAACTAATGAATACCATAAAAAAGGAACAAAAACTGCTACAGATTAAAACAGTCTAATGAGACCTATCAACCAAATGTAATGTGGGGGTCAGGAGAAAAGTTAAGTTTTTATTGGGAATAACCCAATCATGAAGACAGAGGGATTGGGCATTAAATGATAATAGAGAATTATTGTTAGTCTGCAGGGGCGGGGGGAGTAGTTTATAATGGCATGGTAGTCATTATTATCATTTAGGTCCTCACCAGCGTTTCTGTTTCCACTCCAGTATTTCTGCCTAGGAAATCCCATGGACAGAGGAGCCTGGCAGCCTGTGGTCCATGGCGTAGAAAAAGAGTTGGACATGACTGAGCAACTAAACGACAATGATAACAACAACCAAAAAAGCATTTCTTTTGACCTCAACACACAGGACAGACTCAGAAGCAACCCAAGATCTTGGTCCCAGTGCAGGCTCCACCAGTACACCACTGGTTTTCAGGTATTGTACTCGGCATGGCTCAGCCGCAGCATCTTCATCTGCAAAATGTGCAGGATGGAAGAGGTTTCAGCTGCAGCTTCCCACCTCCTACCTCCAGCACCCTGACAATGTTAGTTCCAGGGTCATCTCTACCCTTCTCCATGCTGACACCCTCCTGAAATCCAAGAGGTATAGTACGGGGACCTGATGGTTTAGACAAACCATGCTTCTGTGTATGTATCACACTAACTTCACTGATTCCAGAGACAATATTATTGATTACCATTTAGCTTGTGGGCCACTCTGAGATTCTTATCTCCACTCACCCTAAGAGCCTGCCTTGGCTCAGCCTCCATCCAGGGAATGACACTATTAAGTGCCTTTCTGATTCCCGTCTCCTTGTTTTTCTACTTTGTCAAGATTATTTTAGCTAATAAGGCCCATGTATCATTTATTATTCAAATAGCTGTGATCACTCTAACTCAAGATGGGTAGATCCCAAACTGGCTCTGGTAACCACAGACTCACAATAATAAAAATGCCTTCCAATTCCACACAGTAGCTCAAACTTTTAAAGTGCATTTGTGTGGATTATGGCCTCCTTTTAACATCATAGTCACCCTAGATTAGGGCTAACAGGCCTAATCTTATCCCCATTTCACAGACTGAGTAGTTGAGGTTATAAGGAAGTGAAATGAGAATTCAAGACTTAGGAGCCTGACTTCCAAGCCCAGTTTCTACTATATCTTTATGACCTTGGGCAGTGCTGGGGCCCCACCAGGCTACAGTTAAGTTGACTGCACATCGGAATTATCCAGGACAATCCCAATTTGCACCTGTTAAGCTGTGTAATTATCATTTCACTCTAAAAATGTGTTCCAGCTTGAATGATAAATTATACAGTTCAAAAGCCCTAGAACGTGAGGAGCATGGACCAAACCATCAGGTTTCAATCTTGGTTGCACAACAGAATCACTGAGGGAGATTATTTAAGCTTCCAAAGCTCAGACACTGCCCAAACCAAATAGATCAGAATATTTGCAGGGGTGGGACCAGGCATTGTATTTGGTTGGAGCTTCTTAGGTGATTCTAAGTGCAGTCAGGGCTGCGACCAGTGACAGATGCTCTCATTCTGCACCAGCATCACCTGGGAGCTTGTTCCACTGAGGATGCACTCATTCCATGTGAGCCCTACTGACTGAATCAGAACTGCATTTGCTCAATATCCCCCCAGGGATCCACCTGCAAGTCAAGTTTGTGAAGTTGACTGCTTCTAAATCACTTGGCCAATATCACTTGGCTGATGAGAGCCCCAGCAGGGCCTCCCAGTCTTGTGTTGCCTCAGTAGGTCCCCACGGTGGATGTCCTAGCTAACCATGCAGGCTAACACTTGGAGATACCATAATGTAGGCTGAAACAGGGGACTAGGTGTGATAAAGGGATAAAAAAGGCTGCCTCATATATGCAGAGTACATCATGAGAAATGCTGGGCTGGTAGAAGCACAAGCTGAAATCAAGATTGACAGGAGTCATGTAAGAATCGAATCGCCAGTCTATGTCTGACTCAGGATACAGTACGCTTGGGGCTGGTGCATGGGGATGACCCAGAGAGATGTTATGGGGAGGGAGGTGGGAGGGGGCTTCATGTTTGGGAACACATGTAAGAATTAAAGATTTTAAAATTTAAAAAAAAAAAATTAAAAAAAAAAAAGATTGACAGGAGAAATATCAATAACCTCAGATATGCAGATGACACCACCCTTATGGCAGAAAGTGAAGAAGAACTAAAGAGCCTCTTGATGAAAGTGAAAGAGGAGAGTGAAAAAGTTGGCTTAAAGCTCAACATTCAGAAAACAAAGATCATGGGATCTGGTCCCATCACTTCATGGGAAATAGATGGGGAAACAGTGGAAACAGTGACTGACTTATTTTTCTGGGCTCCAAAATCACTGCAGGTGGTGATTGCAGCCATGAAATTAAAAGACGCTTACTCCTTGGATGGAAAGTTATGACCAACCTAGACAGCATATTCAAAAGCAGAGACATTACTTTGTCAACAAAGTTCCATAGTCAAGGCTATGGTTTTTCCAGTGGTCATGTATGGATGTGAGAGTTGGACCATAAAGAAAGCTGAGCGCCGAAGAATTGATGCTTTTGGACTGTGGTGTTGGAGAAGACTCTTGAGAGTCCCTTAGACTGCAAGGAGATCCAACCAGTCCATCCTAAAGGAGATCAGTCCTGAGTATTCATTAGGAGGACTGATGCTGAAGCTGAAACTCCAATACTTAGGCCACCTGATGCGAAGAGCTGACTCATTGGAAAAGACCTTGATGCTGGGAAAGATTGAGGGCAGGAGGAGAAGGGGACGACAGAGGATGAGATGGTTGGATGGCATCTCTGACTCTATGGACCTGAGTTTGGATAAACCCTGGGAGTTGGTGATGGCCAGGGAGGCCTGGCATGCTGCGGTTCATGGGGTCGCAAAGAGTAGGAAACGACTGAGCGACTGAACTGAACTGAACATACACTCTTCACAAGGTACATGAAAATAAAAACAACATTGATCAGTTTAACAACATTTGACCATATTTGGCAGTTCATGAGTGTGTTTTCTCAGCTGTTCAGTAATGTCTGACTTTTTGCAACTCCATGGACTGTAGCCTGCCAGGCTCCTCTGTGCATGGGATTTCTCAGGTAAGAATACTGGAGTTGGTTGCCATTTCCTACTCAAGGGGATCTTCCTGACTTAGGGCACAAACAAGGTCACTTTCAATCTTATTATACACATCGTTGGTCCTAAGCTCCCACCTGTCTAACTAGCAGCATACTCACTGCCTCTCTCTCTCCTTTGCCCTCCCTGTACCCCTGTTTTACAAAAACTGCTGGTCCTTACCTCTCCAGAGGGATCAAACCTGTTCCCAGGAATGGAGAAACTGATGGGTTGACTCAGAGCCCAGTTTAGGGTTGCTTTCCCTCTCAAAGTTGATGGAGGAAGTCCATCCTGCCCAAAGTGTTACATCTGACTGCTGCCCAGAGAGAGCCCCTGATGATCCAGGTGCCTGGTCCAGCCTCCCAGAGTCTTACAAGGGAATATCACAGTCTCTGTGCAGCCACCTTTGACTACAGCACCCCAAGCAGGGTTCTGTATTGATGGAACTGAACCTTAAACTTAGAGTAGCTGACAAGAAGGAGCTCTTATCCCAAGATGAGCTCCCCTAGCTGGGGGGCGGGGGAGGGGGGGGTAGTCACTGGTATCTATCCTGGTAGCTGACCTGAGATGACACCGATGCCATCAACACAAGAGTTTAGCATTGCTCAACCTCATGAGGGTTCCCTGGTTCTCTCAAGAGGTTTCATGGCCTTCATGCAAATTTGCCTACCCTGTCCCAGAGCTTAGTATACCAGGAGGCACAGAAGGGGACAGATGGGGATTATCAGCCATACAAAGGCCTGGTGTGCCTCTGGCAGGGCCAAGGAGCCCCCATCTTCTGTTTCTCAGAGAGTCCTTGTAGCTTTCTTCTAGACCCATGCATTGTTGGCAACTTGAAAAGTCACCCCCTGTTCCAAAACTAACTACAGAGTTTTGAGGTAGCCGTACTCCATGCCAGCATCATGCTGGTCAAACTGCAGGCTTTATCTCTCTGCCCACAGCCTCCCCAACTGCCCATTTCACTCAGAGTAAAACCCAAGGCCTACAGGCTCCCAAGAAATCTGCCCTGTGGCCACTTTCTCTCTGCCTGCATCTCTTGAGGCTCTTCCTCCTCCCTACCCTACCTCTGTCCCCTCCACACAAGGTATACTAGCTCCTCTGACATACAAGGCACATTCTTATCCCAGAGTCTTTGCCCTGCCTATTCCCCTGTTCTGGTGCTTTACCCCCAGACACCAGCAAGACTAACTCCCACCTCCGTCAAGTCTTGCCTCAAATATTGTCTTCTCTTTGAGACCTATGGTAGCAGCTTTGTTTAAAATTACAACCAGGAACCATGCTGCCAGCTCCCTCTCCACCCACCTTATCTTGTTCTGTTTTTTTGCAACTGAATTTGCCTTCTACCACACCACATACTTTTCCTCTTTATTCCTTATTGTCCATCTCCCTCTGGTAGAATATAAACGTTGGAGCAAAACAGACAACTTTCCTCTTCCATTTGCTCATGGGTATGTCCCTAGTGCCTAGAACAGTGCCTGCAGCACGGAGGCCCTCAGTAAATATTCACAGAATGAATGAATGAATGAATGAATTTTTAAGATGTCTGGAGGTTGGTAGAATTATAGTACCCATTTTACAGACAAAGAACTGCAACTCAGAGGCAGGTGGTCATGCAAGAGTCAGTTATTAGCACCAGGGCACACAGGCTTTAGAGTCAATCACTGGGTTTGTTCAAAGGATCCCACAATGCCACCCCAGGGCATATTAGAAAACTCTAATTCAAAAAAGATACGTGCACCCCAATGTTCACAGCAGCACTATTTACAATAGCCAAGACATTGAAGCAATCTAAATGTCCATTGACAGATGAATAGATAAAGAAGATGTGGTGTACTATACAATGGAGTGCGATTCAGCCACTAACAGAATGAAATCATGCCATTTGCAGTAACATGTATGAATCTAGAGATTACCATACTAGGTGAGGTAAGTCCGAGAAAAACAAATATCATATGACGTCAGTTACATGTGGAACCTAAAATATGACACAAATGAACTTATCTACAAAACAGAAACACACTCACAGACATCAAAAACAAACTTATGGTCATCGAAGGGGAAAGAGGGGAGAGAGAAATTAGGAGGATGAGACTAACAGATACATACTGCTAAATATAAAACAGGTAAACAACAAGGACCTACTGTATAGCACAGGGGACTAAACTCAAAGATCTTGTAATAACTTATCAGGGAAAAGAATCTGAAAAGGAATATGTATACTGAACTGGATCACTTTGCTGTACACTCAAAACTAACACATTTTAAATTAACTATATTTCAATTACTTAAAAAAAGGATCTCAGTGCACACAAAAATATGGACACTTTAGGTACAGTTGAGGAATAAGAATTTAATTTTGTTTTATTTTTAGGAGAAAAATTCTGGAAGTAGTAGAGTGGAAATGAGAAGGATATAAGACAACTTTGGTCACCTAAGAATGTGGGTACACGTTATGATTCTGTTCCTTAAAAACAGATTTGGAATCTGTACCCCAAGCTGCTAGAGAAAAAGAAGACCAGACTGATCCTTCCTTTCCAGAGACTTCAAAGTATTAACCTGTCTATTGGATGGAGATAGTGTCACTTGAGGTCAGCTACTAGGAAAAATTCCAAGATGTGCTGTAAGAAACTACCTTAACACAGGGGTTGAAACAATAAGCCTTTCCTACTGCTCTCTGGGCTGTTTGTCAAACTAGGTGTGTCCACTGATCTGGGCCTGGCTCAGCTGATCTCCTCTGGGCTCACCAAGGCAGCCAGAGTCCCAGGTGGGGTGCTGGGGCTGTCTAGCCTACCATGGTCTCAGTCACATGTCTGGAAGGCTGTTGGATGGGGCGATGGAGAGGCTGGGGTATTGTGTCCCTTATCACCCAGCAGGCTAGCTCTGGCTTGCCCATGCAGCAGCTGCAGCACAGTTCCAAGAGAGCAGTGGAAGCATGCCAGGCTGCCTGAGTTGATGCACAGTCAGCCACAGTCAATCGGCTGCATGTTATTAGTTGGGAGGCCAGCACAGATTCAAGGGGGTGGGGAAATACATCCTACACCTTGGTAGGATTTACTGCAAGGATTTGGTGCAAGGAAAGAGGCATTGTGGTCATTTCTGAGACACAAACAAAAAAACAGGTTGACTTAGGGTGATAGATACACAGAATATAAAGCTATAGGCCAAGTGATAGATAAATAATGAGGGTTAGAAAGATGAAGTGGGCAGAGGAGAGAGTCCTATGCCAGAAAACTAATTTATCTTTTGAACACATATTCACTGTGCATCTGCTATAGGCCAAGCACTGTGCTGGTCCTGGGGATGAGAGTGGAGATGGATCTGGAACCACTCCCCCTGGGGGACATTTTAGAGCAGGAGACAGATCAGGGAGGCCACCTTTTAATTCACCATGATCAGTGCAAGGGACCTGTGGTCATCTGTGGGAACTCACAGGAGGGGAGCCTAACCTGTCTGGGTCAGGGAATGAAACACAGACGCCTTCAGGGAATAAACTCTGAAACCCAAAACAAGGTTCATGGCACTAATGATGCCACAGAGAGGTGCAAAAGAGAGAAGAACACTAGAGGCAGGGGACTGGCATGTGCAGAACCCCAGATACAATGGTATGTGCAGAACTCCAGACACAAGAAAAGGTGAGACTATGGGACTTCCCTGGCAGTCCAGTGGTTAAGATTTTGCCTTCCAATGCAGGGTGTGCAGGTTCTACCCCTAGTCAAGAAGCTAAGATTCCACATGCCTCATGGCCAAAGAAACAAAACATAAAACAGAAGCAATATTGTAACAAATTCAATAAAGACTTTTAAAATGGTCCATGTCAAAAAAGGCTTGAAAAAAAAAAAAGAGGGTAGAGACTTGTGGATTCAGTATAGCTGGAGGGAAGGAAGATGGGAGTTGAGGGCATGAATGGAGATGCAAGAGAAACTGGGGAACTGAGTCTTCACATGGAAAGATCCGATCAGTATTTAGAAAGACCACTTGCCCTATGAGCATGAAAGATGAACTTTTTTTGGGGGGCGGGGGGCGTTAGGAGTGCAGTGGAGGAGGAAAACAAGATGAGAAGTCCAGTTAGGCTGCTCCAGCAATCCAAGGATGAAAAAGAGACAGAGTAGAGAAAGATTTCAAAACAAAAACCTTCAGGATTGGGTCCTTGCCACAAGGAGACAGAAAAATTTAGAATGTTGTCTGGGAAATCTGGCTTCAGCCAGTTAAATAGATGGAGGCACTATTCAACAAGATAGAAAATCTTGGCTAAAGGAAGTCCTCTTAATTGAGCACAAAATTTGATTCTAAGCTTCCCAGGAGCAAAGGCAAAGAAAAACCAAAATAAATGACCTCATCTCACTGCTCCAACATCCAGCATCAACAGGATGCAGAGCTGTGCAGCATCGAAACCAAATTTTCTCATCAGGTATACGAGGGGATTCCACCGAGGGAATCTTCATGGAAAGGACCACAAACCAAAGACAGACAATAGTTTTATAAAAGAAGCAGAAATGTTCTTGCAGGACTGTTCTGTGTATTGACCTCTGATAAGAGCTGAGAATATGATATTAAATCACAGCTGTGTAGTCATTTGTGCAAGGAAGTCTGTATAATGGCCTTGGGATCTCTCATTTGCTGAAGAGCTTTGAGTTCTTGGTATCTACAGAAGTGAGGGGTTGGATACAAATGGAAGGAACTTGCACTGATAAATACATTTTATTTTATAAACTTGAAACTAAGAGTTCATGACCTTAGTGTATAAGTTAGTGCCAAGATAATTTTAAAGGAGAAAAATACAAAAGCTCCAATTCCAGCAAACACCGTTAACAACATAATCAAGTAACTTAGAGTTTCATTTTTAAATGTTGAAACAGAATCCATTGTGGGGTTTCTTTTAATTACATTTCTTCCTGATTAACCTGGGTTTATTATAGAAATTTGGAAAATTCAGAGAAGCAGAAACGGAAAAACCTCAAGTCACCTCTAATCTGAGCAAAGATGACCGACTACTGTTAATATTGCAGTGTATTTATCTTTTCAGTTGTTTTTCTAGGTCTACAAACAAGTAAACATTTTTTTTTTTAAAGTTGGGATAAGGCTGGATCAATTGTTTCACCTCCTGCTTTTTCTCAGTCACATTTGCCAATGACAAATAGAAAAGGAATTTACTTTCTCATGACCTCTCTGGATTTCTCAAAATGTATGTCTTTTGTCACTTGTGCAGACTTTCTGTAGTCTCTCTGCTGGTTCTCACTAGCTTCCTAAAAAAAGAGAACTTGATTTTTTCTTGCCAAGGACTTAATTGTGTCATTTATAATAGAAATCTCAGGGCTTGGCATTTTAGCAGAGGGAGAGAGAAATATGCTTAACGCCATGTGCTTCACAGAAAGCACTAGAATAATTAGCCACCCAAGGCCACTTCTGAACAGGTTGTGGGCTTGTGGCCTCCTCTGCTGGGTAACTTCCCTGAGGAAAATTCTCCCCCGGTAACTACTCCACAGGGATATAACCTCCATTCTTACTCTTTCCTGCAATGTCACTACCGTAGATGGTAAAAATGGCCACAGTACTTTATTATTTCTCCCATCAAGAGAGAAAGCCTATCTCCTTGCCCTAGGAATCAGAGTTTGTGATTTGCTTTGGCCAATGGAAGTGGCATGTGTGACAGTGGGTCAGTTCTGAGCCACAGACTTAAGACACCTTGCAACTTCTTCTCCTGTTGTTCCCTGCCATCAACACGCAAACAAGCCTGGGCTAGCCTGTTGGGTGATGAAAAAACACATGGAGAAAGGCTCCAGGTATTCCAGCCAACACCATTATAAACCAGCAACCCCAGCAGATCATGGTGAGACTGGCTGAAATCAGCTGAGTCCAGTCCAGTTCAGAAGAACTGAAATTGATGAGATAAAGTTGAGAACTAGGGGACTTCCTTGGTCATCCAGTGGTTAGGACTCGGTGCTTCCATTGTAGGGGACGTGGGTTTGATCCCAGGTTGGGGAACCAAGATCCCTGAAAACTAAATAGTTGTTTTGAGTTAGAAAGCCTTGGGGTTGTTTGTTATATAGAAAAAGGCAACTGATATAGTCACTGAGCATATGTGAAATAGATTTAAGCACATTATTGAGTATAAGAATTCAAGAGTTCCAATGTTACACTGATGAGACTAGATAAGTCTCAGAAAAGCAGCTTCCACGTGTGTTTTGATCCCTGTGGCAGGTCCATATCTAACATGCTGGGCACACAGCAAATGGTGCCTAAATGATAGTAATGGCATTTATTGAATGCTTCCTATGTACCCAGCTCTATGAAACATGCTTTTATGTTGATTATATTATTTTGTGCTAGAAATAACACCTTCCCACACCCCCAAAAAAGATGTCTGCATCCTCATCCTTAGAACCTATGGCTTTGTTTCCTTAAACAACAAAAGTGACTTTGAAGATATGGTTAAGGATCTAGAGATGGAGAGATTATCCCAGATTATCTAGGTAGGTCCTATATGATCACAAGGGCCTTCAAATAAGGAAGCAAGTCAGAGGAAGAAGTGACCATGGAACTAGAGGTTGGAGTGAAGCCCTTTGAAGATGAAGGAAGCAGAGAAAGGTTCTAAAGCAGGCGATACAAGGAGGACACCCTAGGGAGAGGGGTTGGAGAGAGGTGAAATGCTGGGAGACAAGAGCGGGGAGAAGGGTGGGGCTGAATGTTCAAGGCTCTGTGAACTTTGTTAAGAGCACTCACTGGGAGGCAGGGCAAAGACTACATATATTTAGGTGGGATGTCAAACAGACTCCATTGAGCATAAACAGCTCTGGGCCCTCTGAAAGGACCACAGCTTGGCTTGGTCTCAAATGGCCTGGGGACTGTGGAATCCTTCTGACCCTGTCCAGAGGATTGGCTGGAGGGAAATAAAAGGCTTTTCTTGGAGAATTTTGTTATCGTGTCTGACTCCCGTAATTTTACCCATCATGCTCCTCTATCCATGGGATTTTCCAGGCAAGAGTACTGGAGTGGGTTCCATTTCCTTCTCCAGGGCATCTTCCCAATCCAGGGATTGAACCCTCAGCTCCTGCTGAGTCTCCTGCATTGCCGGCAGATTCTTTTACCACTGAGCCACCAGAGAAAACCCCATTGGAGAACTTAAGTTCACTCATTCAGGAGTGGCTTACTGGGTTAATGGTGTATCCCAGCGAGAAATCAAGGGAAACAGTCTTTTAACTCAGCTATCTATTGCTGCCTAACAATTAATCCTCCAATTTAGAAATTTCCAACAATGAACACTTACTATCTCACAGTTTCAGTAGGTCAGGATCTTAGGAGCTGCTTAGCTCAGTGCTTCTAGCTTGGGTCTCATTTAAGGTTGCAAGCAAGATGTTAGATGGGGGCTTTCCTGGTGGTCCAGTGGTTGAGAATCTGCCTTGCAGTGCAAGGGACACCGGTTCGATCCCTGATCCGGGAAGATCCCACATGCCTTGGGGCAGCTGAGCTGATGGGCCACAACTAATGAGCCCGCACTCTGGACCCTGTGAGCCACAACTACTGAAGCCCGTGTATTCTAGAGCCTGCGCTCCACAACAAGAAAGGTCACTGCAATGAGAAGCCTGTGTACTGCAACTAGAGAACAGTCCCCACTCACTGAAACTAGAGAAAGCCTGCTTGCAGCAAGAAGATCCAGCACAGTCAAAAATTAAAAAAAAAAAAAGTTAGCTGGGCTTTACTATGTGAAGAATTGGCCAGGACCTCCTGATGACTCACTCATGTGTGGCTCTTGGCTCACTGCCTCAGTTTCTCACCCCATTGGCCTCTCCACGTAGGGCTGCTTGAGTGAACTCACAACATGGCAGCTAGCTTCTCTCAGTGCGGGTGATTGGAAAACAAGGAAGAGGCCATGGTGCCTCCTATGCCCTAATACTGTATGTCATCCAGTATCACACCTGCCACATTCTATATGAACAGAATGAGTCTCTAAAGTCCAGCTTACACATAAGGAAGAAGAATTAGACTCCATCTATTTTTAATACTTTCTCTTACTTAGTTATTTAGGTTGCACCTCGTGGCATGTGGGATCCTAATTCCCCCACCAGCAATAGAACCTTCGCCCCCTGCACTGGAAGGCAAAGTGTCAACCACTGGATCACCAAGGAAGTCCCCTAGGCTCCCTCTACTGAGAGGAGAAATATTAAAATATATTAGACATATTTTAAAACCACTATAAGCAAATCTATAGTAGTGGTTTTAGGAATGTTATTTGGTAGGACAGTCTAGGCAGGAACAATATGTCCAGGTTAATGGTTTTCAGATTTGGGTGTGAATACAAACCACATAGGGGTGCTTTTTAAGAGTTAAGATTCCTTCCCATACCCACCTCCAAGATAGTATACACTGGGAGCTGGGACCCAGAAACTGGCATTTTTTGATAAGTCCCTCAGAGTATTTTAATGTAGGTGATTGGGGTCCGGGAATCTCCATTTGATAAGTCTCCCAGAATTATTCTGACACTGGTAGTCTGTAAAAACAATGCCATTGGAATTGGTGATAATTGCCCAGTAGGGTCAGAAATTTCAGTACAGTTGGGAGTAGCCATGTGGATAGACGGGTCAAAGGCTAAAGGGGAATGGAGGAGCCCTTGGACCCAACTCTCTGTGCACATGCCCCTGATAGAGCAATCACAACCTATTGCCCACTCTCCTGGACAGAGTCCTGGAAGCTTCCTGGTCCAGCACTCCAGCCAGCCACCTTCTATCACTCAGAGTTGCCGCAAGACTTGAAGCTTCTTTGCCATCCTTGTCCAGGAATCTGTCTGGTTCAGAAACTCCTGGCGAGAAAGCTATTTCCTCTGTGTGCTTGGGGAAGGAGCAGAGTTATTATGTATTGTACAGTTGAATGGGGATGATGGTTGGGAGGGTCTGGGACCTCAGTGGGCAGGAGTGGCACTTGACCAGCACTTAGCCCTGGGAACCTGTAGTCTGAGTCAAATGCTGGAACACTCAGCACAGAAGCGATGCTCCCCTCGATGAGGAACAGGGTGTATGAGGTGGCCCCCGAGGCGGCTCTTTGTCTAGTGCTGTCTGGTTCTTCACCCATGTTGTCAGGAAACTTGCCAGGAGCCCCTGTGAGTTTGTAGCCATTGTCTGGGCCCCTCTTGCCCTCTTTTTATGGGATGGTTTATGCCTGCTTCTTGGCCCCAGGAGTTGCTAAGCAGCTGCTGGAGCCTTTCTGTTTTAAGCTGGGCCACTATTGTCTCTCTCTTTATTCTCATAAGGAGCCGTGACCCAGGTGGCTACAAAACTGCCGTGAGAGTCTGCGGTGTTATTGGCTCATAAAAGGGCAAGGAGCACACAGAGCCACACAGAGTGTGAGGAGCAGGTGATGTGTTAGACCCTGTCATCAACACTGTGGCAAAGCCTCCTGCAAGTTCACCTCCAGCCCTCAGGGATCCGACCTCTCACAGACTCTGGCCTTGGGCACTTTCGACCCCAGGTCTTTGTGGTTGTTGTGTGCCGGGGGATTTTTTAACCCAATTTTCAGAATCAGAGAAACCATTCCCCAAGAGAATGACTTGACATGGCAATAGCTTGAACCCCTGAAACACCTACCCTCCCCAATTCTTCTTCCCCTCTGCTGCTTATAATCCACTGATCCATTTCTAAGGCAAATGTAACTATATAGTTTTCTCCACCCCTCCTCCCACGTTCAATCATGCTCTGTTTAAAAAAAAAAAGAAAGGTTAGAAAATAGAGATATGGAAAAAATTCACCCTGCACCCAAAGATAATGACTATTAACATCCTGAAATATTTCTTCTAGATGCTTTCTCTTTCTCCACAAGTATATATTTGTGAGTGTGTGTGTGTGCATATAGTTGATCCTTGAATAACACAGAGTTAAGGACACTGACCTCCTGTACCGTTGAACATCTTTGTCCTGCCGTCTCTGCCTCAAAAACAAAGGAATTTATAAATGACTCACCCAAGGGCAGGAAGCTGAAACAGTTTGGATGGGATCAGGACTCGAACTCTAGTTCTTCTGACTCCACATATTGTGATCGCTAACTGAATACAAACTTTTCCCGACATTTAACTTAAGGATCTCTAAGATGAAAATATAGATACTATATTTATTGAAAAAAATTCATGTATGGATGAACTCTTGTGTAAGTGGAATTTCAAAGTTCAAACCTGTGTTGTTCAAGGGTAAACTACCAACAATTTGAGTAGGATAATTCTTTGTTGTGATGTTCAGCAGTATCCCTGACTTCTACATTTGTGATAACCAAATATATTTGTTGGCATTGCCAAATGTACCCTGAGGGGCAAAATCACCCTCAGTTTAAAATCACTGATCACACATATGCACATTTACAAAATGGAATCATATTGCATTGTTATATTGCAAATAACAGCCTTGTCTTTTTTTTTTCAACAAGTTATTATGTCATGAACTTGTTTCATGTCAACTATTAAAAACCTACTGTATTACTTGCAGTGTCTGAAGAACTGTCCATCAGTTGGACTCATGTGAAGTAATTTATGTCATCAATTCCCCATTATTGGATCTTCTGTGTAAAACTGAAATTATATGGCACACTCTGCACAATAAACTGCTTTTTAAATTTAAGATGTCATCAACATCTATCCACATCATAGCTGTGGGGTGTTGACCAAATTATCCCACCTCTCTAAACTCCACTTGCTCATCTGTAGAATGGGGATGTTCTAGGAGAATGACATACCAGAATGGGTGCCTGTGCCCAGCACAGAGAGTACTCTTAAGAGAGGACCAGAGCTTTCATTCGAGTCCTTGCTATGATCACCATGTCCTGGGTTTTAAATGGCTTTTAGTGGCCATCCTCCATAGGGAAATACCATACATTAGTAAATTGCCTCTGAGGATGGACTTTGGGGGGGTTTCTTAATTTCCATACTTATCAATGACCCTGTTGTTAATACAATCATAGATAGCTTCTCCTGATGCTTTGAGAAATCAGTGAAAGAGAAGAAGCTGATCCACCTGTGCTAACCTGGGATGAGTGAAGCAGAAGACTCATCATATTCCTCATGGCCCAGTTCTAGAAACATTAGTAAATGCTACGGTTCTACACACCCTGTACCCTCAGGCCCTGCCAAGCACTAATTACCTGGTCCTGAGTCAAGATGCTAACCACAGGGCATGGCTCCCAAACTAAAGCCTGGATGGTTTTATTCTGCTTTTATGTTGAGCCCGAGTACTTCATCTTGCCTAAAGACCACCCCAGGGTGGTCTCCAAACACCATGAGATTCCCTTTCTATTCTTCTCTATTTAAGCTATGAGTGTGCAGTGTGTGATATATACAACACATGTATGCGTATGTATGTGTGTGTGAAAATGTATTTGTACCATTTAAAGGGCAATAACAAAATAAATCCCCCTATATCTACCATCCAGATCAAGAAACAGAACACTTAATACCAAGAAGCACCCACCCGCATACTTGCCTCTGCTTTAGGGAGCTTTCCTCACAGCTGTGGAGTAGGAGGAGGAGGGCCCTTGGAAACAGCGGTCAGCAAAACAGATACCACCAGGGTTCTGCTTGCTTGCCCCTGAGCTCTGTGGCCCTGGTAGCTGGTTATCTCTGAGAGCTTCAGTTCCTCATCTCTGAATGGCACATTGTTTTGCAGAATAAATGAGATGCTCCTTTGAATAAACACCAAGTCTCATGTCTGCATCCGAGGAGGTGCCAAAGCACAGAAGCTGTTGTTTTTATCGTGGCAGAGCATTTCTGGACAAGGAAATCAGAGATGCAGTGCCCACCTGGCTCTGCCAGCTCTGAGCTGTGTGATTCCAGGCAGGGCAAGTCCTGGGTCTCAGTTTCCTCAGGAGGTAAAGATAGCAGCCTCACTAGAAAATTTCAACCCTCCTTTCTTCCCAGCCCTGGCCTTTTGGAATTCTACTAATTCTTAAGCTATGGAGAATGGGGGTAGGATGAAGCACAAACTTAATACAAAGCCTCAGTAGATCCACGGCTAGATCTTAGAAAATGATGGTATGACTGGCTCAAGGTCACATGACCAGGAGGTCATACTCTGGTTAGCAGTGATGATATCTTAAGCACTTGTGGGAGATTTGTGCTTGAGAAACACGTTGACTCTGTTTAATGTGGTGATGACACATGTGGGCATCCTCCAGTTAATGCCCAGGCACGTGTTCCTTTAGTAACAGCCTTGCCTCCTGCTCTTCCGCTCGCTTCCTTTGTGCTCACATCCTGGTCCTTTTGTACTTTCTAGGTCTTCTGAGGGCTGTTTGGTTTCTCAGTGTCAGACTTCAGGTAGTGCATGTGCCTCTCCCTCCATTGGAGGGAATTCTCTTTCAGCTGCAACTCTCTGAGCTCATCCACCCTCTTCTACAATAACCGTGGCTCTCATTCACCCATGAACTGAGAACTTATCTGCTCTCTCACTCCTCTAGACTTAATTACCCACCATCCTAAGGTGAAGTGGCCTTCAGAGGCAAGTAACTCCCAGGTATAGTAACCATCTGCCAAGGGCCAGAAAACAACACTGCTAAGACCAGGGCTCCGAAGGAAGAGTCTACAGGCCCGATAAGGTCTTCCTGGGGCCCCAGTGATGACATCTATTTGTCCCCAGGCCTCTTTCTTCTGGAAATCCCAGGAGCTCTTCTCCTCTCTGTCCCAGACACGAATCCCTCCTGTCAGGGAGAAAGACAACGCATTGAAAATCTCCCTGTAAGAGGCAACAACCACAACACATCCTGCAAAATCCTCGCGCAGTCCTGACTGCTGCTCTAAATAGTGGTACTAAGGCAGAGAGAAGGAGTAATTTCTTTACTCCCAAAGAAGGGCTATTTTTATGACATCCCAGGAAAAGAAAAATTAGGGCTCCACTCACTGCTTCTGACTGCTTCTGGGTCTGACAGACCAAAAAGGAAACGTTTCCTGTTGACAAGAATTTTCAAGTTTCTCCCACTGGCCATGTTTACTTTTTCCTGACTTTTGTTGAAATCTCTGCTCTGGATCTCTCCCTGTGGAGGACAGAGACTTGCAGTGCGAACTCACAGTTATTTTTTAACCACACACTTCTGTGAGGGTGCTTGACCTCCAACCCTTCACAAGTGTGCTGTCAGTTTCCGGTCATGGCATCACATTGATTTTGGCTACCACCAAGGGTCTCTGCTTTCCTCCCAGTTATACCCGTTAAGTCTGGGAGGGATTTTACACAAAGGCTATAACAATACAAGAAGTCTTAGATGTGTGCATATAAAGTCAGGGAAAGAATAAAACATTATTTACTTTCCCCAGCAAGTCATTCTTTGGCAGGAAACTGGGCTCTGGGAACCTCTTAGCACTCTGGTCTCGCTCGATTCTCCACCTCCCACTGGCCTCTGCTTTCAGTCCTGCCAAGGTCTCTACACCCTTCTGCTCTTCTTCCTCTCTGGGTCCTGGTTCCATAATAAAGTAGTAGCAGCAGTTGCGTCCTTTAGAGTCCTCTGGGGAAAACAGCTAGATGACAGAAACACTCCTTTCTTTGACAAGACTGTGGTGCATTACTGTGCAAACAGAGACTCTGTAGTCTCCTTTCCTGGGTAGTGTATCAGTAGAAAAGGAACTAGGGGAACAGAGAATCTCATCTTCCCCTGATGCTGCTGACGCTGCTTCTGCACTGTTCCATGCAACCTGGAGCTGAAGAGTGGGACATCGTGGCATGAAGCAGATGCAGTTTGCCCCACGATCACAGAAGAGTAATGGCATTATGTTAAACCAGTGCTAATGGAAGACAGGGTTTATGGTATCTAGGAAAGTGATTGTCTGATGAGCACAAAGATGAGCAAGCTTACAGTGGGAAACACCTCTCAGACTTGATGTGTGCTACAAGGTAACAGAGTGAGTGTGTAACTGCAGATGTATTTATAAGTACTCTGGGCACTGTAGGGTATAATCATGGTTCGCCAGTTGGGCCACAGCTTTATAAAGGAGGTGATTTGGGAAAACTGGGGAAATTTGAATACTGCATGAGTATTTGAGTTGCTGCATGTTACATAGTATTGTATCAGTGTTAAGTTCCTTGGGTGAGATCGTGGAATATCTGGCTATGCAGGAGAATATCCCTTGTTCTTGTTGGCATGTGCTAAAGGATTTACAGGTGAAATTACATCAAGTTCTTCAACTTACTTTCAGATGGTTCAGACAATAAATAAATAAATATGAACAAACATACATACATATTCACATAAAATGTATCAGGAATTTTACAAGAGAAAGTCATGTTTGTCTTATGTTTCCCACTGAAGAGTCTAAATATACACATATTTTGTCCTGAGTGTATTATAAAATATAATAGAAGTATAATCATATAATATATAGCAGATGTATATGTATATAAAAATATATGTACTGAGGAAGAGGGAAAAGAAGAGAGAAAGCAACCGTGGGAACTCATTATCAAGTGGTGAAACTGGCTGAAAGGGTATATGCTGCTGCTGCTAAGTCGCTTCAGTCGTGTCCGACTCTGTGCGACCCCATAGATGGCAGCCCACTAGGCTCCGCCATCCCTGGGATTCTCCAACCAAGAACACTGGAATGAGTTGCCATTTCCTTCTCCGTTGTTTCAATTTTCCATTGGTCGGAAATTTTTCTAAATAAAACATTGGTAGAGGAAGTACACTATCTCAACCAGTGAAGTAATCATCACTGGGAGGCAAGACGCTGTCCATCTGTCTTAATTTGGGTTTCCCCAGAAGCAGATGCTTTGAAAAAGGTTTAAGTGCAAGTCATTTATTTGTGGAAGTGATCCTGGGAAACACCAGTGGGGAAGTGAGAGGAGGGGAGGATGTCATTAAAGAGGACATTTCCTAACCAGCTGCCTCCCACAGTAAAGGGAGTTTCAGCCCACTGGGGAATTCTAGAGTCCTGTAGAACATCCCAGAAGAGAGGCAGGGAATTTCTGCAGCAGTGCAGCACTGGTAACTCCCACAGGTGTGGGCTGGGAAGATTCTAGCAGTCAGAGAAAGGCTCCCCAGTGCTTAGCGATTAGCCGGGCCCAGCTATGGTGAGCCTGGCTTTCCAAACTCCTTCATCATCCATCCATTCAGTCATCCAACCAATTTCTACCTCGTGTCCACTGGAGCCAGGGCCCGTACTAGGTGCTGGGGTTTTATTCATCCCCCTGCAGAAGCAAGGGGGATGAAAACAAGTAGGGGAAAGAAACGAAAGTCAGGACACAGAAAATAACAAGAGTTGGCGGAATTACAGTCATTTGTTCAGCTAATCCTCAAACTTTTACTAGGCTTATACCTTGTGCTAATCATAATTCTTGACATGGGGACACACAGATGAAATAAGAATTGTAGGTCCTCTGACAAATCATGGATTTTTTTTTTTTAAAGAAAAAGTCTAATTAAAGGCCTATTGCTGCAGATGGGTGATGAGGCATTGAAATCCAGCTGCAGAGACACTGAATGGCTCCATCATTTGCATGTACTTAAAGAAACCTCCCTCCTCCCCTCCCACCACCTCACTGTGCCCAGAGCGCTAACCCTGCCTGTGAACCAACTCAGAGGAATATCCTTCTATGAACTGAATTTGCTCCTAAAACAGCTACAGTAGAAGGGTGCATTCTGCCTCCGTTCTTGGGACACAGGTCTTCTGGGTGGTGAGGCACCTATAAGAGCAACCAGTGACCACCCCCCAGGGGGAGGAAGGAGACCCAGGGTCCACTGAGAGACACCACATGGCTTTCACTTCTGCCCAGCAACCAAACGTTGCCCCTGATCACATGCAAGTGGAGACATCAGCCAAATCTGGTTCCATTCCCTTCTAACAGCAAATGACTTCCTCGTACAAGAGTCATCACTTAACTGATGCTGGCAGAACATTGTGTGACTTCAGCTTCAAACTCATCCATCTTTTGTAACAGTGTCCGTCCATCAGGAAACAGAGGCAAAGATGAGACAAGCGCGTGGCACGAGGCACAGACACCAAACCCTGGGATTCGGGAAGTGGCAGCTGTTTCAGGGAAGAGAAAAAAAGGCCGGAGGGATAGCCTTGAGAATTGCAACCCTATTGTTCTGAGTTGTTTTTTTTCCCAGAGTGGTGTGGAATGGACCCTTTTCTTTTGGTCAAGCTTTTATTGCTTTCCTGTAATTTGGATGAGGAGGGAAACCAACACTTTGTAACAGAGAAGCCTGAGGAAAGCCAGGGTGTGCTGGTTTCTGAATGGTGCTGGCTGGTGGTGGTGGGGAAGGCTCAGCCCCACCCTTCCCTGGGCCAGCTCTGGGCAGCCGCGTTCAACTTTGTTCTGGGTTCAAAGGCCTCCTCAAAGCTTCTCCTTTCTCTCTTTTGCATACAGTCTGTCTGAGTCCTGTGGGCCCTGCATTTGTCTGTCCAGGCCATGCATCTCCTCTCCCAGCCACCCCCGATGAAGCTGGCCCAGGACCCATTGCCTCCAGCCGGATTGTCAGCAAAGCCCCTAGCTGGCCTTTGAGCTCAGCCTTGCTGTCCTTCAGCCCCTCTCCACAGCATTCTTGGAGAGCCTCCTACAATGTACATCTGCTTCTGGGGACCTCCAGAGCACCGTGCGCTTCTCAGGATGAAGCCCTCACTCCCTGGCACAGCCTCAAAGCCCGCATGGCACTCCACCTCCCAGCTTCATCTCCCCTTTGCTCCACCCTGGCACCCAAGCAAACCTCTGCCCGCGCTGTCGAGAGCACATGGAGACACCCACAAATGCTGCACTCTCTGCCTGGAAAGGACTTCTTCCTTCTAGGCCCTTTCACTGTCCCAGATCATCATCATTTTTTTAATAACTTTTTATTTTGTATTGAGGTATAGCCTGTAAGTTAATGTGATAGTTTCAGGTGAACAGCAAAGGGACTCAACCATACATATCAAGTATCCATTCTCCCCTAAACTCCCCTCCCATTCAGGCTGCCGCATAATATCGAGCAGAGTTCCATGTACTATACAGTAGGATCCCAAACCTTCTTTTCACTGAATCAGTTTTCCCTCCTCTTTCTAGACCTGCCTGGATGTCACCTCCTCCAGTGGGGCAGCCCTGAGCCTTGACACTGGGGTGAGCTTCTCCTCCCATCCACCTATTCTCTCCCCATCACAGCACTGCCTCACCAGCAGGGTACACTTGCATCTATGCCCACCTGAGCCCTGGCACCATGTCTAAACTTTCCTGGCATGTCTCACAGAGTTCTTGGGGTGGAATGCAGGCTCGATTAATGCATACAGGATATACCGGAAAGCAAACGAATAGATCTTTGTTAAGACATTCAGACCACTGCTGAAATGGGGTTCTTCATTAGTGCCAGGAAGAGTGTGGACCATCCACTGGTGACCAATTGGTTACAAATTAAGTATAGAAAGTGAGGGTGTTTAGAAATCTTTTTAACAATTTACCTGAGAACTTTCACGTCTGCTCGACCTATTACTAAGAATGTTGGCCTTGTATTTTGTTTGTTTGATCTGTTTACGTATTTTTTATATTTTTCTATTAATTTGTTTTCATGGTATTTTATGCAAGTATTGGGCTTCCCTTGTGGCTCAGCTGGTAAAGAATCCGCCTGCAATGGATACAGACACCTGAAACTAACACAACAATGTAAATCAACTCCAATAAAATGAAAATTAGAAAAAAAAAATGAAATCAATGAAAGTCTTAAAGGTCTTAAAATCTCTAAAGTTCTTTATAACCCACTAAAATAAGGAATCACAAAATAAAGAAATCTTCAGAATACAACATAAAAAAACAAAAAACTGTGTCCTTTACCCCAGATCGTTTGAGAAGCACTGGTTTTACACCCTTTCTAGGGTGACGAAATAGAAGTGATGTGTGTGTTGTGGTGGGGTGGGGCTGTGAGGAGGGGTGCAGAAAAGGAAAAGGAAGAATTAGAAGATAAACCTGGTTGAATCGGCATTTACAGGGAATGTTTTTGCATAGGATGTCATCGAAAAACTTTCTCAGACTCACACAACCCAGACAATAAACAGCTCATCGAACAGTCTCCTGAGCCCCGAGCCCCAAAAGGAAGAATAAATTGCAGCTATTAAGATCATCCTGTTCGCCTAACTGACCCAGACAGCCCTGTGTCACTGGGCCCCCCACCATCAAGACATGTCTCTCTCACCCACACTGGAGACACGACTTTTAAATTTGTTTCCTCACTTTCCCGCAATCTGGCTTCCATTAGAGAACTATTTCCCAAATTAACCTCTGTGCCCTCTCCAGTAAAGAATGCAAGAGATTTCCACCAACTCTTTTCTCCTGTTTCCAACATGCCACATATGTTTAAGAGGAGGCAGCGATTTCCAGGCGAGAAGTGGTTGGGAAGGGATCATTTCGGCAACTGTTCTTTGAAAATCTGCACAAACTTTTTTTTTTTTAATGAGAGGCATCCTTTTGCTCCCTGAATGATCTCTCACATTGCCATCCTGAGGCCAGTGTTTAACTGATGTTAAAGAATTTCACATGAAATCACCTTCCAAGTGCTGAGCAAGTGGAAAAATGATGTCTGTGGAGCCAAGAGGCTGCGTGGTGGGAGACCAAGGTAACGGTTGAACTTTATCTGTGTTCGTGAGGGGAGATCAAATAAGTTACCGGTGGCCCCAGCAACAGTGTTATCATTCTCCACACTTGTTCAGAAAAAGGTCAGAACACAGGGTGCTGATCATGCATTCAAAGCCCACATCCAGTCTCCCCCAGAAATGGTTTTCTTAGCCATGTTCTCCAGAATCAGACACATTGGGTTATTTCCTTGAAGGCAGTGCTAACGACATGTTAGTGAAAAAGTTCAAAGTCCAAAGCATAATTTCAGAAACTATGAACCAAGTTTCCAACTCACACATTTAGGTAAATGGACACAGACTGGGGGTTCAGAATCGGGAGCAATGCTTTTCCTTAAAGCTGCCATAGTCCCATCCCTTCATCCACATCCCTGTATTCACACCCTTCTATGCTAACTCTGGGCTTGGCTGTGAGATTTGATTTGAAAAGTGCTTGTGCCCTGGTGCTTGCCTTCTCCTGCTGCTCTTTGGAACCTTTAGTATTTCATGGGAACAAGCTTGGGCTTACCCACCGGAGGAAGAGAGGACACATGAAATGGAGATGAACCATCCCAGGGAAATTCCTTCAGGACCAACTAGCCTGCCTACAGTCAGGTATGTGAGAGAGGCCAGCATGCTCAGCCCCAGCTGAGCCTCCCACTGATCGCAGAGACCAGCTGAGCTAGTCCAGAGAAGAACCACCCAACTGATTCACAGAATTATGAAAAATAAGTTAGTCGTTTTACAACAGTAGGGTGGTTTGCTACATAGCAAAAGCTAACTTATATACACATCCATCCATTTGTCCATCTGTTCATTTGACAAATACTTGTTTACTCCCTCCTGTAGGGTCACTGTGATAAGAACAAAGGCAAGAGAGCCTCACCCAGGAGCCCCCTGAAGCCAAGAATGCAGCCATGTGTCTCTGTATCCCAGGCTTAATAGAGTCTGGCATACAGGAAGTACTCAAAAACTTTGTCTTATAAACACATAATTTGGAATAAATCCCAAGGGGAGAATTATAGATCTCAAGCTTTGGAAGTGCATACTGCTTGACTCAGCAATTCCACTTGTGAGCATTCAGCTGAAGAAAATATTTTCAGGATGTGTGCAAAAATTTAATTACAAGAATGTCCTATCACAGCCTTGTTTACAGTGGCTTCATTTGACTTGGCTGAAAATCCATTGGTTGCAATAATGATTTGGTCTCTATGGTTTTGAAAAAAACATTATCAGTCATGGGCATGGGTGATCGTGATCCATGGTGGGGTAGCTGTATGACCTTTTTGTATCTTTATTAGACACAAAATATTGAAATATTTTTCAGAAATTTGGAGGTTTTATCTTGGTTTTAAATTTCAAATTCCTTTGGGCTTGCTAATAATAAGAAGAAGCAGAAACTAAGTTTTATGTTGATCAATAGATAGTTGGTTGGGTGGCAGCAGAAGCATAAAACAGATACTTCTTGGGAATTCCCTGGTAGTTCAGTGGGTAGGACTCCACGCTGTCACCGCCAAGGGAGATATGTCTCTGCTTACATCGAAAGATAGGTAGGATTGTCCAGAGAGCCAGAAGACACACAGAGAGAGAGGTGGAGAGACAGAGAGAGAGATTTTTAAGAGACTGGTTTACATAACTTGAGGGGACAGCTAAGTTTTAACTTGTAGGAAGAGCTGACAGCCAGAAACTCAGCTGGGAGTTGATATTATTGTCTTGAATCTGAAATCTTTAGGGTAGGCTGCCAGGCTGAAACTGAGGCAAGATTTCTGTTACAGTCTCAAGGTACAATTTTCTCCAAGAAATCTTTGTTTTTGATCTTAAGGCCTTCAATTGATGTAGGCCCACCCAAATTATTAAGGGAAGCTTCCTTTAAAGTCAACTCTTAGAAGATGTGAACCATAGCCACACAGTATCTTTCTAGCAGGCTTCTAGACTAGTGTTTGACCAAACACCTGGGCACCACAGCCTAGCCAAGTCAACGCAAAAATGTAATCTGCATTGTTGTGATACAAGTTTTTGAAAAATCCAGTTACAAGATAGACTTATTTAGTCCTATGTTCAAAGATAAAAATAATAACATGTATGTACAGAAATTAGAAAAGGTTGTCTAATACACTAACAAAGTTGTCTTTTCTGTGTGTGGCGGGGGCAGATAATTGTGGGTCTCTCTCCTCTCTGTTTGTCTAGCTTTTCTGTTTTGCCTGGAAAGAGATGGCTTTGCTATTGAAGGAAAACAAATAAAAGGGAACACTGAATTAAAGAAAAGAATCTTGCCAGTGCTTTCAGCCAAAGACCACCAGGAACATGCTTGCCATTAAACAAGCTAGGTTTATGAGTTGTAATGACAGGGAATGCACACCATAGAAATTAGACGGAACCTAGTATCAGATTTGGGCTCCGGCTGGGAATGTGGAGGAAGCTCTTATGAAGTAAGCTCACTCTAGGCTGGGTGCTGTCAGAAAGTAGTAGTTCTATGATAGGGGATCACAGCATCTTAACTCTATAGAAAGTAGACTAAAGCTATAAGGCAGCATCATTCACTCCTGTTAGCCGAGAGAGGGAGATGTTTGGTGTTTTGTGGGATGCAAGGTGACTCTGACTACAGAATGACCTTGTCTGATACCGATGTTCTGTGAGATTGTGTCTGATCAGCAGGACTGTCAGACCATTTCCTGGATGTCAGAGGTGACTTTTTTCCCTTCTCACTCTAGATCAGGATAAGAGTAGGAACTTTATTTGTACTTAAAAATTAAAAATCAGATTTATTTTTAGTGACTGATTTTTCTTCTGTTTATTTAACTGCATATTCCTGAAAGTTTTTATTTAGCAAATTGAACTAAGATTAATTTTTCAATCACTGGCACATATGTCATAAATTTTGAGTGTTCTGTTCTAGGAAGGAAATGAATAACACTTCGGCCATTTCCATCTTTTTAGGTGATGGCTGCATAGGTTGTTTCCTTCTGAATCCAATCCCAAACAGAGTATTATTGATGGCAAATATGAAGACATTTAAAAGTATAAAAGTAAAAAACAAAAATCTTCCATTAAAAAATTGACGTTATTGCTGAAAGAAACATACTGAATTGCAAAACCATTCCAAGCAAAATTTTCCCTTCGCACACAAAAATTTCCTTTTTGTATAAACCTAAGAACAAAACATTTTCATTATCAGTGGATTCAACATCCTAATCACACTGACAGCTTAATCAATTTGCTCTAGGCCAAACGGCTCTTGACCAAATTGTTTGCTCTGATGTGTAACAGTAAAGCACTGGAAATAACCTAAACATTCAACAAGAAGGTTAATAAACCATGCTAAATAAATCATGGTTTGTCAATACAGTGAAAGCCATGCATTTATTTAGAGCAATGTAAATATGGATTTATTGCAAAGGCAGTAAATAAATTCTTTAAAATGCTAAAGAAAAAGAGATATAGGCACAAATAAGCTCAATTTAGTTGACTATATAGCAAAATCTAGGAATTTAACCAATAGAGATAGACATTCTTTTCCCTTTAAAATCACCCACATTTCCACTGTTTATTCAGTTCCTCAAACCTAGTGTGTCCTAAATATTCTTTCCTGGCTATTTCAGAACATAGTATCAAGCAGAAACAAAATCCACTTGGTTCCAAAATGGTAGGGGTGATTCCACTGCTAAACCTGCCCATCAGATCCTAGGAAGAAGAGACTGACACATAAGCTTGCATCAACCCAGGAATAAAGTGCTTTTTTCTTGAGAGAGATTTTGGTCTCTAATAGCCCATGATGCCCTCCTTCACCTGGAATTTGGTTTTTTAAAAATCTTTTTGAACAGCTTTATTGAGGTATAATTGTCAGACAATATACTGTATCTTGAGGAGATTTGATATATTCATCCACCCATGGAACTATTAATAAAACCATAATCAGGATAATAAATCTATCCATTCCCTCCAAAAGCTTCCCTGCGCCCTTTTATTTTCTTTCTATCTTGTCCCAGTGCCTCCTTCAGGCAATCACTGATCTGCTTTCTGTCACTATAGATTAGATTAGTTGGCATATGGTGGAATTTTATATTGTTGCCAGTAATTCATTCCTTTTAATTGTTGAGTAGTATTCCATTGTAAGTATGTAGCATATTTGGTTTATGGATTCAATGGTGGATGGAGTTTTGGATTGTTTCCAGATTGGCGAAGTTAGAAATAAAGCTGCTATGAACATGTGTGTGATGGTCTTTGTATAGACACACAGGATGGAGAGAAATAAAACTGCAGGAGCCAAAGAATCCAGAAGGTAGGCAAGGAAAGAAGGAGGGTCACATTTGTTTCTCGTAGGTAAAGACAGTTGACCTTTCATATCCATGGGTTTCACACCCCAGATTCAACCAACGGCAGGTTGAAAACATTTGGAAAAAAATTCCATAAAGTTCTAAAAAGAAAACCTTGAATTTGCTATAAGTCAGCAACTATTTCGGGCTTCCCCAGTGGCTCAGTGGTAAAGAATCCACTTGTAATGCAGGAGACATGGGTTCTACCCCTGGATCTGGAAGATCCCCTGGAGGAAGGCATGGCAACTCACTCCAATATTCTTGCCTAGAGAATCCCATGGAGAGAGGAGCCTGGCAGGTTACAGTCCATAGGGTCACAAAGAGTTGGACATGACTGAGCACACTGGAATAGATAGCAGGCAGGAGGAGAAGGGGATGACAGATGATGAGATGGTTGGATGGCATTACCAACTCAACGGACATGAGTCTGAGCAAGCTCTGGGAGTTGGTGATGCACAGGGAAGCCTGGTGTGCTGCAGTTCATGGTGTTGCAAAGAGTCAGATATGACTGAGCAATTGAACTGAACTGAACTGAGCAACTATTTCTATATCATTTACATTGTATTAGGTATTATAAGTAATCTAGAGATGATTTAATGTACACAGGAGGATATGTGTAGGTTATATGCAAATACTATGTCATTTTATATAAAAGACTTGAGCATCCATGGATTTTAATATCCACGGGCAATGGAACCAGTCTCCTGCGGACTCAGAGGTACCTTTGTACCTAGGAGTGGGATGGGTGGGTCATATGGTATGTTAATCTTTTAAAGAAGCTGCCAAACTGCTTTTTAAAGTGGTTGTACCATTTTACATGCCCCTCAGTAGAGTGTGTGAGGGTCTGGACTTTTTTTAAACCCACACAGAAGTGTGTAGAAGAGCTATCCTTTACATAAGCATCTTTAAGAGACGTGGGTTGAAGTTGGGGAGAGAACAGTTACGCAAGAACCAGCCATGGTCCACAATGAAGTGGGGAGGGCCTGTCTGCTGGGTGGGCTGGCTGGCTCTGCATCTACTCCCCGCTCTTTGTCCCCGCCTGGGAGTGGGTGTGGGAGAGGAGGGGGAAAGAATTCCAATGAGCTGCTGTGACTTGATGCAGTTTTGCTGGTGTCAATAAATATTTGTTGAATTAATAAATGAATGTCAAGGGAGGCCAAAAGAGAAGAGGCACAGGGCTCGTGTTCCAAAGAGGGAGATGAAAGCGCTTGTGGAGGAGGAGCAGAGTGGAGAGCCATGGCTGGGCTGACACAAGACTCTCATTTTACAAAATGCCCAGAATCGGGATTACAGAGCCTTTTCATTACTGGGGAAATGAGGTCCCCAAGGCTTGCATTCTCAATGCCGCAAAAACAAATCGCTGCTTTTAAATTTCACAGTTAAAAAAATATTTGATGTTTCTTGAGCCTGTGGGCAGAGGGAGATTCTGATGGGACTCCTTGATTGGATGTAACACAAAAATGAGGCAATAGAGAGAGAAGCTAGTTTCTCATGGCCCACCTTCTTTCCTGGCCTACCTTCTAGATTCTTCTGTGCTCACAGCTTTATTCCACTCCATCCTCAATTTTTCAGCCTCTTTCATTCGTTGGAATAAAGGCTCTGGGATCCTTGCTGGCTTCCTAGTTGCTACACCCAATAGCCTTTCTCAGATTCCCACCCCTGATCTCGTGGCAGCGTTGGGTCCTGCTGCCATCTCCTTCTGGATCTTTCTCTTCCCAGGGCCTGGATGACACTATTCTCCTGCCTACTTCTCCCATAGCTGCAAGCTGACTTCCCTGCAAAGCTGACCCTGAGATGCAGATGATTAGGGGTGCTCTCTATATTAATACCCATGGAACTGGGGAGCAGGGGCAGAATGAGGGGGAAGCTGAGCTCTGATTCAGTCTCAGCAAAATCCTCAGACAGCCCCTTGGGAGCTGGGGAGCTGGTATGGCATTCTGAAGCCTGAGCTAGAGCAGAAGGGCCAGCTCTTTAGGGTCCCTTGCGGAGCAGCCACGGGATGAGGGGTGCCCTTGGAAGGAGGGGAGGCTTGGATGCAGCAGTATTCTTCAGTCAGAAGCCACTTGGCAGCACCCCCAGCAGCTGGGGGAATCAATCCTTCCCTACTGGGGATCTGGGCAGCTCCTCGCAGCGTGCACTGTATCTACCTTCCCTCCAACTGCACCTTCCCGGGCATTCCTGACCCCTTAACCATGGCCTCAGGCTATGGCCTTCTGCTCTTCTCTATTTACCATCTCCCTTTTGTAAAACACTAGCAAGAAGAAGAACTAAAAAGAGGAGCTAACGTTCAGGGGCTGCTGTCCCAGGCACTGTCCTAAGCATCGCCAATGTATTATCTCACTTAAGTTCACAGAAACCCAATAATGTAAGTAGACTGAAACTCCATTTTATAGCCAAGGAAAGTGCCAGGAAAAGTTCCTTAAAAAACTGTTTCTGCCATGTCATCTCCAAGCTCAAAGACCTTCGATGACTCCCAGCTAGGATAAAAGTCTAATCTCCTAAATAAGCACTCAAGGCCCTCCACCATTTGTTTTGAGCATATCTTCTTTTTTTTTTTTTGGCAATATTTCCTTTTATACTTGTATCAGATTGATCCCTTTGCCAAAACCTTAAACTGTTCTACTCCAACCTCTTCCACACTAACTAGGGTTAGCAGACTATGTTTATCCCTTCATTCGTCATTCATTCACTTCTTCGCTGGTTCATTTATCAGAGACCTAAGATGTCAGCTGTGTGCTAGGTGCTGGGACACAGTGCTGACTGGACATGACCCATCTGCTCCTTTGGAGCCTTATATTCAGACAAGAAACAGGAACATTATTCAAATAATTGCCGAAACTTTGTCAAGTACTAAGGCAGAGCTTCACAGTGTTTTGAGAGCTTGAAAAACAGTGACAAAGAAATACCATGGACCCTCCAGGAGGCAGGCACTCTTTGAAGGCCACGATATAGTCTCTTATACCAATCACCTCCCTCCCCCAACTTCATATCTCACTCTCTTTCTGGGGCCCTATCTAAGCATCCCCACTTTGGGATCCTCCACTTCCTCCTCTGAGCATCTAAACCACTTGGCCAATAAGAACCTTACTGTTACTTAAAAGTACCTCTCTCTCAGATAAATTTTAAGAATCTTATCGATACTAGTTATCACTTATTCAAGTGCTCATTCTGGGCCAGGTTCTCCATATGCTTAGCATTGCTCAATCATGCAATAGTTCCATGAAAACCCTGCTTCTTCTTGTCGCCCCCATTGTCTTAGTTCTCCCAGAAGTCAACCTTGAGCAGGACTCCAGTACAAGTAGTTCATCCAGGAATTGAATGAAGTAGGGGAACGCTGGTGGGGAAGGTAGTCAATAAAAGGCAGGCCTAGTATCAAGTGCGGAGAAGGCAATGGCACCCCACTCCAGTGCTCTTGCCTGGAAAATCCCATGGATGGAGAAGCCTGGTGGGCTGCAGTCCATGGGGTCGTGAAGAGTCGGACACAACTGAGCGACTTCACTTTCACTTTTCACTTTCATGTGTTGGAGAAGAAAATGGCAACCCACTCCAGTGTTCTTGCCTGGAGAATCCCATGGATGGAGGAGCCTGGTGGGCTGCCCTCTATGGGATTGCACAGAGTCAGACACGACCGAAGCGATTTAGCAGCAGCAACAGCAGTACCAAGTGAGTTAGACCCATAGGAACCTGGAGCTGGATCCCCTGGGGAAATTCTGGGAAATGATGTAGAACATTCACACCTCAGAGTCACTGTACCCAGTGGGGAGGAAGTTGGGGGTATTTATTCACCAACTGCATCAGACATGGGTTGAGAGCTATGTTTGCATCTCTGTTGGGGAAGGGGAGGGGAGGGCAGCATTAACTTCTGGGCACTTCTGGCCACTTCAAGGGCAGATAAAATGATGGTCATGAGATGCCAAAGTCCCCCAGTAAAGAAACATAGGTATTGGGGTGCCCTGAAGAGGTAAAGGCATGAGGCCCATTATTCCCATAGTGCTGCTGCTAAGTCACTTCAGTTGTGTCCGACTGTGTGCGACCCCATAGATGGCAGCCCATCAGGCTCCCCTGTCCCTGGGATTCTCCAGGCAAGAACACTGGAGTGGGTTGCCATTTCCTTCTCCAGTCATGAAAGTGAAAAGTGAAAGTGAAGTCGCTTCAGTCGTGTCCGACTCTGTGCAACTCCATAGACGGCAGCCCATAACGCTCCTCCATCTATGGGATTCTCCAGGCAAGAGTACTGGAGTGGGCTGCCATTGCCTTCTCCATATTCCCATACTACAGACAGGTAAATCAAGGCCTGGAGAGCCTGGCCTGAGGTTTCAGGGCCAGAAACGATCAGTGCTAAGAGTCTTTTTGTCTCTGAAACAACCTAAAATGTCCCTTGAGAGGCATCATCTTGTGTTATCCTTCAGTAACCCTTCCTACTCTTCATCTAGGCTAAGAACCCAGAGGAGACTCCACAAAGGCTTCCTGACTGATGAGCCTTAAAGACTTGTTAAAACCACAGAGTAACATGCTCTTAAATGTGCCTCCTTCCTTCATAGGAGCAGGCTCCATGTCCCAGTTTCCTTATAAGATCCTGTGCTTCTCAGATCCCTTGTCATGACATCCTCTCTGGAACTTTGTCATGTGAAGACAGGGAAACTGAGGCCAGTGGTCCTTGCCGGCTTCCTTGTGTGAAGCGGAAGCCAGAGCTGGAGTTGCTACTCCCTGGCCTCCAACAAAATCCAAATGCCCATCCAATCCTTTTTCCCCTCCATGAAATTCCCCTAACTCGATTAAAGAAAAAAAAATCAATCAATTTACATGGTAACAGAAAAGGACAGGGTCATGTATAAAATATTCCCCCATCTGTACCAGAGGGCATGGCCTACACGCTTCAAGAGCGCAGCCAAAGGCCCTGGGGATTTGTTTTTCTTTCCCTGACCCAAGAACTCTGATCTCTCACTTAACCTCTGACCTCTTCAATTCAGATAACCAGGGAACTGGCAGCTGGGGCTGGGGGAGCTCAGAATGCCACCCTGCTCTGCCTCAGGCTCCTTCTGGCCATAGAGACGGAACAAAGGGAGGCGGGGAGCCCCAACAAAGCACTCCAGAGACCCAGAGGCCAGCTCCCAGGACGGCAGCCAGGCCTGCAGGGACTCCTGCTCTGTAATCACTTCCCCACTACACCCCCCCATCCGGCAGCGCAGGGGGCCACCTCATTATAGCTAATGCCATTTAGAGCCAACTCTGAGCAGGGAAAAAATCATTAAGCAACACGAAGTCCTTGCTTTGACTCCATTTTCCAAACTCACATTGAAACAGGCTTCACCCAAGCTCTATGACCTCCCCACAATCCAAATAAGCCTTTTTTTTTAAAATTTCCCCACCTCAGGCTTCATTTAAAACAGGGCCAGAGCCTGGATTTTTAACAGCAGCTACTCAGAGGTGGGTATGAGCCACTTGTTTGAAATTGAATCAGCCTTTTTTATTAAACCATATATTTTCATTCTTGCCAGTGAAGCTGGGAGAGGATTTTCATCCTCTCTGGTATACTCCCCAGCACATTTTCATGGCAAAGAGAGCTGCACAGCCAGCCCTGCAACCCCAAATTACCCCACTTCCAGCACACAGCTCTGGGGCCATGTCCAACTCTCTGCTGCAACTCCAGAAACAATGCATTTTAAAGATCCCCACCCCCCAACACTCATTTCTAACTTAGTGGTTCCTTCCCCTGCCCTACTCCCCGGCCCCAGCTCTTGCAACTGCTCCAGGCTCCCAGCTCTGTGGCTGCTCCCTGAGGCGACTTACTGGTGACTTGGCAGCTCAGCAGTGACCACCGCGGTTGGTCGTGCCCCAGGGCTAGATGACTACTTAATCTCTGCTCTGGCAACAGGCTGTTTGCTGCCCGCTAGACAATTAGACGTCTTAGTGACAGACATTTCCTTGGAATCTCCAGTTCCCAGATGCACGTGGGTGGGCCTTTTACTCATTCATTCATTCATTCATTCACTCACACATTCATTCACTCATTTGTTCATTCAGTCTCTTAGAACAGTGGCTGGGAACCCAAAGCTGATGCTCTGTGACAGCCTAGAGGGGTGGGATAGGGAAGGAGGTGGAAGGGAGGTTCAAGAGGGAGGGCACATATGTACGCCTATGGCTGATTCATGATTCATGTGCGGCAGAAACTAGCACAATATAGTAAAGTGCTGTGCTGTGCTTAGTCGCTCAGTCGTGTCCAGCTCTTTGCAGCCCCATGGATGGTAATAATTAACCTCCAATTAAAAATGAAATGAAATAAAAACCAGTGCCTGGCACTTAAGGACAGCCTGTCTGCAGTTGTCATTTGTATTCACAGCCGACATTTACCAGGGACCTCCTAGTATACGCCAGGGACTGGAGATAAAATAAGTAAGACCTAGGCCCTACCTTCATGGACATCATGCTATTGAATGTGGTTCTTCACCCCAACCCCAGAGATCCTGCTTTAATTTGTTGTGGGGTAGGGGGCAGGTCTGCATGGTAAAGGGCCCCAGTCACTTCTAATACACAATCATAGCTGCAAACATGGCTCTCTGGAGGGAAGCCCAGGATGAGGAGACTGAGAGCACAGTGATGTGCCTACAATGCTGACTGGGGGCTGGAGGACTTTCTAGAAGGGCTGAGACCTAGAACCATGAGTCACCAAGGGCTGGGCCAAGGTATTGGGAAAGGAAAAAGGGGTTGAAGATTCTAGGAGATGAGAAAAGCGCAGGTCAAGGTCCAGACTGAAGACAGGGATAGGCAGGGGCTGTCATCTATGTAAGGGGTTTGGAGTTTGCTCAAGAGCACTGGGGAGCAGAGGAGGGAAATGATTAGGTTTGCATTTTAGGAAGCTCCTTCTGATACAGAGTGGATGGACAAGACAGAATTCAAGCGAGACATGACAGAGGCCTAAATTAGGGATGTGACAGACTGACTTAGTTTACCACCCCCAGGAGCAGGAAGCTGGGGTATCTCCCTACCAACTCCTGTCTGGCATTGGTCCTGCTTCTGGGAGGTGTTGATCTCCCAGCATTCTGGCCTGCCTGCCCTCTGCCCTCAAGAATGCTCCTGGCCAAAGAAAGCTCCCTGGCAGAGTCTCAGACAGTGGAGTAGGAAGGCAGCCATGTACATGGGTATGGTGAGAGCCAAGAGGATACATGCAGGGCTTTACCTGACTAGTGCTTTATCCAGTGACTGAGGGCATCAAAGACTGGCCAGTCACTCCTAGGAGAGGCTGGTGAGTGTGGTGTGATGGATGGGAGACGGGAGTGAAGAGGCAAGGAGTGATGCCAAAGAGGGGAGTGCAACCTCGCAGATGCCAACCGACCAAGGGCAGGCCAGTTACAGGCTGGGACCCCAAGGGAGATCAGCACAAATGAAGGCAGACACCAAACAATAACCCTATGAGTATATACTCAGGACAGAGCTGTGGGATCTGGCTGTTTGAATTTCTTGGACTTTTGCTTTTCAGGAGGGAGCAATCTGCATTATTTGTAACAGGTTAGAGTTCAGGCTCAAGAAAACGCCCTGCTGGCTAGTCAAAACCTAGTTTTAATTCTGGTTCATCCCGCAGCCCCAGCCTGTGCCTCCTGCCTTCTCTCCCTGTAATATCATCTCTAACCTCATCCTCCATCTCTTTTCCTTGTCTCCTCTGTCCCATGCTATGCTATGGTATGTCGGTTGTAACTATCTGGTGGTCAGCAAAAGAAATCCACTTAGACCAATGTGAGTCCCAGAGGCCATTTTACTGGAAGGATACAAGGGGAAGAAACTGAGAGCAGGATATGCGACCAGGCTTCCTGTGGGTACAAAGGCAGGGACCATGAGGACCTCAGGAATAGAGAAGACCTTTCTCATTTTTTTCCTGAGGTCATATTGACCCTTATCTTTGTCTCTTTCTCTCTGTTCATCAATTCCATCTCTCACTCTTGTTCCTTTCTGCTACCTCTCCTCCAATATTTCTGCCTAGGTTACCATGTGGCCACTCCAACCTGTGCACATTAGGTGACCTCTTGGTTTAAACTGACATAAGTGAGCTTCCGTCTTTGTGTCTCAGTTCCTACATCTCAGAGGAGAATAACCTGGTTTGTAAGTAATAGAAGATCCAACTCAAAATGGCTTCAGGAAAAAAAAAGCAAATTTATAGGCTCAAGTAACTTAAAGTGTAGGCTGCAGGGGGGCTTTCTCAGTGGCTCAGCAGTAAAGAATCCACCTACAAGGCATGAGACGAAGGAGACACGGGTTCAACCTCTGGTTTGGGAAGATCCCTTGGAGGAAGGTATGGCACTCCACTCCAGTATTCTTGTCAAGAAAATCTCATGGACAGAGGAGCCTACAGAGCTGTGGTTCATGGGGTCGCAAAGAGTCAGACATGACTGAAGTGACTGAGCACGTGTGCTCATAGGCTGCAGGCACAGCTCCTGCTCTTTCAGTGGGAATTCCAGCACTCAGCACTATGTTGCTCTGTGTCAGTTTCATTCTCAGGAAAGTTACCTCTAGGTTTAGATGCTCCACTTTAGCTATCTAAATAGAAGTTCAGTTCAGTTCAGTTGCTCAGTCGTGTTCAACTCTTTGTTTCCCCATGGACTGCAGCATGCCAGGCCTCCCTGTCCATTACCAACTCCCAGAGTTTACTCAAACTCATGTCCATCGAGTTGGTGATGCCATCCAACCATCTCATCCTCTGTCGTCCCCTTCTCCTCCCACCTTCAATCTTTCCCAGCATCAGGGTCTTTTCCAATGAGTCAGCTCTTCGTATCAGGTGGCCAAAGTATTGGAGTTTCAGCTTCAGCGTCAGTCCTGCTGGTGAATATTCAGGACTTATTTCCCTTAGGAAATCTTTCTATCTCAGTAGAAAGAAGGCTTGTTTCTACCAGAAGTTCCAGTCACATTGCTAACACTGACTCTCATTGAGACAACCAGGATCACAACCTTACTGCTGAACCACTGGCTCTGACCAGTGGATGGAAATGCTGATGGGCCGGACCTGAGAAACATAGGCACCCCCATACCAAATGGACTAAGAATGGGAGGAAGATGTTTCCCCAGAGGGAAAGGAGGGACTGGTAATCAGGAGGCGGTGGCATGGATAATCAGAAATAATAACCAACATGGCCAAGGGGTGACACCACCCCCACTACCTTCCCCCTAGGGCTCAGAACAAGGCAGTTTCCTCATGACAGTGTGAGAAGTAAGGCCATTCCCAAACTCTACTGTTATTTCACCTGAGCAATCTTTCTGAAATCTGCCTCAGTCTCTCCAAGACCCAGGAAAAAGCCAGGGTTGACTAGGCTGCTTGTGCTCTTACAGCCATTAGCATTGTGAAAATATACCACTGCCATGAAAGGGAGAGTGAGAGTGAAGCCGCTCAGTCGGGTCCGACTCTTTGCGACCCGGTGGACTGCAGCCCGCCAGGCTCCTCCGTCCATGGGATTCTCCAGGCAAGAATACTGGAGTGGGCTGCCATTTCCTTCTCCAACATTGCCATGTCTACTGGTAAATATCCACTAGCCTGAGTCCTCAGCTCCCTCTACCCTACCCCACCCAGGCCCCCCAGACCCCTCTCCTGGAACCCCCAGATTGCCAGGGTCTGGCAACTAAAGGGTTAACACTGAGTACAGTAGGAGCACCAAGATCTTGCCCCAGCCCCTTCTGGCTGTTTGATCTCAGAACCTACCACGTGTTCCATTGCTCTGGGGCCAGTAGTTAAATATTTCAAAGATCACTTTGATTCTAGCAACAGCTTTCTGTCTGTTCTTCAGGCCACTCTGTCCCTCAACCCCACAGTCTACCCTTCACACAGCTGCCAAGGAGCTTCTTAAACTCCTGCTGCTGCTAAGTTGCTTCAGTCATGTCCGACTCTGTGCGATCCCATAGACGGCAGCCCACCAGGCTCCTCCATCCCTGGGATTCTCCAGGCAAGAACACTGGGGTGGATTGCCATTTCCTAATCATTCCCTGATGTGTCAAGTTCTAATTCTTTTGCAGGTCTCAGCTTGCTCCTCAGGATCTTGTCCCAAAGTCTTTTTCAGCCTTATCTTCCCAGCCACTCCCACTCAAACTGCCTGCCTTTCCAGAGGGGCATGCCTCTTCATGCCTCACTGCCCATACCCAGGTGGTTTTCTCCATCTGATACCCTTGGTAAATTTCCCCATTACCCAGAAATTTACAGAAGGCCCAGGACATGTCAGGCACCAGCTTGGAGTAGAAGAAAGAAAAACAGAGGAAAAACAGGACAGAGATGCTGTGAACTATAGACAGAACAGCTCAGCCCTGGGGAGCACTTCACCTCAGCTGGAGGAGCTCCCTGGAGGAAGATTTCTGAATGGTAGGTAGGAAGCTATGAAGTCTGGGGCATGGAGATGAACTCCAAGGAAGCACACCTCCCATTTACCAAGCGCTTTCCCCTGCACGTGCATGGCCTGCACTCACCGCATTCCAAGCGTGATCTCACTCAGCCACAGGGCGGCTGCAGGTTATACACAGATGAGTACGGTAATTTTTTTTTCCAGCTTATACACAGATAAGTAAGGTAATTCTTTTCCTCCACCTCCCAGCAGCAGGGATATGAATTGATTGTCAGAAGCTGTTTAAGGACCTGTGATTGAGGAGATGATCTGAGATAAGCTGCTCCAGTGAAATAAAGGCCAACAGCTGCCTGCTTCCGTCAGCCAGCCAAGCTGTGCTTTTCTAAACTGCAGCACCTGCCCCCGCCCTAAACGACCCCACCCTTGAGGAGGCAGGGAGCTCTCCCCTCACGCCTCAGGGGAAGGAGATCCTATTTTGTGAGAGATGAAATGTTCTGTTGAGGACTAAACCCAAGGGGGTCAAAAAGTGCAAGAGCTGGGGCTAAAAATGTCAGCTTCCTGTTCTTCGTGGGCAGGGTCTCAATTATGAATAAAAATTTCACAGAATTCTCAGGATGGAAGGAAAGGATGTTGGGGGAGACTCAACCTCACCTCAAGTCAAAGCATGTGAATTTCCTAGCTTTCTCTGAAGCATTTTGCACAGAATCAGTTCTTTCATCAGAAATCTCATCCATTCATACACTTATTCATTCATTCAACACACACAAAATGCAGAACCTGGGCTTTCATTGGGTTTGACCACTTACTAGCCATGACCTCAAGCAACTGACCTCACCTTTCTGAGCCTCTGGATGCTAATACCTACCTCATAAGACTATCTGAGGATTATTGAGCTGGTGCCCAGTGAGGCCTGAGCCCAGTACCTGGCATGTACAAGTGAGCATTTGCTGTAGAGTGCCAGGGAGTAGAAGAGGTGCTTCAGAGATTTCAAGATGGAATCACAGAGCTCCTTAAGGACCCCACAGGCCAGGACATAAAATAACAATGCCATCAAGGTTTTAACGTTATAAGAGGCACAGAAAAGCTGGCATGGCAAAAGCTTCCTTCCAACTGAGAGGACAAGGAAGACTCAAGGGGATCAGGACCCACACTTGAGTTGAATCCTAAAGGCTGCGTTGAGGGAAAGAGTCTTCCCGGGAGGAGGCAACCATGCAAACAAGTATATGCCTATATTCTTAGGACCTTGCTAGGCCAAGTACAACTCATAGGCGAACAGGGGAAGCTTGTTCAAAATAGCAGACTCTTAGGTCCACCCTGTCTCACCAGATTAGAATCTGCTATTTGAACAACCAGGAGGCTTAAGTGCAGATCAAAGTTTGAGGAGCTCTGGGCAGATAGCTCTGACCTCTGTGAAATGCCCTTGTGGCAAAGAAAGAGGAAGACAGATGACCTCTCTACATGTTTGGGCTGATGACAAGGGTGTACAGATGTGCTCATGCTGGGCCTTTGGCTGGGACATGCTTCCCAGAACCAGAGGCCCCCAGGACCACAGCCCCAGAGGCACCTGGCAGGTAAGTGCTTCAGCCCAGAATGTTCTCTGGAGCTGCATTTGAACCTGTTGCCTCAGGGGCAGGGGTGCAGTCCTGGCCACTGGCTCTTCATTCATTTATCCCACAAGCATTTGAGGGCACTTTTATGAGCCAGGTGCCCTACCAAGCTCTGCCCTAAAGAGAGTCCTCAGGCAGGTTCCTTGCCCTCAGACAGGTCCTTTGGCTCCCAGTTTCTCTACTTGTCAAGTCAGCCTGTGTGCACTGATACCCTGAAAACATAGCGAAAGTGATTTAGGAAGTAGGGGAGTGGGACAAAGGGGCTCCATCCTGCAGGAGAGTATGGAGACAGTGGGGGTGAGACCTCAGGGCTGTCCCCAAAACCAAGACTGCCAGGCCAGTCATAAATTCCCAGGGACTTTCAGCGCTACACTGGCACAGACTAAAAGAGGTTCTGGCAGCCTGAGGACAGCTCATGAGTGAGTCAGTGACGGCTCAGGTGCAGGCTGGGGAGGCAGTGCGCAGAACAGCAAAGAGACCCAGGGAGTAAGGGAGGAGTGCTGACAGCATCCGCCACACTCTCTAATTACCATACTCAGCTGAGGTTCTTAGGACGGTACTGTCACCATCACCATCATCATCATCACCATTATACCACCATCACATCACGTTAGTCTAAACCTCTCCTTTTTGAAGCGCTTCTTCTGTGCCAAGCACTGCCCTACACATTGACTGCATGGTCTATCATTTCACAGACGGGAGGACTCTCTGAGGTCTTTTCAACTTTCCTAATGTCCACCCCACCCCTAGACCACACACCACCATTATTGCTTTGATCTTTCCTATTATAAACAAAACAATTAGCATGTATGAAGGCTGCAGACATGAACTATGAAACCAGAATGGAGACAAATCTCAGGCAAGCCAGAGTGTTTGAGGAATCTTCACCCCACCCCACCCTCGAGACTTTCCTTCCCTGCCAGGCTTTTGATAATTATCTGGAAGACAGAATGATTTCACTTCCCAAGCACTTGCACTCAGACTTCCCATTGGTCCTTTCTTGCGCCTGGAAAATTCTGTGCAGCACTGGAGACACACAAAATCGCACAGACTGGATTTTATGGTGATTTAAGGCATTTTTCAAGGGTATTTTGGACTATACATGATATCCAGCTGACTTTAGAGCCTAACCCTGTGTTAGGTTCTATAGCACAGGGTTAAGTCCTGTAGGCTCCAATAAGTCTGTAGCACAGTCAGTATTTTGAGACTGTGACACAGAGAGGGCATATAATCTGCTTAGGGCCACACAGCTAACTGGGGAGATGGTAAAATTGTAAAGTGAAGCCACAGAAGTACCAAGTCTCTATTCTTGATTGCAGGGCTATGCTCTGCCTGATGCAGAAGAAAAGGGAGCACGTGAGGGGCCTGGTCACTGTGGACAGCGCTCTGTGCAACCCTTGGCTTTGCCCCTCCTTGGCTCCACGGAGAGGAGATAATCCCTCATCCATCTTTTTACCCAGCCTCCTGTGGTCCCTATTGGCAGCAGCTGCCTGACACCACCTCTGAAAGATGCTTAAGACTCTGCCAACCCAGTGTTTAATGCATGCAAAGCCCTTTCCAAAGAAGTCACTTAAAAAGATTACAGAGGACAGGATCACCCCTCCCGCCTCCAGCTTAGGGAGTCTTTGCAGCTGGCCTGGAGCTAAGCTAAGGAAGCAGAGTCTTTAGCAGCCTGAAAATAAAGTGAGCCTTCATTTGAGAAGTCACTCAGAATACCAGCTGCAAGGGCTCCATTCATTGATTTGTTCAGTAACTATTTGCTGCACACAAAACAAGTGCAGGCACTGCTCTGGGCACTGGGACAGCCTGGGGACACAGTCCCTGCCCTGCTGCGGCTGACATTCCAGGAGAAAGTCCCCACTGTTAGGAACCCTACCTTCCCATGTGCTTCCCTCGTGGTGGGGGTTATTTCTCCTGCTCTCCTCTGAGTAAAGCTCAGATGCTGGGGAAAAAAGCGCTTCTCTCCTGTAGCTCTTTGGGGAAGCAGTAAGGTTCATGCATGCCCTGGGGAAGGAGCCAGTCTGATTTCATTTCTTTTTCTTTTCAGTGTCTGGTCTCCCTTTGGGGCTTCCCAGGTGGTGCTAGTGGTAAAGAACCCACCTGCCAATGCAGGAGAGTAAGAGATGTGGGTTTGATTCCCTGGGTCCGGAAGATCCCCTGGAGGAGGGCACGACAACCCATTCCAGTATTCTTGCCTGGAGAATCCCATGGACAGAGGAGCCTGGTGGGCTATGGTCCATAGAGTTGCAAAGAGTCAGACACGACTGAAGCGACTTAGCATGCATCTCTCCTCTTTCCTACGTGTATGGACCAAGTAGGGAGAAGTGGAGAAGGAATAGAATGTTGGTGAGTGGACAGAAGAAGGAAAGACAGAAAAGAGTTGTTGAGGGTGAGAGGAGGGGAAGGGAACAGAGAAAGGTCCAGGCTGATGGCACTCTGGCCAGCTGAGTGATGGAGGGTAGGCTGACCATGCAGCTATAAAGAGCCCTGGCCACCCCCTCTCTCACGCCAAAGCACTTCAGGCTCTGGAAGGACCAGGAAAGGAGGAGAGGATTGATGGACAGGAAGAGGTTGAAGAAAAGCATGACCTAACTTTGCAGCTGCACCCCCCAAGGTCACCAATCTGCTCAGGTATTTTAAAAAATATTAATTAACCATCTTTCCACATGTATCAGTGCCCTAAGGCAAGACTCAGCAAACTGAAGCCCATGTGACATACCTCACCTGCTGCCTGATTTTGTAAATAAAGTTTTATTGGAACCCAGCTGCACTCATCTGTGTATCATCTATGGCAGCTCTCCCACTGCAGGACTGAGTGATCACACCACAGACTGGATGGTCCACAAAGTCTCAAATATTTACTAGGCAGTTTTTTCGGAAAAGCTTGCCAACCCCTGGGTGTTATTCCTAGGATCGTCAGCCTTCAGAGTTCTACAATTTCTTGTCAGTTCCTCAGCACGTCCTTTAAATTCACTCATCAAATATTTATTAATGCCTTCTATATTAGAATATTCTCTTTTGGTGCAAGTGATGGAAAATTCAGCACAGGTGGGCTTTAGCTAGAAAAGAGGGAGAGGATTATTGTCTTTTGTACCTGAAAAGCCCAGGGATTGGGCATGTTACATGCAGCTGAGCCCAGAAACTCAAACTCTGACACATTAAGCTAGTGACCAGAGCAACTGGCTTCCAATCCATGGAACACAGCAAAGGTGACAGGATGTCACTTCCATGATTATGTTTCAAAAGTCTGTCCCCTCTGTCTTGCTACCAGACTCTATTGCCCTCTCTGCTTGCACATTTTGATGATGCCAAGTGCTATACTGGAGAGGATATTTCTTTTTTCACATGGCAAGAAAGGGAGGGAGGCCTCTGCCCAGGAGTCAGCAAGCAACTGAGATCCTCAATTAAACAGGAACTGAATTCTCCAACAAAATCATCAGCTTGGAAGCAAATCCTTCTCCAGTCAAACCTCCAGTTGAGACCCCAGCCTTGCCTGACTCTCTCATGGCAGTTTGGTTTCCCAGGCTGACTGCACAGCAAAGGACCCAGCCAGCCTTTCTCCTCACAGAACTTTCCCTCTCTTGTTTTTTCTATATAGAAAGTCTATGAGAAGGAAGTCATGAAGTTTATTACACAGCAGTAGATAACAAGTATATTTCCTAATCCCTAAGGAATGTTGGGAAGATAGATTTTAGCTTGTCATGTGGTCATCACCAACTAGACTGGTGTTCTCTATTTTTAAAAAGAGAGAGAGAGAGAAGAACATGTATTATTGGAAAAGTAGAAGTTATCCATAGAAGCTATGGAGGTGTTCCTTGGAGGAGAGGCTGGTGTCCTGGATTAGGGCCATGGCAGCAGGAAAGAAGGGTAATGTTTGGATTCCTGATTCATTATTTCTATTAAAAGTATATCCTTTCATGCAGCAACAACCAACTATTATCAATTTGCAAGGTCTCCTCTGCCCCCTTATCTCATGAGCTGGTTCCCATACAAAGTTCCAAAGAGCAGCTCAAATCAGAAACACAGGTATAGCAGGAAAACAGACTGGACACAAAAGCCATTGGCTAGTTCACAATCACACATTTCTTCTCCTTCCGTCCTACTGATCTCGTTACTTGTGGGATCTGGTGCCAAACTAAAACCTACTTCATGGGGAGTGGATAATGTCTGTAACTCCAGATGCAGAAATAAAACTTACCCTTTAAAGTGTCTGCAGAAATGAAAAGAAACCCTAGTCCCTGTATAAATGTTTTAAATGTAAACAGGACAGATTTGGGGGGTCTAGACATGAACTTTACAGTTAAAAATCCAGCTAGATCAACCCTTCTAAGTCTTCACTTGGGGAGTTTGGAAAATGCATAATTTTAAGTGAGGTTGAATTTATGAGCATTGTAGTTATAGCAACAGACACTTCAGCTTCTGGGAGGCAGGTCTATGAGACCCTTACATAACAGTCAACTCTGCGGAGAAAAAATGCGGGAACACCAAGGCTGCTAATATATATATATAATAGGACTCAAAGAAAAGAGATGGTGGGCAAAGGAGAGCAGTGAAGGCTGGAAAGGCTTTTTCAAAGAACATGAGGAATCTTTGTGTGAAGGGGCAGAAGCTCCGTTTTGCAGGCTCGCTGCTGCCAGCTCAGGCATGTAGGAAGAAACTCATCAGACAAAAGAGCAGACAAAAATATGGATGCAGCACTCAGGGGCCTGCCAAGCAGAGGATTAGGAAACACCAGAAAACATATGGATTATGCAGGGAAGATTGTTAGATTCAGAGAAGGTTGGAAGGAAGGCACAAGCCATTGTCAGGATGCTTCCAATTCTGTTTTCTCCTTTGATCTCCCTGATTCCAAGACATTCCTCCTATCCTCGTTAACCTTCTCCTTGGGAGGCAAGAATCACAAAGATTCATCTCCCCCAACTTCAGAAATGCCATATGAGCCTGGTCTCCAAATTAGAGATCAGAATTTCAGGGTTGTTAGCATGAACAGAAGAGCCTTTAGAATCAGGCAACATGGTCTTGCCCCTGTCCCCGTTTTAAGGGGTCCCTCTGGCTCTCCTATGTCCTCGTGTTTCCCCACATAGAGTCTATGAGACCAAGGAGATGTGTCCATGTGGCCCCCAGGGCCTGCTCCTTCTAGACTCCATGCTGGGCACCTGTGACTCCATAATTTCCTTCCCACATGGCCCCGACCCTGTCTCCAGGGCATGAGGGCACCCTCCTTTTCTTTCTTCCTTGAAAGACCAAACCTCCTCACCAGCATGCACACCCCAAGCTTGAGAAGTGCAGACAGAGCATGGATACAAAGGCTGGATTGTCCATAAGTAAGAGAGCCTGCTCTTCATGATGCAGGATGGGGCCAAGGTTGCAATAGGAGACTAGTGGGCGGGGAGTAAGGGCAGGGAACACTGAGGATCCTGGTGCTGCTGCTGCTGCTGCTGCTAAGTCGCTTCAATTGTGTCTGACTCTGTGCGACCCCATAGACGGCAGCCCACCAGGTTCCGAATCCCTGGGATTCTCCAGGCAAGAATACTGGAGTGGGTTGCCATGTCCTTCTCCTGAGAAGTCTAAATTCATTCCTGGCCTTGCAGAGCATTAGGAAGGTGTATTTGTCAAGGATGGAGGGAAGAATGTATTTTACGTAACACTCCACTGGTGAAATATATCATTCTGAAAGACTTAGACTTAGCATATGCGGACTCCCATCTGTCCTCTTGCTCCAGCTTCTAGAGGATTAGAGGCTCTGCCTGAACACAGACTGGGGGTTCTGCTCTGATTGGCTCCCTTCATCCTGGCAGGAGAAGGAAGGGAAGTTAGAAGTGTCAAGCCCTGTCCCACCATAGGGCTGGACACTGGAGACTTTTGAAAGCTATAAAAAACAAAGAAAATACACAAGACTCTTTCCTGGAGCAACTGAGCAGCTCTTCACAGGCATCCTTCATCCCATGAGACACACAACGGTTGCGAAGACTCTTACCCTGCTTCCGACATATGCCCTCTCTTCCATCACCTTCAGCCAGCCTCTCCCCCTATACCCCACACCCCTCACAACCTCCACGCCCCCAGCCATCCTCTCTGAGCTGGCTCACACAGCTGACGCAGAAAGCAGTCTCTTGTCTCAGCCTCAGACCCTAGCAAGAAAAATCAATAGCAATTTGGCCTCCAGCCAACCTCATGTCACTCCGGCTAAGCCAGTCTTATATGCCATCACCAGATAAAGCCAGGGCGCCAGAGCCTTCAGACAGAAAGAAGCTCAAATCCTCTTCCTGGGCAATCCTGGCACAGTCTTATTTACTACCTCATGGACCTGCTCTGGCCAGAGGTGCCCCAGCCAGGCCACGTCTCTAAACCAAAGGACAACCCGGCCTTGCATTTAGCTGACAGTGGGCACAGCTGTGATCCCAGCGTGAGTGTGGTAAATGAATGGGCTGGGCCTCTGGAAGTTGATCTGTTCATGGACTCAGTTTGGAGAGTTTCCGGGGGAGGACCCACCCTAAGGGACAACAGAGCCGGACCCTTAAATTCAGCTCCGTAACAAAGCTTCCATTGTTAAGCAAGGCACGTGGACTGTGGGGTCTGTTCCTCTGTTTTATATTCCAGTCTGGCGTCCCAGGGACTTGGGTCAGTACTAGGTTAGGAGTAAGGACGGGGTACACACTGCAGGGGGAAAAAAAGATTTTATGAAAACTCCATAAGGTCTTTCTGATGCGGAATTGCTTTTAAATCTCCTTTCTCATTCCTAGAAATGAATAACAATTTGTAAGAATTTATTAAACACAAATTAATAGCAATAACTTTTAGTCAGGGCTTACATTGTGCTAGGCTGAACTAAGAATTTAGTTTCATTTTTGCATTTACCTTTTACCACTACAACCTTATGAAACAGGACCCTTTACATCAATTACATTTTGTGGAGAAGAAACCAAAGCCCAGAGTGTCACCCAGACAGTAGGTTAACTAGCCAACCAGGGTTGAACCTGGGCAGCCTGATTACAGCCTCTGAGTTTTAACCATTGAGCCACACTGCTCTGATTGGTCTGTTCCACAACCTCCTTGGATCAGGTTTGCAGTAGAAGGGGTTATAATGCATTAAAAGATCAGTACATGATAGTAACTTCTATCTTCCTTTCCTTCCATGCAGCCAGGATGCAAAAAATATCAAACTTGGGTATCTGCAAGTTGTGGGGGGAATTCTAGGGGTCAGAGTTCACCAGGTGCTCTGGTTTAAGATCTAACCATTTGAAACCTAGTGTCCTCCCCAAATTTTGTGTCCACCTGGAACCTAAGAATGGGAACTTATTTGGAAGTAGATGCAATTAGTTAACGAGGGAGCATAGTGGATTAGGATGGGCCCCAAACACAGTAACTGGTGTCCTTACATGAGGAGAGGACACTCAGAGGTCCACACAGGGAGACGCTCTTGTGAGGACAAAGGTTGAGACTGAAGTGACACAGCCTCAAGCCAAGGAACGCTAAGGGTTGCTGGCAACATCAGAAGGTGGGAGGAGGTGAGGAGGTGAGAAGTATCCTCCTCTCAAGCCTTCTGAGGGAGTGTGGCCCTGCCGATGCCTTGACTTCAGACTTTTGCCTTTAGACCTATGAGAGAGCAAATCCTGTTGTTTTAAGCCACCCAGTTTGTGGTCATCTTTGTATCGCAGCCCGAGGAAACAAATTCACCAGTTTAGGAAAAAAGAAGGTGCTCCATGTGGTCCAGTTAAGCTACCAAAGTTGTTTGTGTTGCAGTTTGGAGCCCAACTACCAAGAAGTGACTCTGCTTCCTATCGTCCATTATTCTATGCGTACATATCTCTCTTAGATTGGTGGACAGGCATCATTTTTTTGGCTGCTTTCAGAATTCATTCTCCGTCCTTGCCACACCCAGATTTCTTTTGGGAAAATTATACTTTCCTTGATGCATCGTCCTCACCCATTCAGGGATGCATTAGAACTCTTGTGAGCCATTCCTCCATTTAAAACAAATATTAAAAATTATACTTTATGACTGCATTAGAATCAAGATGAATATAATTTAGGCTAGATTTATTATTATATATTTACTATTTTTTATTTTTCTATTATGTTCTAAAAAGACATTAAAGTCACAACATTATCTTGGGCCCTAAACAGTATCTGGGCCCTAGACTCCATTAGGTCTATTGGACTTAATGAAGAAGTCAGTCCTACACCCATTCAATAAATATTTATTGAACATTTATTATGGGCCAGGAGCTGCCCTAATCTCAGGTAAGAAAAAGAGTCTCTGTCCTATAGGACTATTTTCTAGCATAAGCTCTATACCATTCCTCAAAACTTCTGAATGAGGAATGGAGTTTTCTGAGGATTTTTGCCACCAGTAATTATGGGGTATCAGAATTAAAAGGATCCTTCCTTCATTTCTTTTACATTTGGATTTAGGAAGAAAAGTGTCTCTAGTCATGCTAATTGATGGATCTACAGTTCATTTTGGTCTCAGAGCAGTGAGAGGTGGTGTGCATTTCTGTCCTGCAGGGCCTTCCCTTCTAGAATGGAGTCCTTGGGGAGGCAGTGTGGGGCAGTGCCAGGCAGCAGGTACTAGAGTGTTCAGATTCCAGCCGAGGACCTTCCTGGATGCACAGCTTTGGGCAAGATACCCTCACAGCAAATGCAAAATGTTCCCAGTGTACAGGATTTTTGTAAGGATTAAAGGGGAAGCTCACTTGTAACACAGTGAGAGCTCAAGAAATGTTCACTATTAATGTTTGAGCCTGCCAGAGATTGAGAGTCCATGTGCATGCTGGGGCCAAGAGGGGATCAGTCCATTAGCTGTGTTGGCCATGGACAACTCATTACTTCTCTATCTGTTACCCCAAGAGCAAGCCTGGGGTGGGGTGGGTGGGGGTAAGACCAGGGCACCAAGACAAGGATGACAGTAAGAGCGCCTGTACTGGCTGAGGGTGCCCTGGGGGTGGATTCCAGGCTGCTTACTTGACTCACCGTATTTCATTTCATTCTCTCAAGTCAGTGGTGTGGTAGCCATTATTGCTCCCATTTTACAGTACAGCAAGTGGGGGCTTGAGAAAGTAAGTAGGTACAATGGTAGAGGGGATGCCACAACCATGTGGGGATCATCCTCCCCTTGGCTCTTCCCCCTTTAGTGGAGTTGGACATAGAAGTGATAGATAACCCAGACATCAGGGAAAACCTGGTATGGTGTCAGTATAAATTAAATCACACATTGTCTAACTCCAGCAGACAGGTACTTTGTGGATATGTCACCAATTCAAGAGAAAGTGTCTTCTGGCTGCTGCTGAAGTAGAATTTAAGACTTCTCTGGCATGTGACACTTCCCAGACCTGGGAAGAGCAGCTGAAGAGCTGTGAACAGTGCTTAATCCTTCCCCCTCTTTCTTTGAACCAATGAGGCCATTGAGCACTTGGTTTCACCAAGCCTTTGAATGGTTCTCGTCACAGCTGCCAAGGACAATAACAACAGCAGCAGCCATTGAGAGATTTCTAGAGGATGTTCGCATCTTCACCTCTCAAAACTGTAAATAATACAAAGCTCCCGCAAACCACGTGGTGTGTCCTTTAGAACCCCTTGCACTGAATCTCTAATTCTAGCCCCTGTCCACCTCTCCCGGCTAGGCTCCTCCCCAGCATCTCTCCGCCTGGCCTTTTGCGCTCTTAATATTTAATCGCCTCTAACTCCTTCAGTAGCCCATTCTTTTTCCTTCTATGTGGATTTTCAAGATGCACTTCTCCATGGATTCCCTCCCCATCTGACAATCTGCTCTTCAACTCCCAGCTCAGGAGTGCTCTCTACCAAATATTTTTCTCTTCCAGAATGGTGGCTCAGTGGAAAAGAATCTGCCTGCAATGCAGGAGACCCGGGTTCAATCCCTGGGTTGGAAAGATCCCTTGGAAAACGGAATGGCAAGCTACTCCAGTATCTTGCCTGGGAAATCCCACGGACAGAGGAGCTTGGTGGGTCACAGAGAGTCGGACACGACTGAGTGACTAATACATAGCACAACCTATTGCTCTGTAATAAACCACCCCAAACTTAGCAGCTCAAAGCAACAGTTATTATAATTGTTCATGGTTACTCAAGGGGCTCTGGGTTGCTGGAGCTTAGCTGAGTGGTTTTAAGGCCTCGTATGCAGTTGCAGTCAGATGACAGGGGTCATGGTTGTCTGAAGGTTCATCTGGTTGTCTGAAGTTTCATCCAAGACAGCTCCTTCACACATCTTTCCAGCACTCGACTGAGACAGATGAAACCACTGGCTATTGGGTGGATATCTTTCCATCTTCTTGTGTTGCCTTCGCAGGGCTACTGTGGGTTTTCTCACAGCCTGATGGCTCAGCATGGTCAGACTTTCTACATGATAACCGGTTTCTCCCAGAGCATGTGTTCCAAGAGACCAAGGCAGAGTTGCAAGGTTTTTATGACCAGCCTCAGAAGTCACACAGGGCCACTTCCACTGACTTCCATTGCTTACACAGGCCAGCCCAGATTCAGCACAGAGAGGGTGCACCCGACAGCATGAATGCCAAGCGGTGCGTCCACTTGGAAACCATCTTTGAAGATTGGTTAACATACTCTCCTGTCTTTTCCCCTCTCTCTGCTCCTACAGGAAACATGTATACTCCCCCCTCTGCATTCCTCTCAGGGCACTGCCCTTGTTTCTTTTTCTATCTCCCTGCTCCACTATGAGTGACTTTGGTTGGTAGGTTTGGTTGGTTATTTTTGAGCCTTCTGTGCCTAGTGCCTGACCCTCACCCAACACAAATCTCCTCAGTGGGACTGAACTAAGCTGCAGTTTAGAGCTCCCCTTACCACCTGTCACCCACCTCAGATGTACTCAAGGCTCCAACCAAATCAAATGGTGCCCTCACCTCCAAACTAAAGACAGTCACCCTGAAGCCCAGATCCACTCCAGGCTAGTAACCTGCCAGACGGTACGGAATCAAGCACTTCTCTTTTTTTCCTTTCCTTGGTAAGTTAATTCAGTTCTTCAAAAAGACACCAACTGACAGCCCCACAGACTGAGGACATATGTCTTTCTCCAGAAGGGCCCCTGTGCACCGAGAAGCAGGAGAGGATTCTGAGGAGGGCAGCTAAGTGTGAGCACACGCCAAGACCCAGCCTCAGACCTTGACTCCCAGGGGCCAGTCCTGCCACTTGAGCAAGAGCCAAGTAGGAAGGATACTTCTTTAACAAAGATATCACCTCCAGGCACAATCTGACAATCTGACAACCTGCCTGGATTCAAGCTTCAGTTCTGCCTGAGTTCTTCTGTCTTTACTAGATTAAGGGTGGATTGGAGTGAGAAGAACAGTGAAGAGAAAATCTATCTTGATAGAGGAGACCAAGGGGAAGATTATAGGATGAAACAGGAGAGAAAAAAAGTGAAAAAAAAAATCTTCCTTCAACAGGCTACGAGCAAAATAAATGTTCGATAGTTCCTGTCTACGAATCACATTCACTCACCTTTCTCCAAATCATGACCCAAACCTTCTTCATTCAAAATAACAAATCTAACAAAAGCTACCAGTTAACAAGCATTTGGGCTTCCCAGGTGGCTCAGTGGTAAAGAATCTGCCTGCCAATGCAGGAGATGCAGGTTGGATCCCTAGATTGAGAAGATCCCCTGGAGAAGGAAATGGCAACCCACTCAAGTATTCTTGCCTGAGAAACCCCATGGACAGAAGAGCCTGGTGGACTACAGCCCAAGGAGTCACAAAAGAGTCAGACACGACTTGGGGAGAAAGCAACAACAACATGCACTCACTCTAGACCAGGCACTGTGCTGAACACTTTATGTATACTAGCCCCCAGAATTCACAGCATTCTGGGGGATGGTTATCTAGCCCTCCCTTCCCTCCTGCTCCCAGTTTCCAGAAGACATTGAGAGCTCTTTAGGGAGACAGAGGAATTTGGCAAAGATCACAGATTTCAAAATAGCATAAGATTGTCACGCTGGCCTGTCTGCCTCTAGAGCTTTGATGCTCAAAACTGGTCTGAGCATCAGCATCACCTGGGAATTTGTTGGAAATGCAGACTCTCAGGCCTCACACATGACCTACTGGATGAGAACCTACATTTGAGCATGGCCAGGTTGGTGATCTGTCACACAGTGCAGCGTAAACCATCTCAGCCTATATCCTCCAGGCAGAGGCAGTCCTAGGCCCACTGGCTGGATGCAGAGACATTGACTCAGGGTTGGGCGACTGGCGCTTGTTACCCAGCATTGTGTCAGCAAAAGCACATGTGACTGGCTATCTCAAAATGGGGCTAAGAACACAAGGCTCCTACTGTCAAGCTGCTCATCCCAGGCGTGGTCTTTGGGATGGTTCATTCTGCATTCCCTTCAGACAGCCCTACCAGTGGAAAGGAATTACCTTTTTTCTTTTATATTCCTTTTCTATTAATGTTTAATTTACATGCAGCTCAGTGCCCAAATCTTACTTGTGTAACCATCACCTGGATAAAGATATCAAACATTTCCAGAACACTAGATGGCTTCTTTATATGCCTTCTCCCAATCAACACTTGCTTAACATTCGCTATTCTACTCTTTACCATCACAGGTTCACTCTATCTGTCTTTAAGCTTCAAATGAATAGAATGACATAGACTGTTTTATCTTGCATCCATGTGGCCATGAGATTCAGCCATTTTGTTGTGTTATTTCAGCATTTCTTTCTTTTACATTGACCAGTAGAATTCCACGTTCTAGAATACTAGAATTAGTTCTAGTATTGATGAACATTTGGGCTCTATCTGTTTTTTGGCTTTTATTATTTAAGCTGTGGTGAATACTACTGTACATGTGTTTAGCTGGACATATACTCAATTCTCTTAGATAAGTGTATAAGCATTAAAATTGCTTTTATTCAGCACATAGGAGGCTTTGTTAGCCACTATCAGTTTCCCTAAGCAGATGTACCAATTTATACCTCCACCAAAAGCATTTGAAAGTGAGGTTTCCTTTTTAATTCTGGTCCTACAGTTAGCCAGGATTCCATTACCCTGCACTGAGTCATCCTCCTTTGCAAAGGAGAAAGAAAAATTTGCTCCTAATTTCCTATCTAAGACATGACAGCATTACACGTCATCTGAAACTAACAGATTTCTTTGTGCACATTTGTCTGACATCAACTATCTGATGCAGAATCTTTTTACGGCCCACATGAACAGACACTTGATCCCAGTGAGCTGAGACAATTGAAACTTTACAGCTTCTGCTCATATTAGGAAAAAGTCCCAAAGATGTAATCAACCTTTAAAAAACATATGGGGCAAATTTCAGGGCAGTGTATGGGGAATTCAGGGCAGAGCTCACAGTAATGATAACCTGAAATAACAGGAGCTCCATGGAGAACTCTGGGCGGCCAGGAGAAATTACACCCCTGAGGTCTCCTTCACATTAGAGGCCATATATTAACACATACTTCCCTCCTGGGACCCTGCAGTTTACTAGAAAGAACCATGACCTGGGCCTCAGAAGTAAGGGTTAGGGGCTCAAAGTCCATGCTCATTGTTCACTGACCCTTGACCAGCCATTTAGCCTTTCCATGGCTCAATGCCTTTTCCAATAAACCAGCAGCTGGAACTTCCACCTTCTTTCTTTCCCTTCCCTGACTCTTAGCCTATACGTTCTTCTTCTCCACTCATTTAAAAAAAATCTTTTCATTTAAAAATCATTAGAATCATATAGGAGAACAGTAAGAAGAGAAGAAGGAACTCCCTTAAAAATCTTTGCCCAGTGTTTTCAGTGCTAACATTTCACTGTATCTGTTTTAATCACTTTCTCAGTCTAAATAAACAGAAACACTTGACAGTCCACTGTAGACACCTTACTCTTTTATTCCTAGCATATGTGTGTGTGTTAGTTGCTCAGTCCTGTCCGATTCCATGGACTGTAACCCTCCAGTCTTCTCTGTCCATGGGATTCTCCAAGGAAGAATACTGGAGCGGGTAGCCATTCCCTTCTCCAGGGGATGTTCCTGACCCAGGGATTGAACACAGGCCAGCTACATCACCTTAATATTTCAGTCTAAATTTCCTAAAAAAGAGGCCATCCTATTATACAAGAGAAAATAGGATTTTAAAATATCAGTACAAAACTATGACTTAATCTACAGCCCCTATTCAAATTGTGTGACTTGAATGAATAATACTTTTGTAGACCTCCTGCTTCTCCCCAGTCTGGACCAGTTCAGGAGTGTGCCTTGCATTTAGCTATCATGTTTCTATAGTCTCTTTTAATCTGAGACAGTATTTAAACCTTTCTTTCTCTTCCATAATGTTGACATTTTGAAGGTGCTGACCCCTAACATGCTATAGAACACCCTTGAACTTGTCACTCTACACTCCTACCACACACATATCTGCAAGTCCACAGAAATGTTTTCTTTCCACCAGGCTTTATTGCAGCCAACCCCGCAACCCCAACTCCCTTCCTCTTTCTCCTGGGAAATTCCCATTCTCTGAAAGATCCCCTAAGCTTAGAACCCTTCCACAGGTTCCTAATGCACCCCAAGCTTAGCCCCTCTGAGCATCTCCCAAACTGCACTTTGTCATCTGTGTGGTGAGGAATCACTGACAATTGCCCTCCTGGGGGCTTTCATATCTGCCCTGTTCAGGATCCCCCTAACACATACAGGCAGGAAGCCCCCTTGCTCCACACCACCCACTGTGTGCTCAGGGCCCCTCCCTGGTTCACAAGTAACTGAGCACTACCGGGTAGAGCTCTCCTAGTTCTGGCAGAGATGGCATGGCCAGCATGACCAGCTAATCCTGGGGAAGCCCTCTGTGGACAAAGCAGCACTGCAGACATCTGAAGATCAGCCGGGCCCATGTGACAGCAATAACTACAACAGCAACAGGAATCACAATAGCAAACACACAGCACTTACTCTGTGCTATGTCTAAATTATTTATGGAAAGCAAACCATTGCTTCTATGAGTTAGGTATTTCGGTAGTGTGTTGGTGGTGGCTTGTACTAGTTAAGGAGGGGTGTGTGTGTATGTGTGTGTGTGTGTGTGTGTGTGTGTGTGTGTGTATGCTCAGTCATGTCCAACTCTTTCAACCCCATGGACTGTAGCCTGACAGGCTCCTCTGTCCATGGGATTCTCCAGGCAAGAAGACTGGAGTGGGTTGCCATGTCCTTCCCCAGAGGATCTTCCCGACCCAGGAACTGAACCTGCACCTCCTGCATCTCCTGCATTGCAGGCAGATTCTTTACCACTGTGCCGCCTGGTTCAGGACGGCCAATTGTTAAATATTCAGGAGTTTCACCATCTGGTTTTTAAACCATTGATTGCTTAAAACTGACCTCTGTGGGAGTATTTATACCACAGAAATCTGCAAATGCTAAAAATCATGGCTTTTTTTTTTCTTTTTCAGAAATCTGATTAATTAGCACACTGGATATAATCAAGCTCATTTCATAAATGAAGAAATTAATATATGTATATATAAATTTTCTGTTTGGATGAGATGTCACCTCAGGTAACAAAATGTCTAATAACAAAAAATTCCTTGAAAGGAGGATTACAAGAAAAACCTGGGCTTTCAAAGCAGGGTCAAGGGAACTGTCACAGTGTGGCCTGGGGCTCTTGCTTCCAGCCTGAGACCGAGTAAAGATTTATTGATAAGGAAAGCCCAGAGAGAAGCCAGCAGAGTTATGAGAGAGGATTAACTCAGGGACAGAGTGACAAGAGGAAAAACAGGCGTAGCCATCGGTGACAAGCTGGCCTTGGCAAAAGGCTGGCATAAATCTGAGGGCAAGAAGATGGGAAACTTGGAGGTCACAGGTTGAGGTGTCAAACCCAGGAGGAACAACTGAAGTAGCCTACGTGAGTCAGTAGGGCCCTGGCCTCTGTGTACCCAGTGTCAGGCAAGAAACTCTGTTCCCAAAATGTGGTTCAAGTCAATTACCGGGAAAGGGAGGCCTTTCTAACTCAAAGCTGGTGATCACTGTATTGGTGTAGGCCCCTGAGAAGCAGCCTCAGGATGAGGATTCAGGTGCAGGTAGTTTATTTCGGAGGTGAAAGAGAAATGGCTAGGGAAGTGGAGAAATGAGACAGGGGAGGGCACACAGTTATTAAAGGGCAACCACTGTAGGCAACTGAGGCTTCATTCCATAGGGATTTCTGCAGGTGTTGGAAGTCTGGAAAAACACTCATGAATGCCCAACAATAGGGGATTATGTCAGTAAATCACGGGCTATGCTCTCAACAGAAAGCTATGGAGAGAGAGAGGGAGGGAGAGACTTTAACAGTAATTACAAGTAATTTTCATTGCAACCAAAACTTTTGCTTATCTGTTCTCAGATTTTTCCATAATCAGCGCAGAAAACTTGTTTAATAAAAATGATAGACATTCCAAAAAAAAAAAAAAAAAGGAAGCAACTGCAACTCTTAAATATTATAGGAAATTTGGCAGGTAAAAAAATTCTAGGGCACATCCTTCTGAAAAACAAAGCTCCCCCCGTCCCCATCCCATAAAGTCAGCATGGATCTCTAGTTTATCTTTGGTTCAAAAATATAATTTTAAAAGGAAGAGGGGGTACTTCCATACAGAGAGTGTGCTCAGAGCCAGGGTCACCTCCATCTATTCCCTGAGCCAGCCAGAGACTTGCTGGGTTCTATGGAACAACACCTCTGGCTCAAGTGGCTCTCCTGGCCACCTCTTGTCATCCCATGATAAGGAACCACCAGTGTACCCCATCTTTGCTTAGTATCTGAAGAGTCAGTCTGGGGCCATATTGCCCTAACTTTTCCACCAGGTCCTAAGTCCAGGACCCAGCCTGGCAAGCCGGAGCCTGTTTGCCAAGGCTTAGCCAAGTGGAAGCCTAGAGGCTTAGTGATGGTGGCAAAGCCTGTCAGGCAGGACCAACTTGCAGGTCAACCTGCTCACTGCCATTGTGAGGGCAGAATCTCCTCAATGAGAAACTAAAGTTGCGTGCCCCAGGGGAGTTGAGGAAAAATCCTAGTTCCTCCACCATACAGGGGCATAGAGTCTCTTCCTGTTGGATGGCAGCCACAGGGACTTTGAATATTCTTGCAGACCCTGGTGGGTGGTGGGAGGGAGCTCACTTCATTTGAGGATCCTGATGGGTGAAGTAAGAAGAGGCATTATGATGCACATGAAGATGCCCCAGGGACAAAGACCCTCAGCTCCACCCACAATAGGAAAGCAGATCCAATGCTTCTTGGCTCTTCTCTCACCAGGGTAAGGGTCTTCTGCTTCAAGCAGACACTAAACTCCTGGCTCCCTGCTTCCTTTCCCCTTCCCCTCCCCCAGTGGGCATCCCAAGCCTATTTCCCCTCTCCTCTGTACATAATACGCATCATTATTCCCCCCTCCTCATAAGTTTCCAACTTCACATTTTCTCAGTGCTTAAGGTTCAGTCTGATACTCATGGAAGAAAAGGATCTACTTATCCAACTCTTACAAAGTATGAATGAAGAACACTTTAATGTATTCAAACAAAGGAATGCATCTCTAACAGATGAATTCTACCATTTGGCAGGCCAGTAGGCAGAGGTTTTGTTCCGTTAAGTACTTTCCTAGAAAAAAAGTTCCAGACCAGATCACTTTGCAATTCGGAACTAGATTCTCAATAGAATATAAAAACAGCACTGCCAACCTGAGATGCATAATTTATTCAAACTTTAAGGGACCCTAGAAGCTATATAATAATAACAGGAAACATATGTTGAGTAATTATGCTACAAAAATTATCTTATTCAACCCAGGCAACAACTTTCTGAAGTAGGCAGTGTTATTCTCATTCCTATTTTATAGACAAAGAGCTTGTGCTTAGGGAGGATAGTAGTTCTCCTAAGGCTACACAGCAACAAAGGAAGCTGGGGTTGGAACCCTGAAAGTCTGGCTTCAGGGCCAGGGCTCTTCTACTGCGTGACTGTCTTCCACCTATTTGTTATAGACTAGGGAAACAAGATTGCATGGGTTACTGGGCTTGGCCAAGAATGGTGAGTGAATGGCCAAGATCAGCATCTTCCTCCTTCTTGGCACTAGTTCTCTTTCACCAGTAAGCAGGAAGTGCAGTTCTATGAGTCACAGAGAGCAGAAGGAAGCAGCAGAGATCCTGACAATTACTTCCAACAAATTGGTATTGAAATATCTTTTAACCATGACAGCTTTTGTTCTAACAAGATGTTGCTTAAAAGTCCAATATATCTTGCAGATAAAAGTGAGTTACTCTGGTTGAGGGTGGGAGGAGGCAGTCCAAACTTGAACCTTGACCCAATGGTAGCCTCCTGAGGCTGTCCCATGAAAGCACTAGGCTTGAAAAGCTCATGTGGAAAATCACTCCCTCTTATAGATTACAAAAATGGCCAAAATTCTTTGTAGCCCTTCTCATCAAGAGATGGAATCCAGTCTAGCATTGGTGCTAGACTGCTGACTTGCTTTGATCAACAGAGTGAAACTGAAGTGTCATCATGCCAATTCTGAGTCTGGGCCTCAAAAGGCTTCTATGCTTGCTCTTGGAATCCTTCTGCCACCAGGTGAGAAAGTTCAGGCTAGCCTGTTGGATGATGGGAGCCATTTGGCCCCAGCCAATCCCAGCCAAGACACCATAAACCAAGTCACTAGCTTATGATGCCCATCTGAGATCAGTCAATTTCAGCCCTGACCATAAGGACTGCCCAGTTGAGATCAGCCCAAATTGCTGATTTGATCCAACCAGCCCATCCTAAAGGAGACCAGTCCTGGGTGTTCATTGAAAGGACTGATGCTGAGGCTGAAACTCCAATACTTTGGCCACCTCATGCGAAGAGTTGACTCATTGGAAAAGACTCTGATGCTGGGAGGGATTGGGGGCAGGAGGAGAAGGGGATAACAGAGAATGAGATGGCTGGATGGCATCACCGACTTGATGCACATGAGTTTGGGTGAACTCCAGGAAGTGGTGATGGACAGGGAGGCCTGGCGTTTTGCAATTCATGGAGTCGCAAAGAATCAGACACGACTGAGCAACTGAACTGAACTGAACTGAGCTAAGTAAACAATGTTGCTTTAAGCTATTAAGTATCAGAGTGGCTAGTTATGCAGCAACAACTAAATGATACAATTCTCTCATAGAAGAATCTCAAAATGATGTAATGATCTTCCCTTCAGATCTCGAAATGCCAGAAAATACACAGTAAGGAGTCCATCCCCAGAGCAGACCCTCTCCCAGTCCTAACCAAGGCCCTCCCCAGTCCACCTGTGCCTTGGGTTGTGGCAGATAGAAGCCAGACATGTCCCCTTCTGCCCTAACTTCAAACAGAATTACAATCACAGAGGGGGACAAAGACTCTATTATTTGACCCCAAGAGGGCCAAACGTCCATCTACAGGATTCCAGTCAGAATCCACATGTGCAGAGAAAGGGCACCTCCTGGGTTCCCCCCAGATGCCTCCAGGCTCAGGGAATTCTTGAAGTTTGAGGTGTGGGAAGAGGTGGCAGAGTGAAGGAAAGATGGTCTTGTTATAGCTGCCCAGAAAAATGCTAAAAAATGTAAATGAAAATTTTCAGCCGTAGCGGGAGAAATCAAGGCCCAAGGCCCCAGGTTAATCTTTCAGACTGTCGGGCATACTGCAAAGCTGTCTCCATTTATTTACGTCTAATTGAAAGCTGGCGTGCTGAGGGTTACTCCACCCAGGCATGAAGCGCAGCCATCCGTGAAAGATTTCCCAAGACCTCTCCCTTTGCAGAAGCATCCTTCATGTGCTTGAAAGGGAAAATGTCATGGGGACACTAAATTAAAACTCAGTTTTGTCTTTGAAAAATAGATCCAGTCCTCAATAGGATGTGGTTGGAGAGATATCAGCATTAGCATAATTCCTTAGTACAATTTATAGGCCAATCAGGAGAAGAAAAAAAAAAAAAAGGATATCTAGAAATCTACCAGAAAAGAAAAAATCTCATGGGGGCCACACATGATAATTTTCACAGATAGAGACTTCTGAGACTCACAGTTAACAATGGGTGATTTTCTTTGGGAGATTGTTACCTCTTACAGGGTGGTTTCAAAACAGTTGGTCAGCTGGTGGGAAATACCATCCAGGAAAAAGAAGCTGACTTGCTTTTAAGATTGTTAGCTATGAATAAATCCATTACTTCACTCCCTTACTTCTTCACAGATTCAACAAACCCTTATTGAATCCCTACAGTGGGCAAGACAGTGTCTTGGCTACTGGGGATACAACAGCAAACTAGCTTCCTAAAATACTAGTTTACCAGAAAAGAGATATGGACAAAAAGTTAAGACAGTCCTCTATTTACATAAGGACTCCCTTTGGGAAACCTTCTGTGAGTCACTTTTGGACATAAAACAGAATTGCTAAAAACTCTGGACCCGTTCAGCAAGTGACCATACAACAACACTGGAGACATCTGAGCACACAGCAGGCAGCCTGAGAAGGCTCCTGTCTTGCTTCTTAGACAAACTCTATTGTTAGCATTAAAAGGCAAAGAACACGGGCATTGGAGCTGGGTAGACCTCCATCTAAGTGCTGGCTCTGTCCTACAGTTAGTGAAATTTTAGGCAAGGTTCCTGACTCTTGGAGCCTCAGTTTCCTTTTTGATAAAATGAGATAGCATTACTGAAGGTTGCAGTGAGCCCAGCTGAAAGACTATCTTGGCCAGCCTCTCTTGCAGCTAGATGTGGCCATGGGAGAAATCTCTGGCTGATGAAACTTAAGTGGTAGTTGTTGGGTGGGATTTCTGGGAAAGTCAGCTCATAAAAGAAGCTGGCAAATTAATGTATATTGGCTTCCCTCTTTGTCCTCATTGTCAGAGATGTAAACAAAGGAAGGAGTTACTGCAGCCATGCTGAACCCTGAGGTGACCTGGAGGATGAAACGCGGAACTAAGAAAGAGAGAAGGAGCCTGAGATTCTGATGATCATGGATCTACTCTTAAGACCATGGCCAACAAGTTTCAGGCTTCTTTTTTGTGTGAGAAAAAAACAAATATTTCTTAAAATCACGTTATTTCTGTTCTCTTGAGGCACTGAAGGGAACTTCTAATATAAGGAGCCATAGTTTTATTGTGAAAATTGAATGAGTTCATTCACACTGAAAACTTAGCCTAGTACCTGGCCCATAGTGAGTTCTCAGGGCAGAAGAATTCATATTGTGATTACTCTTATGAAATAGTTACATTGTCTTAGCTCAGGCTGCTAGAGCAAAACACCATAGACTGGGAAGCTTACATAAATGAAATTTATTTCTCACAGTTTCGGAGGCTGGGAGTCTAAGATCAAGGTGCTGGCCAATTTGATTCCTGGTGAGAATCCTCTTCCTGGCCTATAAATTGCCACCTTCTCACTGTATTTCCACATGGCAGAAAAAGAGGGAAATCTTTGATCTCTTTTCTTCTTGTTGGAAGGGCACTAATCGCATCATGGGGCTCCACCCTAATGATCTCATATCTGAAACTAACTGTCTCCCAAAGGCCTTTCCTTCAAATACCATCACATTGAGGGTTAGAGTTTCAGTATATGAAATTGCTGGACCTCACTTCAGTTCAGTCGCTCAGTCATGTCCAACTCTTTCGCAACTACATGAATCACAGCACGCCAGGCCTCCCTGTCCATCACCAACTCCCAGAGTTCACCAAAACTCATGTCCATCAAGTCAGTGATGCCATCCAGCCATCTCATCCTCTGTCATCCCCTTCTCCTCCTGCCCCCAATCCCTCCCAGCATCAAAGTCTTTTCCAATGAGTCAACTCTTTGCATCAGGTGGCCAAAGTACTGGAGTATCAGCCTTAGTATCATTCCTTCCAAAGAACACCCAGGGCTAATCTCCTTTAGAATGGACTGGTTGGATCTCCTTGCAGTCCGAGGGACTCTCAAGAGTCTTCTCCAACATCACAGTTCAAAAGCATCAATTCTTTGGCACTCAGCTTTCTTCACAGTCCAACTCTCACATCCATACATGACCACTGGAAAAACCATAGCCTTGACTAGATGGACCTTTGTTGGCAAAGCAATGTCTCTGCTTTTCAATACACTATCTAGGTTGGTCATAACTTTTCTTCCAAGGAGTAAGTGTCTTTTAATTTCATGGCTGCAATCACCATCTGTAGTGATTTTGGAGCCACCAAAAATAAAGTCTGACACTGTTTTCACTGTTTCTCCATCTATTTCCCATGAAGTGATGGGACCAGATGCCATGATCTTCATTTTCTGAATGTTGAGCTTTAAGCCAACTTTTTCACTCTCCTCTTTCACTTTCATCAAGAGGCTTTTTAGTTCCTCTTCACTTTCTGCCATAAGGGTGGTGTCATCTGCATATCTGAGATTATTGATATTTCTCCCGGCAATCTGGATTCCAGCTTGTGCTTCCACCAGCCCAGCGTTTCTCATGATGTACTTTGCATATAAGTTAAATAGCACAGTGACAATATACAGCCTTGACATACTCCTTTTCCTATTTGGAACCAGTCTGTTGTTCCATGTCCAGTTCTAACCGTTGCTTCCTGACCTGCATACAGGTTTCTCAGGAGGCAAGTCAGGTGGTCTGGTATTCCCATCTCTCTCAGAATTTTCCACAGTTTATTGTGATCCACACAGTCAAAGGCTTTGGCATAGTCAATAAAGCAGAAATAGATGTTTTCCTGGAACTCTCTTGCTTTTTCCATGATCCAGCAGATGTTGGCAATTTGATCTCTGGTTCCTCTGACTTTTTTAAAACCAGCTTGAACATCTGGAAGTTCACGGTTCATGTATTGCTGAAGCCTGGCTTGGAGAATTTTGAGCGTTACTTTACTAGCATGTGAGATGAATGCAATTGTGCGGTAGTTTGAGCATTCTTTAGCATTGCCTTTCTTTGGGATTGGAATGCAAACTGACCTTTTCCAGTCCTGTGGCCACTGCTAAGTTTTCCAAATTTGCTGGCATATTGAGTGCAGCACTTTCACAGCATCATCTTTCAGGATTTGAAATAGCTCAACTGGAATTCTATCACCTCCACTAGCTTTGTTCATAGTCATGCTTCCTGGCCCACTTGACTTCACATTCCAGGATGTCTGGCTCTAGGTGAGTGATCATACCATCATGATTATCTGGGTCGTGAAGATATTTTTTTGTACAGTTCTTCTGTGTATTCTTGCCACCTCTTCTTAATATCTTCTGCTTCTGTTAGGTCCATACTATTGTTGTTCTTTATCGAGCCCATCTTTGCATGAAATGTTCCCTTGGTATCTCTAATTTCTTGAAGAGATCTCTAGTCTTTCTCATTCTATTGTTTTCCTCTATTTCTTTGCATTGATCGCTGAGGAAGGTTTTCTTATCTCTCCTTGCTATTCTTTGGGACTCTGCATTCAGATGCTTATATCTTTCCTTTTCTCCTTTGCTTTTCACTTCTCTTCTTTTCACAGCTATTTGTAAGGCCTCCCCAGACAGCCATTTTGCATTTCTTTTCCATGGGGATGGTCTTGATTCCTGTCTCCTGTACAATGTCACAAACTTCATTCCATAGTTCATCAGGTACTCTATCTATCAGATCTAGTCCCTTAATCTATTTCTCACTTCCACTGTATAATCATAAGGAATTTGATTTAGGTCATACCTGAATGGCCTAGTGGGTTTTTGTACTTTTTTCAGTTTAAGTCTGAATTTGGCAATAAGGAGTTCATGATCTGAGCCACAGTCAGCTCCCAGTCTTGTTTTTGCTGACTGTATAGAGCTTCTCCATCTTTGGCTGCAAAGAATATAATCAATCTGATTTCAGTGTTGACCATCTGGTGATGTCCATGTGTAGAGTCTTCTCTTGTGTTGTTGGAAGAGGGTGTTTGCTATGACCAGTGCATTCTCTTGGCAAAACTCTAATTGCCCTGCTTCATTCCATATTCCAAGGCCAAATTTGTCTGTTACTGCAGATGTTTTGGAGAAGGCAATGGCAACCCACTCCAGTACTCTTGCCTGGAAAATCCCTGGTGGGCTACAGTCCATGGGGTCGCTAGGGGTTGGACACGACTGAGCAACTTCACTTTCATTTTTCACTTTCATGCATTGGAGAAGGAAATGGCAACCCACTCCAGTATTCTTGCCTGGAGAATCCCCGGGACGGGGGAGCTTGGTGGGCTGCCGTCGATGGGGTCGCACAGAGTCGGACACGACTAAAGCGACTTAGCAGCCAGGTGTTTCTTGACTTCCTACTTTTGCATTCCAGTCCCCAGTAATGAAAAGGACATCTTTTAGGGGTGTTAGTTCTAAAAGGTCTTGTAGGTCTTCATAGAACTGTTCAACTTCAGCTTCTTCAGCATTACTGGTTGGGGCATAGACTTGGATTACCGTGATATTGAATGGTTTGCCTTGGAAATGAACAGAGATCATTCTGTTGTTTTTGAGAATGCATCCAAGTACTGCATTTCGGACTCTTTTGTTGACCATGATGGCTACTCCATTTCTTCTGAGGGATTCCTGCCCACAGTAGTAGATATAATGGTCATCTGAGTTAAATTCACCCATTCCAGTCCATTTTAATTCCCTGATTCCTAGAATGCTGATGTTCACTCTTGCCATCTCCTGCTTGACCACTTCCAATATGCCTTGATTCATGGACCTAACATTCCAGGTTCCTAAGTAATAGTGCTCTTTATAGCATCAGACCTTGCTTCTATCACCAGTCACATCCACAGCTGGGTATTGTTTTTGCTTTGGCTTCATCCCTTCATCCTTTCTGGAGTTGTTTCTCCACTGATCTCCAGTAGCATATTGGGCACCTACTGACCTGGGGTTTCTCTTTCAGTATCCTATCATTTTGCCTTTTCATACTGTTCTTGGGGTTCTCAAGGCAAGAATACTGAAGTGGTTTGCCATTCCCTTCTCCAGTGGACCACATTCTGTCAGACCTCTCCACCATGACCCGCCCATCTTGGGTGGCCCCACAGGGCATGGGTTAGTTTCACTGAGTTAGACAAGGCTGTGGTCCTAGTGTGATTAGATTGACTAGTTTTCTGTGATTATGGTTTCAGTGTGTCTGCCCTCTGACGCCCTCTTGCAACACCTACCGTTGGACCTATGTTGGACCTCAGTCCATAACATACACAGACCCTAAGAGACATTTTAAATATAGTTGGTTTGCTGAAGCTAGATTAGCAAAAGTAGGAAACCTCCTGGATTATACTTTGAGAGTCCTCAGGAGTATAATAAAGGGATACTGAAGGACTAAAAGTCCAGCATGGGGACTTGCCTGGTGGTACATGCTTCCAGTGCAGGGGGCCCAGGTTCAATCCCTGGTCAGGGTACTAGATCCCACATGCCACAACTAAGACCTGGTACAGCCAAATGAACTGAACTGAACAGCCAAATAAATTAAATAAATAAAAAGATAAAAATAAATAAATAAAAGTCCAGCATGATGGTAGGACTGCAGATTGCATCCATATGCCATGCTTCCTGGCAGCACTTAAGAGGGCCACTCATTTGTCAAGGCCACTCCTAACTCATGAGGGTAAAACCACATCATCTGATTAAGAATACCTCAAACAATGAAATCTATGTTCAGACCACATATCCATCTTATGTTTCATTTTTTGCTTCGTGGATGGCAAAACAACTTCAGCAGCAGACTATAAAGAGAATGTGCTGTGTTCCAGGCTCTGACCTAGCTCTTGCCTCAGCGTGAATCAGCAGAAGGGCCAGAAGAGACAGAGGGCATGCTCAAATTAGGAACTTTGAGAAGAGTTTCATAGAAAGAATTAAACTCTATTAAACAAACAGAATTGATGCTTTTGAACTGTGGTGTTGGAGAAGACTCTTGAGAATCCCTTAGAGTGCAAGGAGATCCAACCAGTCCATTCTGAACGAGATCAGCCCTGGGTGTTCTTTGGAAGGAATGATACTAAAGCTGATACTCCAGTACTTTGGCCACCTCATGCGAAGAGTTGACTCATTGGAAAAGACTCTGATGCTGGGAGGGATTGGGGGCAGGAGGAGAAGGGAACGACAGAGGATGAGATGGCTGGATGGCATCACCGACTCGATGCACATGTTTGGGTGAACTCCAGAAATTGGTGATGGACAGGGAGGCCTGGTGTGCTGTGATTCATGGGGTTGCGAAGAATCAGACACGACTGAGCAACTGAACTGAACTGAATAGAAAGACCATTTGCAAAGACGTGCACAAGATACAGAGAAACCACAGGGAGAGTGCAGCACCAGGGGATTATGAGTGGGTGGTTACTCTCCCCTGTCCTCCTGGGCCTGCAGACCCAAGGAGACAGAGCAGCCACCACATTTTATATGCTGCCTGACAGCAGTCACAGCCTTGGATCACAGGACCCAGGCAGCTAACCAGACCCCACAGGAATGAGCCTGACTTCATTCCCTTCCCACTTCAACCTCATGTTCCCACGAGCTAAATTTTCCAGAAACCAGACAGCAGTAAAGCCTGTGACCATAGCCCAGCTGGGTCAGTGTTCTAAGCACAGAGCAGGGTGGAGAGTGAATTTGGAGGGGCCTTGTGCCTTATTCTTTTTATCTTCAACAACTATCCTGTGAGGTAAATACTATTATTACCTTCATTATACAGCTGAGAAAACTGAGGCCCAAAGAGAAACCATTTACACATTCGAAACATCTAATTTTGTAAAGATGTACAACTTGGATTCTCTAGAATGAGATGTCGAACTCCTGTTACTTAATCTATTTAAAATAAGGTAGTATCCCTATTAAAATATTTGCAAGTCTATGTCAGAAATTAACAGACATGACAGCTCATGCCCCTATGAGATACACACTCTCTGGTTATCTCTATTTTACTGCTGAATAAACAGAGACTTAATGAGGTTGAGCCAGGTGACCTCTACAATCCTTTAAAATCAAAATAAGTCTCTAGTTTGGTGACTGCTTAAACCATTACTCGTGATTTGTAAAAACAAAAGCACAAAAAGTCCCCACCACCAACAACAAAAATTTGTACTGAAATTATAAAACTCTTTCCGTCAAAATAGACCACTGCAGTAAATCCTTCTATTTAGGGACACAAAAGTGATTAACATTACTTAAAACAGCCCAGATAACCTAAAATCAGGGGCAAACATGTTCTGTCCCTCCCAATTGCATTCCTGGCCATCATGCCCCACATACTTGCTTTTATCCCTCCTTTGTATCCCAAGACCAAAGTTTCTTGGGGAGAAAGAAAAGAGTTTTCTGGAGACATGACATATCATAGTGTTCTTGGCCATAGTATTAGTTAGGATTCTGAGAATACCAGGTATAGGAAATACAGCTCAAGCTGGCTAAAACTAATAACAGAAAGCTATTGACTCATGCCCTGGAATAATGCAGGCTTCAGGTATTGATTGATTCAGGGCTCAAAGGATGTCACCAAGTACTAGCTCCCTTCTCTGTGTCCTTAACTCTGCTCCTTGCTGTTGACTCCATGCAGCTGCAAAGTGGCTACGAACAGTTCCACAGACCACCCTCTTTCAGCATCAAATCCAGCAGGAAAGCAGAATTCCACTTCTTCTGTAATCCAAATGAAAACAGCAGGATTGTGTCCCTGACCCAGCAACCATGGCATGGATGTTGTGGTGTCCATGGCCAAGGAAACGTATCCCAATCGGCAGAGTGGGGTCACAGTCCTGATACAGGTGGACAGAGGCCGGGCAGAGGATAATGCCATAGAAGCAGCAGAGCAGCTGATCACAGAAAAAGGAAAGGACATGATGTGGGGAAGGCAGCCCCTCTCCACCACAGTCAGCAAAACCATAAGCAGAAAGATGGACCAGGGAACTTTGGCAGCCACAGTGGGCCTCAGGGACGAGACTGTAACCTCCTCTTTGCACCCACCCCTAGCAGTTCCCCACCCAGTCTTCTTCCCAACTTGGGGAAGGGGTCACAGGGTGGAAGACGTGCCTCCCAAGACAAACCACCTTTAGTTTGCCCCTCAGTTCTTGAAGAATTCCTCCCCTTGCCCCTCAAATCTGAGCTGAAACCTTGCCTTTTCCCTGAAGACATCGCTAACAACTCTCCCCAACTTCCCCAAGAGCTACTATTTCCCTCTTCCAGGTACTTACAGTACTTTGTACATACATTATCTTCATTCAAGTGTTTTTTTAATGTATCAAAATTATTTGGTTACACACTAGTCCCTCCTATTCTGCACTCACTCACACACACACTTACACCTAACCAGATTAGAAACTGAAAGCAGAGATCAGCTTTTCTTCACTCTGAGTCCCTAATATGCAGCCTGACGTGTGAAACGGTGTTCAGAAATGTTGGGTGAATGAACAAATGAATGAAAGCCTTCTATAGCTCTTGACCAGCAGATAAAATGTGCAGCACTCATTTGGGCATTTAGTCAGTCAACAGTTTTTTTGGAAAAGAATGAAATAATGCTATTTGCAGCAACATGGATGAACCTAAAGATTACCATATTAAGTGAAGTAAATGAGACAGAGAAAGACATATATATGATATTGCTCATATGTGGAATCTTAAAAAAAAAAAAAAGAACTGATACAAATCAGCTTATACACAGCACAGAAACAGACTCATAGACAAAGAAAACAAATGTATGGTTAGTTACCCAAGGGGAAAGTGAGTAGGGAGAATTTATGAGTTTGAAATCAACATGAACCAAAAAAAATCCAGAAGTAGTGTTTAATAAAGGCTTACTGAGTATATATTAGGCATGAGCAAATTGTCAAAATTAAAATCAAGTCGGTGAAGTGAAAAGCAACAATATGCTTATTCTGCTTGTTTTAAAACAGAAAAAAAAAAAAAACTAAAGAGAACATGCCTGGTCTAAGCATTTTCACATGGGAGCTACACCATCAGGTGGGGAAACGTGGTCCAGAAAGGGTGAAGAAAACACTGTGAAATCCGAGAAGTATATCCAGTTTGTCCCCACAAGTACACATGCATGGGATGTGCTGAAATCCAGCTGCCTCCCTCCCGCTTGCCTGCTGTGGGTCTGAGCCTCTGATGACTGGGACAAACATCCTTGGCGTCCAAAGTTCAGTCCTGGAGGCATCCAGAGTTCAGTCCCGGAAGTGCCCTGAGTGAGTGGTGATGCCAGCACAGCCCCATCGCAAACACCTGTCCGGTCCACAAGAATCCTGAGTCTGGAAGAGGGAGGGGGACCCATACCCTCTGGTCAGTGTAGCTTCCTCGTTTACTTTTCCCCATCTTGACTTCTCGAAACTCTTCTCCACCCAGCAGACAGAAGGATGGTGCAGACGTGGATTGTCCCCAGCCTGTCCTGCCTGAAGTCCAGAAGCTTCCACCATAGCCCGTGAATCCATCCGTGCCTGACCAAGCCTCCTCCCTGGCCACATACCATGTACCGCCTTGTCTGCCTGCGGCTCCAGCGTGCTGACCTTCTATCCACTCCTGGATGTGCAACCGTGTCCCACTTTGGGATTTTGCCCTTACTCCTCTTCCTTCAGGGCAGCCTGAGTTCCTAGATTTTAGCAGCTGCATCCTTGCTTCATCCTTCACATCTCCCCTCAGCCCTCCCGACATCACATGCAAGTCCAACAGGAATAGTCTTTCTGCTACCTGAATTTTATTTTCATCATCACATGGATTACTGCTTGAAACCATCTTATTCTTCTGCTTAATTGCACCCAAACTGGACTATCAGCTCCAACAATGCAGGAATGTAATTTGGGGGTCTCCAGACTCTAGGATGGTTCCTGATGCATAATAAATGCTCAAGAAAAATTTTGTGGTTACATCACTTTGCGGATAAAGGTTCATATAGTCAAAGCTATAGTTTTTCCAGTACTCATGTATGGATGTGAGAGTTGGATCATAAAGAAGGTCGAGCACTGAAGAACTGAGGCTTTCGAAATGTGGTGCTGGAGAAGACTATTGAGAGTCCCTTAGACTACAAGGAGATGAAACCAGGCAATCCTAAAGGAAATCAATATTCATTGGAAGGACTGATGCTGAAGTTGAAGCTCCAATACTTTGGCTGCCTGATGCAAAGTGGTGACTCATCGGAAAAGACCCTGACGCTGGGAAAGGTTGAAAGCAGGAGGAGAAGGGGGTGACAAGATGAGATGGTTGGATGGCATCATCAACTCAATGGACAAGAGTCTGAGTAAGCTCGAGGAGACAGTGAAGGATAGGGAAGCATGGTATGCTGCAATTCATGGAGTCACAAAGAGTTGGATGCAACTGAACAAAGAATGAATGAAAGGAGGAAGAGAAGGGAAACAGTAGGGGAAGCACGTCCCTCAAAGGATGATTATAGAAACTCCATTGGACAACTGTCCTAAACGTCTCAGACAGTGCCTGGTACTCAGGGATGACTTAATACACCAATTATTACTCAGTTATTAGGATAGAATAGTGGGCAGTGCACATACAGGAGAAAGAAAAGCAAAAACAGTCGCGGCACTTTGCTTGGATTCACCTGGCCTCTGAAGAGAACATTGGAGGCCTCTAACAAGCAACAATCCCCCTTGGCTCCCCTGAAACTCTTGCTTGAATCCAGTTCAGACCCCAAGGGTTTGGAGTTCTTTTTTTTTTTTTTTTTTTTTTGGCAAACCATCAGCTCTTCTTTTCTAAGGGAAAAAATACAATACAAAAAGACACTCACACAGCATCTTGGAGATCAAATGACTCTTGGAAAACTGCATTTTGATGAGTGAGGGAATCAAAGCCATATGGATTAAACTCTCCTTAGGTCTCCTAGGGGGAAATGGGAGCAGGAGCAGAAGAAGGGCATGAATGGCGGTGAAAGTCTGCACTGACTTTTCCGAACACAAGGCTAGCTGTGAAGGATGGCCCGGGATGTCTCAGGTCCTTCAAAACAGTTTGTTGACCACATGCCAGCTGACTCAACAGGAAAGGAAATGTGAAGGTGTTATTATTATTATTATTATTCACTTCTGTTTTTTCCCCTTCTATTTCCCCCCTCTATGGGATTGACTTTGGGGTCTTATTAGTGAAAAGGTACTGGGTGGACACTAAGCATGTATAATTTCTCCCAGAAAGCAACTTTCTAGTCGCTCTCTGAAGAAAGGGCCTGAAATATCAATATATGCTGAAGCTAACTATTTGTAGTCAGGTCCTTAGATGAGCGTCATTCTTGCTTTTTTTTTTTTTAATGCTTGTGTTTCTATCTGCATTTTGCTGATGCAGGCAAGTCGCAGAAAGAGACTCCACATAAAGCATGATTCACACTGTCACTTGCTGTGAGAGGAAAACAAGGGGAACAACACATAGAAACCTCAAAAGCCATTTCCTCTATTCTGCTAATCCTAATTTCCTGAGAGCAAGTGACACTGCTGACCACCAGCCTGGATAGGACACTGAACTCAGGTAACACTGCCCATTTACACTGCTTCAGACTCCTGCTGCTGCTGCTAAGTCGCTTCAGTCGTGTCCGACTCTGCGACCCCAGAGACGGCAGCCCACCAGGCTCTGCCATTCCTGGGATTCTCCAGGCAAGAACACTGGAGTGGGTTGCCATTTTCTTCTCCAATGCATGAAAGTGAAAAGTCAAAGTGAAGTCGCTCAGTCGTGTCTGACCCTCAGCGACCCTATGGACTGCAGCCTTCCAGGCTCCTCCGTCCATGGGATTTTCCAGGCAAGAGTACTGGAGTGGGGTGCCATTGCCTTCTCCACTTCAGACCCCTAGTATCCTTTTATTTCATCCTCCCAACTACTTCAAGGCAGGTGTTCTTAATGCTCTCATTTTACAAATGCAACTGAGGCACAGAAAGGTTAAGCAACTTGACCAAGGTAACACAGTGAAGAAATTGTAAATGAAATTGAGTAAATAGTAAATAGAATTGAAGTAAATAGTGAATACAGTTGAATAGCAAATATATTTGAACCAAAGTTTTGCCAGTTCCAGAGTCTGTACTCCCAACTGTTATTTCCCTCAAAGTATCCTCTGTTTTTGGAATTTGTGTCTTTGCTTTTGCTGTTCAATTCATCTAAAAACCTTTCTCACTACTACTTACCTTTTCTCCCAGCTACTTACCAAGAATCGTCCTTACCCTCCAATGTGTGCCTCCTATGCCCAGGAAAGCTCCTTGCATACAAGCATGCTCAGTTGCTCAGTCATGGCTGACTCTTTGTGACCCCCTGCACTGTAGCCTGCCAGGCTCCACTGTCCATGGGGTTTCCCAGGCAAGAATACTAGAGTGGGTTGCCATTTCCTCCTCCATGGGATCTTCCCAACCCAGGGACTGAACCTGCATCTCCATCTCCTGCGTTGCAGACGGATGCTTTACCACTGAACCACCCGGGTTTCCTAGGAAAGCTTTTTGGAAACCTCCAAATTGGTTTGGGACTCACACCTCTGAACTCCAGGACACCTGGTGCCTCTCTGTGGCTGTCCAGCACATTCTATGTCATAAAGCCAGCCTAACACTGCCTTGGCTTTAAATGAGACACACTAATTCCCTGCTGGGACACTGTACATTTACAAACCACATCAAGATTCAGATTCCTTATCTACAAAAGGGGGAAATTGAGACAACCTATGTGCACAAGTGGCCAGCTAATACATGCAAGGCAAGACACTCAGCAAGCATGCCTTCCACCTCAGCTACTGTTTTCTAGTTACTTGGCTGCTTGAGCTCCCCCACCTGACTGTAAATTCTCTGAGGAAATGTAATAGTCACTGATTTAGGCAGTGATTGGATTAGGCATTTGGCTAACTGAGTTTAAAGAAGGAGAGAGGAGAGGAGGTTAGTGGGAGCAGCAGATGGAAACACATCTCAGAGGGAATAAGGTCAGCCACTGTGGCCTCAGAGCCTGTTGTGTGCAGGGTTTTCAGGATTAGTTCATTTAATCTTCACAGCCATCCTGGCAGCTAGGTCTACTATTATTCCCATTTTACAGATGGAGAAACTGAGGCCCAGGGAGGTTGAGTGACTTGCCCCATGCCAGATATGTAGTTGGCAAATTCAGTCAGGATTTGAACCCTGACAGTCTGGGTCCAGACTCCAAGGTCTTACCTGCTAAACTAGATTACCACTAAAAGGGGGGCTTTAAAGCTTTCAAATACCAATAAATCAAAAGACCGGGCATACCCAACTTGGATTGGCAAGTATTTAATGGGAACAAATCTGTGACAGCTTTACCAACACATTCCTGGAAGTTCATTCAAAGCTAAGAAATATTTCGGGCTCCCCCGCAGGAAGCTGTGTTGGCCTTGTGGTGGCACATGGACTTGATTATAAAATGGGAAGAATACTGACTGAAGTGAGGAGGCTTCGGGTGGGATTGTATACATACATATTTTGTCATGTTTGCATAAAGTTTCATGTTTTTTTCTTTAAGGACTTGACTTCACATATACCTCAAAGTAAGGTTCAGCAAACAAGTTCAAGACTGGGGAAAACATGAGAGGTCAATATGATGATGAAACATTAATTAGTCCTAAAAAGGTGAGGGATCAAGGGAGTCTTCCAATAAGGGACAGCTGGACTGAGACCAGAAGAGCAAGTCTGAATTGGCTTAATGAGAAGGACACTGAGAGTTGGATCAGTCTCTGGCCTTTTCCAAACACTTTCCCCCCACTAGAGACACTTGAAGAATGAGAAGCTTCCAGCCTCCCTTGAAGCTGGAGGGGTCTACGAGCCCAAGTTTGGCCAGTGAGACACCAACACAAGTCTGTTAGAGGTTTTCCTGGGAAAAAGTTTTACTTTCCTCATAGAAGAGACAGAAATGGCTGGTTTAGTCCTTTCCCATTATTTGTGTGGGAAAGGAAGGATGTAATGCCTGGAGCCACGGTAGCCGTGACCATGAGGCAACACAAAAGCAACCCTGTTGTCGTCATGCTGCTGAAGCAGACCCAGGTGCTACCTACCTCTGTATTTCTTACATGGAGAGAAAGAGCCACTACTTGAGCCCATCTACACCCGTTGTTTCATTCAGTTCGGTTCAGTTCAGCCACTCAGTCATGTTTGACTCTTTCCGACCCCATGGACTGCAGCACACCAGGCCTCCCTATTCATCACCAACTCCTGGAGTTTACTCAAACTCATGTCTATTGAATCGGAGATGCCATCCAGCTATCTGGCATCTTCCTCTGTTGTCCCCTTCTCCTACCACCATCGATCTTTCCCAGCATCAGGGTCTTTTCAAATGAGTCAGTTCTTTGCATCAGGTGGCCAAAGTATTGGAGTTTCAGCTTCAGCATTAGTCCTTCCAATGAATATTCACAACTGATTTCCTTTAGGATGGACTGGTTGGATCTCCTTGCAGTCCAAGGAACTCTCAAGAGTCTTCTCCAACACCACAGTTCAAAAGCATCAATTCTTTGGTGCTCAGTTTTCTTTATAGGCCAACTCTCACATCCATACATGACTACAGGAAAATCCATAGCCTTGACTAGATGGACGTTTGTTGGTAAAGCAATGTCTCTGCTTTTTAATATACTGTCTAGGTTGGTCATAACCTTTCTTCCAAGGAGTAAATGACTTTTAATTTCATGGCTGCAGTCACCATCTGCAGTGATTTTGGAGTCCCTCAAAATAAAGTCTGACACTATTTCCACTGTTTCCACATCTATGTGGCATGAAGTGATGGGACCAGATGCCATGATCTTCGTTTTGTGAATGTTGAGCTTTAAGCCAACTTTTTCACTCTCCTCTTTCACTTTCACCAAGAGGCTCTTTAATTCTTTGCTTTCTGCCATAAGGGTAGTGTCATCTCCATATCTGAGGTTACTGATATTTCTCCCAGCAATCTTGATTCCAGCTTGTGCTTCATCCAACCCAGCGTTACTCATGATGTACTCTGCAAATAAGTTAAATAAGCAGGGTGACAATATACAGCCTTGACATACTCGTTTTCCTATTTGGAACCAGTCTGTTGTTCCATGTCCAGTTCTCATTGTTGCTTCTTAACCTGCATACAGATTTCTCAAGAGGTAGGAGAGGTGGTCTGGTATTCCCATCTTTCAGAATTTTCCACAGTTTGTTGTGATCCACACAATCTAAGGCTTTGGCATAGTCAATAAAGCAAAACTCTCCACCATAACCTGTCTGTCTTGGGTGGCACTACACAGCATGGCTCATAGTTTCATTGAGTTAGACAAGGCTGTGATCCATGTGATTAGATTGGTTAGTTTTCTGTGATTGTGGTTTTCAGTCTGCTCTCTGATGGAGCTGTTTCACTACTTGCAATCAAAAGCATTTATAACTCATACACCAGGTGAAGAAGGAAATAATTAGGACAAAAATATGCTGGTCAAGACAGAGGGTCCAACATGTGCAAAAACCTGTAGGAGAGAAAGACTTCTGTGTAATTTGAAGATGAGAGATTCAATATACATGAAGTACATGTTGTTGGTACTGATGCTGGTGATGAGTGGTGGCAGCTGGCTGGAGTGAGCAATGAGATTGGAGAATCACATAAGAGCTATAACATGCAGGGCCTTGCACAACTTTACTCTTAGCTTTGGATATTATCTGTAACAATGGTACACCATGGAAAGCCAAGTGTGTGTGTTTAGTCAGGGGAATAGCTGGGCTAGAATTCTAGAAAGACCATTCTGGCCTGAATTCATTCATTCAGTAAATACTTTATAAACACGGGAAAGCAAACCGGTAGAATCACTTTGGAAAACTGTTCTGAAGTATCTATAAGACAAAACATCCACTACCCTACAAACCCAGCAATTCATAATAGAGGACACACACCAGAGAAATAATTACATGTGTCCTCCAAAAGACAAGCCTGCTGCTTCTGCTGCTGCTAAGTCACTTCAGTCGTGTCTGACTCTGTGCGACCTCATAGACGGCAGCCCACAAGGCTCCCCCATCCCTGGGATTCTCCAGGCAAGAACACTGGAGTGGGTTGCCATTTCCTTCTCCAATGCATGAAAGTGAAAAGTGAAAGTGAAGTTGCTCAGTCGTGTCCGACCCTTCGCGACCCTATGGACTGCAGCCTACCAGGCTCCTCTGTCCATGGGATTTTCCAGGCAAAGACAAGCCTAGGCATGCTCTTAGCAGTTTTACTCATAAAAGCCCCCAAGAGGTAGTAACCCAAATGCCTGTCAAGTCTAGAAAAGCAAAATAATTAGCAGGTGTCCTCATATGATGAATCAGTACACAGCAATAAAGAAAAGGGACACTTTACTGCTGAATGCAACAACATGGATCAAAATCCAGACTTAATGATGAGGAAAAGAAGCCTACAGAGAAAAGCGGACGTTTGTCTGGGTCATCCAAAAGGGAGTCATGCTAAGACTAACTGTCCAAGAGATGACTAAGGGAAATGCCTCCAGGGAAATGGGGAGGGAGCCTAAAGAGGCTGGGAACAATCAGACTGACTCTGGTCTGCCCCTTGTGAAGGAGAGGATGGAGGGAGGGATATTGGTTAGATGGAAACATCTTAGACCACCATGCAGTTCTAACAAAGCTCAGCAAAACTGATGGGGAGTCCTTGAGGCAAAACTGCTGGTCAGTAGAGCTGCCCATCTCTCAGGAACGGTCTGCACTAACCTTCCTGCTGCACATGGTCAAAGAGGGGAGCAGCCTGTAGGAAGTGTGTCCTCTCTTAGATGTGGTGATGGATTTCAGAGCCCAGGAGAATTGACTGTAGGTCAAGCCCTACAGTCAGAAATCAGAAAGATACACTTTCAAGACCACAACACTGAACAATTCCATAGACAAAAGTCAAGAGCAGGTGAAAAATCAATGTTCGGTGATAAAAGTCACAATGGTGGTTTATTTCCAGAATGAGTTGAGCTAGGGTATGTCAGAGAGGGCATGAGGGAGCCTGCTGGGGTGACTGGAAATGTTCAGTATCTTGATGAGGGGGTGGGGATTGTGTGGGTAAAAATCTCTTGAAATATCACTATAGGATTTGTGCATTTTGTAGAAAAATTGAAGAAGTTCTCATTGAGCAAATGCTTTCTATCCAATCCTCAATCCTGGGCAATGAGGGATGACTGAAGCAGACAGGGGTGCTGACCCCAAGGGACATGGTCTAAAACACAAGACGGGGGCAGGGGGTCCATTTGGAAGCCATTTGGTGTCCCCACTGAGGACAATTGTGGCAGGGTGCCCAGGGCATAAGAGACCGTCTGTAGACAGCCCAGCCCAGGAAGCATTTTTGTCAAAGACTCTTGAAAACAGAGAGTAAAGCAAAATGACTGAGTTGCAAGAAATGAGAACTAGAGATATGAAAGCAAGTCAGGAACCATCGGAACTGCTTACAGAGGAAAATGCTTTCAGAGAGATCAGTGACAGGAAAATTCGGTGTAACTGTTTACTGCCGGGACCGCAGGGAGCAGAGCCCTGGGAATTGCATCTTTCCTGGAGCCAGGCTCATCTCCCTGTGCCCAGCCATCACGTTCATTTGGTTTACAAGGACCCACTGGGAAATTATGTCTGATATATTTCAAAGTCAGCAAAGGATTTCACACCTTTGTGAGGACTGCTGGGAGGCAGGTAAAAGAATGTAGCCTCTTGGGGTAAGCGGTGCCAATTAGAGCTAATTAGAACTAAATTGACCAGGGTCATTTGATAGAAATGCCTCATGGAACTCACCCTGTTCTAGAAAACTGAAGATTTCTCTTGTGAGATCATGTGCTCAGAGAAAGTTCTCTATGGAGAAGTGCCTATAGGGATCATTCCTTAAGGGAAAAAAAAATTCTTTTAAGTAAACTCATCCAAGTGACTATGTTTTTCCATTGCTTCCATTATCAGTCCTGAATTTCCAACCATTTTCCATTTTAAAGGGTGATGTTGACTGCCGTGCTGTGAAACAAAAAATGTTAATATCTGTGTATTTTAAACCAGTATGCCCTCAAAATGTGAACTTGGCACAGCTTTCCAGAAGGAAGATCTATAAATAGAACATTTTACACTTGTCTAACTTTTCCTAGGCTTTTAAAAAACAGTCCTATCTTTTCAGTCTGTGATAAAAGCCAAAAAATAAAAAAGTATTCATCCAATAATTTACTGTGTGAAGATGGGAGCATAATTGAGTCACCCAAGTCAAATGCTTTAGGAAAATTTCCATCAGGTGCCATAATGTTCTCAGTCTAAGCTTTACTTAAACTCACTGGATCAATTTGAATCAATTTGACCTGTACACACTTCAGGGTATGGTTAGTTTCAAATCAGTTAAGCTCCTTATGACTTTATGATTAAGAACTCAAGGTTATAAAACATTAATATAAAAATCACAAATTATAAAGTGAAAAGTAAAATCTCCACCCAAGGTTTCATAAAAATCACCTGAATCATTATGTAAGCTTCATTAAACAAACAAGGTGAGAGTAATTAGGTGGTAAATGAGTACAGTGGTTTCAAAAGGCTCTAACTGGGACAGACCAAACAGTTTAATGAAAATTAGGAAGCCAGGGTCCGGGGCAGTTTCTTTCACTAGGTTCAGATCTGAAAAGAGTTCTTCAGATGTCTGGTAGCCCTTGCAGCAGGAGCTCATGGCTCCTGTAAAAACTGAGAGCGGACCTTTAGGCCCTTGCCTGACCCTGGCCTGCCCTTCACCACCAGACACAAGATGACAACCTCCTTTTGGCTGCAGCCAGTAAGCAACCACGTGAAAACATTTTAAGGATCACAATGAAATGTGATTCCCACCTTCTTGAGTTACATGGAATTTTTCTCTCCTGCTTTTGGACCTCAGGAAAAGGAAGTAAGGAGGAGGGAGTAGATAAGCTTTTAGCTTAAAATAATAATGAGGGCTTTCCAAGTGCCAGGTCCCTTGATAAGTCTGATCATTGTCATTTGTCTTTATAAGTCCCCATAAGGCTGAGCTGGGTTCTCTTAATTTTCATCCTATTTTAGAGACTGAAGTACAGACAAGTTGGGAAACTTCCCCACAGATCATGCGGTGAGCAAGGGGCAAAATCCAGGCCCACATGATTCCAAAGGATGGATTCTTCACCTCCAAGGGTGGAGAGGTCACTTACATTCATTCATTCAACATGTATCTCAGTTCTGTTCAGTCGCTCAGTCACCTCCAACTCTTTGCGACCCCATGGACTGCAGCACCCCAGGCTTCCCTGTCCATCACCAACTCCTGGAGCTTACTCAAAATAATGTCCATTAAGTCGATGATGCCATCCAACCAACTCATCCTCTGTCGTCGTCCCCTTCTCCTCCTGCCTTCAATCTTTTCCAGGAATAAGGTCCTTTCCAATGAGTCAGTTCTTTGCATCAGGCGGCCAAAATATTGGAGCTTCAGCTTCAGCATCAGTCCTTCCAATGAATATTCACAACTGATTTCCTTTAAGATGGACTGGTTGGATCTCCTTGCAGTCCAAAGGACTCTCAAGAGTCTTCTCCAACACCACAGTTCAAAAGCATCAATTTTTCAGCACTCAGTTTTCTTTATAGTCCAACCCTCACATCCATACTTGACTACTGGAAAAACCATAGCTTTGACTAGATGGACCTTTTTTGGCAAAGTAATGTCTCTGCTTTTTAATATGCTGTCTAGGTTGGTCATAACTTTTCTTTCAAGGAGCAAGCATCTTTTAATTTCATGGCTGCAGTCACCATCTGCAGTGATTTTGGAGCCCAAGAAAATAAAGTCTCTCACTGTTTCCATTGTATCCCCAAGTGTTTCCCATGAAGTAATGGGACTGGATGCCATGATCTTAGCTTTTTGAATGTTGAGTTTTAAGCCAACTTTTTCACTCTCCTCTTTCACTTTCATCAAGAGACTCTAGTTCTTCTTCACTTTCTGCAATAAGGGTGATGTCATCTGCATATCTGAGGTTATTGATATTTCTCCTGGCAATCTTGATTCTAGCTTGTGCTTCATCCAACCAGGCATTTTGCATGACTTATTTGCATAAGACAAATAAGCAGGGTGACAAAATAAGCCTTTCCCGATTTGGAACCAGTCTGTTGTTCCATGTCCAGTTCTAACTGTTGCTCCCTAACCTGCATACAGGTTTCTCAAGAGGCAGCTCAGGTGGTCTGGTAATCCCATCTCTTTCAGAATTTTCCACAGTTTATTGTGATCTACACAGTCAAAGGCTTTGGCATAGTCAATAAAGCAGAAATAGATATTTTTCTGGAACTCTCTCGCTTTTTCAGTGATCCAACAGATGTTGGCAATTTGATCTCTGGTTCCTATGACCTTTCTAAAACCAGCTTGAACATCTGGAAGTTCACAGTTCATGTACTGTTGAAGCCTGGCTTGGAGAATTTGGGGCATTATTTTGCTAGCATGTGAGATGAGTGCCAATTGTGCAGTAGTTTGAGCATTCTTTGGCATTGCCTTTCTTTGGGATTGAAATGAAAACTGACCTTTTCCAGTCCTGTGGCCACTGCTGAGATTTCCTAATTTGCTGGCATATTGAGTGCAGCACTTTCACAGCATCATCTTTCAGGATTTGAAACAGCTCAACTGGAATTCCATCACCTCCACTAGCTTTGTTCATAGTCATGCTTCCTGGCCCACTTGACTTCACGCTCCAGGATGTCTGGCTCTAGGTGAGTGATCACACCATCGTGATTACCTGGGTCATGATCTTTTTTGTACAGTTCTTCTGTGTATACTTGCCACCTCTTAATATCTTCTGCTTCTGTTACATCCATACTATTTCTGTCCTTTATTGTGCACATCTTTGCATGAAATGTTCCCTTGTTATCTCTGATTTTCTTGAAGAGGTCTCTAGTCTTTCCCATCCTATGTTTTCCTCTATTTCTTTGCATTGATCACCAAGGAAGGCTTTCTTATCTCTCCTTACTATTCTTTGGAACTCTGCATTCAAATGGGTATATCTTTCCTTTTCTCCTTTGCCTTTTGCATTTTTTCTTTTCTCAGCTCTTTGTAAGGTCTCCTCAGACAACCATTTTGCCTTTTTGCATTTCTTTTTCTTGGGGAGGGTCTTGACCCCTGCCTCCTGCACAATGTCATGAATCTCGGTCCATAGTTCTTCAGGCACTCTATCAGATCTAATCCCTGGAATCTGTTTGTCACTTCTACTGTATAATTATAAGGGATTTGATTTAGGCCACACATATGTGAACCGTGAACTTCCTGATGTTCAAGCTGGTTTTAGAAAAGTCAGAGGAACCAGAGATCAAATTGCCAACATCTGCTGGATCATGGAAAAAGCAAGAGAGTTCCAGAAAAACATCTATTTCTGCTTTATTGACTATGCCAAAGCCTTTGACTGTGTGGATCACAATAAACTGTGGAAAGTTCTTAAAGAGATGAGAATACCAGACCACCTGACCTGTCTCTTGAGAAATCTGTATGCAGGTCAGGAAGCAACGGTTAGAACTGGACATGGAACAACAGACTGGTTCCAAATAGGAAAAGGAGTACATCAAGGCTGTATATTGTCACCCTGCTTATTTAACTTATATGCAGAGTACATCATGAGAAATGCTGGACAGGAAGGAAGAAACACATGCTGGAATCCAGATTGCCAGGAGAAATATCAACAATCTCAGATATGCAGATGACACCACCCTTATGGCAGAAAGTGAAGAGGAAGAAAAAGCCTCTTGATGAAAGTGAAAGAGGAGAGTGAAAAAGTTGGCTTAAAGCTCAACATTCAGAAAACAAAGATCATGGCATCCAGTCCCATCACTTCATAGGAAATAGATGGGGAAACACTGGAAACAGTGTCAGACTTTATTTTTGGGGGGCTCCAAAATCACTGCAGATGGTGATTGCAGCCATGAAATTAAAAGATGCTTACTCCTTGGAAGAAAAGTTATGACCAACCTACATAGCATATTCAAAAGCAGAGACATTACTTTGCCGACTAAGGTCCATCTAGTCAAGGCTATGGTTTTTCCTGTAGTCATGTATGGATGTGAGAGTTGGCCTATAAAGAAAACTGAGCACCAAAGAATTGATGCTTTTGAACTGTGATGTTGGAGAAGACTCTTGAGAGTCCCTTGGACTGCAAGGAGATCCAACCAGTCCATTCTGAAGGAAATCAGCCCTGGGTGTTTTTTGGAAGGAATGATGCTAAAGCTGAAACTCCAGTACTTTGGCCACCTCATGCGAAGAGTTGACTCATTGGAAAAGACTTTGTTGCTGGGAGGGACTGGGGGCAGGAGGAGAAGGGGACGACAGAGGATGAGATGGCTGGATGGCATCACTACTCGATGGATGTGAGTCTGAGTGAACTCCGGGAGTTGGTGATGGACAGTGAGGCCTGGCATGCTGCGATTCATGGGGTCGCAAAGAGTCGGACATGACTGAGTGACTGAACTGAACTGAACTGAACTGACACCTGAATGGTCTAGTGGGTTTCCCTACTTTCTTCAATTTAAGTCTGAATTTGGCAATAAGGAGTTCAAGACCTGAGCCACAGTCAGCTCCCAGTCTTGTTTTTGCTGACTGTATAGAGCTTCTCCATCTTTGGCTGCAAAGAATATAATCAATCTGATTTTGGTATCGAGCATCTGGTGATGTCCATGTATAGAGTCTTCTCTTGTGTTGTTGGAAGAGGGTGTTTGCTATGACCAGTGCGTTCTCTTGGCAATGCTGTTAGCCTTTGCCCTGCTTCGTTTTGTACTCCAAAGCCAAATTTGCCTATTATGCCAGGTATCTCTTGACTTCTACTTTTGCATTCCAGTCCCCTATAACGAAAAGGACATTTCTGGGGGGGGGGGGGGGTGTTATTTCTAGAAGGTCTTGTAGGTCTTCATAGAACCATTCAATTTCAGCTTCTTTAGCATTACTGAATTACAGGATTGTGCCTCCTCTATGTTCTAAGAGCTAAAGATACAGTGTGAACCAACCAGCTAGGTTTCTGCCCCCACAGGGCTTTCACTGATGTGCAATGAGACAAGTGAAAGTAAGTTATTAAACAAACTGACAAACTCAAAGAGTGATAATTCCCACAGAGAATGTTCAAAGGGTAATAATGTGATAGTGACTAGAGGTTTCTTCCATTGGATGGTCACATTTTAAGAGATGGCACATGATTTGAGATTTTAATGACTAGAAGGTGCCAGCTTTCCCAAGATTGGGGAGAAGGACACTTCACCTGGAGGGAAGGGTAGGCACAGAGGACCCCCAGGGATGAATGAGCTGGTCACGTATAAGTAACAGAAAGAGGGTCAGGACTGTGAATTGAAAACGGCCACAAATTCTTTGTCTATATTTGTTCGTTTGAATCTGGGTGCATCTTGTGATTTGCTTTGACCAGCAGAATGCGAACAAAGCATCTGTGTTTTGGTTCTTGGCCCAAGATTCTGGCAATTTCCTATTTTACTCTCTTGAAGCCTTGAGCCAACATGTATATGGATCTAGCTACACTGCTGGAGAAACCACATGGAGAAAAATAAGATTCTTGGCTGGCTCCCAGCTGAGGAGCCAGTCATGTGAGAGAGGAGTCCCAGCCCCAGGAGAAGTCCCAGCCAAAATGCAGCCACATGAGCAAGCCTAACTTTACCACAGAGGAACAGAGATGAGCCTCCCAGCAGAGCCCAGCTAATCCACAGAATTGTGAAAATAACTTCTGGTTGCTGTTTTAAGCCACTAAGTTTCAGGATGTTTGGATTTGCAGCAATAGATGATTGAAGCAGTCAAAGTGACTGCAGTTTAGAGCAGCAAAGGAGATGGTAGAGAATAAAGATAGAGGTCCTTCTTCCAGCAAGGGCTGGATCAGGTAGGGTTGGAAAGCTAGGGTGAGTAGTTGGTATTTCATTCAAAGTGTGATCATAACCGTAAAAAGAGGCATGACATGATCTGATGATTTGTGTATATTTTAAAGCTTACTCTGTTGTGTGATGAATGAATAGTGGGATGTGGGGAGTAACAGATGAAGCAAGGAACTGTCCGTTACGTGGCTACCATGGGAAGGCCAGCAGGGGAGAAGAGCAAACTGGGCCAAGGTAGGAGCAGTGGAAATTCAGTGAACTGATTGACCCTGTGTTTTATTTATTTATTTATTTTTTAAGTTTTTTATTTTTTTAATTTTAAAATCTTTAATTCTTACATGTGTTCCCAAACATGAACCCCCCTCCCACCTCCCTCCCCATAACATCTCTGTGGGTCATCCCCATGCACCAGCCCCAAGCATGCTGTATCCTGCGTGACCCTGTGTTTTAGAGATGGAGACAAAAGATGTTGCTAGATGGAGTGCATTCAGGCTGTGGAGGATAACCGCTCAAACTTTGGCTTGGGGAACTCAGTTGACTGTACACCATCCTCTGAGATGAATAAGACTAGGGTATAGGAGCAGGTTTGGAGAAAAGAGAACAAAAGTTCTCATAATCATGCCATATTTGATGCATTAGTAAGATATCCAAATGGAAAGGCCACATGGACAGTTAACTACAAGAGTGTAGCATTCTAAGGTGAGGTCATTCCAGGAGGCTTTTGGAATCCTGGGAAAAGAATGGTATCTGAAGCCCTGAACCTAAAGAGAATGCTTATATAGGTAAGAAAAGGGGGCTCTGGATTGAGCCTCGGGGCATTCAACATTTGAAGATGAGAGGAAGGTGGAATTTAGCCACAGATGCACAGAAGGAACAGCTAGTGAGACAGGAGGAAAACCCAGAGTCTCTGGGATCACAGAAGCCAGGAGAATAAAGTTGTTAAAGGAAAGAGGAGTCAAATGAAGTCAAATAAGACAGACATGACCATTGGTTCATGGAACCAATGGAAATCACTGGTGATCCATATGATTCTTAAGGAAACATCCAGAAGAATTATACACTTCAGGGGATGATGGCACAGAAGAAAAATTGACTCCCATTTGTGCCTAATCAATACCATGAGAGTATTCAAACCTTCAGTCTTTGGTCACTATGGGGGAGGATAGAGAATAAAAGAATCCAGAACTGAGTGAGCTTAAACTTTAAAAGAAAGGGTTTTCCCACAGATGTTATTAGGAAGAATGAAAGCTCAAAATGGAATACACAGAAATGAGTTCTAGAAGTGGGGAAAATAAGTAAAAAGTGAGTTAAATTTGGACACAAGGCTCACAGCCATTGTGTCTGTTCCACGCCTTTATCATCGTCACCACCATCGCCACTGTGGAGAGAGGAAGTCATCTTTGGGGGCTCTACAGCATTGTTGAAGAGAGGCCCTTTCCTTTTCTTTTGTCCTCTTGGTGAGGACATGTATGCTACCTCCAAAGCCAGGAGAGGGCGGTCCAGAGAGATAACCCACTTGTGACTAGGGGTACCTGCAGGCAGAAGAGACTGGAATTCCATTTGCTAACTGGAAGCCCTGCTGACATTTCTTTGTGTGACCAGAAGAAACCAGATGGTAGAACTGGGGTACAGTGGCCTGGGGGTCCCATGAGGAAGACAGGGGCCAGAGTATCCCACTCTAAGTCCCTAGTTCTTGAGCGGTACAGGAGTTGAATCTCATATGTGCCCAGGAACCCTAAAGTTGGCCATAGAGGGCAGATAGAGCATGGACAATACACTGTGGGGACCAAGAGGTCTCCAAGCAAAGGAAGATGACAGGATAGCCTGGAAGGTGCGGCCAGATCCAGGAATGGAGCCAAGGGCAAGCAGCCTACAGAACCCTGGGGCAATAACCGCACCGGCCAATGGCAGAAAAGTCTGTTGGCATATCAGTAAAGGGCATGGGATGTTTCCTCTCCTTCTTGCCGCCTTTATTAGAGCCCGTGCAAGGATGGGTGGGGAGAGCAAAGGGTGTGAGGGAACATCCTCCTTTCCTCTCCCTCCAGACCCTTAGAATCAGAGTTCAGGCCTGGAAATGAGCTTTCAATCCAAAATGGGGTTGAAGCTTTAAAATGAACAGGATAGAGAGTAAAGAAGCAAAAGTGATGGTTTTAGTAAAAGAACTGGTACATTCTAGAATCCAGCTGAACCTCTAAGGATGTGTTTCCTGATGGAAAATGTCATATAGCTCGACTGGGGACAATGATTAGAAACAATAAAGTAATTTCTTATTTATCCCGCCAATGAATGGAGACACTTGAAAAAATAGGTTACAATGGACTGAGGAGCAACCCTGCACCGGGCACTACCTGCGGCACTTTGTATGTTTAGTTCATCTCATCGTTACACATCCCACACGGTGGGTGCGGTTAGTACAAGTGGTATAGTTAGTATTCTTTTGCCTGTTTTGCTAATAAGAAATTAAAGCTGACACTGAGGCTACTTAACAACTAAATGACAAGGTTAGGGCTCAAACCCAAGGTACAGTGACTTAAAAATCTAATATTTCAACTGAGACCCTGATTCCTTCAAAATGTCTTATTTAATCACAACAGCAGAAACCAGGTCACATTGTAATACGTGTGGAATTATAGGCTGCAAGCACAACCACAGAGTAATATTCCTCTTTTTTTTTTGACAACCAAAGTTAATTTCTTTGTCAGGTCTCTGATCCTGGAAGTGGCAGAAACAAGATCACTCTCATTCAGGAAATTCTCTGACTCTCTCCCAGGCTGAGTCCAAGCTCTGGGGCCCTCAGGAGAACCAAGGTGCAGGAGGCAGGAGTGAGTCTAGCCTCCTTGAGGCTTCCATATCAGTTCTCCCATGTCACCCTGAGACTTTCTCAGACCTTTCTACCTAAACTCCTCAATTGACCATCATCAGTCAACTGATCCCATGCTAACCTGGGCATGGGAACCCTAGCTCTCCCCTCATTATCTAGGGAATGGCTAGGTATCCAGGCTCTGGAGTCAGATTAGCTTGGTGACCTTGGGCAAGTTACTTAACTGCCTTGTGCCTCAGTTTCCCTTTCTGTAAAATCAATGGTCTCATAGGGTTGATACAGGATTTTAAAAAATAAAGTATTTGTAGAATACTTAGGAACAGTGCCTGGCACATCATAAATGCTTAACTGAAATTTACTTCCTTATTTGGGGTTGGGTGGGAGGAAAACAATGACTGTCACTAATGAAGTCTTTTTTTTAATGCTTGGACAGTAGCTTTGGAAATTACAGTCAAATCCTTTCTTTTCCTAGGCAATATAGGCAAATTATCTGGCTTCCCCCAAACTGGAGAGGTTGGGGTTTGGGTGTGGTCAATATCTCAAAATTCCACCATCCCCAGTCATAAGTGGACAGGTCTGTTTGAAACCCTATGAGCCATCCCCCAGTAATCTTGCAGTTCCCACCCACTCTCTCCACACACCATGCCCTCCCTCCAGCATCAGTCTCTACAGGTTAGAATTTGCTGGCATCTAACTCTCCTACAATTCAGTTTATCTGGCAGCCACATCCATTCTTTGGAGCCTTATCATGACCTTTGAAAATAAAGAAAAGTAGATTTGGGGCTCAGCTGCTATCCTCATTTTTTTTTTTAATAAAAAAAATATTTTTTCATTGTGGACAATTTCAAACATACAAAAGTGGAAGGAACAGGACTTCAAACACCCATGCATACACCATCCTCAACTCATGGCCAATCTGGTTTCATCCATCACTACCCATGTACTTTGAAGCAAATCTCAGAGATCATATAATTTCATTTATAAATATCATCATGTGCTTCCAAAAATTTGAAATGCTCTCTTAAAACATATTACCATTATCACAACTTAAAAAAACAAAACAACCAGTGATGATTCTTTATCTTCAAAAAGCCAACCAATGTTCAAAATTTTAACGGTATCCCATATGATACATCAGGGCACAAGGGTGGGGTTGCACCTAGAGAATTGTTTTAGGAAACAACGTGAGGCCCCCCAGAAGAATAATTCCACCCCTCTGTTTCCTCCACAGACAGAAATGTCATAGCCAAACCCACCACTGGTGGTGCCAAGAACTCCAAAAGACAACCACGTGTCAAATAACCATGGAGACACAGTGACAAAAGGAATATATTCCTTGCTCCCTTGTTTAGAAAGAGCAGTCAAGAAGCTGCTGAGCATGGAGGCAGAAGGCAGACGGTGTCCTCACCTCCTGATGCACAGCCTGGCATTCCTGACGCATCAGGGCATCAGGAGGGCCCACAAGAGCTCGTTCGGCAGCTGTCAGTACCGGGGATTAGCACGTGCACTTGCTGGAGCTGGCTTGACCTCAGTGCCAGAAGAATTGAAATTGCCTTGTTACTTCCTTCTAATGGTTCAGCAGCAGTTTTGAGCTGAATCTAGCGAAGAACTCAACTGAGGTATTTTGACTGACTGACTGATTGATTGATTATATTTTATCTGGTTCTAATGCCAGTCATTAACATGACAAGCCTTGTTACATCTTTAACTGAAGGGCAGTGCCAACCCTGATTCCTCGAAGTGACTGCAGTATTAGATGTGTAGCCTTTTAAATGGGTTTCCTTTAGACAAGTTACATAAATGGTGCCAGTAAAGCAAGAATGGATTGATCCTATTTTCACTTTTAGAATATGTATGTATAGCATTTCCACAGCTGATGCGCTGGTGCTCTGCCTTCCTGCTCCTGTGTCACTCTGCCCCAGGCTTTTCCTGAACTGCTGGAGTTAGTCAGGCCTGGAGTCAGAGAGGTGATACCCTCAATATTCATCAATGAGAGACCTCAGTTCAGTTCAGTTCAGTCACTCAGTCGTGTCTGACTCTTTGTGACCCCATGAATCGCAGCACGCCAGGCCTCCCTGTCCATCACCAACTCCCAGAGTTCACTCAGACTTGCATCCATCGAGTCAGTGATGCCATCCAGCCATCTCATCCTCTGTCGTCCCCTTCACCTCCTGCCCCCAATCCCTCCCAGCATCAAAGTCTTTTCCAATGAGTCAACTCTTTGCATGAGGTGGCCAAAGTACTGGAGTTTCAGCTTTAGCATCATTCCTTCCAAAGAAATCCCAGGGTTGATCTCCTTCAGAATGGACTGGTTGGATCTCCTTGCAGTCCAAGGGACTCTTAAGAGTCTTCTCCAATACCACAGTTCAAAAGCATCAATTCTTCGGCGCTCAGCCTTCTTCACAGTCCAGCTGTCACATCCATACATGACCACTGGAAAAACCATAGCCTTGACTAGACGGACCTTAGTCGGCAAAGTAATGTCTCTGCTTTTGAATATGCTATGTAGGTTGGTCATAACTTTTCTTCCAAGGAGTAAGCGTCTTTTAATTTCATGGCTGTAGTCACCATCTGCAGTGATTCTGGAGCCCCCCAAAAATAAAGTCTGACACTGTTTCCAGTGTTTCCCCATCTATTTCCCATGAAGTGATGGGACCGGATGCCATAATCTTCATTTTCTGAATGTTGAGCTTTAGGCCAACATTTTCCGCTCTCCTCTTTCACTTTCATCAAGAGGCTTTTTAGCTCCTCTTCACTTTCTGCCATAAGGGTGGTGTCATCTGCATATCTGAGATTATTGATATTTCTCCTGGCAATCTTGATTCCAGCCTGTGTTTCTTCCAGTCCAGCGTTTCTCATGATGTACTCTGCATATAGGTTAAACAAGCAGGGTGACAATATACACCCTTGACATACTCCTTTCCCTATCTGGAACCAGTCTGTTGTTCCATGTCCAGGTCTAACTGTTGCTTCCTGACCTGCATACAGATTTCTCAAGAGGCAGGTCAGGTGGTCTGGTATTCCCATCTCTTTCAGAATTTTCCACAGTTTATTGTGATCCACACAGTCAAAGGCTTTGGCATAGTCGATAAAGCAGAAATAGATGTTTTTCTGGAACTCTTGCTTTTTCCATGATCCAGCAGATGTTGGCAATTTGATCTCTGGTTCCTCTGCCTTTTCGAAAACCAGCTTGAATGTCAGAAGTTCACGGTTCATGTATTGCTGAAGCCTGGCTTGGAGAATTTTGAGCATTACTTTACTAGCATGTGAGATGAATGCAATTGTGTGGTAGTTTGAGCATTCTTTAGCATTGCCTCTCTTTGGAATTGGAATGCAAACTGACCTTTTCCAGTCCTGTGGCCACTGCTGAGTTTTCCAAATTTGCTGGCATATTGAGCGCAGCACTTTCACAGCATCATCTTTCAGGATTTGAAACAGCTCAATTGGAATTCCATCACCTCCACTAGCTTTGTTCGTAGTGATGCTTTCTAAGGCCCACTTGACTTCACATTCCAAGATGTCTGGTTCTAGATGAGTGATCACATCATCATGACTATCCGGGTCATGAAGATCTTTTTTGTACAGTTCTTCTGTGTATTCTTGCCACCTCTTCTTAATATCTTCTGCTTCTGTTAGGTACATACCATTTCTGTCCTTTATCGAGCCCATCTTTTCATGAAATGTTTCCTTGGTATCTCTAATTTTCTTGAAGAGATCTCTAGTCTTTCCCATTCTGTTGTTTTCCTCTATTTCTTTGTATTGATCGCTGAAGAAGGCTTTCTTATCTCTTCTTGCTATTCTTTGGAACTCTGCATTTAGATGCCTGTATCTTTCCTTTTCTCCTTTGCTTTTTGCTTCTCTTCTCTTCACAGCTATTTGTAATGCCTCCTCAGACAGCCATTTTGCTTTTTTGCATTTCTTTTCCATGGGGATGGTCTTGATCCCTGTCTCCTGTACAATGTCATGAACTTCATTCCATAGTTCATCAGGCGCTCTATCTATCAGATCTAGGCCCTTAAATCTATTTCTCACTTCCACTGTATAATCATAAGGAATTTGATTTAGGTCATACCTGAATGGTCTAGTGGTTTTCCATACTTTCTTCAATTTCAGTCTCAATTTGGCAATAAGGAGTTCATGATCTGAGCCACAGTCAGCTCCTGGTCTTTTATTATTGACTGTATAGAGCTTCTCCATCTTTGGCTGCATAGAATATAATCAATCTGATTTCGGTGTTGCCCATCTGGTGATGTCCATGTGTAGAGTCTTCTCTTGTGTTGTTGGAAGAGGGTGTTTGCTATGACCAGTGCATTTTCTTAGCAAAAATCTATTAGTCTTTGCCCTGCTTCATTCCGCATTTCAAGGCCAAATTTGCCCGTTACTCCAGGTGTTTCTTGACTTCCTACTTTTGCATTCCAGTCCCCAATAATGAAAAGGACATCTTTTTTGGGTGTTAGTTCTAAAAGGTCTTGTAGGTCTTCATAAAACTGTTCAACTTCAGTTTCTTTAGCGTTACTGGTTGGGGCATAGACTTGGATAACTGTGATACTGAGTGGTTTGCCTTGGCAACGAATAGAGATCATTCTGTCATTTTTGACATTGCATCCAAGTACTGCATTTTGGACTCTTTTGTTGACCATGATGGTGGTAAGGGGATACCCCTCATCCAAGGTAAGGAGCAGCAGCTGTGCTTTGCTGGAGCAGCCATGAAGAGACACCCCCACATCCAAGGTAAGAGAAACCCAAGTAAGATGGTAGGTGTTGCAAGAGGGCATCAGAGGGTAGACACAGTGAAACCATACTCACAGAAAACTAGTCAATCTAATCACACTAGGACCACAGCCTTGTCTAACTCAGTGAAACCAAGCCATGCCTGCGGGGCAACCCAAGATGGGCGGGTCATGGTGGAGAGGTCTGACAGAACATGGTCCACTGGAGAAGGGAATGGCAAGCCACTTCAGCATTCTTGCCTTGAGAACCCCATGAACAGTATGAAAAGGCAATATGATAGGACACCCAAAGAGGAACTCCCCAGGTCAGTAGGTGCCCAATATGCTACTGGAGATCAGAGGAGAAACAACTACAGAAAGAACAAAGGGATGGAGCCAAAGCAAAAACAATACCCAGTTGTGGATGTGACTGGTGATAGAAGCAAGATCTGATGCTGTAAAGAGCAATATTGCATAGGAACCTGGAATGTCAGGTCCATGAATCAAGGCAAATTGGAAGTGGTCAAACAAGAGATGGCAAGGGTGAATGTCGACACTCTAGGAATCAGCGAACTAAAATGGACTGGAATGGGTGAATTTAACTCAGATGACCATTATATCTACTACTGCGGGCAGGAATCCCTCAGAAGAAATGAGAGACCTGGGTTGGTGGATAAACACTCTGCAAGTGGGGTCAGTCGGAGGGGCTTTCTAAAGCACTGTACAGAGCTCAACTGGCCAGAGCCTCAGCTGTCTCCAGGCCTGACCTGTTCATTGTCAGCTGTCCTCCCTTCCTAAGTCACGTTCCCATCCCTCTATCAGTGCTTATTGTCATCCCTCCCATTACAGGGTGACATCACTCTTTGTGACCCTATGGACTATAGCCTGCCATGCTCCTCTATCCATGGGATTTCCCAGTAAAGAATAGTGGAGTGGGTTGCCATTTCCTTCTCCAGGTGATCTTCCTGACCCAGGGACTGAACCCGAGTCTTCTGTATTGCAGGTGGATTCTTTATCATCTGAGCCACCAGAGAGACCCAGTTATACTTTACTCCCAAATAAATCACCTATATTCAAATCCTGGACTATAAGAAGGCAGAACGCCAAAGAATTGATGCCTTCAGACTGTGGTGCTGGAGAAGAATTCTGGAAGTCCCTTGGTAGCAAGGAGATCAAACCAGTCAATCTTAAGGGAGATTAACCCTGAATATTCAATGAAAGGACTGATGCTTAAGCTCCAGTATTTTGGTCATCTGATGCAAACAGATGACTCATTGGAAAAGTCCTTCATGCTGGGAAAGATTTGAGGGCAGAAGGAGAAGAGGGTGTCAGGGGATGAGATGGCTGGATGGCATCACTGATGCAATGAACATGAACTTGGGCAAACTCCGGGAGATGGTGAGGGACAGGGAGGTCTGGCATGCTGCAGTCCATGGGGTTGCGAAGAGTCGGACATGACTGGGCAACTGAAAAATTGCAACAACACTCAAATGCTAGTCTAAGGCTTGGTCCTGAGACCCAAGCATATCATGATCCTTAACCCAAGGCACATATTCAGAGAAGAGTCTGGAATAAGATGTGCATCTTAACTAGGTATCCTTTGTGACCAGAGCCCTCTTTAATTGGGCAATGGGGCAGTGCCAGACTCTTTGGGTGTCTGGGGGTGGCAGTGAATGAGAATATTTTTTTTTTTTTTGCCAAATCTATATTTAATTTTTTACAAAGAACATATAGCATTTGTCTATTTTTTAAAAATACATAATAAAAACTTGGGTTTTAAAAAACCCAAATATTTGTTTTATAATTTTTAAAAGGTCATTTCCATTTAAATTTTTTTAAAAAGAATGAAAGAAAGTCGGGTTTTAAAATTTTTATAATGAATTAGAGCAACAGTTTTTTGGCTTTGCTTTTTTTTTTTTTTTTTTTGCTTCCAAATCTTTTTGTGATGGAATCCTTACATGGCTCCTCCAGTTACTAAGTGGCACTTCTGTGACTAAAACAAGGTGTTGGGGCCTCCCCCACCAGCCCGCCATCCTCTTCCTCCACCTCAGGTAATCACTAGGTACTTTGTAAGAACCTTGGGGTTTTTGTTGGGACCAGCATGAAAGCTAGAAGCAGTGTGAAACCACTGTTGTAGATTATTTCATGGTATAAAAAAATTAATGTTTTACCTTAAAACATGTTCTGAAATGAAAAGAACCAGTCTGGCACATACAGTACTATCTTGATTTTTGTGGCAAGGAAAAAAACAAAAACCTGTATTCATGTATACTGAAAAAAAGCTAGAAGGAAACATACCAAAGATATTCATGGTGGGTTATCTGGGGAGGGGACAGCCTGGATCCCCAGTATCTTTTTATTCTGGTTTCTATGTCAATGCTATATTTCCTCCATTTTCTATGGTGGATATATGAATTATTCTTTAGGCAAATAAAAGCATAGCACATGATTTTAAGGAGGTAAGAGAGAAGGAAAAATGATCCCAAAGTCACATGCAGACAGTAGCAGCATCTGATTAGATTTTTGTTGTTTTCAGATACTGATCTGAAAAGCAGGGCCTTCTCCAGGTTGGCAGAGTTTAGACACTGAAGCCTGCATAACTCAAGTTATAGCATGTCAATTCCATGTTCAGCCAAGTCTTTGAAGTTTCTGATGATGATATATGAGCGCTGCCCACAATACAAGCAAAACAAGGAGTAACTCTTCTGCCTCTATTACCATGAAGTGGTTCAGACTGTGAAGTGAGTGATGCCTCCCACAAATGTGGGCACAGTCGGGTCAGACTCACGGCCAGGGAGCCTTTGAAGGGAGATGGAAGCTTTGCCAAACCTGAAGTTAACGTAGGAATTAGAGTATGTAAGTCAGTGGTTCCCCAAGCTGGCAGCCCATTAGAATTACCTGGGGGAGCGTCTCAAAAATAGGTTCCCAGCCTACCCACTGATCATCTGATTCAGGAGGCCTGGATGGAACTCATCATCACCTGAATGTTTTTTTTTTATATCTTGGTAGCATTTATTTATTTATTTACTTTTGGCCTTGTAGCATGTGGTATCTTAATTCCCCAACCAGGGATCAAACCCTTGCCCCCTTCAGTGAAAGCATGGAGTCTTCACTGGACAGTCAGGGAAGTCCTATCACCTGCATTTTTAACAGTCATACTGGGGGGTTCTCCTGAAACAACTTGGTGAAGTTCATCATCATTGTTAGTTTGTAAACTCTGGGAAATCTGTTTGTGGTTGTAACCTGGATACTGTTGGCACAGCCCCTGATGCCCTGTAAATATTCACAAAGGTGACTCCTTATTGAAGGCCCACTCTGTACAGGCCCACTCTGTTTTGCAAAGTGGTTTCAGGTCCTTTTGCCTTAATTACAACTCAGAGGAAAGCATTCCTATATCCATTTTGTAGGTGATGAAGCAGATTCAGAGAGCTTAAGAAATTGCCTAAAATCACTTAGACAGGCCATATTAAAATCCTGATCTGAGGCCCAAACTCTAGCTCATCCCATTTGGCCATGTCACTTGTTTCCTGAGAGAAAAATGGTAATAGAATTCTCCATTCACCTTACTCATCTCCTATCTTCTACCTGTTCCTCTCTTCATCCACGCACATGTGTGCACACACACACACACACCCCTTGTAATTTTGCCCTGCCCTGGTGGCTCATTGGTAAAGGGTCTGCCTGCCAGTGCAGGAGATATGGGTTAGAAACCCTGGGTCAGGAAGATTCCCTGGAGAAGGAAATGGCAACCCACTCCAGTATCCTTACCTGGGAAATCCTATAGAGAGAGGAGCCTGGTGGGCTACAATCCATGGGGTTGCAAAGAGTCAGATACAACTTAACAACTAAAACAAACAAACAAAATAGCACTAGAACTCTATTCCAGGACATGCTATACAGAGCTTTATTCTCACAATTTTCTGATTTGTCATGACACGTCTTTCCTAAGTTAGAGGAAACCTGTTCTTCCTTGATTCCACTGTAATTCTGTTACTTATTTGAAAGCAATTGTTGCAAACTAGTCTAAGCTATTTGCCTATTAAAATTACAAGGTGTAAATAAACGACCCAATCAAAAAATGGGCCAAAGAACTAAATAGACATTTCTCCAAAGAAGACATACGGATGGCTAACAAACACATGAAAAGATGCTCAACATCACTCATTATCAGAGAAATGCAAATCAAAACCACAATGAGGTACCACTTCACACCAGGCAGAATGGCTGCGATCCAAAACTCTGCAAGCAATAAATGCTGGAGAGGGTGTGGAGAAAAGGGAACCCTCCTACACTGTTGGTGGGAATGCAAACTAGTACAGCCACTATGGAGAACAGTGTGGAGATTCCTTAAAAAATTGCAAATAGAACTCCCTTATGACCCAGCAATCCCACTGCTGGGCATACACACCGAGGAAACCAGAATTGAAAGAGACACATGTACCCCAATGTTCATCGCAGCACTGTTTATAATAGCCAGGACATGGAAACAACCTAGATGTCCATCAGCAGATGAATGGATAAGAAAGCTGTGGTACATATACACAATGGAGTATTACTCAGCCGTTAAAAAGAATTCATTTGAATCAGTTCTGATGAGATGGATGAAACTGGAGCCGATTATACAGAGTGAAGTAAGCCAGAAAGAAAAACACCAATACAGTATACTAACACATATATATGGAATTTAGAAAGATGGCAATGACGACCCTGTATGCAAGACAGGAAAAAAGACACAGCTGTGAATAACGGACTTTTGGACTCAGAGGGAGAGGGAGAGGGTGGGATGATTTGGGAGAATGGCATTCTATCATGTATACTATCATGTAAGAATTGAATCGCCAGTCTATGTCTGACGCAGGATACAGCATGCTTGGGGCTGGTGCCTGGGGATGACCCACAGAGATGTTATGGGGAGGGAGGTGGGAGGGGGGTTCATGTTTGGGAACACATGTAAGAATTAAAGATTTTAAAATAAATAAATAAATAAAACAAACAAATAAATAAATAAAATTACAAGGTGTTTGATGATAGCTTTCCCATCCCCCCAAAATAAGAAATCCATGAAAGCTTCCTCCCCAATTTCCTAACCAGACAGTATGATACAGAGAGAACCCATCCTAGTCTGAATTCCACCACCAATGAAACAGTTAGTAGCAAGCAGGCACGTCCACAGCCACACAACCCATCCTGTGAGCCAAGGGACCCCTCTGTGATCTGTCTTTTAGACACTTGGATAGCCTCTTTCATAAAAGGTTCATTTGAAATGTATGTGACAATCCTGTCAGTGCAATACTTAGCTAACCCAGTCCAACAGGTGAACAAATCAACACTTTAATATTTAGACTCAGGACTGATTGAACTTCAGAGCAGGGCCTTTCCAAGAGACTGAGCAACTGGTCTTGCTCAATTCATTTGCAAAGCTCATACAAGACAGGCTCACCATGAAATGTTTCTAACTATCTACCTTTTTTGAACACTATTATTTTCATCAATGAAAAACCATTTTAGAAACCCATTACGCTAATTAACACACCCGTAGGTGCTGAGCTAAGCCAGATAATTGAAGCACTTAGGGAAACTTCCTCTGAAATGTGGGGCTGTGATCTCTCCAGCGTTAGATAACTGCCCCTACAGTGCAGATGAAAGCGTGCATGTGCATGCACACACAAACACATGCACATTACCTATGCAGCATATTACCTACGCTTTAGCTTTAGAAGTAAATCACAGACAATGCAGCATAATAGCCACCTTGTAATGAGAACTTACTAGATGCCAGGTACTGTGCTAAATGTTTGACCAGAAAGAAAACTGATCACATTTAATCCTCACTGAGGAAACTGTGGCCCCAGGAAACCCAGTTAGGAAGGATGAGCTGGACTCACACTCTGGCTTACTTTAAAGCTGTAAATCTCAATTAGGAGACTATTTGCCGGTGAGTTCTTCTGGACCTCCCAGGAATCCCCTAGCCATCATCAGCAGTAATTTTTCACTCTTGGCTCAAAACTTTGACCAATGAGTAAAATCTCCTTCCCTGTAAAGTATTCCACAACATGACTTCTGAGCATAATCCATCCTGAAGCAGGTTTCGGAACTCTTCTCTGAAAATAGTGTGTTCCACCTGGAAATGTGCAGGGCAGCCTGCTCTAAGAGATCCCAAGGGCAAGGGTGGCTGGAGTTTGAATGTCCTCCACTTCCTGTTAGGTTCCCGTGTGGATGCCCCTCTTCTGCATTCCTCTGCTTTGTTGTGTGTCTGAATTTATCAGTCAACCAGACAGGTCCATACAGAAGCCAAAGAAAAGAACAGCCAATCACAGGCCAGGAACACCCTCCCTCTCTTGCCTGGGAGGTACAAGGACCCCCAGCTCCTCTATGATAAACTGTAGAGCTGTCAAGGAGTTTATGAAGGGATAGAGCAATGTGGATAGTGAAACATAGTCAAAATCTGGATACATTGAGAAAGGAGAGTGAAAAGAATTTACTGACGTATCCATCTAGGGACTACAAGAAAAACAGAAGTCAAGGCTGACTTTAAGATCTTGGGGCTGAGCTGAGAAGAAGTAGGTTGTCATGAATCAGATGGGGTAGACTATGGAGAAGAGCTGAACACTTTAGATTGAGGTGCTTACTAGGTATCCAAGGTGTACTTGGTTCTCTACTGCCACATAACAACTTTCTACAAACTGAGCAACCTGAAGTAAACCCATGAGCCCAGTTCTGTAGGTCACAGGCCAGGCAGATTCAGAGGTTTGCCTGCTCAGGGTACCAGGAAGCTGAGGTCCAGGTGTTAACTGAACTGGATTCTTATCTGAGACTCTAAGGAAGAATTGAATTTCAAGGTCATTTTCCTTGCTGGGATGTTTCAACTCCATGTTCTTATAAGCCAGAGGCCCCTGTTTCCTTGCTGGCTACCAGGTGAGAGCCACTCATAGCTTCTAGAGCTGCTTACTTTCCTCGCCATGCAGCTTCCTTCATTTTCAAGTCACAAAGGCTGAGTCAAATCCACCTGCTTTGCACCTCTCATTTGCCTGCCACCAGCCAGAGAAAGGAATGGCAAACCACTTCAGTATTCTTGCCTTGAGAACCCCATGAACAGTATGAAAAGGCAAAATGATAGGATACTGAAAGAGGAAATCCCCAGGTCAGTAGGTGCCCAATATGCTACTGGAGATCAGTGGGGAAATAACTCCAGGAAGAATGAAGGGATGGAGCCAAAGCAAAAACAATACCCAGTTGTGGATGTGACTGGTGATAGAAGCAAGGTCTGATGCTGTAAAGAGCAATATTGCATAGGAACCTGGAATGTTAGGTCCATGAATCAAGGCAAGTTGGAATTAGTCAAACAGGAGATGGCAAGAGTGAATGTCGACATTCTAGGAATCAGCGAACTAAAATGGACTGGAATGGGTGAATTTAACTCAGATGACCATTATATCTACTACTGTGGGCAGGAATCCCTTAGAAGAAATGGAGTAGCCATCATGGTCAACAAAAGAGTCCGAAATGCAGTACTTGGATGCAATGTCAAAAACAACAGAATGATCTCTGTTCGTTTCCAAGGCAAACCATTCAATATCACAGTAATCCAAGTCTATGCCCCAACCAGTAACGCTGAAGAAACTGAAGTTGAACGGTTCTGTGAAGACCTACAAGACCTTTTAGAACTAACACCCAAAAAAGATGTCCTTTTCATTATAGGGTACTGGAATGCAAAAGTAGGAAGTCAAAAAACACCTGGAGTAACAGGCAAATTTGGCCTTGGAATACGGAATGAAGCAGGGCAAAGGCTAATAGAGTTTTGCCAAAAGAATGCACTGGTCATAGCAAACACCCTCTCAACAACACAAGAGAAGACTCTACACATGGATATCACCAGATGGGCAACACCGAAATCAGATTGATTATATTCTTTGCAGCCAAAGATGGAGAAGCTTTATACAGTCAGCAAAAACAAGACTGGGAGCTGACTGTGGCTCAGATCATGAACTCCTTATTGCCAAATTCAGACTGAAATTGAAGAAAGTATGGAAAACCACTAGACCATTCAGGTATGACCTAAATCAAATCCCTTATGACTATACAGTGGAAGTGAGAAATAGATTTAAGGGACTAGATCTGATAGATAGAGTGCCTGATGAACTATGGACGGAGGTTCATGACATTGTATAGGAGACAGGGATCAAGACCATCCCCATGGAAAAGAAATGCAAAAAAGCAAAATGGTTGTCTGGGGAGGCCTTACAAATAGCTGTGAAAAGAAGGGAAGCAAAAAGCAAAGGAGAAAAGGAAAGATATAAGCATCTGAATGCAGAGTTCCAAAGAATAGCAAGGAGAAATAAGAAAGCCTTCCTCAGCGATCAATGCAAAGAAATAGAGGAAAACAACAGAATGGGAAAGACTAGAGATCTCTTCAAGAAAATTAGAGATACCAAGGGAATATTTCATGAAAATGGTCTCGATAAAGGACAGAAATGGTATGTACCTAACAGAAGCAGAAGATATTAAGAAGAGGTGGCAAGAATACACAGAAGAACTGTACAAGATAATCACAGTGGTGTGATCACTCACCTAGAGCCAGACATCCTGGAATGTGAAGTCAAGTGGGCCTTAGAAAGCATCACTACGAACAATGCTAGTTGAGGTGATGGAATTCCAGTTGAGCTATTTCAAATCCTGGAAGATGATGCTATGAAAGTGCTGCACTCAATATACCAGCAAATTTGGAAAACTCAGCAGTGGCCACAGGACTGGAAAAGGTCAGTTTGCATTCCAATTCCAAAGAAAGGCAATGCTAAAGAATGCTCAAACTACCGCACAATTGCACTCATCTCACATGCTAGTAAAGTAACGCTCAAAATTCTCCAAGCCAGGCTTCAGCAATACATGAACCGTGAACTTCTAGATGTTCAAGCTGGTTTTAGAAAAGGCAGAGGAACCAGAGATCAAATTGCCAACATCTGCTGGATCATGGAAAAAGCAAGAGAGTTCCAGAAAAACATCTATTTCTGCTTTATTGACTATGCCAAAGCCTTTGACTGTGTGGATCACAATAAACTGTGGAAAATTCTGAAAGAGATGGGAATACCAGACCACCTGACCTGCCTCTTGAGAAATCTGTATGCAGGTCAGGAAGCAACAGTTAGACCTGGACATGGAACAACAGACTGGTTCCAAATAGGGAAAGGAGTATGTCAAGGCTGTATATTGTCACCCTGCTTATTTAACTTATATGCAGAGTACATCATGAGGAATGCTGGACTGGAAGAAACACAGGCTGGAATCAAGATTGCCAGGAGAAATATCAATAATCTCAGATATGCAGATGACACCACCCTTATGGCAGAAAGTAAAGAAGAACTAAAGAGCCTCTTGATGAAAGTGAAGGAGGAGAGTGAAAAAGTGGGCTTAAAGATCAACATTTAGAAAACTAAGATTGTGGCATCTGGTCCCATCACTTCATGAGAAATAGATGGGGAAACAGTGGAAACAGTGTCAGACTATTTTGGGGGGCTCCAAAATCACTGCAGATAGTGATTGCAGCCATGAAATTAAAAGACGCTTTTGCTTACTCCTTGGAAGAAAAGTTATGACCAACCTAGATAGCATATTCAAGACAGAGACATTACTTTGCCGACTAAGGTCCGTCTAGTCAAGGCTATGGTTTTTCCGGTGGTCACGCATGGATGTGAGAGTTGGACTGTGAAGAAAGCTGAGCACCAAAGAATTGATGCTTTTGAACTGTGTTGTTGGAGAAGACTCTTGAGAGTCCCTTGGACTGCAAGAAGATCCAACCAGTCCATCCTAAAGGAGACCAGTCCTGGGTGTTCATTGGAAGTACTGATGCTAAAGCTCAAAGTCCAATAATTTGGCCACCTCATGAGAAGAGTTGACTCATTGGAAAAGACCCTGATGTTGGGAGGGATTGGGGGCAGGAGGAGAAGGGGACAACAGAAGATGAGATGGCTGGATGACATCACCAACTTGATGGACGTGAGTTTGGATGAACTCCGGGAGTTGGTGATGGACAGGGAGGCCTGGTGTGCTGCGATTCATGGGGTCGCAAGAGTCGGACACAACTGAGCGCCTGAACTGAATTGAACTGAGCCAAAGAAAACTGCCTTTAAAGGGCTCTTGTGATGAGATCAGGTCCAGGTGGATAATCTCCCTTTCTTAAGGTCAAAGGTATCTTGTAAGCTAATCTAATCAGGAGAGTAAAATCCCTTGTATTCTCAATCTCGTAGAGTCTTCAGATGAGTGCACACTGGGATGGGGGCAGGGGCAGAAAATCTTGGAGGCTTCCTTAGAATCCTGCCTGCCACCCAAGTGGAAACATGGTGGAGACGGTCTCCTTCAGACAGTCTCCTTCCAGGGCTGAAGGATGGAACGGGAGGGGCAGAAGACAAGCCCATCTGGAGCTCTTTAGCCTCTGGAACCTGGAGCACTCAGGGAAAAAGGCCTGCCCCTTTGAAGCCGCCCCACAGAGCTGTGTCTCTGAGCCTCACAACAGGGCTGCCTGCCAGTCCTCCTGCACGGGCCCTGAGGCATCTTGGCGGCAGCATCCCCATGTCTGGCAGGTGAGTCAACATTTGGCTTCTCTCCTGGGCTTTCTTGGAAAGGGCTATGTTCCAGGTTGGCAGCTGTGCTGGCGGGGAAAGAGAAAAGAGAAAAGCCAAGTTCCGGGGGCCTTGCTGCCAGGCAGGACACCTGGGCCTTCTCCCCTGCAGCCACTGAAAATGATGGGAGGAAATTTTACTGTCATTCCAGGGAAGCTGGAGCGATAGGAAAGTAGAATGCGAGTGGAGTCAGATGGGTAACTTAGCTTCTCAATGTCCCCATCCATAAAATGGGGACAATCATTAGTAGCTACCCTACTGGGGTTGTGACAATTAAACAGCATGGTATCTGTAAATCATTTAGCACAGTGACTGGCGTATAGAAACTACTAATAAAGCTTGCACAATGGATACTATTAACTGAAGAAGAAAGAACTGGCACAGTTCAACCAGATGAGATTAAAAAGGAGGAAAGGATGGAAGGGATTAGGTAAAGAGGTCAAGGGGATAGCCAACTCCCTTTACAAGAAACTCTCATAATATTGGAATGCAAGTGAGTTGTTTCCATAAAGACCTTTGAATTTGCAAGGGACAATTACTAAACTTCAAAGCATGATGAATTTTGGTTGGGCAATGTGGTAAATCTGGATAATGATGTTACTCCTCGGTAGCCAGATAGGTTTTCTACTTCCTGTAGAAATTTAGGAGGGAAAAGAGGGACAAGCAAGGGGCAGATTACTGTGTGGGTATGTCGCATGCTGCATTTGGTTGCAAGGAATAGAAATCCACCCAAGTGAGCCGTGGAGGGTAACATGTGAGCATTAACAGTGGGTTCACCCAACCCTTCCATACTTATCAGATTTCTTTGTTGCATCCTGAGGACTTCATTCCTTATCTCTACCTGCAATCTCATTCAGCAAGAAGTGAGTCAATTACTTTGTGGAGAAACAAAGCAAAGAGAGCTTACACTCAGGACAGCATAATGGGGGGGGGGGGGTGCGGTGGTGGGGGGTGGAGAATAAAGATCATAGTCTCTCCTCCAGCATTGCACTAAGGAGCTGAGAGTTCCTGGAGTTAACATAAGGCATCTCTCTTATCTGACATGGCCCACCAAAGCCCACCAGCCATCCAGTTTGCAGTGATGTGTCTCATGGATAACACCCTTCCCTCCTCCAATGACCAGGACAATGCCTCCCAGGACAGAGGGGCCCATGGAGAATGCTGGACCCACTGAGTGGTATAAGATCTCACTCCTTATCACATTGGATAAGCTTGGACCAGTTTTGAATCCCCACTGAGTGGAAGCTTTAACCATGCTTATTCTAAAGATGCAACAGGCAATCCCACAGACACCCAACAGTAGGAAACTGAGGTAGCCAGGCCCTGCCACTGCGTGAGGGTCAGCTCGTTTCCCCATTTCCCTTTACAGATCGGCATGCTCTCTGTCTGCCTTTTTAAGAGAGTGCAGGTGACATTAGCGTCCTTTCACCATTTCTCAGTTCAAGTGGAGAGAGCTGCCTGGCTGGAGTTGGTCATTTAGTTCACATGTCTGAAAGGCAGAGGCTGATTGGCTCATGGACACCTGGGTCAGGAGTTTACCTTTGACCCATTTAGTGGCAAGGGGTGGGGTGAGGTGTGGGGATCCCCTGGCATAGATATTGCTGCCTTGACCCACCTCTTTCTCCCAGTGGGGTTGTGCATGCCTAGATTCTCATAAGAGAGACGGGGCTTGGCCAGCCCCGCTGTGGCCCAAATATATCCACCACAAACCACCCCCAACCCAATTCAGATTTTACATGTTCTCTCTGACCCATCATGACAGGGTTCTTAATATCTAATCTATTCCAGAACATTCCCAAATGGACCAGAAGGGAACCAATATCTATGTATCTATCCCCTCTTTCTGCCAGAATCAAATTTCCAGGGTTATTTTGAAACGAGCTGTACTGGGAGGGGTTGGGGGCAGGAGGAGAAGGGGACGACAGAGGATGAGATGGCTGGATGGCATCACTGACTCGATGGACATAAGTCTGAGTGAACTCCGGGAGTTGGTAATGGACAGGGAGGCCTGGCATGCTGCGATTCATGGGGTCACAAAGAGTCAGACACGACTGAGCGACTGAACTGAACTGAACTGATACTGAAATGCCATTCTGCAAAACAAAGTCTGTTGTGGTTAAATAATTGTCTACCATTTATCTTTTCAATAAGTCTCAGTTTTCACAGAGTGGGCTTAAATATGGGGTACACCCATACGGGTATTTCTAGCGCAACAGTGTATTACAGAACAAGCCAATTAATGACAGGAGAGTTCATGGCCTTGACCAGGTTAATAGTAAGGCCAAGGACCATTTGCTGTGTCTTCAGCTCTTCATTTGACTCAAATCCCAGCTGTAACTTTCCGCTAGGTCTGAGAGTTCTGACTTTCCTTAATCCACCAGATAGAAGCAGAGCGACAGCAGAGGCTGTAAATACTCTGTCAGGGCATGAAGAATAACAACAATAAGGCATTCATATTAGGAGAGGAGATTCATTCATCACGGTTTGTTTACCCTCTCAACAACCCAGTAGATTGGTGTCGCTGTCTCTGGGGAAGCAGCTGGCGTAAGGAAATCAGATTGCAGTGAAAAGAATGTGAGCTTTGCAGTCACATGGACTTCATTTCAAATCCTGGCCTAGGCCCTTCACTTCTCTGATGAGACAAGCCTATATGGAAACTCTGATTGGTCAGTGCCCATGCCCTGACCTTAGTTACAGAGCTTGAATGTCAACCTGTTTTTCTGGTCCTCAGTTTTTCTTCTGAAAAATGGGGGAATAATACCTATTTCATAGGATGATTGTGAAGATTATATGAGACCATATATATGAAAATAACTTGTGTTTAGTGGTGCTTATTGTGTTTACTTCTTTCCCATTATAACTGACTTTTTCTAGGTTTGGGTTTGGGCTAATCTTCTGTTAAGGTTTTTGAAAACTTTCTCTTATCAAGGTTTCATGACAGAACACTGCAAAACAAAGAGAAGAAAGCCAGACTTTCTTCATTTTCATGAGAAAAAAAATCTTTCTCAATCAGTCCTGCCTCAGGTTTGAATCCCATCCTTTTTTTCCAGACCCTTCCTTCACTGTGGCAAAGCCTTCTCACTGTCCCCTAATATCAAGCCTTCCCTAATTCTATAAGAACATAATTTTCACATGCACACACACCCAAGTTTAAGCTGAACATATAGTCAACAATGGAGAAGGCAATGGTAACCCACTCCAGTACTCTGGCCTGGAAAATCCCATGGACAGAGGAGCCTGGCAGGCTGCAGTCTATGGGGTCGCAAAGAGTCGGACATGACTGAGCGACTTCACCTTCACTTTTTACTTTCATGCATTGGGGAAAGAAATGGCAACCCACTCCAGTATTCTTGCCTGGAGAATCCCAGGGACGGCGAGCCTGGTGAGCTGCCGTCTATGGGGTCACACAGTCGGACACGACTGAAGCGACTTAGCAGCAGCAGCAGCACAATCAACAAAAGAGAGAATACATTCCCCAGCATCAGTTGCAGCTAAACATAGACCATGTGACTAAGTGACCACATGACTTTGCTTTCACCAGTGGGATATCAGAGGAACTGAACTGAGTAATTACCAGTTACTGGAACTGATTGAGCTTCTCTTTCCCCTTTCCTACTAACTGGAAGGTAGACAAGGAACTAGTGAGACAGTTTTGACCACATGTATGAAACAATACTCTGAGCAACAAAATAGAAGGAACCTGGGTCCATGGACAACCTCAGGCAGGAAAGCTGTCCCGGACCATCCACCTATCTCCAGACTAAAGTAGAAAACACACTTCTATAAAATAGAAACAAACTTCTGTCTGGTTACCAATACTGTATTGGGAGGTCTCTTTATTATACCAATTCAATCTACTCCCTAATACCTTCCCTTGTCAGAACTCATCTTTGGAACTTGCCTTGAGCAAAAATGGTCTGGAGCCAAGATCAGCCATTAAGATGGATCACATTTCATAATTTGGCTGCTTATAAACCAGATCCAGCCCACAGGCATGCTTTGGTTAGCTTCTACAGTATATTTTTAAAATTTTAGGTTTGTTGTCAATATTTACAAATTGAGAAATTTCACATAAAAATCTAAATGCCCAGTTTTTCTTGAGAAATCAGAAGGTTTGGCAACCCTAGGCCCATATTCTTGCTTGGCAGAATTCAGCTTTAGTTCACCATAGTCAATGTTGTTGCATCCTCGGGTATTGCCAGTTTGGAGTCCAATGGCCTGAATTCCAATCCCCAGAACCCATGTTCCTTTGCCTGAGGACTTTCTCTGCCCCCCTGGAGCCTGCTCAGCCAGAAGGGTGAGAAAATTAAAACTCTACTACCCTCAACAGCTCCTAACCAACCAATGATAAAAGCTGAGGTATAAAGACCCCAGGTCCCTAGTCCTCAGATGGGATAGCTGAAAGGCACCTCTTACACTTGCTTCCAGAGTGTGAATCCCAGCTACCCACAGTGGTAATTCACTCCATAATGTACCTTTATTGAGAGGCTGCGTTCCTTTCCATGTCATAGTTTCCAATTCTCTCCCAATGTTTCCCAAGGATCATCTTACAAATAAATTAATTGCATCAGATCTTACTCTCAGAGAGTTTGTTTCTGAGACTGCCTAAATCACCAGTCCCCTTAGTTTTCCACGTGACTGTTAGCATTTATCACCATGTTGCATCATCATTTTTCTCCTGGTAGAGAAATATTTATCTGTATTTGATCTTTATTAAAAGTGAAAAGGGAAAGGCAGCTCCAGAAAACAATGTGGTTTAGGAAAAAAAAAAAAAGGTGAGAGTATCTCTTTGTGGGAATAAAGAGTATTCCTGCATATTTAACGTGCAAATAGAGGCCTGCTTAGTATACTGACATTATCTGCCTGACCCTCTGCTGTTCGCGCTGGTGATTCCTGGTTTACATCACTGAAAACTCTTGTTAAAATTCAGGAGTCATTAACCCTTGACTTTGAATGAGGCTCTGAGATTAGCTAGGCAGCCATCTGGGAGCATACAATGGGATAAGGAAGGAAGACACAGACATTTCAATGGGAGGAAGGACCAAAGGAAATCTTGGCACTTAGGCCAGGCAAGGGCGCTCAAGATGGCATCAGGGTAGGGGGTCCTGAAGGGAGGTGAGGTAGGTTGTTTCCTCATCTTGTGAAAATATCTTGCCCCACAGTGTCCACTGGTCTCCATGTCTACACCCTCCATCAGAGCTTGGTTCTCTTTAAACCAACACAGCTTCTGGGTGTGTCTCACTTGACTTGAAAGGAATCCCTGGAGGGTGCAAGCTATATGTAGTCTACTTGTATCCCCAGGGCCTGACACAGGGCTTGCCATGCAGTTGATGCCTAATAAAGGTTTGTCTTAAATGTCTGTGGGCCAACTTGACCCTAGGGTGAGGGATCTGAATTGCTATGTAAGCCAGGGGGCGCTGTGGTTCAGTGTTCATTTCTCAGTTGGGAAGATGGAAAGGATATTATTTTGAGCTGTACACTGCAGTGATTAAGAGTATACTAGCTGGCCCCACACCACTAAAAGCCAGGAGCATGGACTTTTTGGAAAAGTAGCCATGTCTTACCTAGTTTGCAACGAATAAGTTGAAGACTGTGTGCTTTGGAGTCAGACTACCTAGATTCAAATCCTGGCTCCTCCAATTACTAGCTGTTGGACGATGACATGTCACTTAACCTCTCTGTGCCTCCATAAAAAATTAAATGAGTGAATGAATGTAGAGTTCTTTGCACTGTGTTTGTACAGAGGAAATGTTTAAAACTTGTCAGCTATTATTGGCCTGAATGAGGACAACAGGATCCTAATTCAAAAGAAAGACAGTGTAGAAAATGCTCTGGAGAGAGATGCCAGTCCAAGCCCCAAAACAAGACATAAGACAAATAGAAACCACATGTTCCAGAACAAGGTTCTGACCTTTTTTGTGTTGGCATCCAGTAAAGTGATGAACTTCAGTGATCAATGCAAAGAAACAGAGGTAAACAATAGAATGGCAAAGACTAGAGATCTTTTCAAGAAAATCAGAGATACCAAGGGAAAACTTCATGCAAAGATGGGCTCAATAAAGGACAGAAATGGTATTGACCTGAAGAGGACAGAAGAGGTGACAAGAATACACAGAAGAACTATACAAAAAAAGATCTTCATGACCCAGATAACCACGCTGGTTATCTGACCTAGAGCCAGACATTCTGGAATGTGAAGTCAAGGGGGCCTTAGGAAGCATAACTATGAACAAAGCTAGTAGAGGTGATGGAATCAAAGTTGAACTATTTCAATATGCCAGCAAATCTGGAAAACTCAGCAGTGGTCACAGGACTGGAAAAGGTTGGTTTTCATACCAATCCCAAAGAAGGCAACGCCAAAGAATTCACACTACTGCACAATTGCACTCATCTCACAGGCTAGCAGAGTAATTCTCAAAATTCTCCAAGCCAGTCTTCAGCAGTACATGAACTGTGAACTTCCAGATGTTCAAGATGGATTTAGAAAAGCCAGAGGAACCAAAGATCAAATTTCCAACATCTTCTGGATCATCGAAGAAGCAAGAGAGTTCCAGAAAAACATCTACTTCTGCATTATTGACTATACCAAAGCCTTTGACTGTGTGGATCACAATAAACTGTGGAAAATTCTGAAAGAGATGAGAATACCAGACCACCTGACTTGCCTTCTGAGAAATCTGTATGCAGGTTAAGAATTAGAAGCAGACATGGAACAACGGACTGGTTCCAAATCGGGAAAGGAGTACGTCAAGGCTGTATATTGTCACCCTGCTTATTTGACTTATATGCAGAGCACATCATGCAAAATGCCAAGCTGGAGTCAAGATTGCCAGGAGAAATATCAATAACCTCAGATAAGCAGATGACACCACCCTTGTGGCAGAAAGTGAAGAAGAACTAAAGAGCCTCTTGATGAAAGTGAAAGAGGAGAGTGAAAAAGTTGACTTAAAATTCAACATTCAGAAAACTATCATGGCATCCGGTCCCATCACTTCATGGCAAATAGATGGGGAAACAATAGAAACAGTGAGAGACTTTATTTTCTTGGGCTCCAAAATCACTGCAGATGGTGATTGCAGCCATGAAATTAAAAGATGCTTGCTCCTTGGAAGAAAATTTATGACCAACCTAGACAGCATATTAAAAAGCAGAGACATTACTTTTCCAACAGAGGTCTGTCTAGTCAAAGCTATGGTTTTTCCGGTAGTCATGTATGGATGTGAGAGTTGGACCATAAAGAAGGCTGAGCGCTGAAGAATGGATGCTTTTGAACTGTAGTGTTGGAGAAGACTCTTGAGAGTCTCTTGGACTGCAAGGAGATGCAACCAATCCATCCTAAAGAAAATCAGTCCTTAAAATTCATTGGAAGTACTGATGCTGAAGCTGAAACTCCAATACTTTAGCCACCTGATGTGAAAAACTGACTCATTGGGAAAGACCCTGATGCTGGGAAAGATTGAGAGCAGGAGGAGAAGGGGACAGCGGAGGATGAGATGCTTGGATGGTACACCGACTCAATGCACATGAGTTTGTGCAAGCTCCAGGAGTTGGTGATGGACAGGGAAGCCTGGGGTGCTGCAGTCCATGGGGTCACAAAGAGTCGGACACAACTGAGTGACTAAACTGAACTGAACTGAAAGTAATGAATCTGTTTTCAGAATAATGGCTTCAAAGGCACAAACTAAAATACACAGATTTACAGAGAAAACCAGTTACGTGGTTCTCAAAATATTAAACAAATTAATGATGTAGTAATACTGGCACTACTTTATCAACACATTAAAAAGCAATATCTAGCAGTGGGTCTAGTTATGACTAATTTTTAAATGGAGATGAGTATAAAATGTCATTTTCAGATATCTGTGACAACTGTAGAGTGATATGAAAATATCTCTGATTTTTATGGATGACAAAGTCGCAGGCACAACTAATGTTATTGTGGGGTTGGATGTCTACATTTTGAATAGAAAGAAATGCTGATTTTCACTTCAGTTCAGTTCAGTCGCTCAGTCGTGTCTGACTCTTCGAGACCCCATGAATCGCAGCACGCCAGGCCTCCCTGTCCATCACCTGCTCCCGGAGTTCACTCAGACTCACGTCCATCAAGTCAGTGATGCCATCCAGCCATCTCATCCTCTGTCGTTCCCTTCTCCCCTGCCCCCAATCCCTCCCAGCATCAGAGTCTTTTCCAATGAGTCAACCCTTCGCATGAGGTGGCCAAAGTACTGGAGCTTCAGCTTTAGCATCATTCCTTCCAAAGAAATCCCAGGGCTGATCTTCAGAATGAATGGACGGGTTGGATCTCCTTGCAGTCCAAGGGACTCTTAAGAGTCTTCTCCAACACCACAGTTCAAAAGCATCAATTCTTTGGTGCTCAGCCTTCTTCACAGTCCAACTCTCACATCCATACATGACCACAGGAAAAACCATAGCCTTGACTAGACGGACCTTAGTCGGCAAAGTAATGTCTCTGCTTTTGAATATACTATGTAGGTTGGTCATAACTTTTCTTCCAAGGAGTAAGTGTCTTTTAATTTCATGGCTGCAGTCACCATCTGCAGTGAGTTTGGAGACCAAAAAAAAAAAAGTCTGACACTGTTTCCACTGTTTCCCCATCTATTTCCCATGAAGTGATGGGACCGGATGCCATGATCATCATTTTCTGAATGTTGAGCTTTAAGCCAACTCTTTCACTCTCCACTTTCACTTTCATTAAGAGGCTTTTTAGTTCCTCTTCACTTTCTGCCATAAGGGTGGTGTCATCTGCATATCTGAGGTTATTGATATTTCTCCTGGCAATCTTGATTCCAGCCTGTGTTTCTTCCAGTCCAGCATTCCTCATGATGTACTCTGCATATACGTTAAATAAGCAAGGTGACAGTATATAGCCTTGACATACTCCTTTTCCTATTTGGAACCAGTCTGTTGTTCCATGTCCAGGTCTAACTGTTGCTTCCTGACCTGCATACAGATTTCTCAAGAGGCAGGTCAGGTGGTCTGGTATTCCCATCTCTTTCAGAATTTTCCACAGTTTATTGTGATCCACACAGTCAAAGGCTTTGGCATAGTCAATAAAGCAGAAATAGATGTTTTTCTGGAACTCTCTTGCTTTTTCCATGATCCAGCAGATGTTGGCAATTTGATCTCTGGTTCCTCTGCCTTTTCTAAAACCAGCTTGAACATCTGGAAGTTCACGGTTCATGTATTGCTGAAGCCTGGCTTGGAGAATTTTGAGCGTTACTTTACTAGCATGTGAGATGAGTGCAATTGTGTGGTAGTTTGAGCATTCTTTAGCATTGCCTCTCTTTGGAATTGGAATGCAAACTGACCTTTTCCAGTCCTGTGGCCACTGCTGAGTGTTCCAAATTTGCTGGCATATTGAGCGCAGCACTTTCACAGCATCATCTTTCAGGATTTGAAACAGCTCAACTGGAATTCCATCACCTCCACTAGCTTTGTTTGTAGTGATGCTTTCCAAGGCCCACTTGACTTCACATTCCAGGATGTCTGGCTCTAGATTAGTGCTCACACCATCATGATTATCTGGGTTGTGAAGATCTTTTTTGTACAGTTCTTCTGTGTATTCCTGCCACCTCTTCTTAATATCTTCTGCTTCTGTTAGGTCCACACTATTTCTGTCCTTTATCGAGCCCATCTCTGCATGAAATGTTCCCTTGGTATCTCTAATATTCTTGAAGAGATCTCTAGTCTTTCCCATTCTGTTCTTTTCCTCTATTTCTTTGCATTGATTGCTGAAGAAGGCTTTCTTATCTCTTCTTGCTATTCTCTGGAACTCTGCATTCAGATGCTTATATCTTTCCTTTTCTCCTTCGCTTTTCACAAAATTTTCACTTAGAGACTGGCAAATACAAATAATACTTCTCCCACCCAAGGTAAGAACCTTTTGCCCAAGGGAAAGAGGCCCTGAGTGCCTTCAGGCAAATAAAGAGACATCTAAACTGGCCTGATCACCACTCCTTCCTTCCCTCCAACCTATAAGTACAGACTTTGGGGATCTGAGCAGGAGTGTGAATACTTGGGGAGATGGATGAGTCTCCTTTGAGTCAAGGAAAGAATTCTCTGGGAGAGTAACTTAGAGACTGCAGACTCCAGGGAATGCTCTTCATATTGCCTTTTGTGGCCCAAAAGAGAGAGGAAAGGGAGGGGCAGGGGAAGGGGAGGGATCCTTAGAGCTGACCCAGCTCCCTCCTCACTGCAGCCCCTCAGGGTGAGTCAAATCTGACCAGGACAGAGGGAGGGCATGAGGCTAGGATTTTAAACTGGACCTTTCTACATCACAGAAGGGTGGGGAAGTTTGTTTTCCCAGGGACATTCCTCCAACAATGCGGGTGGCAGCCAGTGGCTAAATGCCCAGCCTCCCCACCCTCCAACAACACAAAGGGACATCACAAAGGTCCATTCCATTACTGCAGTTCCCTGCAGGTCACCCAGTTTGCACCCTGAAGGTTAAGTGCCATTTGGGGCCCTTCTTCCTTCTTTCTCTAACCACCCCTCCCCGACTCCTGCTTCCTGGATCAATTCCCAGAGATCAGCTACTGCCCTGGTGCCCTTCTCTCAGGACCAACTTTAGGAGGAGCCAAGAATAGGAGAGTGATGGTCCCCTCATTGACTAAATCAGGCTTCCTTAGAGGGTCACCTGTAAGGATTCAGCACTCTGGGAAGGAAACTGGGGAGTGGGGATGGAGAGGAATCATGGCAGGCAAGGAAAATCATTGGTAAATTATAAAACTAAGTAGCTTTTTAAAAGCTGAAACCTGGCTGGGAATCCATTGGAAGAGCACACATTGAAAAATGTGCTCGTGACAGATGAGGATCCGTCAACTGACGAGAGGGCTTTGCGGAGAAAACGAAGCAGAGCGTGGTGTCAGGGGGACAGATTGGCCCAATTAAGGACGTGGGAGGCCTTGGGGAGGGGTTAGGGAAGAGTGAGTTATGGGGCAGTGGGGAGAGGTGGGTCCAGACAGGAGGTGGGCAAGTCACTGGGGTGTCCATGTGCTCCATCCCCAGGATCAGGCAACCGTAAGGATAGGGATGAGATGCTGAGTCTCAAAAGGAGGGGAACAGACCCTGCAGAGGGCTGTGTGCTGCCTCCTCGCTTAGGTGCATCACTTCACAGAGGTAAGCTAGGAGATTCCTAAATGTGTGCTCTGTGGAATGCTGGTTGTGTACTGGTCTCTAGGAAAAAGAAGATAGGGTAGCGGTTCCGTGGAAAGCCCTGCTTGGAGATTCCTTCCTCCAACAAGTGTCCATGCACTGAGTCTGTTCCAGGCATGGCGCTGGGTACAGGACTGCAGGAGTGGATGGTACAGATGACATCCCTGCACCAAGAGTCCAGCAGTCCTTTAGGGGGAACAAGTATTAGACTACATTGCCTCACCCAAGGCATAGGCAGCACGAGTCCAGCTGCTCCGCATGTGCCACCTCATTGAAGCTGCACGACAGACTGTGAAGTGAAAGCTGCATGTTTGTTATTTTAGGGGTGAATAAACAGGGGCACGGAAAGGTCACGTAAAGGGCTAAGGTGACAACACAGCTGAGGCGTGAACCAAACCTAGACAAAGAGGCTCCCAAGGGTGCGCTTTGACCTACTACAGCTTAGTGTCTTTTATGTTAAGGGGTCTGACAAGTTCCACAGACTAGACCCAAAGCAAATGGAGAATGAGCAGCCCTGGCTGGTGGTGTTGGCAGCATGGAGGAGCTTACCTCCTCTTCCCATGAGTGCCCCAACTCACAGATGATCCTCAAGGGATCACAACCCCCTTGGTACCTGGGTCAGAGGTAGGTGAGAGGCCCCCACCAAACTGTCTGCCCAGTGTGCCATGGCACTGCCAGCCCAGCATCAAGATAGCTGCCACCTTGCCCTGAGATACCACCTTGCTCTAGACTAGCACTTCCCATGCATTGGGTATTAGACCCTGTGGACACTGGACCCCAACTTCCCCCCTCACAAGTACCTAGGTCCATGTAGTTGGCAGAGGGTGACAGTAGACCACTCCACCCCCAGGAGTGACCCAGTCTCCTGATCTGAGTGCGCTGGAGACATGTTTCTGGGCAGGGCAGGGGGAGCCAGCGGACATCAGAAAACAGAAGTAGGCAGTCAAGAGCCCACCTTAAGGAGACAGTGAGAAGTGGTCTCCTGGGAGTTGAGACACACAGTGTCCAGCACAAACTCTATTGTCCTATCAATCATCACTTATAAAGCACGACTTCAAAGACAAAATTAGTGAGAATTTGAAGATAGCAACAACAGGGCACAAAACCCAAATACAGGGCCCTGTGGCTGCCCCTGCACACAGCCACAAAGCAGGTCCTGCCTGCAGTCAAGGAAAGCGTGAAATGGCTGGAATGTGTTAACCAAGGTTGCCCATGTTCACTCCAGCACAGGACCCCTTTTGGGGTTAACAGTCCCATGGACTCCCCTCTTGGAAACACTATATCAACTTATCCAAAACCTAGTAAAAGCCCGGAGTCAGGCAGGACCAGGGTTATCACCACTTTCCCAAGAGGGAGAAACTGAGGCACAGAGAGGCAAGCGTTTCACTCAGAATATGATAGGAGGTAAGAGGCAGGGCTGGCTCTCAAAACCAAACATCCAGGCTCTGGGTCCAGCGCTTCCCTCTGTGATATACCAGACTTCCCAACCCTCTCAGATGCTTTACACATCCCTTGTTTGTCACGCAGGAGAGGGCTGCAATGATGGCAGGTTGCCAGCCTGAAGCTACTGTTTATTAGGAAATCTCCAGACATGCCAGGAAATTACAGACCAGCAAATTAGTTTAGTCATTTCACTAGTTTATTTAAGGAACTCTTTGCAAGCTCTGGGGAAAAAAAAAAAAGAAGCTCTTTCAAGCACAAGTTGTTGGAAGGGGTGTTTTTTGGTGCCTCTAAGATGCCATGTTATCCTGGGCATCTGAAGGCCACCTTAATGAAGAGAATTCCCTTCAGACTAAGAAGAAGCTTGAATGAAAGTTAAGAATACCACTGCTCCCTTCATAAGTGTGGCAGTCAACCTCTAAGGGGCTCCCCGATGACCACTGATTCCTGTTAGTCACACTCTGGTGCAGCCCACTCCCACGCGAATAGGGCTGAACTGCACAGTCAGTAGAATATTGCAGAAATGATTCCTGTGACTTCCAAGACTAGGTCATAAAAGATATTGCAGTTTCCACCTGCCTCTGTCTTGGATCACTCATTCTGGGGGAAGCCTGAGGACACTCAAACAGCTCTGTGGAGAGGTTTATCTGACCAGGACCAAAACGTTCTTCTCACAGCCATATGAGTGGACATCTTGGGTGTGGATCCTTCAGCCCCAGTCAAGTCTTCACACAAAACTAGCCCTGTCCCACGTCTTATCTTCAGCCTCTTGAGAGACCTTGAGCCAGCTGAATCCCTGACCCACAGAAGCCATATGGTAAAAATCTCTGATTGTTTTTTAAGATACTAAGTTTGGGGCTCATTTGTTATATACCAATAGATAACTAATACACTCTGTAAAAAACGTAGTAACCAGCTGCTATGGAGGAGGAGGGAGCTAATCTTTTTAAATAAGATCCAAACACAGTTACATCCTTCAGGCCACTGTGCTCTGTTTCTGCCACTGTTACTTCAAGAGAACCCCAGGGGGGAGAGTCACAAATTTTGGAGGGAGATGGGGAGAGTGGGGAAGGGAGCTTACACCAGATCACAAAGGTGGTGGTGGGTAATAGGAGACTACACACCAGAGATGAGAAGCAGCATACCCTCTAGTTATGTATTCTAAAGCTGTAAACTGTGACCTAAACAATACGCCTCACTGGTGGTCTGCATGCTGATACTCTGCATGCTGATAACTTCACATTTGCTTTTGGTCCTTTACCTAAATAATCCCGCACAATAACCCAATGACATGGTTCATTGGTCAGAACACATCCAATGTTAGGGACAAACCCAACTCAAATTGGTTTAAACCTAAACGGTGGTACTGATAGGTTCATTAACTGAGAAGGGCAAGGGGTCTGTGGGCTTCAGGAACTGTTGCATCCAGGATCTCAAAGTGTTTTTTTTCCTTCTCTCTCTCATTCTTTCTTCCTTCTCTCACCTCTCCCACTCATCTCCCTGATTTCTTTTTCCAAGAAAATTGGACAACAGTAGGCCAAGTTCCAGACAAGGCAATGGCACCCCACTCCAGTACTCTTGCCTGGAAAATCCCATGGACGGAGGAGCCTGGTAGGCTGCAGTCCATGGGGTCGCTGAGGGTCGGACACGACTGAGTGACTTCACTTTCACTTTTCGCTTTCATGCATTGGAGAAGGAAATGGCAACCCACTCCAGTGTTCTTGCCTGGAGAATCCCAGGGACGAGGGAGCCTGGTAGGCTGCCGTCTATGGGGTCACACAGAGTTGGACACGACTGAAGCGCCTTAGCAGCAGCAGCAGCAGCAGCAGCAGCAGGCCAAGTTCCTAGTCTTAAAACTCACAGTCTATAACCAAGAAAGACCCTTTTCTCCAACAGCCCTGTATCAGATCCCATAGAGGTACTCTCCTGCTTGTGTACCTTAGACCGGATCCGGAGATGGAGCACAATAATTGGCTGGGCCTGGATTATGTGCCTGGCAGGTAGGTGGGGCCGAGTGAGTGTCAGTCCCACCAGAACCACATGCAGTGGTAATTTCCAAATCGGAAAGGGGATGATAGGCAGACAAAAATAAGACATTTATTACTATTATTGTCCTTATGTTACAAATAAGGAACAAACTCAGAGAAGCTACAAACCTGCTTGGGATCTCATAGGTGATAAACAGCAAAGCCATATCTATATGGGTCCTGCTCTGAAGGTTTTTTTTATCCATAGTCAGTAATGATCCTTCCACCTTTCTTACTCATAGGATCCTCTGACACACACAGGAGATCCGCAGGGAGGATTACATCCCTTTCAGAAGCCAGAATAATTACCTAACCCCTATCCAGCCTCTGTGACCAATGCTGTATCCAATCCAATCTGCTTCTTCTCAGCCTACCCAGTTAACCCAAGGCTAGCTAGAAAGCATTTCCCAAAGGGCCTCCCATCCCGCCTTTGATGGCATCAAGAGTCAAACTGATCACACACACACACACACACCCCTGCCTTTCCCCACCCAGTGAAACTCCTCAGTGGTGCCTTGTTGGAGTAGACTCAAACTCTTACCTCAGGAACGAGCCCGAACATCTGACCCCTGCCAACCCCTGCCTTGTTTTCTCTGCTCTCTGTGTCAGCCACAGTGGTCTGTGAAAGTGCCTTGCTTCCTCTCACCCTAGGACCTTTGCATGTTGTATTCCCTCTGCTTAGAGTGCTCGTTTCTCTTCCCTCTGATTTAGAAAACCCATCCTTCAAGTCAGCTCCTCAAGGAAGCCTCCATACCCACATAGTTGGGGTCAGTTCCTCTGTTTAGATCCTCATGGAAGTTCAGAGCTTGCACTGACATTATGAGAATAAACTTGTGAATAAATGTGTGAATTATGGTGAAAATCTGTCTGTTCCACAGACTACAAGCTCATCAAAGCAGAGACCATGTCCATGTCTATATTCACTATGTCTAGCACTTAGCCCAGGGCCTGGGCCAGAGTAGACCCTCAAAGAACATTTATTGAATAAATAGAAGGAAAGAGGTGGGGAAAGAAGAAAGGAAGGGGGTGGGAAGAGAGGGAGGGAGAGACTTTCTGTGCCTCTTATTAAGGCTCCGTGGAGTAAATCACAAGCATTTCAAAGATGTTGATTAAACTCTTAAACTAGGATGAACATGAAGAAAATGAAACTATTACAAGCATTAGAGGATTTATTGGCTGAGCCTGGCTGCTTTTCAGTATTATTCCCTTCGTTCTCATTTCTTGAGAACCACGGGCTGAAAGTCCTGCAGTTGGGGCGGGGCGGGGAGTGGGGGAGGTGGGGTGAGGGGGAGAGGAGGATCCAAGAAAATGGAAGCAGAAACAAGAAAGGATAGAGAAACAAGGGAAAGAGGGATAGGTGGAAAGGGTAAATAAAGGAAGGGAGAGAGGGAAGTTGAGAGGGGAAAGAGAAGTCGAGATGAGGGCAGAAGAGAAGAGCAGGGAGGAAAGTGGAGGGAGGGTGGAGGAGGGAGAGTGAGGTGTGGGAGGAAGGAAGAGAGGAACGAAAGAAAGAGAGAGAGAGGGAGGGAGGGAGGGAGGAGAGAAAAGGAGGCAGGAGGAGGAGGCCTAAATGAAGAGGGACAGGGGATGACGCAGGACAATTCTGGCAAGCCCAGCACGGAAACAGTCAGCCCCATCATACCCAGGAGAAATCCTGCTCTGGGTCCCTGCCAATGACAGGCCATCAGATTGCAGTGGGGAGGGAGGTGGAGAGAATGTGTCCCTCCTTTCCTTGGCTGTGGGTGACCCACGGATCCCCTCATCACCTTGTCCGCTTTTGGACCTCTGTTTTCCCCTCTGATTGTGTCGACAGGATGAAGGGATGTTTATTGCTAACACAGCAAAATGTAGTCCAGTGTCTGAGAGTCTCCCTGGCATGATTAATTCATGTTTTGAACAAATGAACAAGACTTTGCACTGTTGAAGGGGTTGCTGTATACATGGGGATGTGGGGCCAGAGGCTGGTGATGTGGAATCTGGCACTGGCTGTTGGCAAGTCACAGGAGGCACAGACACTGCACACTGAAGGAGACTCTGCAATGTGCCAACTTCCAGTTTGGGTTCTGGGAGGGTTTCTTCTTAAAAATCATAAGCATGTCCATTGCCTCTAGGGGTGAGAAGTGGTCTCCAGCACAGAATCATGCATCTCAGGTATTTTAAGCAAGGACAGGTTTACAAAAAGGTAATACAACTGGAAACAATGAATGGGATGACTGCAAAAAGGAGGGGGAAATCTCTAAGGCAAAAGCAGCTTGGTGAGTGAAGTTTCTCCACCAACCCCACCCCTAGGCCCCCATGTCTTGGCAGTTTACTCCTGTTGGGACCACTCATTCATCACTGGAACTCACACAGCTCTTTCTGACAGACAAAAATGAGGAATTTATTGGCTTATGTAACTGAAAAATCCAGGGATTAAGTGGCTTCAGGCATGGCTGGATCCAGGAGTTCAAGAATTATTATCAAGGCTGTTTTCTCTGTCTCTGGATCTATTTTTCCTCTGTGCTGGCAGGCTGCCTCCATGTGGAGCTATCCCCACTTAAAGAATGTTTCTCTTTCCCAATAATTTCCCCAAAATCTCAGGCCTGAGTCTTACTGGCCAGGCTTGGAACATGTGCCACCCCTGGAATCAGGAATTATTAGGGATCAGTCCCACCCAAATCAAGATGCTATTAACTAAATGATAATGAATGGCTGTTGTGCAGACAAAAACAACAGATGTGACCACAGAGCTGTGTTGATGGCTACAAGATGACAGGATCTTTTCCCAAGAATTTAAATACAAATGCTGGTTGCTAGGGAGGAATGCTGAGGACAGACCACACATTGGTACTTTTCTGAGAGAGAGCTAGGCAGAAAAGATTCTTCCTAATAGGTCTCTGGAGAGTTTACTTGGCAAGTAAACTCATCTTGGAGACACATCCTGGTGTCTCCAGAATTACCAGACCTGCAAGGAGGCACGTAAAAACCTCCCTAGGATGCTATTCAATCATTCATTCATTCATTCATCCATCCATCCACTCACCTATTCATTCACCTATTCATCACTCTCTCACCTCCTCCTTACCACTCAATTCTCTGCTATCTGGCTTCTTTCTATATCTCCCAGGGGAGCTTGTCCTTGTAAAAACTGTCAATGACTTCTTTCATTCAATCCCGTGGACAACGTCCCTTCTTTCATTCCTTGCTGTCCCAGATGACTGGGTACTATTGTCCGCCTCCCTCTTGAAATCTGCCTGCGTTCTCCATGGCTCTGGCTCCATGATGCTCATCCTCCCTCGATAAGCACATGTACACCTGTGGCCTCAGTTTCCGTCTCTCTTCTTGTCTCTTGTCCAGGTGCACAGACCAGACCACTCTATTGAGTTTCAGTTTTGTGAATCTAAGTACCTTCTAGAACCTCCACTTGAACATCCTCATGGCATCTCAGACTCAACATGACCAAAAATAAACTTCTCACAGCTCTATCCCAGGACTTCTCCTTCCCTAGGGTTACCTAAGAGCCTGGTTCCACCATCCATCCACTTGCTTAAACTAGAGACCAAGTCTTGACTCAGCACCTCTGTCTCTCTCCCCTACATCCTTTCAGTTCTTGGAAATACCCAGCTACTTCTCATCATCCCCACCACATCCTTCTGTGGCTCTGACTCCCATCATTTCACATCAACATTCTGCCAACAATATCCCAACTGGCCTCCTACCTTGTACCACTCCAATCTATCATCTACTCTGCAGTCAGAGCCTTCTAAACACATATTAGATTATGTTGCTTAATTATTGGCTTCTCACTGCTCTTAGGAATAGGTCAAATTCCTTGAGATGGCCATTACAACCCAGGCTCTGCTTACTCCTCCAGCTTCCCTTACTTTTTGTCACTCTTTTCTCAAAATCTACGTGCCTGTCACACTGACTTGCTTGCCTCCAACTATGTATAGGCTGGTCACTCTGCCTGAATCACCCTTCCTTCTGCCTCTTCATTTAACCTTCTTCTTGGTCATCCTCCATGTCTCCTCTTATATCTATTACTCCCTCCAGGACAATTTCTCTGACCATCTAAGACTAAGCTAACTACCTTTTCCATGTGCCTCCAAATGTGAATGAATGAATGAATCAATCAATCAACTAACTCTCCAGGGAAGATGGTGGTGGTGTTTAAGTTCTTGATGAAAAGGAAAGGTCACAAGAGAAGAAGGGATATCTATAAGTATATTTTTAGCCAATAAAGACTTTCCTTTTGACACTTATGTTCCAAACAGCTGCAACTGTGCTGGACATGGATATACCACTGAACAAGACAGATAACTACCTTATCCTTTGATGTGACGTGAAAGTCATTGAGTCATGTCTGACTCTTTGGGACCCCATGGACTATACAGTCCATGGAATTATCCAGGCCAGAGTACTGAAATGGGTAGCCTATCCCTTCTCCAGTGGATCTTCCCAACCCAGGAATCGAACTGGGGTCTCCTGCGTTGCAGGCAGATTCATTACCAACTGAGCTATCAGGGAAGCCCACCTTATCCTTTAGGAAATGATAATTGAGCAGACAAGATAGATACAAAATAAATAATTTGGCAATGTTTACTGTGTACTAGACCCAACCCAGGAGAAGGCAATGGCACCCACTCCAGTACTCTTGCCTGGAAAATCCCATGGACGGAGGAGCCTGGTGGGCTACAGTCCATGGGGTCGCTAAGAGTCGGAGACGACTGAGCGACTTCACTTTGACTTTTCACTTTGATGCATTGGAGAAGGAAATGGCAACCCACTCCAGTATTCTTGCCTGGAGAATCCCAGGGATGGCGGAGCCTGGTGGGCTGCCATCTATGGGGTCACACAGAGTCGGACACGACTGAAGCGACTTAGTAGTAGTAGTAGACCCAACCCAAGGGAGAGTCCCTTGGACTGCAAGGAGATCAAACCACTCCATCCTAAAGGAAATCAGTCCTGACTATTCACTGGAAGGACTGAGGCTGAAACTGAAACTCCAATACTTTGGCCACCTGATGCGAAGAACTGACTCACTGGAAAAGACCCTGATGCTGGGAAAGAGTGAAGGTGGGAGGAGAAGGGGACAACAGAGGATGAGATGGTGGGATGGCATCACTGACTTGATGGACATGAGTTTGAGCACACTCCAGGAGTGAAGCCTGGCATGCTGAAGTTCATGGGGTCTCAAAGAGTCAGACATGACTGAGCAACTGAACTGAACTGAACTGAGGCCCAACCCTCTTGCATAGAGTGTATTGTCCACAGATGGCTGTATCAATATACATCCCATTTGATATGCCCTCTCACAATGTGACACTCCACCACTGAGTTGTGGAGTCTGTGTTCCTGCCTCCCAAAACCAAGTGGACTTTGTAACTGCTTTGACCAATAGAATGTTGTAGAAGTGACACTATGTGACTTTCAGGTCCATAAAGTTCACGTGGTTTCCACCAATTCTCTCCCAACCCTTTCTCCCTTTCTCCTTCTCTCCATCTCCCTCTCTCAACTCTCCCCTCTGGAACCCAGTTCACCATGTTTGTAAGGAAACCCAGACCACACAAGAGGCCACATGTAGATGTTGCAGTCGACGACTCTAGCTAGTGTCTCTGACGACAGGCAATATCAACCTGTACTTGTGCAAATGAACAAGATTTCAAATGAACCCAGCCTTTGGCCCTTCCAGCAGAGTCCCTAGATACCCAGAAACAAAAAGAGGCCATCCTCATTGTTCTCCATCATATTCTCAATACACAGACTCTGTGAGCATAAGTGGTTGCTTTACACCACTAGATTTTGGAGCAATTTTTTCTGCAGCCATGGCAACCATATTACCTCTCCAGGCTTACTCTCAGAAAAGAACACTGGACTTGAAAGAAAGAGGGTGAAATATACTGCCATCTCTATCTTTTAATAACTGTGGATACTCATGGGCTCTGTGAACTTGGGCATGTCATTTTCCATCTTTGGGTTCTTAGTCTTCCTGTGTATAAAATAAGGGGATGGGGCTGTATGATTTTAAGATCCCAGGACATCTGAAAATTCTTCCAAGGGAGACTCATTCAAGGTATAACCCAATCTAAATCACATCAATTGATGTGGCAAGAGGTGAACTTTTGATTTGAAATTCCTGATTATTTTTTTAAATCTTTCTAGGAGATGAACTCAACTAAAGCCTTTAGAAAAACAAAAGGATTCCTCTAATGCATAATTCATGAAAGGAAAGTGGGCTTAACCCAGCAGGTCATTTGAAGTAAAAGTGCCATAAAAATAAAATATGTTTCCCTCCCCTTCTGCCTCCCCATCTCTTATACTAGCTAATGGAGGGGGAAGAGTGAATTAAACTGGAGTTCAGGTCAAAGGTTTAGTTGATTCATTCCAGAATGGTCATCCCCTCCAGCCGCTGCTCCAGTAACAACAGACACTGCAGATGTTCAGGCTGGTTTTGTCCTCACCCCAGGGCCCCCCTGCTACTGAGTGCTAAGGCCCCGCCTCCTTCCCTGGGGAGATGACCTCACCTTCTAATGGCTTGCCCAATTAGGAAGCACAGGAAACTGGTGAGAAGATACCCTGTCTACTTCAAAAGCTTTGGGGAAATTCCCCAAGGGGCCAACCTGTTTGCCAGAGGTGGAGGGAAAAAAAGTAGACAGCCCGTAATTAGTATAATAACCTGTTCGGATTCCACCTGCCTGTGATTTCCTCAGCTTGTTCATCCATTCATGTATTCATTCACTCAGGGAACAAATATTTACAGAGCAGCTGTGATGTTCGAGCCCTGGTGATATGGCAGGTCCCCCAGAAGGAGCTAACGATTTGTGTGCAAGCAATTGATTAAAGAAGTGCTCCCAGGGGCATCGGTGGGGAGCAGGGGGAGGTGGAGCAGAACAGAGAAGAAGAGGAGAGCAAGCCCAAGCCTCAGCTGGATCCTGAAGGGAGCTCTGGAGTAGAAAGTACACCTTGGCATTTGTCCCAATTCAAAGCAAAGGAGTTGGGCTTTCGCACTTCTGTACCAGTCATTGGTAAGGGCTGCCCAGTAGGAGTGTAAATCCCAGGTACCCTTATGCTCTGGACTTGCAAAGTGGCTCCAACAGTCACTTTGTAGAAGTGAAACCAGGGGCCAGGGGCAGACATTTTTCCATTCTGCCATCCCCATTATATCAGTACTATCTCACCTCATGGTTGCAAAATGGCTGCAGCAGCTCCAAACATCCCATCCTCTCAAACAATATCCAAACGCAAGAAGGGAGCCAGTCCTCCCTACAGATCTGACTTATCAGAAAAATTACTCCCAGAAGCCTCCAGCACATTTTGCATCATGTCCTATTTGCCAGAAATGGGCCAGTGCACACTTTTAAACCAATCATCACCAAAAGGTGACAGGATTACCATGAATGTTTTCCTGGATTGAGGAGGGGTCATTTCCTGAGCATCTTGCCACCTACTTGATACCCAATGATGGGTTCTTTATGACCAGGAAGAAGAGGAAACGGCTTTTGGATGGACATTGGTCTGTGTGTGCTACAGTGACCAATCACAGAGGACCATGCTCTCTGCGGTACAGTGACTGGTTAAGGTATGGGCACATCTTAAACCAATCAGAGATAATTCTGAGCATTTTGCTGTAGTAATCAGGAAGAGACATTTACTTGTTCCTGAAATCATCTTAGGCAAGAGTTGTGGCATCCACTTGGTATCATGAGGAGCCTGAAAACAAAGCCAACATAAGAAAGAAAATGAAGTGGAACCAAGAGTGGTAGAGAGATCAATCTCTTTGGTGACTTATTCGAAATCCCTGAATCCAGGATTCAGGGTCAATTCAGGGTCAAAGTCAATTCCAAACCTGAGTGCACATAAAGTTCGTTTTTGCCTAATCCAGCTTGGGTTGGGATTTCTGTTCCTGGCAACCGAAAGGTCCCCAAGTGATTCAAATGGTGAACAAGGCAGACCCAGTCTCTGCGCTTACGAAATTCACAGTCAAATGGGAGAGGCAGGTGCTAAACAAAGAATTACAAGTGTAATCTGGGTTACAAAGATCAAGTGCAGAAGACTGGCAGACCACATAAGACAAACAAATCACACTGATCTGTGGTCTGAGAAGCCTCTTTCTCAGAGGAGGTGTGGTGCAAGCTGAGACAGGTGGCAAGATGGCTGTGTTTTCCAACATTTGACTCCTGTGTGACATCTGTACTTCACAGACACTGCAGGCTGTCACGTGGGAAAGCCCACTGATTCCATCCTTCTCTGACACACCGCTCACTCCTTCATCCATTCTCCCAACACTCCAATTTGTTCAAAAGCAGCCAAGAATGACCAGTTTCTGTTGTTCCTGCACTCCTTTTAAAGCTTTGCTCTCTGGAGAAAGACTGTGATGTCTTTCACAGTCAAGTGTGTTTTCTTTTGCATTCCTTCATTCCCTGTATAAATCAGAACCATTAAGTCAGGTCTCAAGGTAACAGAGGGATATAAAGAACTCCCAGCCAAGTGCAGGTCATCGTTGTAGCTGAGAGTTGCTGGAAGTAGGGAAGTGCTCCAGGAAATATGGAACTTATGCCTTCTCGGATAGAAAAAACACTCATTGCTCTCCACTAGTCTGGCCCAGGGATGTGTGTTCTCTGGCATCATTCACTGACTCAGAGAGAGAAGAACTCTAGGTTCAAACATCCTGGTCACTGCCTTTTCCCTAGGTATGTGGTCTCACACTGCTAGCTATGAGCCCTCACTTGGAGGGTTCAACAGGCACCAAAACTGATATGTGTGGTGACAATGCTGCTTCCCCAGCCCCCAGGCAAAGGAAACAAGCCTCCTAGTTCTCCTGCTCTGCTGACCACATCACTGGTGGCCCAATCTTGTGGCCAGCACTGCAGCTTCCATAGCAGGCACTGGACCAAAGTGGCCAATTGGCAGAGTCATTTTATGATTTGCCACTGCAAGGTGGGAAGACTTGTATTCAAGGGCCATTGTGTCCACTGCTTGAGGCTGTCTAATCTGCTCCTCTAGGATCTAACTTCACCACTAGGCCCTTCATCCTGGCTCCCAAATGGAAGAGCTGGGGCAGGTCCTTGGTGCTTCACCATCTACCTTGTACATAAGTCACCCTGGAAGCCCAACTCCTTTCATGTAATATGAAGGGGACCCCTGGAGTTATGCCACTCAGTTTGGAGTTGGCACTTGGGCACAGCAACTCTTCGTAGCTTTGTAATCATCACTTGAGCCTGTGAGCATCTTAACTCACTAGGACTACCTCAGAAAGAGGTAGTCACCTTCCTTTAAAGTCACCAGGTTAGTCTTTAAAGGTAGAAGTCAGGAAACAGTCTGAGAGCAATCTTGGCCTCTGCTCCTCAACCATCCCTGACTTTCTAAATGGTGTCCAAAGTTGTTTCAGGGTCCCCAGAGGAAGAGGTCTTTGTGAGGTCTCTGCACCCCACATAGACAGCACCCCCATATTCCAACTTGAGAGAAAGCAACTAAGATCCTGAAAGTTTCAGAAGAGGGCTCTGAATAAGAATGTGTTTGAAAGAAAGGAAAGCAGGAAGGAAGCGGGACTGACAATTAGGCTAGTGGGTTGTCAAGACTTGTCTGCTTTTCCCATTTGATGATTCGCCTACAGCCAAGAAATCTCTGATAGACATTTTTGTTCTAATGACTTCGAGGAGACAAAGTCCTTTCACGACTGATGTGGAGTCAATGGATCAGTTGTTTCTTAATCCAAAACAATGCAAGTGGCTCTAAGATAAAAGATTCCTTAGATATGCTCAGGGATCCCCTGGGAGCTTGTTAAAAATCCAGACTCCTGAGCCCCACACCCCAGGGGAGTGACTGTGAGTTTGGGCTCAGAGCCAAGACCAGGGGGCCTGGAGACCCCTCCATCACCCAACAGCTCTCTCACTCAGAGCACACCAGTCAGCCTCTCTGTGCCTCGGCTTTCTCACCAGGAAAGTGGGTGCGGTCATGTACATACCCTAGGGTTTATGAGGCTAAAATGAGTTAGGAAGTGAAAAAAGCACTTAGAATAGTGGCCAGCACAAAATACATGTTCAATCAATGTTGCTATTATCAGGGTACAGCCTAGGAAGCTGTCATTTAAAAAGCAGCCCTGGGTGATTCAGCTGCAGAAGATCCCTGGGCCCCACTTTGAGGACTTCAGACGAGTCTCCACCACCTGCAGGCAACTCCTTTCCTTTTGTTAAAAAGGAAGGAATAAGCTTCTTTGGGTCTACCAGGCCATCTTTTTGTCTGAATAAGCAGCAGCTATTTTGCTCTCAAATGGAAACTGCCTGTTATTCCACTTAGACATGTAAGATATGTTAATTATCCTTCAAAATCAGAAAGATGGAAAAAAAGAAAAAAAAAAAAACTAAAGAATCCCAGAACCCAGAGAAAAGTGAAAGTAAGAGTCATTCAGTCATGTCCGACTTTTTAAGACCCCATGGACTATACAGTCTATGGAATTCTGCAGGCCAGAATACTGGAGTAGGTAGGTAGCTGTTCCTTTCTCCAGGGGATCTTCCCAACCCAGGGATTGAACGCAGGTCTCCCGCATTGCAGGCAGATTCTTTACCAGCCTAGCCACCAGGGAAGCCCAAGAATACTGGAGTGGGTAGCCTATCCCTTTAGCAGTGGATCTTCCTGACCCAGAAATCGAACTGGGGTCTCCTGCATTGCAGGCAGATTCTTCACCAGCTGAGCTACCAGGGAATCCCAGAGTCCAGAGAAACCAACTAGTAATGTGTTGTTTCTATGACCCCACACATACAAGCACAGAAAAAAATTTTTTTTCTTTAACTATGACCATTCTTTTGCCTTTAATAATGTGATGGGAACCTCTTGCTGTATAAGCATGGTCACATAACATTCATTTCAATTCTGCTCAGTATTCCTAAGTACGGACATAATACAAACAGCCAAATCCTAACTGTCAGACATTTAGGTTATTTCCTTTCTGGCTGGACAAATGAATAACCACACAGGGATATTTGAGTTGCAGGTAGCCAAGTACTTTTCCTTCAGTAACAGTGAACATGTCTAGGTTTTGATCAATGTCGGCCTCACCTAGGATGCTGAAACTCTCAAGTCAAACCTGGCTCCACTGCCAGTCAGCTCTGTGACTTTGGGCAGCCAATGAACCTCGATAGGTCTTGGTGTCACAGCTATCAAGTGGGAATAGTGATGGTGGCATCTCAGGGGCTCACCCTGAGCAGTCTCTGAGATCACACATGTGAGGTCTTAGCAGGGCACCGGGCACCGGTTAAGTCTTGGTCACTTACCAGGCACTCACCAAATACTTAATGGACTAAAATATCACTAAATAGCTTTTACACTTTAGTCAAAACTCCTTAGGGTAAGTTTCTAAGAACAGAAGGGCTACACTTTTTAAAGACTTAATTGATATTATCAAATTGCCTCCAGAAACAACACATCACCCACAAAACATAAGAATCCTGGTTTCCCGCCAACCCTCCAAACACAGCTGGGTATATGCTGGGTTCATGTGTCTTCCTTTTGTGTTGGAAGGGAGAGCCTAGAGCCGGCATAGCAGATTCTCAAGGCTGTAGAGGTGAGGCCTCCAGAGTCGTATCTCTCTAAGGAAGAGTAAGACGGTTGGTGTCCCCGAGGGCAAAGAGGCATTTCTCACTGTGACTAAATCACATTAGACTTGCCTGGACCTCGGAGTCATGACTGCCAAAGTGTATCAGTGAAACATTTAGGCACCTCTATCCTAGAACCTGGTCCTCAACCTGGCATGTCTCTAGTGGGCAAGGGAAAGGTCTGGAACCAGCACCACCCCTTCGCAGTGAGGACTGGGGACCCGCACAGACGCTTCTCTGGGTATCACAGCTCCCCAGAACCCAGGCCTCCCTCCAAGGCCCTTCTCTTCTCCCAGCTGTGACCAGCTGGGGCTGTTTCCAGCCGCCAATAGCTAATTCCAGGATTACACTTTGTAAGTTGATGAAATGTAATATCCAGAATGTGAAAGTTGTAGACTTGCTCCCAGCAGCCAAGCCTGGGGTGTTTCTCCAGGGGCTGAAGATCGCGTTTAGACCACAGTAGAGCACGGCCTGCACCACTAAACCCTTTCATGACCCATGGTCCCATGACACCGAGGGAAAATGCAGGCCCAGAAGTATCAACTTTATCACAACATTTTTTTGGCTCCTGAGGAACTGAAAAATCTGCTGTAAGTCACGTTCTCAAAATGTGTGGAAAAAGGACAGGGCAGGGTAGGAGGCAGGGGGTTGGGGGGTGGAGTTTCTTCAAGGTGCTTTGACATTCCCTCTCCAAAGTTTCACACTTAGAGTGCATTTAGCAAAAGGGTTTTGAGGATCATAGAAAAAAAAGAAGCATGTTTAAAACAGGGAGCTATTTCTCATCTTCTGTGGTGAATTGACACCTATCACAAAATAATATCAATGCATGGAAAGGCCTTTGTTAGGGCTCTTTTGTTTTTTTAATTTCCTTCTCACCTGAAGAATGATGACATTTTCCCCAGATTTTTTTTCAATTAGACATTCAAAGAAATCTAAGCCTAAGAAAAATTATTAGTAACAAAAATAACAAGAAGAATCATAGCCATCATTTATGAAGCACCTAATGAGTTTTAAGGATTTTCACTATAATGCTCACATCCACTAAATCTCAGTATAACAATAGCTCTGAAGATGAAGGCTGTATTATCCACTGTTATATAGATAAGGAAACCAAGCTGAAAGAGGCAAAACAACTTGATCAGGTTGGCTAATGAGTTTCCAATATTTTATTAAATCATCATTAGAAAAATATACACATTATAAGTAACTAGGGGGATGGATTTCATGAAGTGAACACTTTCATGTAACCAGAATCTGGAACAAAAAGCAGAACATCATTACTAGCCCCCCCAGGAACCCCCACTTGGTCCTCCCACCTACTAATCCCCAAGGGCAACCTCTACTCTGATTTATACCATAACCTAATTGTGCTCATTCTAAAATGCACAAAAATGGAATTGTGCAGTCAATAGTCATTCTTGCCCCAAATTTCCTACAACATCCCGGCAGTGAGGTTCACCCGTGTTGCTCTGTGTGGTACTAGTCTGTTCATCCTCATTCCAGGGTAATAATCCACGGTGTGGATTTCCAAACTGACAAGCTTTTGGGTTACTGCCTGCTGGTGGCTCTTACAAATGGTGAGGTCATGGCCATTCTTGAAGGTGTCTTCTGGTGCACAGAGGTTTACTTCTGTCAGCATGTACTTCAGAGTGAAAGGTTTAACTCTGGTAGAGTATGCTTTCCTAAGGGCTTGAACTCGTCCACATACCCACCAATGGCGTAGAAGGGTTCCAGTTGCTTTATTGCCTCATTAAGATTTGGGATTGCAGGACTTCCTTGGTGGTCCAGTGGTTAAGACTCCATGCTTTCCAATACAGGGGTATGGGTTCGATCCCTGGTTGGGGAACTAAGATCCCACATGCTGGGTGGTGTAGCCAAAAATATAAATAAATAAATACACATTAAATATTTGGGATTGCCTCTCACTTTTGTCCTAGCCATTGTGCTGGGGTCAGATAAACTTTGGTTGGAGGACCTGAGCATCAGACCCACAAATTTCTAGAACAATGTCTAGCCTGGTGCCTGGCAGCACTTGTCATGCTCACAGGATATTGATTAAATGAATGGCCCCAATGCTCACAGTGTTTTTCCTATAGTATTTTGCTTGTTGCCACCACCTCACTCCCAGACTCCCACATATCAAGCTCCCAACTTCTCTGAAACCACATGGTTTCATATATCAGGCAAAATAACTTGATGTTACACCTTTGGTCTCTCAGATTTAGAGTCAGCAGTAAAAGGAAGCCAAAGCAAGCTGTGAGTTGATCCAGGAGCCTCGGCTATGGGAAGTAGGCACAGCCACGGGGCGTTGAGGTCCCGGGCTTCAGACCAAGGCAAATGTCCCAGGTAGCCACCTGTAACCAGATGGTGACCAGAGGCTGTTCCCCTCAAAGGAAAGTTGATGGAGCACAGGGCAGAAGGAAAACAAGAAGATGGCTGTGCCAACAACCCCATCTATGTGTGCTAACACATCATACAGCAGAGAAGAGTGACCTCAGGATGATGAAGAGTCTCTTAATTCCCTTGCAAACTACATGGCTTCATTAGGGCAACTCTTTCAGAGGAAATCAAATAAATGACTGTTCCAATTTTAAATGCCCTCCTGAGAACAGGATTAAGTATGATTAAGACAATTCTATTCATTGGGAAAAGCAGGCAGCTGCTCAGGACCTGTTTCCCTCAAAAACACAGGGTCTGAGAGAGCTTTCTTCCTTTTCCACCTTCTTTATTATCTTGCCAGCAAAATCTGGGAAAGGAATCATACTAGTAATAGCATTTTGGAGCACTTACTATGTTCTAGGCACTGCCCTAAACACTTTGCCAGAGTCACTTCGTTTAATCTTCACTAAGATTCTGCCGGATAGGGACAACCATCCTCATTTAAAGTAAGGGATAGAAGCTTGCAGAGGTAATAAAGATCAAACAGCTGGTTAGTAAGTGGTCAAGGAGGGCCTCAAACCCTGGTGCTCCAGTGATATACTGCGTGTAGCAAATCGCCCCAACATTTGACAGCTTAAAACGACAACCAACCATTCCTTGTGATGTTGACTGGGGTCACCTGGTGGTATTCAGCTTGGAAGGGGCTCATCAGGAGGGCTCTTGTGTGACTGGTGCCTTGGCCAGGAGGCTGGGCTGCTCAGCTGGGACTGTCACCTCGAGGGAATAGGTGTGATCTCGCCACAGCTATTTTGTGGTAACTACCACACAGCTGGCTTGTGGTAACTGCACTTTGACAAGGCAGCTCAGGGCTCGCAGAGTTCTGAGGGAGTCAATGGAAGCTGCCTGTGACTTGGGAGAGCATGACTCCAGGGCAATCAGAGAGCCCAGCCAGACCCAGCAGAGGGGACACAGACTTGACCTCTAGAGGAGTGCCAAAGAATCTGCAGCCATCTGGAGTCACCACATTTTGTCTTTGTTGGAGTCCAGAGCCCCCAGCCATAACCACGAACTTACACTGCCTTACTGGTTATTGTTGACTTTCTCCTCTGTGCCAGGTATTGTGACACATTTACATATTCTGGTTTACTTAGTCATAAAAGATTGGCAAAGTTGGGGGTAAGAAGAAGGAGGAGGAGAAGGAGAAGAAGGAGGAAGAGGAGGGGGAGAAGTGGAAGGAGAAGAAGTGGAAGTGGAGGAGGAGGAAGGGGAAAGGAAGAAGGAGGGGGAGAGGTGGGGGAGGAAGAGGGGGAGGGGGAAAGGGAGAAAGGAAGATGGGGGATGGGAGGGGAAAGAGGAGGGGAAGAGATGAAACCTAGTTCAGTTCAGTTGCTCAGTTGTATCTGACTCTTTGGGACCACATGAATCACAGCCAGGCCTCCCTGTCCATCACCAACTCCCAGAGTTTACACAAATTCATGTCCATTGAGTCGGTGATGCCATCTAACCACCTCGTCCTCTGTTGTCCCCTTCTCCTCCTGCCCTCAATCCCTCCCAGCATCAGGGTCTTTTCAAATGAGTCAGCTCTTCACATCAGGTGGCCAAAGTATTGGAGTTTCAGCTTCAGCATCAGTCCTTCCAATGAAACCCAGGACTGATCTCCTTTAGGATGGACTGGTTGGATCTCCTTGCAGTCCAAGGGACTCTCAAGAGTCTTCTCCAACACCACAGTTCAAAAGCATCAATTCTTCTGTGCTCAGCTTTCTTTATAGTCCAACTCTCACATCCATACATGACTACTGGAAAAACCATAGCCTTGACTAGATGGACCTTTGTTGGCAAAGTAATGTCTCTGCTTTTTAATATACTGTCTAGGTTGGTCAGGGCTTCCCTCCTAGCTCAGTCAGTAAAGAATATGCCTGCAATGCAGGAGACACGGGTTCAATTCCTGGGTTAGAAAGATCCCCTGGAGAAGGAAATGGCAACCCACTCCAGTATTCTTGCCTGGAGAATCCCATGAACAGAGGAATCTGGCAGGCTACAGTCCATGAGGTCACAAGAGTCAGACACGACTGAGTGATTTTCACTACTACTACTACTCACTACTAGGTTGGTCATAACTTTCCTTCCAAGGAGTAAGCATCTTTTAATTTCATGGCTGCGATCACCATCTGCAATGACTTTGGAGCCCCAAAAAATAAAGTCTGGCACTGTTTCCAGTGTTTCCCCATCTATTTCCCAAGAAGTGATGGGACCGGATGCCATGATCTTCATTTTCTGAATGTTGAGCTTTAAGTCAACTTTTTCACTCTCCTCTTTCACTTTCATCAAGAGGCTTTTTAGTTCCTCTTTACTTTCTGCCATAAGGGTGGTGTCATCTGCATATCTGAGGTTATTGATATTTCTTCTGGCAATCTTGATTCCAGCTTGTGCTTCTTCCAGCCCAGCGTTTCTCATGATGTACTCTGCATAGAAGTTAAATAAGCAGGGTGACAATATACAGCCTTGATGTACTCCTTTTCCTATTTGGAACCAGTCTGTTCTTCCTTGTCCAGTTCTAACTGTTGCTTCCTGACCTGAATATGGATTTCTCAAGAGGCAGATCAGGTGGTCTGGTATTCCCATCTCTCTCAGAATTTTCCACAGTTTATTGTGATCCACACAGTCAAAGGCTTTGGCATAGTCAATAAAGCAGAAATAGATGTTTTTCTGGAACTCTCTTGCTTTTTCCATGATCCAGCAGATGTTGGCAATTTGATCTCTGGTTCCTCTGACTTTTCTAAAACCAGCTTGAACAACTGGAAGTTCACAGTTCACGTATTGCTGAAGCCTGGCTTGGAGAATTTTGAGCATTACTTTACTAGCGTGTGAGATGAGTGCAATTGTGTGGTAGTTTGAGCATTCTTTGGTATTGCCTTTCTTTGGGATTGAAATGAAAACTGACCTTTTCCAGTCCTGTGGCCACTGCTGGGTTTTCCAAATCTGCTGGCATATTGAGTGTAGCACTTTCACAGCATCATCTTTTAGGATTTGAAATAGCTCAACCAGAATTCCATCAGCTCCACTAGCTTTGTTCGTAGTGATGCTTTCTAAGGCCCACTTGACTTCGCATTCCAGGATGTTTGGCTCTAGGTGAGTGATGATGGACAGGGAGGCCTGGCGTGCTGCGATTCATGGGGTTGCATGAGTCGGACACGACTGAGCGACTGAACTGAACTGAACTGAAGTGAATGATCACACCATCATGATTATCTGGGTCGTGAAGATCTTTTTTGTACAGTTCTTCTGTGTATTCTTGCCATCTCTTCTTAATATCATCTGCTTCTGTTAGGTCTCTACCATTTCTGTCCTTTATTGAGCCCATCTTTGCGTGAAATGTTCCCTTGGTATCTCTAATTTAGGAACCCAACATTTCTCTCAATTTACAGATGAAATTGCCATTCATAGAAGTATAGTGTCTTGTCAAATGTCACACGGCTAGTGAGTCAGTGTTCCTTCCATCCTTCACACTTCCTTCCTTGTCCATGAGCCCTTTGCCCTGGCCAGTCTGCAGCCATACTTCTGCCAGGTCCCAAATATCACCCTACATGTAAGAGTTAAGGGTATCCTTTGATCCTTCACCCTTGTTTAAAGAAGCCCCAGTTTCCAGAACAGGATCTCTCAACAGTTTCCTTCCCTGAGCATCAGCTCTGGTTTGTTCAAAGGGAGAAAAGTGATTATAGGGATTAGCTCTGATGGCAGAGAAGATTTTCCTCCATCTCTCCCCCTTTCAGACTCAATTTCCTCAAAAATGCTCTGTGGAGATAGATATTGAAATGACACATGCCATTCAGGGACCAAAAAATATATAGTTATCCCAGAGGAGTGACAGTGCAGGAGCAGTTTTGAGGGTGTACATGGAGCACCCAGAAAACCACCAATGGAACTAAACAACTTTCTGCACAAGATTTCTCATCCTTCATGCCCTGACATAACACAGGGGCTGCTGCCTTTCCTGCACTGTTTATTGCTATAATGAGTCAGTGTGGCTAACAGAAAGCAGGCAAGGAAGGCTTAATTATAAAAAGGAATCTTTTCAAGACACTTTAATTCCCTCATTTTTTTTTTTTCCCCCGACAAGAACTCACACACAAACACAAAAATGTGAACCTACTTTAATCTGGGGCTCTCGAAATTACTGCCAATGTGATATCTTAATACCTGCTGGTCCAATCTCAGAATTTCAAATGTTTCTGGCTAAGATTTTCTGTTGTTGGAGGCAATGGAGCAAAGCGGTTGAAAGTGTGGATTCTGGAGACAGCCTTCCTGCCTCTGAGTTCCACCCCATACCTCAGCACCCAGGGAGCCTTGGGCAACTCATGCCCAAGCCCCAGTTGCCTCATATCTGAAATGAAGAGACCAACAGAGCCTGCCTCCCAGCCTTGCTGTGAGGTTAAAGGAAGAAAATATGAAAAGAGTGTAACAGTCCCTGGCACTTAAATACTAAGTGTTCATGTGTTTTAAATGTCAACTATTTTAATATCATTATATTTAAGTAGCCCAAAGAGTTCATATATCTAAAGTATCACATATAACATGTGGATATATGTGTGAGTTGGTATAAAATGACCAAGTATAAAAAACATGTAAATTATTATAAAAGTAATTTGCTTATTGTGGGAAATGTTTGGACTATATAGAAGTAGAAAGAAAAATAATCACCACCTATTATCTAAATTTGTTGTTAATTTGCTAAATCGTGTCCAATTCTTTACAACCCCATGGACTGTAACACTGTTGAATGACATGTGACTATATTTATGATATATAACTTGCTCTATACACTAGTCATATCAGAGGTATAGTCATGTCATTAAACATTCCTAGATCTCATCATATTAAATAGCTATATAGTCTTCCATCTGAATACATCACAATTCATTTAACTGATCCGCAACTATTGGACATTTAGGTTGCTTCCAACATTTTTACAATCTTAAAAACAACACTGAAATGAACAGTCTTGAAAATAAACTACTGTGCACTTCCAAGTTCTTTTCCCTAAGGATAAATTCCTAAAAATAGAATTTCCAGGTCAAAAGTTCCATGCATTTTTAAGATTATATATAGCACTATAGCACCCTCCACGAAGGGTGTATCACTCCTTCAAGGGGTGTATGAATATTTATTTTTCCTGTATTTACCACCCTGAGCGTTCCTTGTTCAATTCTTTCAACTTTCTTTTTTTTTTAATTGCGCTCCCACTATTTTCCGGCATTGTTGGGATATCTAGAACACAGACTGGTTTCAGTCTGGCAGCTTTATCCCTCAACTTTACTGTCAGAGAAATAGGACTGTCTGATATGTACAACAGGGCGAGGCAGGGCTTCTGTCTGAGACTATGAAGGGTCTCTAAAGCAGGAATGTGCCAGTCCTAGTATCCCTTCTTCCTGCTCTTGGGTCCTCTTGTGCCTGTCTACTCTTCTGATCTAAGCCTTCTGCATAATGTGTGGCAAGAGCTTATAACTCAGACAGGAAGAGAGTTTCAATGCAAACACCAGCTCTAATGGATTATACCTGGATCTCTGACTGAAAAGGATTCTGAGGCTATATTTGAGTTCATTTGAAAGAGGACTGTGATTGATTAGAGATAGGAATGGGAAATAGTGGTCTGTATACTTCTTTATTGTTACTTACTCAATTCCAGGTTTTGGCTGTCCTTAGGATGGAACCTTATGGATTCATGTGCCATTTTCCTATATTTCTGACTTCTTTTGCTCCTTTCTTCTTCCTTATATTCTCCCCTAATTTGCTTTGCTTTCTCCTTCTTTTGTTTTGGTATTTCACACATATTTCTCATCTCTCTAAATTTTGTTTCCTATAGACCACACCCCCATTGTGTTAAGCTTGCCTAGAGCTCACTGTTGCATTTTCTTGCATGCCCTTGATCTTTCTCAGCCTCTCTATTCCTACAGATCATCCACTCAGCTGTGGATGTGTTACCAGAAGCTGTCAATAGCAAACAGTATTCCAGCAATTTATTCTTGCTAGACTGACCACAGGAGGGCTGTTTCCCTCAGGAAGCCCCATTGTTCAGTCAGAAGATGCCTGATGCTCTGATAGAGTCACCAAGAATCCACACCAACAGGAAACAAAGTACATCATTTATGATGCCTTGTTCATGTTACAGCATCCGCTGACTGCTTCACGAGCTCCCAGAGACTGGTAAAATGTCACTTGGAGAACAACTCATTGCTGGCCCAGGCCTGTGGACAGGCCTCATGGGTCAACTGTCTTTGGGTTTAGTATTACATTTCCCATAAACAGCCTCCCTTTACTGAGCTCTGACCATGGACCAGACATCGTGTGAAGGGTTTGCATGCATTATCTCAAGGAATCTTCCTGCTCATCTGGAAGCTGGTATCATCATTGCCCCATTCTATAGATAAGAAAACTGAGGCTCGGTGAGTCTTAAGTAACTTGCCCCAAATCACTCTGCTAAGGAGCTAAGGAGCCTCCAACTGGTCTGTACAGCTCCACATAATACATGAGTCAATATGATACACTGCTCTTTGTGAGGGGGCCAAGGTGTCCCACTTACCCATCCTGCCCCACTGAAGAACTCAGAAATAAGGAAGACAGAATTGTCATCTTGGAGTTAAACCATACAATCAGCACACAATGGATCAGATCAGCAAACTGCAAAGTGGTTTTCAAGAGACAGTCTGTCTTCCAGGTTTGTAAGAACAAAGATATTAGTAAATTTAAAGAAAATAATTGTGTCCGTTTGAAGGAAGCTTGACTACTATCAGTAGACACTTTCAAAAAGAGGACTGAGGACTTGCCTGGTGGTACAGCAGAAAAGAATCTGCCTGCCAGTGCTGGGGACACAGGTTCAGTCTCTGACCGAGGAAGAGTCCACATGCCACAGAGCAACTAAAAGCCCATGCACCCCAACTCCTGAAGCCTGTGTGCTTAGAGCTTGTGCTCCACAACAAGGGAAGCCACCGCGATGAGAAGTCTGTGCCCTGCAATGAAGAGTAGCCCCCACTCACCACAACTAGAGAAAGTCTATGCAAAGATAAAGACCCAGCGTAGCCAAAAAATAAATAATTTTTTAAGAATTCAAAAAGGGGGGACTGAAAGGATGGTCACCAAGCGCCATCCAGGAGAGAGGTGAGTACACCAAGTCTGCTCTGTAAGGCTATGCGTTCATTAAACTATCATGTACAGAGCACCTGCCCCGTGTCAGCCATGGTCCCAGCACTCATGGAGCCTACACTCTACTCAGGAGTTCACTTATCAAGAACTAATGAAGTCTGAGCATCAAGGCCCTCACCTGCCTTGGGCCCCTTTCAAGAGCCCTGTGTTCATGAGGTCATGTGGTTTTATAAAACTTGCCAGAGTAATATCCTTCAGTGGCCATCAGTTAAGGCCATTGCCTCCACTTTTATTTTCTCACTGTATTTAAAATAAATATTCACTTCTGTGCTGACTTAATTTGGTTCCCCTGGAAGCAGCCCTTGGGACAAGAATGGGAATACGGTTGGTTTATCTGGGAGGCGTATTGGCAGGCATGTGGGGAAATGAGACCAGGAAAGGCAGTCAGCCAACAAAGGCTGCATTATCAAGCCAGCTCCCACTGTGGGTGTCTGGAACGTAATCCCATGGGGGCCTTTGGGGAACAGAATGTTTTAAAATACGGGTTTTATTATTATTTAGCTAAGACAAGGCCAACAGATCAGGAGGGACTGCCATTGAAAAGATAGCTTCTTACACACAGCTCCCAAGAGGAGGGAACACAGTACATTGGGAGCCACATGGAGAAGCACCAGGAGGCAGAGGGAGGGGGTGCCATGAAGAGACTTTATTGAGGTCTCTTACAACGGAATGGTTGAGGCAGGTTAAGTACATTTATGATTGGCTAACTTGACTAATTTCCATGGGTTCTGGGTACAGGGCTATTCTTAGTTGGCTGGGACCTGGCCCTGGGGTAATTAGGGAAAGGGGATGATGACTTGAAGTGTGAGAGCCTGATACACAAAGAAGGTGCTTGGATAGGTTGGTTTGAATGTGAAGGATACATGGATGGTGCAGATTTGCTATCTCTAAGACTTAGCTAACCCTAGGATGTGGGTATTCCCCCACAGTGGGTCAGCAAGGCCTCCTGTATTGCTATTGAGCAATACAGGAAATAAAGACATGGTTGACGCCGAGGATAGAACATACACCTCACTGACGTCCCTCCAGAGGGGCGAGGCAGTCACTGGCCAAGGGCTTCTGAGTGTTGTGGTAGGAGTTATTTCCCCAGCACTGTTGGTGGGCAAAGGCCCCTGGAGACATCTAGGGGTTCTCACACTGAATGCCAGTACCTGTGGGCCATGAGTGGGGCAGCAACAGCTCTGCTCTCTGCACTGAATTCTACATTCACAGTTGCATATTCCTTTTTTTTCTATTGGTATTTTTATTAAGAGTGTATAGAAATCATTTATGGGAAGTTGACACCTTCAAGGCAGCAATGTTCATTTGTAAGTAGACTAAATCATGTCATTGCTACTTAATATTCTTATTTTTCTGCCTACAATAGTAATAGTAATTTTATCACATAATTTCTTTAGGAGAAAGGATAGTTAGGGAGTTTGGGATTGACATGTACACACTGCTATATTTAAAATGGATAACCAACAAGGACTACTGTATAGTACAGGGAACTCTACTCAATGTTATAGGGCAGCCTGGATGAGAGGGGAGTTTGGGGGATAGGTATGTATATATATATATTCTTTATCAAGAAGCCTTCCAACATTGTATAAGCTTCAGACTATAAAACTGGGTCTGTCCCTATGGGGAGATAATCAATATCTGATCATTATGAACTGAATTGTGGCCCCTCCCAAAATCACATATTGAAGTCCTAACCCCAAGTACCTCAGTATATGACTATATTTGGTCTTTAAAGAGGTCATCAAGTTAAAATGAGGTTATTAGTGTGGGTCCTAATCCAATATGGCTGGTACAGTTGTAAGAAGGTGAGATTAGGACAGAGATGCACTGAAGAGTGAAAACATAGGGAGAAGAACAGCCATCTGCAAGCCAAGCAGAGGCCTCAGAAGACACCAACTCCGCTGACACCTTGACCTTGGTCTTTTAGCCTCTAAAACTGAGGAAATAAATTTCTGTTGTTTAAGCTACCCAGGGTGTGATACTTGGTTACAGCAGCCCTAGCAAACTAGTATACTGAGGAAGTTCTGACGGGTTGGTACCCTTCCACACGGGGGTCCAAGAACCTCCCGGGCTGGGTCCAGCCTCCCTCTGCAGCTGTGGCATCATCTAATTCTTCAAAGAGCAGGCCTCCAGCTGGATGGGGCTGTGGCCCTCCAGAGGGTTCCTGTTCCTTCTAGAAAGGGCAGTCATCCTTCGCTCCAACTGACCGTTCCCAGATCCAGATCTTCTGGTTTCCCAGGAGAAGCCAGAAATCTGCATTCTATATGAAAACTCCCTATTTTTAAGAGTTGGTAATAAATTCAAACATTTTTAAAGAAATACTTTTCAGGCCAAACAAAACAACACTACAAGGAAGATTAGACTAGTGTACATGGTTTGCAACCTCCAGCTGTATTTCTTCCTCACAGGGAGCTAGGAGGTGCTCATCTGCTGGACATTTCCATTTCTTGTTGTCAGTGAATCACTTGGCATTGACTTGGGAGCCAGATCAACCTGAGTTAAAAACCCCAGCTCCACCACCTACTCCTGCTGGAGCTCACGCAGCTCACTTCACCTCTCATGCCTCAGTTTCCTCATTTGGAAAGTGAATGTCATGAGGACAGATGTGCTGTGAAGGTCAGAAGCAAAGTTTCAAAGGGCTGAGGGTACAGCAGGCATTCAGAAAATAACAGCACTTTACATCCCACCTCATCCATTTGCTTTACTGGCTGATGTCAGCCTCCCAGCACCGCTGCAACAGGCAGTGTCTGAGCCCATGTGGGGCCTGTGATAACTGAATCACAAGGTAAATATCTCCTGGTCACGACCTTGTCAGGCTGCTGTCCTCTCCGGGGGATGGTCTGACCTTGAGACACTCTCCAATGTCTGCACAGTGGAATGAATCACTGTTAGTTTGGCCTTAGAGCATCCCCCAAAGCTGAGATTCAAAAGTTGGAGCTTCTTCCCTGATCAAAATCAGTCTTTAAACACACACTTGGACACTTGCTTCCTGGGCCCCTGACCATGATGTCAACTGATTCCAGAAGGAGGTCAGCTCCAAAGGCATGCCAGGTTCTGCTGTTGGATTCACTGCATCACACACGTTCGTTTTAAATTCCCAACCAGCCACATAAAGACAGGAAGAGACTGCCAAATATCGATCCTGGGAAGTGAGACATAAATCAAGCTAATTCTGTCCACCCGGGCCCCGTTCCCACAGGCAGGCTAGAAAAGCAGACAGAGCCAGCATCTTCCTTTTTTTTTGGTATTTTTCATAAATTAAACCTGACGCTTGGTCCATGGATCAATCTGTGAACACAGGCAATAGTGCAGTTACGATGGGCCAAGTTTTCTGTAGATCTGGGGGATATTCTTGTGAGCGAGCGTTTGTTTGCTAGAAAGGAGACAGCACAGCCAGGTTGTGGGAAACAAGTGCCTCAGTCATAGCTTGATTATTTGAGGACTTTGAGCAAATCTTTCTGAGTCTCAGTTTTCTTATCTGTGAAATGGGTAAACAGTAACACCTATCTCATTGAGAAGGTAAGAGGAATACACAAGGTAATGTTAAATACTTAGTCTAGGGTTGCCCTTAGTTGCTAAAACAATAGCGTGCAGCTCTTTATATGAACATGTATTTTCTAGACTATGTGATTTTCATGGCAGGTTCTCTGTCTGGTTTATCTCATAGAACTCAGCAGATGTAGAAAAAGTTTTTAATTATTTGTACCAACACATGCCTTGACATGGATGGGCCTTGAAAACATTAGGCTAAGTGAAAGAAACCAATCACAAGAAAACACATATGATGTGATACTACATAAATGAAATGCCCAGAATAGGCAAATCTTTGGAGACAGAAAGTAGACCAGTGATTTCCTAGGGCTGGGAGGTTTAGGGGGAAATGGAGAATGACTGGTAATGGGTATGGTGTGTCTTTTCACGGCAAAATTGATTATGGTGATGGTCTCACAACTATGAATACACTAAAAACCACTGAATTATACACATTAAATGAGTGAATTGTATACAATGTGAGTTATTTTTCAATCATACTGCTAAAAATTATTTGTTAAATGAACAAATGATTTAATAATTGGATGATTCCATGTATGAATGAGTTTCCTTGTTTCCTTGGCTATTTCTTGTTTCCTTGGCTGTTACCAATACACTTTGGTATTTATCTGTAATTCAGCTCACTTACTGGACGTCTGGTGCTGCTGCTGCTAAGTTGCTTCAGTCGTGCCCGACTCTGTGCGACCCCACAGGTGGCAGCCCATCAGGCTCCGCTGTCCCTGGGATTCTCCAGGCAAGAACACTGGAGTGGGTTGCCATTTCCTTCTCCAATGCATGAAAGTGAAAAGTGAAAGTGAAGTTGCTCAGTTGTGTCCGATTCTTAGCAACCTCATGGACTGCAGCCCACCAGCCTCCGTCCGTGGGATTTTCCAGGCAAGAGTACTGGAGTGGGGTGCCATTGCCTTCTCCACTGGACGTCTAGTAAGTACCAAATATGGTAATAAGGGTGAGGGTTCAAAGACAGAGGAGACACAGGATCCATCTTCTCAAAGACACACGCTTGAGAAAGGGAAACAGATTGTAAATGCAGCTGCGATAGATAACACTGACAGATCACTTACTATGAGCCAGGCACTAAATATAAGTACAAATATATGTTCTTTCATTGAATCTTCACAGCAACCCTTGAGGAAGGTGCTAAAATTATTTGTAGTCTATAGACTGGAAGACGGATGCACAGAGGGTCAGTAACTTGCCTAAGGTCACCCAGTCAGTAAGTGGTCAGGTGGGACTTGCAGCCCAGAAAGCTTGACTCTATGCCCATGGCCTTGTCTCCTGTGCTCCACTGCCCATTCAGGGTTACACTGCGCTAATGGCAAGGGTCCTAATCATGGCAGTGACATGAGAGCCAAGGGCACAGTCTCATCCCCACCTTGGGCTTGGGCTCTCAACCCTTCAAAATCTGTCTTTATACTCTTTCCCTGCCCCCTCTCCTCTCACCAACTGGCCAGCCTCTGGCCCTGATCACACTCTTGAGATAGGAAAGGACCCCTACTCCTATCTCTGGTATCAGGTATTGCCTCGACAACTGTCTGCTTCTCTTTCTTTCCTGCAGCAGAGCAGAAACACCACATCACTTGTTATGGACTAAGCAGTGGCCCTCCCAAACCCATCTCTTGATTTCCTACCCCCAGTGTGACTGCATTTGGAGACAGGCCTTTATGGAGGTGATTCAGTCATAAGGATGGAGCACTCATCTAATTAATAGGACCGGTGCCCTTACAAGAGGAGGAAAAGACACCAAAAAAAGGCCATGTGAGGACACAGCAAGAAGGTGGCCATCTACAAGCCAGGAGGAGAGGCCTCACCAGAACAATACTGATGGTGCCTTGATCTTGAACTTCTGGCATCCAGAACTGTGAGAAATAAATATCTGTTGTTTAAGCCACTCTATCTGTGGTATTTGTTACAACACCCCAAGTAAACTAATATACTGCTCTGCACCTGCTCCTCTCAGAGAGGAAGCAGGCCTGACTGGGAGGGACAGTAACAAAGGAAGGAAGGTCTGAAGTGCTGTGGCCCGTCATGGACATCTCATCTGGCTGTGGATATTGGGTTGGATCTCATCAAACCACTGCTGCGCTGCCACCTGCTCATACCCTCCCAAGAGCTGACCTTAAAATTTTTAGGAATTTTCCAAGCTGGTTATTAAACAGTCATAATAAAAAGTTAAATTATATAAACTTCTAGCAAATAACTTCTATTAAAAATAAAGGTCATAAGTACTCAAACCACCTCTTCCTAACCATTTTACTACATTTTACTATTATGTGTGTTTCTGAAGTTATTTATATGTCCTGTATCTGTAGAGTGGGTACACCATATAAGGGTGTACAACCACACAACTCTTCCTAAATCCAGTTTCACTGACATCACTTGGGTAGCTTAAAATAGGAAGGTAGGAGTCTTTACACCACAGATGTTGGCCAACTGCACATCAAACTATCATCTATTGTTTGCACATCAAACCATCATCTATTGTTTTGTTGATATCTAGATTTAAGAGGGTACTGGAAAAATGTCAGTAATTAGATGCATCATATATACAGTTGTTACCCTGTGAGTAGCACAAAAATCAAGGAACTATTCTTCAAGTATTCAAACGTTGTTATCCATTTCAACAAAGAAATCACGCATGCCGTTGATGAATGCATAATATCCTGACATATGTCTTTGTTCTTTCACTGTCATCTTCCTCTTTAACATAAACAAAAATATCAACCAATATTCATGTCAGAACTACAACCATTTGTCAGTTGCAACTGTTGGTTGGATACTGATAGGAGAGTTGGGCAAAAATCAACAAAAACATTTTGTGAAAATCAGTTGACTTTGTGGAACGTATAATAGGGTACTCTATGTTTTATTATTTTCAATTAAATACTACACATCAGTAATATTAATAAACTGTATAATAAACACATGGTACATATGCAAATACATATATACATATTTATATATATACATACACATACACGTATACACACATATGTAATTTTTTTTGGAGAAGCATTTAGTGAGTATTAAACATTCACCAGCGCACTACTGCATCAAATCTTTCCCATGTGAGAAGGTTGGGGTCGTGGAGCAGAGCACCTGTTCCAGGAAACACACTGAGGCCTCCTGACCACCCACCCCCACCCCGGTTTGCTGCCTCCACCTAACCACAGCCCCCTCATCCCATTGGGTTAAAGAATGATAACCCAGTAAGATGGGAAAAGACTCTGAGATTCCATCATTTATATTTGTTTCTGAAATTCTTTCCATGCCATATAAACAATAAGCCATAAATCCTAAGAGGTGCATACTCTCATTGTTCTTATGATACTTAATTAAAATAACACTGAGTCTAGGTTAGTGATTAACTCTCTCTCCACTTTCCTCAGCCTCCCATTGGGGTAATTTGTTTCTGAACTCACCGAACAAGCACAGGCAGGGATTGTGTTTTTCCGCTGGGTATTTTCGTTATTTTTCATGATTATTTTCATACTCTTTGAGGGTCGTACTCCTCAATATGGACCTTACTTGGGAAAGTGTGAAGGAATGAAGGGCAGACAAACCTTGGATCAAAAATGGTTCCAAAATGGGACTGAGACACCATTAAGGAGATGAAAAGACAGGATACATACTAGCGAGTGGAGGCAGATCATATTACATTGTGTAAATGTGTGCACAATGTGTAAATGAACAAATGCATAAAGTATCACTTAATCTCAGTAACAATAAGATAAACAATCTGATTAAAAGTGAGCAAAATATATGAATAAATACTTCACCGAAGAGGATATATTACTGGCCAATAAGCACATGAAAAATGATCAATATCACTAGTTGTTTGGGAAATGAAAAGTTAATCCTTGAGGAAGTAGGGCTGGCATCCACTTCAAAGCTGAAAGTTAAAAAGACTGACCACACTAAAGGTTGGAGAGAATGTGAGACAGTTGGAACTCTCGTATGCTGCCAGTGGGAATGCAAAATGGTACAAACGTTCTGAAAAAGCGTTTGCACATTTCTTCTAAAGTTAAACACAGAATGGTTATACAATACAGCAAGTCCACTTCTAGGCATCTACCCAGGAGAAATAATAACAGATACACATACCAAACTTGTACATGAATGTTCACAGTGTCTTTTTTTTTTTTAATATATATATAGGTCTGTTTAATGTATCTGTTGTTTATTGAGTGAATAACATTGAGTGAATAATGTATCTGTTGTTTATAATTGTTTACATCTTTTTTTTTATAGTTTTTTATTTTTTTAATTTTAAAATCTTTAATTCTTACATGTGTTCCCAAACATGAACCCCCCTCCCACCTCCCTCCCCATAACATCTCTGTGGGTCATCCCCATGCACCAGCCCCAAGCATGCTGTATCCTGCGTCAGACATAGACTAGCGATTCAATTCTTACATGATAGTATACATGACAGTGTCTTTATCTCTAACAGACACAACCCAGAAACAATGCAAATGTCTACCAACAGACAAATGGATAAAGAAATTATGTTCCACTCATATAATAGGACACCTCCCAGTACTGAAAAAGGAATGAACTGTTGATACACAGAGCAACATGGAAGAACCTCCAATTATTATGCTGAGCCAAAGAGTTGGGCATAAATGAGTACTTGCTATATGTTGCCATTATGTAAGATGTTCTAGAAAAGGCAAAAGTATAAGGACAGAAAACAAATTAGGGATTACCAGAGGATGAAGGATATTGTCTGCAAAGTAGCACAAGGGAATTGTTGAGGGTGACAGAGAGGTTCCATGTCTCAGTTGGGTGATAGTTATATGTATCCACTTGTCAATAATATATTGGATGTGGATACATTATAGGAAATTCATACCTTACCAAAATTCATTTTCAAAGTAGCTTTAAAAGTATAACCTTTGGCAACCTATTCTACTTTTCTGGGGCATAGTTTCCTCATCTGTAAAATGGTGATAATAGCAGTTGCAATGTTATGAGAATTAAAGGAGAGAATACTGCAAACACTGAGAATATGTGTGTGCACAATAGGCTTAGGGTGCTTTCCTTGTTGGTTTTCATTACACTACAAAAGGCCATATAATGGGTTATTGGTCATCCATTCATGAAACAAATATTTCTTAAGCATCTACTATATTCCAGGCATTGTTCACAGCACATGAAACACCAGCAAACAACAACGATTCTTGTCTCCTCAAGATTTTAAATTCTATTTGGGGAAGACATAACCAATAACAAAGACAATACAAATAAATTATATATGTTATATATTATATTATATAGATATGTGAGAAGATGACAAGCACTATGGGAAAAAAAAGAAAACAGAATAAGGTGACAGATAAGAGCATTCAGGGCTCACAGTTCGCAATTTAAAGTAAAATAGCCACAAGGGAGTTTTAGTGAATAGATGATGTTTGAGCAAAAACTTGAAGAATGCATACTGATGAGAAAAATGAAAGAACTCAGGCAGGAAGCGGGTGAGGGAGGAATTATAGTTTCCCAATTCAATAATCTATCAGTTGCCTAAAGCTGAGTATTAATTCTACCAAGTGCGGTTGGGGATGGTCATGTTTTTCTATCATATCAGGTGGAATGATTTTGCTGGAGTATAAGCACCGAGAGAATGACAATCGAAGTGAAGAATGTTTGAAATTCACAGGAAGGCACCTTGGCACGCCAAAATCGAAACACCTACGCTGAAAAGTCACCTCAGCCACCTATTAGCCATGTGACCTCTGGGAGGTCATTCAACCTCTCAAAGACTTAGTTTCCTACCTGAGGAAAAGTGACAAGGGTCCCCAAGAGTGCTTTGAGGGTTAAAGGAGCTAACAGAGTAACGTTCTAGCATAATTCCAGGTGCCCTTCTTGGCTGAGACCCATTTGGATCAGCGTGGCTGCCCCTACGTCCAGGGCCCCTCACTTTGCCTACCATGGGCTTCAGAACAACTGTTCTGCTCTCTGCAGTCCCACCACTGCTTCCGTGACTCACCAATTAGCACGTGCAATTTCAGCACTTCTCCAATGAGATGATGTTAAATTCATATTCAATAATTTATGGAAATAGATGCTGGTATTTTCCCCTCTCCCTCTTTTTTTTTTTTCAACAACACTTTAAAAAGATGGCCCAATCTTCTGACACTTGACAGAGTCGATGAGCAATCTGCCTGGTGGCTGCATGGTGCCACTTCTGCCAGAGCTGGGCCTCCTGGGGAGACCCAGGAGGAAATAGAGCTTTCTCAAACATTTTCATTGTAAGTGGAGCGCATTAGTTTAGATCCCATTACAATAAATTATTAGCCACTGCTTTCAATCTTAACAAAATGGACACTACCATGATTAGAGTCTATGTTTATACAAAGACCCTATAATAAACCACACTTGATGATAACAACAGCAGATTGGTTCTCAACCAAACTGGCTATTTGTCCCAAGATGGAAGGCCCCACATTTGACGAGTAAAGTAGAAACCTGGTTTTCTTATGCTCAGAATATTAACAATGGTCCGCTGGCAAATTTGATCATGGCAGTTGTCAGCTTAAAACCTTCCACAGTTTCTCATCATGCTTAGGAGAAAGTTCTGTCAAAAAATCATATTAAGAAGATAAAACCCATCTCTTTTTTTCCCCAGTTACATTGAGATATAATTGACATATAACATTACATAACTTTAAGGTGTATAACATAATGATTTGATATGTGTATATATTATGAAATGATCACCACAGTAAGTCTAGTTAACATATGGCACTTCACATAGCTACAATTTTTTTTTCTTGTGATGAGATGTTTAAGATCTACTTATCAGTGACTTTCAAATATACAACAGTATTGTCAACTATAGTCACCATGCTGTACGTTGCCTCTCTAAAACTTATTTATTTTTTAACTGGAAGTTTATACCTTTTGATCCCTACACTCATTCTGCCCACTCCCCACACACCATCTCTAGCAACCACCAATCTCTTTCCTGTATCTTTTCTACTTTGTTTTTTCTTTTTTTGGTTCCACAAAGAAATGAGATCATATGGTGTTTGTCTTTTCTCTGTAACACCCTCAAGGTTCATCCATGCTCTCACAAAAGGCAGTATTTCCTCCTCCTTTATGATTGAATTATTGTTTAGTCACTAAGTCATATCTGACTCACTGTGATCCCATGGACTATATATAGCCCACCAGGCTCCTTTGTCCATGGGATTTCCCAGGCAAGAATAACTGGAGTGGGTTGCCATTTCCTTCTCCAGGGGATCTTCCCAACCCAGGGATCGAACTTGCGTCTCCTGCATTGGCAAGTGGATTCTTTACCACTGAGCCACCAGGAAAGCCTCTTATGATTGAATACTATTCTATTTATGTACTCTATATGTACACCATGTTTTCTTTAACCTTTCATTTGTCATTAGATACTGAGTTGTTTCCATGTCTTGGCTGCTGTGAATAATGCTTCAGTGACCATGGGGATGCAGATATATCTCTGAGATAGTGATTTCTGAAAACCCAACTCTTATTGATATAGAATAAAAACATGTTGGATGTTTATTTAACTCATTAATGAGAGAACCAGTGGTATGATAGACCTAAAAGCATTTGATGACAGGGGTTTAAACTGCCCCTCAGAAAAGATGTAAGGAAGTTAACTGTTATTTACTGTCTTCCTTTTTCTTTGGCTACACTGCGTGACTTGTGGGATCTTAGTTCCCCCCAAGCAGGGATCAAACCCAGGCCCACAACAGTGAAAGCATGGAGTTCTAACCACTGAACCACCAAGGAATTCCCTACTTGTTCATTTTTTAAGTTAGAAACAAAACCGGCTAAAGTCCTTCAGGACTATAAAGCGATATCCTTAGGGGCCATCTTCTCTACCAGACAGAAAACACTTGGTTCTCTGCAGAAGGACAGCTCTCTACAAAAGTACATACAACTTCATAGAGATCAGGCCCAAACAGTAAAGAGCAAAATCAAACAAAGGTACAATCTCAAAGAATTAAGTCATTGTTTGGGTGGGTTTGGTAATGATGCTATAGTCTGACATCAGAAGAATCTGTGGTCTTCCTTTTAGCTCTCTTTCTAAGTTTTGGATCGTTCTTTGTAAGAGTTCTAAGTTTTCAACATGGCTGACAACATCAGCTAATTCCCCAGCTCCAGCCCCATCCAATACTGCTGCCCTCCTAAGATCGGCTCCTCCTTTCCCTCTCTGGGCCCTGTGGCAGCTTCCTTTGTCTGGAAGACAACCCTCCTGCTTCCCTTCTCCTATGCTCACATTTCCCAGCTGAAGTCATGGCCTCAAGGGAACTTTCCTAACCCCCTGGACTAGGTCACACCCACTATGAACACCTAAGGCAGCCTTCTGTTGGCCTCCATCTGGCACCTCTACAACTCTGGTTAGCTGCGTTGTTGTACGGTTCGTTGTTGAAAGTCTGGCTCCTTGACTGGAATACAACCCCCTTGAGAGCAATAGTGGGTCTGTTTCACTCATCACCGGATACCTGGGGCCTAGCACAGAGCCTGGAGCAAGGCAAGTGCAGGAGGGTGGTATCTCTCCATAGGATCACGAGGCTCCATACCCAGGGGTCTTGTGCCCAGTTCTGTCCAAAAGCCAGGCTAATCCTTCCATATTTCAGGAAGCTCACATGAGGCGAGCTAACTGGTCAGACAGACAGACACAGAGCCTGCAGCTCCTCCCCCTACCCTCCCTGGCTATAACTGCCTTCACCCCTCATCCCCATTTTGCTTGGCTCATGGAACGTTTCAAACAGATTTCAATTAGTTGTCAACATTCAAGGTTTAGGGTCCAGAATGTCCGGTTCCTCTTGGAAAATCATTAGGCCCAAGAGGCCACACTTGGCAGGAACTGAGGAGCAGCAATTTCCTGCAGTCTCTTTGCTGACTGAGCTGAATCACCAACTGCCGCCAACCTTGGTGTAGGCACCCAGCCCATGTCACACGTGTCTCCCTGGTATGAGAGCATTTGCGTTTTCAAGCCTCGTGCAGAAGTCTCCAAGAACCAATGAGGTCATCAGAAAGAAACACATCACGCTGGCTCCCCATCAATATATCCTGCCCACCTCCCTCTGGGACTCTGTGATGTCCCCTCTACTTTCAGAAATCACCCAGAGGGAATCTCCACACATTTAGAAAAACTAAATCATCTGAGAAATTTAAATAGTTGCTGATGAATCCTCCACTGTATCTCTCAGTTCCCCTTCCTCTTGGGAGGAAAACCTCCCAAGAATGTCTGCTTAACTTTAGTTGAGGAAAGCTTTTCTTTCCTAATAATCTGCTTTGCCTTGTTTTATTAGCAGATGAAAAACTCTGAAACCCACTCACGTTTCTTTTTGAGCTTTGATTACCAGGAAACTCAGTGTTAAATTCTGAGCTTGCTTCCTGCTACATTCTTTGGTTTCTTTTTTCTGGAAGCTTGGACACTTTGCTCACTCTGCCCTACATCCTCACTTTCTTTTGGAGAATTATTCCTCCTGCCCAGACCTCCCCCACCCTTACTCAGAAGCAACCAGGATATCAAATGTGTTCCTGACCCACTCTGGCCAAAGATGATGGATCCAGGAATGGACTCCTCGCTTAAGACAGCCCCTGAGTCCTTAGATGAGGCATGCTGGAACTGAGAGATACATTACCCTTGAGATGCTGGATTGTGGAAGTCAAGTTTATATAATAGAGGAGCTGTTGGCTCCATGTGGACTGAGGTAGAGAGAGTACAGAGAAGACCCAACATGGGGGTGAAGAACCCCCAGCTCTACTCAAACCCAACTTTATTTTTGCTTGTAATTTCTCTGACATATTCCCACAGTCTTTTAAGAAATCCCTCCTTTTGTTAAAGCTTCCTTGAGTTGGGTTTCTAAATGTTTTAAAATGGTAAAGGAGACTATGCCATTTCTCTGCTTCAAGGGCCTGAAGTTCTGAAAATAATAGTTGAACACTTTATTATACTGGATAAGACCTCACAGGATCTGGCCTCATCCAACCAATACAAACTGCTCTCCTTCCCTCGTTTTGTTCCAGCCACACTCATCTTCTTTTTACTGTTCTTCAAACTCTTCAAGCTCCCACACACCTCAGGGCCTTTGTACATGCTGCTCCCTCTGTATGGAGAGTTTTTGTCCCAGAGTGTCATGTGGTTGGTTCTTTCTTGTCCTGTCACCTTCTCAGAGAGACCTTTCCTGATCACCCAACATATATTTGCCCTCCATCCCACCCGGCCCTTTCTCTCTATCCTGTTTACTTACTTCACATCTTTGTCACTCTGAAATAATCTTATTTATTTGCTTGTTTTCTTGGAATTCATACAAGTAATATTCAAATGTGAGCTCCATGAGGTCACTGCTGTAAACCCAACAATGAGCGCACTGCCTGGTACCTGGTAGGAGCTCAGCAGACAGTCATTGGATGCATAAATGTTCCTTGCAGCCCAAAGAGCCTTCCTTAATACAAGATATGACAATCCTCTCTTCTTACCCCTTTCCTTATGTGGTTCTTGAATTCCTCAGTCTTCATTTTACTTGTCTTTGTGTATCTTCATTTTACCGGTCTTTGTGTATCTTCATTGGAGGACTTCTCAGAGCCCTTTTGGAATGGACAGAAAAATATAAGAGAATTTACTTACTTGTGTCAGGTATGTTTCCAAGCAAATATTAATTCATTTAATCCTTCCAACAATGATATGAGGACTGTAGCATTATTATCACCCCATCTTACAGATGAACAGTGGAGACACCAGAGATGGAGTCACTTGTCTAAGGAAACCAGCCTATCAGGGGCAGCGCCAGGACTCACAACCAAGGAGTTTGGGTTTGAGCCCACATCTGTGAGCTCTTGGCCAGTGCCCTCCTGGGTGAAAGGGAGGAACCATCCTCATTCCTGGGAGGTGATCATGGGTCACATTCTACCTCCTTGAGTCCCTTTCTCTAATATTTGGGCTCTTGAGCACGGCCCAGGAAAGCACATATTCAACCCAGCACAAAGCCAGGGTGAAGTGCGTCTGATTAGGACTATGACAGATTGCAATGAGACACCGCGGGATGATTGAGGGCTTCCTCTAATCACACCAATTGATATAAATTACTATGCCGGCCGCCCCGAGCGGCATCTGTGGGATTTACACCTCATTAGATCGGTGGTGCCAAATGAAGCAACAGGGTTGGGTCGTCCCCTCCTTAGGAGCTGTGTCTGTGCTGGGCAAAAAAAATTGTCAAGGGGAATCAGAAAGTAGGATCCAAACCCTCCAGGGGATGACAGCAACCATGCTGGAGAAAACAGAAACCAAAGTAGGCACAATTTTGCATTTGGGAGCTTCTGATTTGAAAACTATTTACACTTCTGCCAAATTCCTGCTTTAGCTCTTCTGCAGTTGGAGATTTAGCCTGAAAACAAGCAAAATCACAGCCTCAGGTGGTTCAGGGAGAGTGCTGGGAGGCTCAGCATGTTCTGAGGTTTGGGGACTCAGCAGAGGCAAGGATTCAGCTTTGTTGGGGGTGATGCCAAGGGTTAGTAGAACCTCCTCCAAGTTTCCACTGGCCACCACCCCCATTAAATAAACAATGCCAGGGAAAACGACACACATAGCTTCAAGATGACCACCCCCCCTCGCCCCACAAGCCCCACTCCTGAGCTTTGTGCAGTCACTCCCGATCCTGCCAACTCCTCCGGAGGTCTGTGCGATAAAAACAGGAAGGCAGGAAGCCAGGAAACCTGGATTTCCTTATTGGCTTCCGAATGTGGAGGGGAGGAAGGGAAAGAGGCAGAAAATGAAGAAAGGGCACATCAGAGCCAGGAACAGAGCCCAGACTTGATTATAAATTTGAGAGCCTTTATGTCATGATGATGTTTTAGCAGTCATGGGCCTTTTTTCCAAAAACAATTCTTATTTAGACTGTGTGAGGACAACATCACAGGTAAGTGCCTATATTTATACTGCAGTTGATGAATGAAGTTAGGGGGACAATAGTTTGGATTGCTTGGATCTGGCAGAACAGTAGTTCTGGACACAGTGAGAGGTTCACGTAGAGGGTGCCTAGGTGGACGCTGACCACACCCTGCCCAGGGCAGCTCAGCAGGAACAACTGTGACCTCTCAGGAGGACTATCTGCCTTCCTGAGAGCATAGCCTGTGGGCAGGGCAAGAGGAACAGCCCTTGAAAGCAGCGCTTAGTGATGGCCAGTGAGGCACTGGAATGACTTCAGGGCAATGTTCTCTGCTGTTGCCCAAAGCTCCCCAGCAAGCCTGGGCTCTGGCTGTCCACAACAGTACCCACCTTGATACATACCTGGACAATTCTGGTTCCCCCCCTTCCCTGTCTTACGCCCCTACTTCCTACTAGTGCTTCTTGGGATCATCTTCAAGACCAAAGACCTTTCTTGCAATACTGGTCTCTGGGTCTGCTTCCTGGAAAACCCAAACTAAGGCAGTGTCTTTGTTCAATTTATTAAGAAGCACCTGTCTGAGAGGATGTGGTCTCAGGGGCACAGGACTTACAAACAGCACTCTCCAGTCTGATGAAGCCCAACACCAGGGTATGACTGGCAGGTGACATGCAGGTTGGATTTCAGCCCCCACCTATTCCTCTGCTGGGTATCTTTGCCCGACACAGAGGCACTGCAGCAGGTACTACTTCTCTCTTCTTGGCTTCAGGGAAGGAACAATTTACTGGAAGGGACAACTCTTCTATTTTTGAGGCATATCAAAAATTCCACCAACATACTCTTGAGAGCCTGAACATCTGAATTTAGGGCATGAGCAGAGTATGAAAAAAACAGCGCAGGGTTTGAGTGTAAATTCTCTGAATTCAAATCTCACCACTGCCAAGTCCTAACTGTGTCACTTTGGGTTCATCATTTTTACACTCTGTAGCTTCCACTGCCTCAGCTGAGAAAGGACACACAATTGCTTGAGGCATAAAGTTAGGAAGCAAATTGTGGGTGCAGCGCCTGGCGGCCAGAAGGTGCCCTTCCAGTGTTGGTCTCTCCTCACTCCTCCTGCACCCCTCTCTCCAAATAGCCAGCGGGGCTCACCAAGTGGTTGAGATTGGACTGGGACCCATGTGCATATGTCTCCAAGATCTGTTGATACTCAGAACTGGGTCAACCTCGTGTTAGTTTTGAACGTTCACCACTGTTAGTGCCAGGCTACAAAATGTTAATGAAAGGAGGCTACCAATCAGATGATGGTGACAAAGCTCCCGTCCCAATCTGTTCTTCCCTCTGCTTCAGCCTAGCATGAAAACAACTTTTCCAGTACTTCTCTGCTGGGTGAAGTGATACATGAACACATGCCCACCAAGAGACCCAGTGCCAGGGGCGAGCACCTGCCTTCCCACTTTATTTCTTGACTTTTATGTGTCACTGGATTTCTTAGCAAGTCCTCCTAGCTTTGGCACCATCTGAGGTTTTCCTCACCTGGAGGTGCTGAGTGACCATGAGTCCTGGGCTTCCTTACCTAAGCACAAACCCTGTCAAGCTTATTGTTTCAATCAAGGGAAAGAGCCAGTAAGAGCTGCAGAAATAAGACTCTGGAAGCCTGGACATCCTGGCAGCACCTCTTCTAGGTTCCCCATAGACCGACCCCTGGCCAGGCAATCTTGTTTTATCCCTTAGGAACATACATACACATATGCACACACAACACACATGCACACACACACGTCACCTTCCAGGTCTCATAAACATGTCAGGGATCACGAAAAAATAAAAGGAACTGGCTTAAAATATTTAAAGAAAGATATGCAAAATCAGAATGAATAAATGTTTAATTCAACATTTACATTCAGTTCAATTCAGTTCAGTCTTTCAGTCATGTCCAACTCTTTGCGACCCCATGGACTGCAGCACGCCAGGCTTTCCTATCCTTTACTATCTCCCAGAATTTGCTTAAATTCGTGTTCATTGAATCAGAGATGCCATCCAACCATCTCATCCTCTGTCACCCCCTTCTCTTCCTGCCCTCAATCTTTCCCAGAATTAGGGTCTTTTCCAATGAGTCAGCTCTTTGCATCAGGTGACCAAAGTATTAGAGCTTCAGCATCAGTCCTTCCAGTGAACATTCAGGGTTGATCTCCTTTAGGATTGACTGGTTTGATCTCCTTGCCGTACAAAGGACTCTCAAGAGTCTTCTCCAGCACCGCAGTTTGAAAGCATCAACTCTTCAGCACTCAACCTTGTTTATGGTACAATTCTCACATTCATTCATGACTATGGAAATACCATAGCTTTGACTATATGGACCCTGCAAACATTAGATCTATTTTGTTCATTGTCAAGTTTAGTTTTCATAAAGATTTTATTACATACGAAGAAAATTTGTGTGGTACCTTGCTTTGCAAGAACTCTTGAGTATGCATGATGATTGCTTAGAAAGTAGAGCCAATAGCAAATTAAATAAGTTACTATTCATAGCCTCATAAGTTCAAAAGCAAACCTCTAAAATTTCTTTAAAATATATATAATACATAAATAAATAAATAAATAAATATATATATATATACACACATATGTTATGGGTACATTATATGTGTGGTATATAAATGTATTACATAATGTGTATTATCTGTAATATATAAGTACATATGATATGGTTTTAGTATAAATACTTGATGCAACATATAATATAGGGTGAGGTTCTAAAAGTAAGAGTAAGTATAAGAAAAGAAACATCTTTAAATACTCTGCTATGAGGCAAAAGTCACAACTGCTATTTGTTCTTGGTGAACTCTTTACTAGAGTATACCCTCCTGAGGAAGCCTATATTTTCCCCCCCTGGAGACCTTCAGTCACTGGTCACAAAAGATGTGGACAAATAAATCCTGCCTTATTATTTCAACATAGGAAAAGGGCCATTTTGCCCCTTAGAATTAAGAAAATTCACAACTGGCAACCCATATGTGTATATATATATATATATATATATGCCTTCCTTGGCCCCTTATCCTACAGATTTGCCGCCATACCTCTTACCTTCAGAGGTTTCTGGAAGTTGGCTGGGTTCACAGACAACTGAACCTCTATCTCAAATCTCTCAAATCTTACTGCCTTTCCCCCAGGAGCCTGTGGGGTTCACCAGCCCTCCCAGGACAGCTGCCACAAATGTGCAAGTGATCAGGGCCCCCATCTTCTATTCCTGGTTCTTGGAGTCTGTGCCCTGTGAGACTGCTGAGACTAGAAAGCCACGTCCTCCCCATCCTACCACACACACTGTTCTGCCAACCTCTTCAGAGCAAATGTGTGAGGAGGCAGTTAGCCACAGGTCATTAGCAGAGCTGGAGCTGAGGTGGCGCCAGGGCAATCCCCTCACAGCGGGCATCCCTCAACCTTTTGTTTTCATGCTGCTTCAAGGAGAAAATTGATTTCAAATACACACTTTAGAGCCTCTTGTTCACCCCATCATCCCTCCAATTAAGACGGGAGGCTCATCTTCACTCTGAGGAAGCGAGGCAGGCCAGGGCTGGGGGTGCCCTGGGCAGTGTTGGGCACAGAAAGGTGTGAGCAGTGCTGACTGGAGACAGATGGGTGCTGGGTTTTGTCAATGAATAATTCACACCCTCAGAGAGCCGGGTTGATACTTGGCATCAAAGAAGGATTCTTTCTGAGCCTGGCTGCTGTGCAGATGGGTAGGGGCTCCCAGGCAAAGGCCAGGACAAGCCTGGGAGAAGGAAGAGAGAGGCGGGGATGGAGTTGCATCCACTGACTGCTTTAGGACATGCATCCAGCATCTCCAGCACCTCCCAAGCTGCTTTCCCAGACTGGGCAGCCAGGGCTGAGTTCAACATTTCAGTCCACTAGGCCTGGCTCTTAGAGGGCTGTTGAGTGAAATGAAAGTGGATCTTTCTCCTCTTTGCAAAGCTTTGCTCCTGACCCTCCTCTGTCTCCTGGTCCCAACCAGCCCTTGGAAAGCCACTGCTAGTCACATGTGACAGAATCGCAGACTCACAGAAAGACAACTCACTCTAAAAAACATGCATTCAAGTTCTGGTGCAGGGAATACAGCAACAACAAAATGACTTAGGGAGCTGTGGACTCTCTGGAAACCAGAATGATCCAGTCTCCTCTGGTGAAAGAAAAAGTAAAAGGGATTGAGCTTCAACTGTTGCCCTAATGATGTGCCAGGAGCTTTATATCTCATTTGACATTATCAGCACTACTCTAGAAATGACAAAATCAAGGCCCAAGGAAGTTTGGTAAGATGCTCAAGGTCACAGAGCTAATGGGCAGTAAATCTTGATCATCTTCAAAACAGGTAATGTGTGTCCTTCATGAAGCCTCTCCATTTCTCTAACCCATATGATGTCTTCCTTTAAAATAAAACCAAGTTTAGTTGCTAATGCCAATATTTAACAACTTTGTATGCTTGAGTAAGGGACTCATTTTCCTCATCTGTAAAATGGGATTGATGGCACCCATCTCCCTGGACTGCAGTGATGATTATACGAGATCAGACCCGTAAAGCCCTCTGTTCAGAGCTTGGTGCTGGGTAAGCGTTCAATAAATGTGAACTGTTATTATTATTAATAGTATTTTCATATTTGATATAAACAATCTCACCTAGGGAGAAAATTATAATACACCTAGTAAATCACTCCTAATAAATGAATAAAAACTAAGTCACAGAAACTTTAATACTAAAAAAGAAAGTGTACTAAGTCAGGCCTATAGAAGAACATACGACAGTAATCATTATAAATTCATTAGGCGTTCAAACACTGCAACCTTTTGACTCTGACTGTCACAGCTTTAGGAAAGCCTAAGAGAAATTATAAACTGTCAGATGTGTATCTAACCACTCCATCCTAAAGACAAATCTGTGCTGGATGCAACGATTCCGGTGAACCCTGGCCAGAATGGCTGTCACGGGGCAGCCACGAGTGGTGCCTATCTAGGTGACTCCACTCAGAATTCAGCATCATGGGCTCCATGCTTATTACAGCCGTACCTCATTTTACTGTGACTTGACTTACTGCCATGGGTTTCCAGAGTGTAGTGTCAGCCCTTCAGACAGACAGGAACAGAACACTATTATCAGAGAGGGGAAGAGGGATGGTTTCCCCAGGAAGATGCCAGACAGACCAAAAGGCATGCCCACTATTGCCCAGGAGTTCAGTTGGTTACGGAAAGATGCTTTGTAGAAGCTTTAAAAAATGCTCAAAAAAGATGGGATGGGCCCTCCAAAAAGGATCACAAAAGGGCCATTGCTTTTGGAAAGAGAACCTTGAAGCAGAATGCCACCATTCCTAAACCCAGGAATGATCAAATAGTTCTAAGTCACTCTCCATCCTAGAAAAACAAGTATGACCATGGCAGACCCATGTGACAACTACCAATGGTTTGTCTCTGAAAGCAGCCTTCATCCCTCTCCGCTTGATTGCTCTCCCAGACTGGCACACAACAGCCTCCCCCGACCCCCACTCCAGTTTTCCTCAGAGTCTACCCCAGGTGGGCCTGGAAAACCCAAAAGCCCCAAGCCAGGCACCTAAACTGCTACTGGGTAAGTATCCATATCCCACTTCTCCTAAACCAGGGGTCAGCAAACTTATCCTGAAAAGGGCCAAATGGTAAAATAGTCTAGGCTTTGCAGGCCAAGAGGCAAATTCAAGGCTATGACATGCAGAAAAACATACAATAAGATGTAACATACAACAAGAAAAAAAAATTTCTACAAGTTCTTTTTAACCATTTAAAAGCATACTTAATAAAAAAAAAAAAACTCAGTTTATGGGCCACACAGAAATAAGTGATGGGATGGATTTGGCCTGTTTGAGGTCTAGTTTGTGGATTCCTGTCATAAACCATTCAAGAGGGAAGGAGGCACAAGTAAGCTGAATTTATACTGAAGGGAAGAGGATGCTGTAGGATCAAAATCACAGCCACAGAGGGAGAAGGGAGAAAGGAGAGAAATGGTGGGGGCAGAGATTGAGAGTCAGGGAAATTTGGAAAGGAAAGGTGACTCTTCATTTGGTGGTAGGCAGAGACAATGATCAAACAGTGAGAAAAAGAGGAAGGGAGATGATTTACAGTGTTTGCTGAGCTCTTACAATGAAATGCACCAGGGACTACAATATTCAATTGATTTTCAGTTACTGTGTATACTAGGTTTTCTACCTCCCCTCCCTGCCCCCTGCCCTTTCTTTCTGTGCCACAAAGCTGAGTCTGGGCCCACAAGTAGACGTGATTTTTATGGGTTGCCTCCCAATCTAGTGAGGTGGCTAACCTGCCCCCTTCTCTGTCCCCGCCATCAAAGCACTCTGGTTCCTTCAGCCATCACATCCATCCACCTGGGACATGCTTTTTCACTCCAACCTCCGTCTCCTTAATCAGCTCCTGTTCAGCCTTTCTTCTCCACTGCCTGCTTCCTCGGTTCTTGCTGCTAAGTGCCTCCCTCGAAAGCCTGAGCCCCAGCTTTGAAATGGGCCCACTCCTGCCTGCCCCTGTTGAAAACCAGGCAACGGACAAGAAAGCGCTTTGCCAACTGTAAAGCTCATATTAGTCTTTGGTTCCAAAGACAGACTACTTCTGATCCTCTTCTCTGTGCCTTTTGCTCCAGGCAATACTTCCATGGGCCCCTTGAGTCAGCACTCCACACACACAGAAAAAATGTTATTGGGAGGAGAATGAAATATGCTTGTGATTTAAGGATCAGCTTCGTGCCAAACAGTTTAGTCAGAATGGGGGTGAGAGTAGGCGCTCTGAGTTCTCTATTAAAGCCTCCTGGGGTTCCAGGTGATTATTTTACATATCAAGAAATTCTGGGCGCGCCACCCCCAATTAAAGCAGCAGATGTCTCCTCTCCGCGGCAGCTTCCAGTCTGCTACTTCTCGAGCTCCGCTCAGAGCTCCATCTGAACCTGTCTCCTATAATTCTTAACTAAAACAGCCCCCTCCGTCGACTGTAATTAAACATACACTCAGCCACCGCTAGTTTGGCATCTGCACCTGCCGCTGGGATCCCCTTTCTCCAGGCACCTGCGCTCGGCCGCGCCCTGCCGCCTGGCCCTCGCCGGTGCGCACGCGTAGTCGCACAACCCCAGCCCGCGCCCCCTCGTCCGCCTCCCGTTGGCGCCGGAGGAACAGATGGAGCGATCATCCTCTTCATTCCGCCAGAAGGGCCCCGCTGCTCTGGGGGGAGTTCTGCGGTTGTAAGACACATAATTAGACACGTCAATGGACAATGCGGCGGATTAGAGGGGGTGGGCTCGCGTCACGGAGGACAGGCGTCCTCATTGATGTGCCACACGCCGATGCCCGATCCTCGGCGCTCACACCCGCGCCCAACCCGGAGGGGGCAAGGGCCACGCGAGAGCCTCCAGGGTAGCGGGCTGCCCGCCTGCTGCATCGCTTTGAACTCCGGCCCTCCTCAGCGACATCTGAATTTGCTTTATCTTTTAAAACACCGGGCCAGGATGAGTTATGCGCAAAAGATGACCGGCGCCTTGATGGCTCACCTGTCAAGTTCCCAAGCTCCGCGGGGCAGTGGGTCCCTCAGCTCACAGGGTAGAAAGACAGTGACGATCTCTACCGACAGCGCGAGTCATACCCCCCTCCCCCTCGGATGTGAAAGAGTCAAGAAAATCCCTCTGGAGTGGACGCAGGCTGAGACTCACTCTCTCCTACCACAAGGAGCCAGGTGACCTTCAGTGACTCAGGCCACCTCACCAGGCTCCATGCGGACAGCATCTAAGGTTGTAAAGAGCCCTGGATGCAGAGAGGGAAAGATACAATTTGGAATCCAAGGCTGTCCCTTGCTGCCTGGGGGACATTAGGCAATTCACTCAGTCTGGAGCCCTGGTCTCCTCTTCTGTATAGTAAGGGAGGTAGTCTCTACCCTACAGGCACTGTAGGGTACAGTATATTTGAGCTGAGCTCTTTTTGTGAAATCAGAGGCTCACTCAAAACCAGTGTGTCATTTGGGTCCTGTGGGGAAGCAGGAGCCAAGAGATAATTACAAGCGCATCCTCCATGAAGGATAAAGAGAGGAAACAGGAGCAGGTGCAGAGGGCCTCAAGCAGAAAGGGGACTGACACACGTGAAAGAAAGGAGAGGAAGATTTAGTGGAGGGTCCCAGAGGGTCCGTAGCCTAAAAAGGTCTCAGAGCTATGAAGGCGAGTCCAGAGCAAAAACTGCCTATGCCCACACTGAGCAGCAGTGGCCCAGTGCTAGCATCTGGGAACAACCTGGGACAATTGTGGCACGTTTGTGAACAGTGCTTGATCAGGAGGTGAAGGTGTCAGCCTGAAGCTGTCAGCTCACCATACTCCCCTGAAGGGTCTCCTTGGAGGGAGAGAACTGGTGTGAGCTGAGCTGACACCACCCCCCACCCCCATCCCCCCTGGCTCTCCTGCTCCAGGGCTGGCCATTTGGCTGAGACGAAGTCAGCTAGCACACTTCATTGGGCAACCATGAATGATTCAGGGTTTCCCTAAACTGATCCAATCAGAGTAATCCAATGACATCGGCTGAGGATTCAGTTCAGTTCAGTCGCTCAGTCGTGTCCAACTCTTTGTGACCCCATGAACCACAGCACGCCAGGCCCCTGTCCATCACCAACTCCTGGAGTTTACCCAAACTCATGTCCATTGAGTCAATGATGCCATCCAGCCATCTCATCCTCTGTTGTCCCCTTCTCCTCCTGCCCTCAATCTTTCCCAGCATCAGGGTCTTTTCAAATGAGTCAGCTCTTCACATCAGGTGGCCAAAGTATTGGAGTTTCAGCTTTAGCATCAGTCCTTCCAATGAACACCCAGGACTGATCTCCTTTAGGATGGAGTGGTTGGATCTCCTTGCAGTCCAAGGGACTCTCAAGAGTCTTCTCCAACACCACAGTTCAAAAACATCAATTCTTCTGTGCTCAGCTTTCTTTATAGTCCAACTCTCACATCCATACATGACTACTGGAAAAACCATAGCCTTGACTAGATGGACCTTTGTTGACAAAGTAATATCTCTGCTTTTCAATATGCTGTCTAGGTTGGTCACAACTTTCCTTCCAAGGAGTAAGCATCTTTTAATTTTTTGGCTGCAATCACCATCTGCAGTGATTTTGGAGCCCCCCAAAATAACAGCCACTGTTCCCACTGTTTCCCCATCTATTTGCCATGAAGTGATGGGACCAGATGCCATGATCTTCATTTTCTGAATGTTGAGCTTTAAGCCAACTTTTTCACTCTCCTCTTTCACTTTCATCAAGAGGCGCTTTAGTTCCTCTTTACTTTCTGCCATAAGGGTGGTGTCATCTGCATATCTGAGGTTATTGATATTTCTCCCGGCAATCTTGATTCCAGCTTGTGCTTTCACCAGCTCAGCATTTCTCATGATGTAGTCTGCATATAAGTTAAATAAGCAGGGTGACAATATACAGCCTTGACGTACTCCTTTTCCTATTTGGAACCAGTCTGTTGTTCCATGTCCAGTTCCTCCCTACACCATCATAGTTTTCTTGCTTTTTTCTCATCTTAAATTTACACAAGTCTGACTACAGAGCTCTAGAGCCCACTGTTTCTGAGTACAGCCTGGTAGAAACCCCTATTCCCTGCTCCAATTCCTTTGGCTTTACTTGGATTCCAGGCTCTTCCAGCATGGTTGGCCCTGCTTCAGCAGGAGTTCAGAGGAGTAAAATTATTTCCAGCCAGGAAGAATGAAGGGTGACCTCCTGAAAGAGGTGGCATTTGCATGGGGCCTTGAAGGATGGGTGAAATGCAAATCTGGGCAAAGTCACAGGGAAAAGAGAAAGCATTATGCAAGCAAACAGGTGGAGGTGGGAAAACACAGCATGTACAGAAACATAAAGACAGTGAACTGTACAGTGGGCAAGGCTATGGGAGCCTCTGGGTTGCAACACGGCTCTTCTTTTCCAGGCATCTCTAGGCTGGTGGTCAAACTGTTGGAGCTCCAGGCCAGATGGACTATAGGCAGGGCTCTTAAGTTGCTCAGCTGTTCCTGCTGCTGCTGCTTCTGAATGTTCACTCCAGCAAGAGCAGTTGGGTAAGGTCGCCCTGGAAGAACTTAAGAGGTAACATCCTATCACTTTGAATACATAAAATACCAGAGGCAGAGCCTTCAGCATGTGATCCTAGCTAGGACTGAGGCTCGCATGGCCAAACTGCTGCTTCCAGTATGTTTAAAGCGAAAGGAAAGTGGATACACATAGCCAGACTCTTCCAGGAGGTACATCCTTTCTGTTTTTTTTTTTCAAGTTGCTCAAGCATCTGCTTTCACATTCATCCTTTTCCTCCAGCTTATCTTTTCATGACTTTGGAGAGAAGTCTTCCTTATCTAGGAAATAAATGGCTTTCACAGAGAGCTCACAACAGCCAAGTCATTTGTCTGTTTGACATGTGTTTCCCTGTTTGTTTTCTCCAGCCTTGAGACAAGAGTTGTGTCAACTGTGGATGTCTGTGCCCCAGTCACTAGAGAGGCATGAATCAATTTCCAGCAGCATTTATCACTTGCTGCCTTAAATCAAGTCTAATCAATGCTTCCTTCATTTGGTATGGATTGAAACTATATATAACACACTCAGAAAATGGGCGGGAAAGGCAGCAGCCGATCACTAAAAAAAACTGTCAGGGATTTAGATGGAATGATGTTAAGGAAACATTTGCAATCTTTGATTTGCTTTCATGGAGACGCCTGACCAAACAGTCACAGAGATTTGTGTTTATGAAGCTTTAACTTCAATCTACCTGACAGGCAGTGACATTACATGACAGATCATTTTATACAAGAGGATGTCTGCATCTTCAAAGATTTTATAATTAACACATTCTGAAGAGTTGGAATATTTCTGATAGCGTGACAACTATAAAGCTGCCAAGAGTTTCCTTTCTATTATTGTCTTTCATTCATTTCCATTTCTTTTAGAGGTATCTCTTTTGTCACCATTGACTATATGGGTCAATTTCTAGTCACAAGATAGAAAATAAAAATCCCCTTATAACAAAAGAGATATCTATGAGCCCCCTCTAATTTAGAATTTTATAAAGTTTTACGGCTGAGAAAACTTGACCCTTTCTCTCCTATGCCCAATTTTTGGTAATAGAATTTGATCCATGCATCCAAAATGGATTTTTCACTAGCAGGTGTGAAAACCACCCCCCAGCTGTTCAACCAATTTAGAATGTGGTAGGGAGCAGCCCTGTCTCATTTGTAAATTAATCCCATGCCAGTGAAAGATGATATCAGCATAGTCCCTGGCACCTAAAACCGATCATGCCCACAGCAAGGCCCCACATTGTTCTTCAAGGATAATGGGAGAAGAGACAGAACATAGAAAAATAGGTCAATAATTCCAACCGGATGAGGCAGTGCTGTGATTCACTGATACAATTAATATTTCTATCTAATCTGCTGAACTGTGCAGACTTTTACCACAAGCATACCTCAGAAGCGATTAAGAGGGCTCTCACTTTCCAAGTGCTGGCTCCCCCAGAGGCTTGTTGTCAGGTAGCTGAAAAGAGCCCTGTGCAGCTCTGGGAAGTGTGACAATAATAATAAACCCTTGTGCTGGTTTAATACTTTCTAGTTTATAAAGTGTTTTGAATATACAGTCTCCTCATCCTGTAAGGTGAGCAAGAAAAGTAGTTGTATTCCCATTTCCAAGAGGCTTCCCCGGTGGCTCGGAGGGTAAAGTGTCTCTGCCTGCAATGTGGGAGACCTGGGTTTGATTCCCTGGGTTGGGAAGATCCCCTGGTGGAGGAAATGGCAACCCACTTCCAATAGTCTTGCCTGGAAAATCCCATGGATGGAGAAGCCTGGTGCAGGCTACAGTCCATGGTCGCAAAGAGTTGGCCACAACTAAGTGTCTTCACTTTCACTTTCCAAGAGGAAGAGAGAGGTTTCGAGGTTGGCGTACCCCCAGCAGGCTGCTCACACTCGAACTGTGTCTCTGGGACTCAGTGCCTCATCTCCTCAGCCCTGTCACCGTGGTTCTTGCCACTAAGCTGCAGCTAGTCAGCTGCTAAATCCCCATCTTTGTGCTTTCCCTAACTTTTTTTTCACCATCACCCAGGGTTCTTGGGAATGCATATGGTTATAAGAGATCCCTCGAGTTGCCTGCCAATTATCTAGTTAAAAAATATATATATATTAAAAGCAGCACCTTTGGCTGTGTTTTGTGTTATAGACATGGTATAGTACTCTTAACTCATCTTAAAGACAAGGTAATATAATAAAGTTTTAACCCTCAGCAAACAAAGACAGGGTAAAAGAAATACTGCAGATATGGAATCTAAAATTAAAATGCTCTCTCTGTCTTTCCAATGCATGAGACTTGTACGGTGACAAGAATGCTTTGAGGATATCCAGAAAGGATCACATTTGCCCCTCCTCTGAATAAGGGAGTCACAAATTTTTCCACCCAAGGTGAGTCTCACCAAAGTAGATCCTCTTTAGATTTCTAAGTAAGGGCAGAAGTTGATGGAAAGAGAAATTTCCACAGCTTTAAATTTTTAGACAAGAGTAGATTTGCTCAACTTGACATTAGTAGTAGTAAATGAGAGGAATAACAGATAATGCATTTTCAAACTGGCCTCAGGTCATGTGCTACTGAGGAGAAATGCATTTTCAATGGTCATAGGGATTTTGAAGCTCTCCGGGAGCCTGAGAAAAGTCTTGAACATATTCTAACAAAGCTGTTACAGTGTTCAGGAGTTAACGTGCGTGTCAAATGGCACAGTCACCCCAACTATCCTGTTAATATAAACTGGAATTTATAGTGGAAATACAAATACTCACAACCTACAGAGAAGTAGAATAAAAGGGATCATACCCTTTCCTGAAATAAAAATGCTACTGAGATTAATACATATCAGATTTCATTTCATTTCCTCCCCAAAGTAAATTGGTTTATTTCATTTGTTCATTCACTCAACAAATATTTATGGTGCACTGAGAATATGGGCTGATGATTCCGTGGTAACAAGACACGACACAGACATCATTCCCAAGGAGCTTACAGTCAAGTGAGAAAATTCACATATAAAATATTAATGGAAGTTTATGTTTCTAATCAAGATGGAGTAACAGGGACTAGGTTTAACCTATCCCCTTCTGATATAATCAAAAAAGAAAACAAGAAATAATACATGAAGCAATGGGTTTTTAAGGTACTGGACATCAGGCAATGAAAGACAGTGATCCTGAGGAATGGAAACCAAACCCTAGGAGGGTAAGAGGGCCTCACCTACTGTCCCAGATGATTGTCCAGGCTGCACAGGGAGGGGCAACCCAGAGAGAACCCAATGGACTCTGGAGTTCAGGAGACAGAGCTGGGGACTTGGGGGGCCAGAGTCTACAAGACAGAGTATGGGAAAGGTGAGAGCTGTGGAGAACACCAGATACCAGCAGAGGGTCAACTACTCACTGAGGAAAGCCTGTCAGGGAGGCTGGGAAAGAGCCATGTGAAAGGATTAGAGGGACCAGTATTCACACAGGTGTCTATTTTCATCAGCCGGACTGGAAAACACATAATCCCTGGGGCATGGGAAAATCTTTCCTTAGGACTGGGAAATTGTCCTAGATGGAGCACTGTTTCAGACCTATGTAACAAATTAAAAAAGCAAGACCCACAAGGATCAAAACTATTTCCAAACAACTGCATCCCAAAACAAAGCTAAAGAATACTTATGAGAATACATATATCCAGCACCCAATGAGGTAAAACTCACAATGTTTATGCAATCAAAGATTATCAGGCATGCAAGGATGACTCATCTAAGGATTTGTATTTAGAATTTATAAAGAATTCTGCAAACTCAGAAATAAGAAAAGCAACCCAGGTCAAAAATAACTGGCAAGAGATTTGAACAGACACTTCACCGAAGATATGTGGATGACAAACACACATGTGAAAAGATGCTCAACACAAGTAGTCTTAAAATGCAAAATAAAATCACAATGAGATACCACTTCACACTTATTAAAATGTTAAAAATTGACCACACCAAGTGATGATACCAAGTGGTGACAAGAATGAGAAAGAAGCAGAGCTCTCACAGGCTGCTGGTGGGCGTGTAAAATGGTACAGTCACTTTGGAAAACAGTTTGGCAGTTTCTTACACTGTTAAACATACACCTACCATACGGCTCCATCATTCCACTCCCAGATATTTACCTAAGAGAAATAAAAGCATATGTCCACACAAAGACTTGCACACAAATGTTCATAACAGCTTTATTTGGAACAGCCAAAAGCTGGAAACAACCCAAATGTCCATTCAATGAAATACTACTCAGATATGGAAAAAAAACAACAAATCCTAGATACATGCTACATTGATGAATCTCAAAATAACAATACTGCATGAAATAAGCCTGATAATATTAATTACAGTTTGCTTTAGAACTTTGTTCTTAAAGGTACAAGAAAACCAACTGGTTTCAATATTAGCTCACAAATAATGTTGTATATACCAAGGAAAAGTACAAAGTGAAAATGAAGAATTTTAATTCAGTCAATAAAACCAAATCTGACATAATTCTCAGTAACAAATGAGACCACTCAAGAGTCAATCCTCAGGTGTCTGCCGGCTTTCTCTCTCCAGCACACGCCCCTGCTGTCCAGCAGCAGAGTCTTTGGGCTCGGAAATCTGAACCGAAGTCTCCAGTTGTTCTCCAAGCTCCTGGATCAGAGGCCCAGATGCTCTGGAAGCCCGGGGGGAGGCCAGCGGCTGTCCTCGACCATCATCAGACCCCAGGAAGGTGGTGCTTCTACACATCCCACCATCGTTAAGAAGCAGGGCCATGCTGCTTTCTTCAACAAAGGGACCGAACAAGGAATGCTCTGTCTCAGATTCACCGCCTCCGGGCTCCTCTTGTTCCGAGTCTGACTCCTCAGTCTCAGATGATGCACTGCTCTCTGATTCCTCTGAACCACTCGTCTCAGAGCTGGAGGCAGGTGTCTGCTGCCTGGAAGTGGAATGGACCCCTGCTTTTGATGTGGTTTCTTCCTCCTGGACCAGAAATGCTGCTGCCTCCAGCTCCTCCAGTTCTAACCCCAGCTGGGCCTTGGTTAGGGATGCTTTCTTTAAGGCTTCAGCAAGAGCTGCCAACTTTTTGGACCTTGAAAACCATTTTAAGAACAATTATTAGGACTATTAACTGGTCTGGGGATAATAGGGTCCACAGCTTAAAGAGATGACAAAATAAAGTTGGATCCAAAGAGATGACAAAATAAAGTTGGATCCATACTTCACACAGCACAGAGGATGAACCCCCAAACAGATCAAAGATACAAACAGAAGAAAGGAAACAAGTATTACAAGGAAATGAAGGAGATTTCCTTTATGACCCCAGAATGAGGAAGGCCTTCCTATGATCAAAATCTAGAAGCCACAAAAGAAAGGCTAAGACTGATAAATTCAACTAATAAAAATAAGACAATTTCTGAAGGGTAAAAAAATAATAATAAGAAGAAAAGTCAAAAGGCTAATGCAAAATTGAGAAAAGTATTTGTGATTCCTATCATAAAACAAGGCCTAATTCCCCTAATAGAGTTCTTAAAAGGAGAGAGAACAATCCATGAGGAAAATAGGCAAAAGATACAAGCAGACAATTCTCACAAAAAGAAATAGAAATGACTCTGAAAATATGTGAAAAGGTGTTCAACAACTTCAGTCAAATAAAAGAAATACAAATTAAAGTCATGCTGAGATGTATTTTCATTTATCAGATTGGCAAAAATCCAAACATTTGGTAACACTGCCAGCAAGGCTGTGGACGAAAGGCACTTTCATTCACTGCTGGTGAGAGAGTAAACAGTTATAATCCCGATGCAGGAGAACCTGGCAATAACTTTTAAAATTGAAAATGTACATACCCTTGACCCAGCAAAACCACATCTGGAAATTAAACACATATGCTACAGGACACAGGTCCAAGGTCCTATTTACTGCAGCATTGTCTCTAATACTCCAAAATAAGAAATACCCAAATGTCCACCAACATGGCACTGGTTAGACCAGTTGTGGAACAGCCACGGGAAGGAACAGTCAACCGTGACGTAATGTAGGAGGCTCTCCAGGGACTAACCCAGATAAACTGTTTAACAATGACAAAAGGCTTTCTGTATGTATATGCTGCTTTTTATGTTAAACACACACAAAACGTAAAGAAGCAAAAACATATTTGAAGTTGCTTGTACACTTAACCATGAACTCTGGAGAGCTACAGAAAACACTAATATTTATGTAGAGGGGGCACTGCAGGAGCTGGAAAGATGAAGGATGATAGTGAAAGGGAGACTTTACATGCATATGGTTTATTTTTAAACTTATGGGAATGGAATACCTGTTCAAAATTCTTAACTGAAAAAGAAAAGAAAAGCAGTATAAAAGAGCAACAGAGTGCTTTTTAACTGAAAACCATCTCATGCTATTTCAGAGGATATTTTTGCTAAATTTATAACATTACATGATAAACACTATACTAGTACTACTACTACTAAGTCACTTCAGTCGTGTCTGACTCTGTGTGACCCCATAGACGACAGCCCACCAGGCTCCCCCATCCCTGGGATTCTCCAGGCAAGAACACTGGAGTGGGTTGCCATTTCCTTCTCCAATGCATGAAAGTGAAAAGTGAAAGTGAAGTCGCTCAGTCGTGTCTAACTCTTCGAGACCCCATGGACTGCGGCCCACCAGGCTCCTCCGTCCATAGGATTTTCCAGGCAAGAGTACTGGAGTGGGGTGCCATTGCCTCCTCCAGATAAACACTATACTGAACAGATAAAACTTTTCCATGAACTTAGATGCATTTTAGTTGTTTTGTTTTTGAAGCAATGTAAAGCATACTGCAGTTTTCCAAAAAAGATGTCTTTGCTGTTCCGTACAGGAAAATCTGGTGTGACAAGTGAAAAACAGTAGCAGTGAGTGAAAACGGTTAAGCGTGCTGACATGGCTCCTGTATTTCTCTGGCTCCAAAGATGAAATGAGTGGCTTGAGACAAACTGAATGAGTTGAGTTCACAGGATAAGTTCATTCATCCAAAGTGTAGTCCACGCCATAATACTGGAGACTACAGGCTTCATTTCAATAGAGTGATGGATGGGGATTTTCATCTAAGTGCCTGGATATACCTGAGAGCCCTTTGTCTCAAAATATTTAGCATAACAAAAGATTCCACAGGGGTGCTTCCTCCACCCACAGCCCAGGTCTGGAGAGTGTAAGCTCCACGGCAGTCAGTGTCCAAGGCTGGGTGGGACAAGGACAATCGCTGTTGTGGATGTGCAACTTTCTCTTAAACGAGGAAAACCCTGTGTTTTGGTGCTGGAATTGACGGAGCTTAGAAAAGGAAAGATGGCCTGCGGTTGAAAGGAAAGCTTGGGTGAGATTCACTGGAGTTAGTAGATGATCTACCAAAGGGCTGTAACTCTCTGGGTAAGCTCTGGTGAATTTGAGACATCTTTAAAAGCACAGTGATAAAACAAGATGTTTGCAATACAATCTACATCCATGTCCAAGACAGTTGTGGATGATATACATAATATATTTTGAAGCTTTGGCTACCGGTTGCCAAGGATCTTGGTCAGAGCTAGTGGACCAGTTTAAAACCTCCCTGCCACAAGGCTCTGCCAGCCTAAGGATTAGTTCACTGTCATCTTTCTCACTAAAAAAAAGGTCCGCTCTGGGTAATGACACACAGCCTTAAGAGATAAAAAGCCATGAACCTGGGAAAGAAGAGAATGCTTCTTATTAAATTATAATATCCAAAATAAAAATTTTAAATAAAAGCCTTTACACTTCAGTGACCACACATCTCACATTTTTAACAGACATAACAAACACTTTTGACAATATATGAAGGGTGACGTTCCACAAACATTGTTGTAATTGCTCCTATGACAATCCTGTGAATCAGCTTCATTTTCATCCCCACATGACAGATGGCAAAATAGAAGTTTGGAGGAATTGAGAGACGAGCTAAAGTTTGCCCCGCTGAGCAGGGGGGCCAGTCAGGAGCAGAAGCCCACACCTCTGAGCTCTAGTGCTCTCTCTCCTCCACCACAGGGCCTCTCAGGAATACTCTGAGGGCTCTGAAAAGGTTCCCATGATTCCTTCCCAATTTGATGCCACTCAACACCTTCCCAAGGAGCAAGTTCTCACTTGCATAAGGCCCAGAATTCTCCACAGAAACTGTGACAGGTCTCTTTTTAGCTCAGCAGTCTTAAAGTATACATCTAAGCTTTACCTACAAAGACTGCAGGATCTGAGGGAAAAATGTGCGTATTAGTGAATACCACAGATATATCTACTCAAGCTAAAACTATTTGGATTTTTATTATTGTCTACTATAAAAATGTTACATCTGTCACTTATAACTACATAAATTTGGAATTCTGAAGTTCCTCACCTGTAATTTGGGCTCTTTTCGGAAAGCATCCCTCACAACACTGGGACCAAGAAGTGTCAACTCTAACAGGCAGGAAAGTGGCAAAGATGAGCCAAGTGATCTTTGCCTGTTACCAGCTGAGGTAAATTCCTATCCTATAGGGAAAAGTTCGTTTCTCACTTTTAGCACAATATTATGTTTAAAATGATCCATTATATAATGTATTAAAAAATGGATCATATGTAGTTTCTTTTTGTTGTTCCTTTCCACTCTGATTCATCTTTATTTCTTATTATCCCACTTTTACTACCTCAAGCTATCTAGTTTCTCAAATTTATATTAAACTTCTGATAGAAACTTAACAGAATAAGCACTTTGAACTCTCAAAGAATGCTAGAAAGAAAAAAAACTAATTAAAATTTCAAAATATCATTGGTATAGAATATGACCCAACTAATCTCAGGAATGAAAGTTGGGTTTGTTTCTGTTCAATTATTTGACACAGATAATTTTGCAGTCACTGTTCACAGAAAAGGAAATTATTCCTTTGGAGAAAAAAACCAAGCCACGAAAGAGTAACCTTTTTGTTCTTTTCAAACATTGGCACAATTGGAGTTGGTTCTAAGTCTGCCACTCCTTGTAAATTCTAGAATCTAACTGTAATGGCCTTTCCATTTCAGAAAGCACCTCATTTAACACAGTTAGTGGCTTTTCACTGTCACACTCAAAACAGACCAGGCTAGGTCATGTCAAAAAGCCTTGTCAAATGACATTATTAGTTAGCCAGAGTGCTTACAAAAACCAGGTACATGTGGATATACTCAACCGACACATATGTTGAATTACTAGTTGTACTTATAGAGTATATTTTACATCTACGTGAAGAATACCTATCTGTTGCTGCTGCTGCTAAGTCACTTCAGTTGTGTCCGACTGTGTACGACCCCATAAACGGCAGCCCACCAGGCTTCCCAGTCCCTGGGATTCTCTAGGCAAAAACACTGGAGTGGGTTGCCATTTCCTTCTCCAATGCCTGAAAGTGAAAAGTGAAAGGGAAATCGTTCAGTCGTGTCTGACCCTTAGCGACCCCATGGATTACAGCCTACTAGGCTCCTCTGTCCATGGGATTTTCCAGGCAAGAGTACTGGAGTGGAGTGCCATTGCCTTCTCCACCTATCTGTTAAGATGTATTAATTATGGAGTGAAGAGATTCAGCATCTAAAAGACACATGAGAGATCATACTAATGTCATATTTTAATAAAATTATACTCAATGCAGGTTTTTCTCAGAAAATTTTTGCAAATGTAATCCTGCCATATTAACTTTAAAAAGAAAAAAAAAACCTTCCATTCTGTTTATATATGTGAAATAATTTCCTATTGGAGAAGTTTTTTTAAATTAAAGACTGACAAGCTACAGTAAATCCAACTACCAATGAAGAGTAATAGCAACAGCTAAGGGTGTACGCCTTTACTGTGGCTAAGCTGATATAAAATTTCCTCAATTATTTTATATTTGGTGACTGATTTTACGGGGGCAAAAAGGGAACTGTAACCTTATGAAACCGCCAAAACAAAGTGCAAAAGGAGCCCTGAAATGTAGGCAAAAGAAAACTGGGTATAAATAGAAAGCATACATCCTGTTTCTTGCTGTAGAATTTTGTCTCAAACCATCAATCAACTTTTCACCACTTCCTGCAATAGCAGGTCTACTATAAATCTCATAGTAACTGACTAGGTTTCATTTCCTCTGCCAAAACCTGCTAGCCTGCCAGCCATGACATACTGACACTAGAGCCAGCAACCGATAATGTAGGACAGGACTCCAGTGAGGCCACTCCAGACACACTTCATACTAGATGATGAATACAGTGACTTGGCTTTTAATTTCAAAGGACACATACACACACACACACACACCCTCAGATTCTTTCTGGGAACAAAGCATATATCAACATTCTTTTTAAAAGACAATGATGACAATGACATATAATCATAATTCCTCTCTGCTGAAAAGAACCAGTTCGAAACTTCAAACTCCCCCGCCTAATATACATTTATGCAACCTGATCTAAATAAAAGGTAACGCATTAGCTTTAGGTAGAAGTTGCTGGTGAAACTCATCTCTGAAAACAGGCGTGAAAGACAAATACCAGTTCATGCACAGATAAACATAGAACTAACTGCCTGCCCTGACTCTGTAAGAATGAAAAGCATTACCAGCTCAGTCATTAACAGAAACAACTGATCTTTTTGAACAAGAGAATACCAATTTAATACAGAAAACACTGCAATATAAGAGTTATTTAGGCCTCACTGAGTATGGGCCAATGAAATATTTTTTCATCCTATTATCAACTTGACTTAATACCCTTCTCTGGGTCTGCATTATGAAAAACAATACCTAGTCCATGGGTCATTAGATCAATTTCCCCCCAAACTCCATCTATTAGTTACTAGTAACCATCATAACAAACTATTACTGGCTGGCTTATAACAACAGAAATTTATCCTCTCATAGCTCTAGAGGCCAGAAGTCCATAATCCAGGCATCAGCAGGTTGCCTCCTTCTGAGGGCTCTGAGGGGAGAATGTGCTCCGTGCCTTTCTCATAGATTCTGGTGTTGCCAGGAACCCTTGGCTTGCAGATATATCACCCTGAGCTCTGCTTCTGTCACCACCTGGCGTTCTCTTGGTGTGTTTCTTCACAAGGCTGTCTTCTGTCTGGATGTGTCTCTTCTCCTAAGAATGCCAGTCATACTGGATCAAAGGCCCACCCTACACCAATATGACCTTATCTTAACAATTAATTACATGTACAAGAACCCTATTTCCAAAGTCATGTTCTAGGGTTCTGTGAGAAGATATGAATTAAGGGGAGGCACTATCCAACGATGCAGTCTGTCTTTTAGCCTCTGCCTCACCCCCAATTCATGTCTGTCCCCCATGCAATATATATTTACTCATCTCAATACTCCCAAAGTCTCAATCCATTCCAACATCAATTTTAGGTCCAAACTTTCATCTAACTCTCATCTCAAACAGGTTTAGGTGGAACTCTGGGTATATTCTATCCTGAGGTAACATTCCTCTCTGTCCACAGATCTGTGATTAAAGAACAAGTTATCTGTTTCCAAAATACAATGGTTGTACAAGTGTAAAAAACAAAAATTTCTATTTCAGAAGGGAAAAAATGAAATGGATAAAAAAAAGTTAACCAATCTAAAGCAAATTCACAATGCAGTAGGCCAAATTCCATTAGTTTTGAAGCCTGAGAATAATCTTCTCCGGCTTGATGCTCTGTCCTCTGGGCCCACCCACTAGGGTGGAAGCTCCACCTACTCTGGCCTCTGAATTCCTGGTGCTGCCCTCAGACCCATTCTCCCTTCATTTCCTCCCATCTCTGCCCTTCTCAGTCCAGGCTGGTTGTTTCTCTGCTGCTATAACATTCTCAAAAACCTTGTCAGTCTTCTGTGAAAGTCAAGGGGATGCACACCATTAGACAAGAGAATTCTCTCCATATGTCCTTCCTGGATGAGCCCACCTCCATTCCTGACTTGTGCCAGATGGCTGAGTGGATCCAAAATTCACATGCTTAATCTCTTTAGCCAAAGGCTGTCCACCCATACCTGTGGCCCCAATTCCAGAGCACAGGTAGGTGAACAGGCTCATGATGATGATAAGTGCATGCTCAGTCCTTTCCAACTCTTTGCAACCCCGTGGACTGCAGCCTGCCAATCTCCTCTGTCCATGGCATTTTCTAGGCAAGAATACTGGAATGGGTTGCCATTTCCTCCTCCAGGGTATCTGACCCAGGGATCGAATCTGCATCGCCTGTGTCTCCTGCACTGCAGGCAGATTCTTTACCCACTGAGCACTGGGGAAGTGTGGACAGGCTGGGAAGTTTCCAAATCATCAAGTGCTGACCCCTTTATACTCAACAATTTCTTCCTCAATTTCTCTTTGCCTTCTCTCATTCTACTCTAGTTAACAAGGAGAAATCAGGCTGCATCTTTAACCCTGTGGAAATCTCTTCAGCTAAATACCAAAGTTCTACTCTCCACATTGAATGGCTGGCCGGCACAACACAACCAAGTTCTCCACCTTTGCAACAAGGGTCACTGTTCCTCCAGTTTGCAATAACAAGTTCTTTTCCATCTGAGATCTCACTAGAAGTACCTTTCACATTCCTGTTTCTAGCACCATTCTACAGGAGATGATATGTAAATTTTTTCTAAGACTACAGAAGCTTTCTCTGTAGCTCTCCTCACTTCTTTCTAAACCTTCACAAGATTCACCTTTAATGTCCATATTTCTACTATGTTATCTCTTTAAGTAATCTAAGATTCTTCCATTATGCACACATTCCCAAACTCTTCCAGCCTCTGTTAAGTCACTTCAGTCGTGTCTGACTCTGTGTGACCCCACAGACAGCAGCCCACCAGGCTCCCCCGTCCCTGGGATTCTCCAGGCAAGAACACTGGAGTGAGTTGCCATTTCCCTCTCCAATGCATGAAAGTGAAAAGTGAAAGTGAAGTCGCTCAGTTGTGTCCAACCCTCAGCAACCCCATGGACTGCAGCCTGCCAGGCTCCTCTGTCCATGGGATTTTCCAGGCAAGAGGACTGGAGTGGGGTGCCACTGCCTTCTCCTGATGACCTAACTCTAAAGCCACTCCCACAATTTCAGGTATCAGTTACAGTAACACCCCACTCACAGTATGAAAATCTGTATTAATTTCCTAGGGCTGCCATAACAAGCCATCACAATGTGGTGGCTTAAGACAACAGAAATTTATCCTTGCACAGTTGTAGAGGCTAGAGATCCAAAATCAAGGTGCTGACAGGGTTGATTCCTTCTGGGAGCTCCAGTGGAACAATCTGTTCCATGCCTTTCTCTTAGCCTCTGGTGTTGCCAGGAATCCTTGGCGTTCCTTGGCTTGCAGACGCATCATGCTATGCTCTGTCACCACATGGCATTCTGTGTGTCTGTTTCCTCACAAGGCTGTCTTCCTTCTTGGATGCATCTCTGTGACTCTTTTTCTCCTAAGGAGAAAAAGTCATATTGGATCAAAGGGCCATCCTACTCCAGCATGATCTCCTCTTAACAACTAACTACATCTGCAACAACCCTATTTCCAAATAAGGTCACCTTCTTAGGTTTGGGGAGGACGTGACTTTTGAAAGAGAGTGGAGATGCTCATTAATGGAAGATAATTAAGATGAAGAAAAAAGAACACTTAAAGTTGATCAACATAAAATAGAAGTCAAAATTTAACAGTAAAAAGTGATTTTTAAAAGGTGAAGATTTCACCTTGAGACAAAATGACAAACTACACAAATAAGTTTAGAAAATATTTAACAATATTCAGACGTAGGTTATAATTACAACTAGGCACTAACTCTCAAAATAAACAAAGAATGAACCAAATATTAATTGTATTTGTAACTATTCTAAGAAAGTTCTATTATAGTAATGTATGACATTTCAGGTTGTCTTTTAGAGCAGAATCGTAAGATAGTTTTTAGAAATAATTATGATGGCACCATGAGTTCAAGGGCCTCTCAATCATGTGATACTCAAATCAATGCTTTAATAGTCAAAATAAAGACTTTCAACTTGTAACTATTATTGTAGAATTTTCTGCTTCAGTTGTTAATAATCCCACACATCCAAGCCTCACTGTCAGCAGTTCTATGTGTGGTTCAAATCCAGCTTCTATATTACTTCTTCTGCCTTTGTGAAATCCTTGTCCTTTTCCTCAATCTGCAGTTTATCTGTACTATATAATATCAACCATCATCAAGAGGTTAAAGAAAAAAAATACTGGCAGGATGAGTAGGGGAGATGCTAGGAAGGAGAGTGATATACTAGAATGGGGACTAAATTTATTAAATGGTTTGATCAGTAGTGTGTATTTTTGTGTGCTGACTATCACCAGTTCTCTTTGTAATTTTCTAAGTGTGGAAACTCTAATTACAGCTATTCAGAAAGAATGACCACCTCACAACATATATGTGGTATACTAGATATACAAACACCCTCCACACACACACATTTTTAGAGCAAAGTAAAAGAGTTTATATTAAAAAAACTGATATGGCAATTATACATACTTAAGTACAGTTAATAGGTAAATGAAGTAGGTGAATGAAGGTTTATCCAAATCCAGAGAAGCTATCGTTCGCTTCACCACTTAGGTGGCAGCATCCACCTAAGAAGCAGACAATGAGGATGACAAATAGATTAAGAAGGACGCAATGACCATAGTTTGAGAGAAATGCACTGCATCCTGTCCTTGAAACCATTTTGCATTTATGCCAGACTGAATCAAATAGTAGAGACGGAAATGTTAAGTGTCATAAATTTGCCACATTTCCCTCTATGCACCCCCCTGCACCCCAGCAGAACTGTGTTAGGGAAATGTGCTTCACTGTAATCCCCAAAGCTAGAATTCAGAGCCAGTTTCAAAACTGGCCCCATGAAACTCTTGGAACTATGTCAAGTCAAAAGGTCTCCCTTTCTGCACCAGCAGTTGTGAAGTTCCAATCCGTGATCCACCTGCATCATGGCACAATCCAGTGGCTCCTTCTCACCTCTCCACTTCCATTTAGGTCTTTACCGCGCCTCTGCTTCTTTTACCCCAACCCTAATCAGCTCACCTTGTTTATGCACACAAGAAAGATGCTTTAAATAATTTCGTACAAGGCAGGAAATAAATATATAATCCTATCAGTGAACCCAAACAACTGGTTGAGTAAAACAAAGAATAACAACAAAAGACTTCTGCAGGGTAGAAAAGGATATGGGAAAATGGGGACTATAGGTCCAAGGTGGAAACACATCTCTTCCATTCATGTTTTTCTCTAAAAGTATCCCATGAAGCAAGACATTTGGGGGTATGTCAGACTTGTACACTTCTGCCAATATTTCTACCTTTCATCTATGTGAAAAGGGCAGACCATACTGTTCAACCACAGAGGTATAGTATTTTGACCTACTAACTGTTCAGATGACATGGCTATCTGGATTCCACTAAACTAAGTAGAGGTCAATAAACTAAAGGGAGAAGGCACTAAGAAGCTGGTAGCAGAAAGAAGGTGTTCTGGTTGAAATGTACCCCCCACAAAGATATGTTCAAGTCCTCATCCCCAGAACCTGTCAGTATGACCTCAGTTGGGGAAACAGGGTCTTTACAAATGTCATAAAGTCAAGATGAGGTCATACTGTGTTAGGGTGAGCCCTAAATCCAATCACTTAGTAGGGACTGGTGTCCTTACAAGAACATCATATAAAGACACAAGGACACACTAATGGTGTGTGATGTCTATCTTCTTCGTGAATTATACTTATTATCAAAAAAATTTCATCTTTGTTTCATTTATAATAAGTAAGTAAGACACAAGGATACAGGGAAGACCACTGATAATGGTAGCAGAGACTGCAGTGCTGTGTCTACAGCCAAGCAAGGAGTGTCAAGGGTGGCTGGTAGTTAGAAGCCACAGAGAGGCATGGGCCAACTCTCTCTCAAGCCTGTACAAAGAACCAACCCTGCTCAGACACTGACTTTAGACCTCTGGCCTCCAAAACTGTGAGGGAATAAATTTCTGCTCTTTTAAGCTATCCAGTGTTCAATCATTTGTTATCACAGCCCAAGGGAACTAATACAGAGGTATATACAGGGATCAAGATCTTTAGAGCCAAAAAGAATTTAGAAGGAACCTCATACAAGTTCCTGATTTTACAAATGAAATAAATGATACCACCAAGAATATCAACAGCAGCAAGACGTAGAAAAGTTTCCTTCACATAATGAAATGCAGTGAATGGTCAGTCTGTTTCTAGTCTCTGAGTATAAAATGCCATGCTTTTACACTTCTACATTATGGTCATGATGTTCCCCTGTTGAAAACCTGCAATGGGTTCCCAGAACACTCAGGATAAAATCTAAACTTCCCCAGTGAAGACAAGGCCCCAGACGCAGCCCTCTGGGCCTGTCTGCCTCTCAGGGGGGCTGCCTGCCGTTTGTTTCCACATCATTGTGCTCTGGAGCTCCACTCATCACTCTCTCTCTGTCCCAAGGACACAATGGTACATTCTTTCTTCAAGGCCTTTGCAAATGCTCCCTCTTTCTGGAACATTCTTCCCCCAAGTCTTCCTAGGCTGGCTCCTACACATTCAGTTCTAAGCTGAACTGCCCCTCAGACAGTCTTGCAGAGTCTATTTAAAGCAACGCTTTCCAAGCTGTTTCATGCCCTGGGACACAGAAAACAGTCTCCATCTGGCATGGCACAAAAGTAACTGTCCAGGCTGGCTCCTATCCCACCTGCCATCCTGACGGCTGAGGGGGCCATTATTTCCATTTCTCCTGAAAGCCACCAGTGGGGCCGCAGACCACCAGCTGGGATGCTCTACCCCTTGTCCTCCAATTTCTTGCACAACAGTGAACTTGGCATTCTAAGACAGTCTTGAGGTCTACAGAAGCGCAAGTTCTGGCTGCGTTTTCAAACATGTCCTTTTTGTCTCCACTTTCCCATTTTGAAAGCAGAAGGAAAATGACTGTTCCCAAACTTCCTGGCATCCTCTGAGGAAGAAAGACTGAGACAAGTGATTTAATGTGTTTATTTCTTTGTAAGCTTGTTCTCAATGCTAAGATTTTCCCTGGTTACAAAACACAAAGTTTGTGCACTGCATTGTTTTCAAAGTACTGAAACAGGAAAATACTCGAGTGCCGGAGTGTTCACCACATACCCGATGCAGCACACAGCTCTCCAAATTATGAAGGAAGTCAAGAAACTTTGAAAACTCAGAATATTTATCCGCTCGCAAGTATGATGGTCAATGAAATGTTTTCTCCAATGCATACTGCAATGGCATGAATCAGTTAAAAAAGAACTATTCTGCGTTTTCTTAATAACAATCTTGTTCTACCAAATGAATGACAACCATGCACTGCCTGCTCCCTGGTATGGGTTTTCTGGAATTACTAAATGTCTGACATATCACATAAGCTCTCTCCCTCTTCCCATACACTTTGAACCAGTTAACATGCTCTCTAGAGAAAGTTGGGGACCTCTGCTTTCCAACATGATCAGACACAGTTACAGAACAGACCTCCTCACAGAGGGCCAGTCATTATGCTAAGTGGCCACCTCCAGGGGCAGACCTGCAGGACCTTCCTGTACTCATTCTTACACAGAATGATTCCACAGAATGCCAATTGGTACAGCCTGCTGACATGATAAAGACAGCTCTATAACTTGTCTCCCTCTGTGGGGAAGCCAGACCCAGGAGCTACAGCATTTAGCACTCAGCTTCTTCTTAAATACGATGCATTGGGTTTTCCTCAGTTGAAGAAACAGTTCAGTTCAGTCGCTCAGTCGTTTCGGACTCTTTGCGACCCCATAAACTGCAGCATGTCAGGCCTCCCTGTCCATCACCAACTCCCGGAGCTTACACAAACTCATGTCCATTGAGTCGGTGATACCATCCAACCATCTCACCCTCTGTCGTCCCCTTCTCCTCCTGCCCTCAATCTTTCCAAGCATCAGGGTCAGGGTCTTCACAAATGCCATGAAGTCAAGATGAGGTCATAATGGGTATAACCAAGAAATTTTGCTACAGGAGCCCCCAGAGAGACCTTTAAAAACTGATACTGAATTAGACTTCTCACCAAAATAACTCTGAATAGATGAAGCCACATGCAAAAGAGTACACACTGTATTATTTCAGTTATACAAAGTTCCAAAGAAGGCAAAAACCAATGGGTGGTAACACAATGTGAGAAGGTACAAGGGACTTCTGGGTGGTTCTTGACTTGGGTGATACTTACACAGGGGTTTTAAAATTCATTATTTGTATATTTATCATCTGTACTTACTTAACAAAAACAAGTTCTGGAAAAGAAGCCTCAGGCTTCTGAACATTTGTTCAGGTAAAGGGGGCAGCGCCAGAGAGAGACGGGTGCAGAGGGTCACAGGGATAGCTCTGGTTTCCTTGGGGCAAACAACAAAATTTCTAATACAATGCTACTCATCTCAAACTACTTTTTAAAAGGCCTGGCACGTTTTACCAAACACAAAGAGAATCTCAAAATATGCCTTGAGAAAGATCCATTAGTCATTTCTTTCAACAAGCATACTCTCCACAGAAAGCTGTTCTTTGCAGAAGTACATAGTTCACTGCAATGGAGGTGATTCCTATGATATTGGTTAAAGCACTGTCTGTGGGTCATTTCAAATACCATTTTTAAAGGCATCCACTCAGAGCCCCAATAAGACATTTGATCTACAGACCAACCTTAGTACTTGCCCAAGTAAGAATAAAATAAGAATGTGTATTATTTTTCTTTTTAATACTGTTTTCAAGCCTTCAGCCTTTATGGAAGGGAGTTTGGGGAAGAATGGATACATGTATATGTATGGCTGAGTCCCTCTGCTGTCCACCTAAAACAATCACAGCACTGTAAATCAACTATACTCCAATACAAAATAAAAGGTTTAATTAAAAAAATATTTCATCTTTCCCATTAAAACTCTGAAAACTAGCCAGCAGGAATCTATCACTTGTATGAATATTTTCCACAAAGTGAGCAATTTTATCAAATTTGTGTAGTACAGACTGAAGCTTGCTTTCTAAAACATTTGTTTATTTATTTGGCTGCACTGGGTCTTAGTTTTAGCACATGTGATCTTTAGTTACAGCATACAAACTCTTAGTTGTGGCATGTGGGATCTAGCTCCCTGACTAGGGATCTAACCCAGGCCTCCTGCATTGGGAGTGAGAAGTCTTAGCCACTGAACCACCAGGGAAGTCCCCAGATAGTTTTGTTTTTAAATGAGTAAAAAGGTTTATAAGTGTTAGCTGCTCAGTCATGTTTAACTCATGTCATGTTAAACCCATGGACTGTAGCCCGCCAGGCTCCTCTGTCCATGGAATTCTCTAGGCAAGAATACTGGAGTGGGTAGCCATTCCCTTCTTCAGGGGCTCTTTCTGATCCAGGGATTGAACCTGGGTCTCTCACATTGCAGGTATATTCTTTACTGTCTGAGCCATAAGGGAAGCCCAAGGTTTGTAAGACTCCAGGCTATATTTTCAATTCCAATTAAAATTTATACAGGGATTTAAAAAAAAAAAACAACTCTTCCCCCTAGAGAAGGAGAAAAGACAACCAGATTCAGTTTCTGGGTGCTTCATTATAATAATTTTCTTTATTATTACTAGTAGAAGAGAAGCAGATGGGAAAAACTTTTTTTGGCAGACCTCTGATACTGGTTCTTTTGCTATGAATTTATTTTTTTTAACACAAGAGTATGTTTTACAACATCCACTGGATCATCGAAAAAGCAAGAGAGTTCCAGAAAAACATCTAGTTCTGCTTTATTGACTACGCCAAAGCCTTTGACTGTGTGGATCACAATAAACTGTGGAAAATTCTGAAAGAGATGGGAATACCAGACCACCTGACCTGCCTCTTGAGAAACCTATATGCAGGTCAGGAAGCAACAGTTAGAACTGGACATGGAACAACAGACTGGTTCCAAATAGGAAAAGGAGTACGTCAAGGCTTTATATTGTCACCCAGCTTATTTAACTTATATGCAGAGTACCTCATGAGAAATGCTGGGCTGGAGGAAGCACAAGCTGAAATCAAGATTGCTGGGAGAAATATCAATAACCTCAGATATGCAGATGACACCACCCTTATGGCAGAAAGTGAAGAAGAACTAAAGAGTCTCTTGATGAAAGTGAAAGAGGAGAGTGAAAAAGTTGGCTTAAAGCTCAACATTCAGAAAATGAAGATCATGGCATCCAGTCCCATTACTTCATGGCAAGTAGATGGGGAAACTGTGGAAATAGTGGCTGACTTTATTTTTGAGGGCTCCAAAATCACTGCAGATGGTCACTGCAGCCATGAAATTAAAAGATGCTTACTCCTTGGAAGGAAAGTTATGACCAACCTAGAGAGCATATTAAAAAGCAGAGACATTACTTTGTCAACAAAGGTCCATCTAGTCAAGGCTATGGTTTTTCCAGTAGTCATGTACGGATGTGAGAGTTGGACTATAAAGAAAACTGAGTGCTGAAGATGCTTTTGAACTGTGGTGTTGGAGAAGACTCTTGAGAGTCCCTTGGACTGCAAGGAGATCCAACCAGTCCATCCTAAAGGAGATCAGTCCTGGGTATTCACTGGAAGGACTGATGTTGAAGCTGAAACTCCAATACTTTGGCCACCTGATGCAAAGAACTGACTCATTGGAAAAGACCCTGATGCTGGGAAAGATTGAGGGCCGGAGGAGAAGGGGACGACAGAGGATGAGATGGTTGGATGGCATCACCGACTCAATGGACATGAGTTTGGGTAAACTTCGGGAGTTGGTGATGGACAGGGAGGCCTGGCATGCTGTAGTTCATAGGGTTGCAAAGAGTTGGACATGACTGAGCAACTGAACTGAACTGAACGTTTTACAAATATATTTTTCTGTGAAATGATAGCTGATTTGGACATTATGATCAGTCTTTCAAATATGTCCTGAAATTCAAGGAATCTCTTTTTTTAATAAAAGACTCACATTTTTAATATTTATGATAAAGTCTTAAGATTAATCAACGCCTTCGCTTTTTATGATTTAAGCTTTCAATTAACATAAAGAACTATTCTCACCACTCTTCAAACTTACCCTGGGACGTTACTCTATACATTGTTCCTGCAGGAGGTAAACTATCAGATTATATCACTTAACCATCTCCTCATCTTCCAGAGGCCATAATCATTTATGTCTCTAATTTGTTTCTAAGTAAATTTGCTTCTTAAATAAAATTTCTACAGAAAATCCCTAAATCATGCTAAAAGTGAATAAGACATCATCTGAAACTCTTGGACCTAGATGAGTTCCAAAATTCCAGTTTGTTTTACATATCAGACAGGTGATTCTGGATCTGTAATATTATACTATGCATTACTTTACACCACCAGCAGCAATCTGTAATCAAACAGATTAATATTTCTATGCAAGATGTATGGTTAGTCACTCCAAGTTGAATAAATATTATAAATAGCCTCAGGTCACCTGATGAATTTAGGTCAGTCAGGTTTTGCTGTCCATTGCCCTGAAAATACTTCTGATTTCAGAACTTTGCAGGTTTCAGAGCTGAGGAACTGAGATTAAAGGGTGGTGGACAAGGACCAGAAGCAAGTAAACTGAGCTGCAGCTTTTCAGTTCAAGTCCCCAAGTCCAAAGTCAGTCTTCTGACAAATACTTATTGACCATCTGCTATGTGCCAAGTTTGGTGGATGTAATGGTGAATATAAAACACAGTCTTTGCTCTGAGGATCATATCGTCTTAGTCTGGACTTGGCAAGGAAGAAGACATCCTACTAGAGTGAAGGACATCTATGGGAAGGATCGGCCAGGGGTGCCCCAGGCATTGAAGAGACAGTCTGTTCCCACATATAATTCCACAGGAAAACCATTTTATGCCTTAAAATGAGGGTAAGATGAAAGTTGACTTACCATTGACTACTTCAATGCTTATCTTAAATTTTTAAATATCAGATTCTTGGAGAGAAGCAATAGTTACTTCTTCTCTTCTGCCCCTTCTGTGTAAATCTGTATACCAATGTTTACAGGCTTTATTATTCACAAAGTCCGTATTGGTAAATCTGACTACTTGTCGCAGTTTTCTGTAGCCTCAAGATCAATATTCCTCAGCATTATGTAGTCATTCGTGGTTGCACAGAGAGCAGTGGGCATCTTCAATACCCAACACACATATTCTGAGGGATGACTGGATACAGCTCTGCCTTCTTGTTTCAGTTTTCATACTGTAAATATGGTCCTTCTTCACGGTCAACTTAGTGCCATGGTTTTTGCATCCGGGGGCTTTTGTTGACAATTTTCCTGTACATCATGGCCTCCAAGTCCAATGTTGAACTGTTATCTACTGCCCAAAGTCTACAATGTGTCTTATGAACACATATAAAAACACTTGTTCTTAGATAAGCTTTGTTCAGGCATGAGTTATGGTGCTGTTGGCCATGAGTTCACTGTGAATGAATCTATAATATTGGTATATATGAAATAAAGTGTCTTTAAGCAGAAACACTAATAAGACAAGGATATGCGCTGATTGGTTGATGAAAATGTTGTGACCAGAGGCTCACAAGAAACTAAGCCTGTATTTCAATGGTTGCAAGTTTGCTAATTGAGTGTCTGTAACAACTTCATATAACATGCCTGCTGTAAATGATGAAAGGTGACTGTAACTAGGTATTGGCCATGAGACCAGAAGAAGGGGCAGCCATTTCAGGTTTGGAATAGTGGTGACAAAGCGAAGACAGTAGACAAGGTTTGCTCTTACAGAAAAGGTCATCTAAACTGAAATGGTCTCAAGGACTATGAGAAGCTGTCCAGGGGAGAAAAATGGGAAGAAGCTTTAAGCAACATGGGAACAGTGGCAGCACAGAACAAGGAGAAGAGCACCATTAGGTCCATGGCTCCAACCTCAGACCATGGGACAGGCTGATTGCATTCCACAGGGACTAAACATTCTATCTTGGTATGGAGAGAATGGAGAGATGCATGGAAGAGGGTCTATTTATAAGACATCTTGACTCTCAGAACACAAATTCCAAAATGCTCATGGTTTCATCTTTCCTACTTCTCTCTCTTAAGTCTTCCAGACAGCAATAATGATAAACGCATGGAGAGCCTTCAGTGTGAGTCAGGTGCCACCAACTCCTCTGTACCACAAGAACAGATTTCTCCTAACCCTGATTCAGGCCCATGTCAAGACCAGCTTGGTCAGTGGCTCAGTGTACCACACTACATCCTGCTTGGCACAACCACCTCTTGCATGAAGGGAACGGACATAAAAGTCCACTCAACTCAGGCTTGGAGTACTCAGTGACTAATTTGGGAAGTCTTGGATTTGAAAGCCAGATTGGACAACAGTACCGACAAGCATTCATCTACAGAAAATCAAAATTGGGGAAGGCTGATTTTCTGAATGCTTATTTATATTCTCTCAAAAATTACTTCAACTAAAGTGAAAAGCATTTGCCTATCAGAACATTCTCAAGTGGCAGCTCCCAGCCCTTCTAAGGGGAATTTTAAAACAGTTTTAATAAGAGCAATTGATATCAATGACATATTTAGCTTCTCTCTTTAATAAAGCCTTGCTACTTAAAGTATAGTCCCTTGCTACTTAAAGTATGGACCAGTAGCAGCAGTATTACCCCAGAACTTGTTAGAATTACAAAATCCCAGGGCCTGCCCTAGACCCTTGAATCACAATCTGCATTTTAACAAGCTCCCAGGGGACCTGTTTGCTCAATAAAGTCTCGGAAGCACTGAGTCAGATAGCTGTGACCATCATTTTCATCAGAATGAAGATTATGACCACCTTACACTTTATGGCTTCAACATCGCTGACTCAGTCTGATCAAACACCTGGGAGGGGGGGGGCAGCATGAGGCTCTCCCTGACTCCTGAGTCAGTTCTTGAGGGTGAAGCATTTGCTTTCCCTTTACAGGTTCTGGAAAGGGTGGCCTGACTTTGTCCTGGCCCTCTCTTACCTGGAGCATAAACCTGAAATCTTCAGCCTGCAGCCACTCAGCAACCATGGCTCCAGGTCAAAGGTGCAAGGAGCCCTTCTCTAATGGCCCTTTGGCTCAAGGTTCTCCCTATGGCCTTTCTTCTAGGCCAGCTTAATCCTGAGGCTCAATCTTAGAAACATCTTATCTCTCAGCCCTGATTCTACAAAGCTAAAGTCAGCTGCTATCTTGTACAGAATCTTCAACCTCCACAGGGACCTCTACCAAGGTCAGGCTCCCAAAGTCTGCCCTGACCCCTCTGCTGTCCAAATAGCCCCAATCCCTTGCCTGCCTCCCCCAACCTCCACCCATTGCTTCACCTGGACCCTCCTACAAGTAACTTCTACCTACAGGTCTCAATGAAACAATGTAGCAGGTAAATTTTTTCATTCATTCATTCAATAAACATTTACTGAAAGTATTATGTGCCCAAGGACTGAGCAAAACACATAAAGATCCTCATGTTCATGGAGCTTATACTCTGCAAGAAAAGACAGACAATAAATGTGCCACATGGTGTAAGTGCTATGAGGAAAACAGCTAAAAAGTGGGCTAGGAGTGCTAAGGACAGAGGAAGTTCAATTTTTGTAAGTGTTTAGAAAAGACCTCACTGAAAGGTGACAAAAAGACCAAATACGCTGAACAGCCTGAAGTGTGGGACCTGGCATTACTCTTTCTTTATACTAATCCATTTCTTCCCGGCTTGACCCTCCAGCCCACAGAGTATAGCACTCAGACTGACTCCCTGTTTCCAGTCCTAAGAGCCATATGGATATCAATTCCCATGTGGTTGTCTAATCTCCAGATATACAGATCATGTATCCATGCTTAGACAACTGCTTCTCCTACCTGCCTTCATCTGAGCCTGATAGCCTACCTGTGCCGGCCCATGTTCATGGGACATGACAACATGTTACTTTGTTTCTAAAAAGGAAGACCCAGAGGTTTGGGAAAAGAGGAGAAAAATCCTGCCAGAATTTTACAGTATTTCATGTGATAAATATAAGCTATATAAAATTACTTGAAGGCTCAAGAATGTATCCTTTACAGTTAAATTTTCTCTGCTAAGAAACTATGAAAGATGACATAGGAAGACCCCATGCTCAGCCACGAGGGAAACGAGGGCAAAGATTACAGCAGATCCACGCAGCTGGTATGAGTAGAGGATGGGACATTAGAGGCACAATTGATTCTCCTTTAAAAAAAAATTCTCCTAAGGACTGAGCAAGCTACTCTGTTGAGGTCTACACAATTGCAGGTTGGAAGGAACCTATTGAGCCCAGGGTCGCCTAGCAGAGCTTTATGAAATGATGCAAATATTCTAGATCTGTACTGTCCAACATGCTACCCATAAGACACATGCGCCACTGAGCACTTGAAGTGTCCAGTGTGCCTGAGGAGTTGAATATTAAATTGTATTTTAATTAATTTGCACTAAAATAGCCTTGGAAGGCTATTAGTATAAAATTGGACCACATAATTAAAATCTAAAACTCTAATTTTCTTTGACAAAGATGAGGCCTAGACAAAGCTAAGACCACTGGGCTACCTCAACTTGGAGCATGAATATTCAAGACGAGCACCAGACTGGAGGCTTTTCAAGCTGTGTTCACATGCATGAGCCCATGTGATTCTTTCTTCAGCCCTGCAGGCTAAGCCAGGACTCTTCACACTTAAGACTCTCCACACTTTACCATGGCCCACAGGGCAACGCATGCCTGATACTAGAGGGAAAATCTGGGGGTAGCCTGGGCTTCTAACATACACACACCTGCTGTGTGCTGGCTCCCAGGAAGCAGTGACATCAGCTGGGTACTCAAAGGCCTATTACCCATGTGAAACAAGATGCTGGAAGATTGCACTGGCCACAAGAACTACTGAAGAATCTTTCCTATGTTGGGGGATGCAATTCTTGACCAAACATTTATGCAAATCAAGTCTTCTAGGATACAATTACACTTGGTTCTCTATTTTAGGGTAGGTAGTAACCATGACTTTCAAAAACTAGGACTCAACTAGTTTGTTGGACATCTCTTTAAAATCCTATGTTCACTTTAGCATCAAGACATACAGGCAAAAACTCTGCTATAATTAGAACTGAAGAGTTGCCAAGATGTCCAATCAGACCCAAATTACTATCTACAAAAATTACTGATTACTAAAAATAAGAATGAAAAAGTAGATCCAAGATATCATTTGACTAAATACAGGCATACACAGCACAAGTGAAACCCCCAGTTAGACGGCTGTGAGAAACAAACCTGCTGGCTGAACAGCATTTCATGTTCCTACAAGAACTAGATGCAAAAGCCTAATTATGGTTTGATTCAAACGATGTTATCAAAACACTTCCCGCGTGGCATGAGAGATGTAAGTGCTTTTCTCCTTTCATTCTTTGTTGGGGCAACCGGGTGGGTTTTTTCCTGGAGCCACCTCACTCCAACGAGATGAATCCAGCCCCACCAGGAGCACTTGACAAAAAAGCAGGGTTGGCTGTCAGCAGGGAGTGCAAGGCTGGGCTTTGATCGCAGCTGAGCTCCCACCTGCTTAAAAAGGCAGCCGTGGAGCTTCCTCCTCTTGCTCAAAAACATAAGAAATCGGCAGAGATAAGCTGACAGGGAAAACATTACACAAATCGCTGACCCTGCTGCAGGCAGAGAAGAGCTGCCTCTGCTTGGCTTTGATTTTCTGGAGCCGAGCCTGAGGGTAGAGGCGGCTGGACTTTCTTCTTTCCCGGGGCTTCCCATGGCAAGGTGCGTGCAGACAGAACCCTGAGGAATACCAAGTGTGGAAGAAAGGGAAAGAAAGACAAAAACAAAACAAGAAGCCAGACTAAACTAAACCGTGGTGGAAAGCTGCCATCAGCAGCCAGGAGGAAAGATCACATCCCTAGTGAAAAGCAACAGGGGTTTTACAGGTTTTGGGGAAAGCACGTCAAGCCAGGAGCTCTGACTGTGATCTCTGTCATGCTGCTGTCCTGCTGAGTGAAGCAAATAAGTACGTGCCCGAAGTCCTCCTGAAGCATTTTCTACTTCTTTTGTTTAGTTTGTGTCCAAAGAAGAAAATAAGAGCATGTCTACCTGTGTCCAGGAGTAGTGTTGGAAACAGAGCAACAAACAACCAGCAGCTCTTTCCTTGACACACACCATGACCATTCTCAACTTCATAAGTGACCTATTTGCTGCTTAAGGGTCGTCTACAGTTTGCCTTTTTAAGTGGATTTAAAATGAGCCACTAGGTTTACTGGTGTGTGCCTCATCTGTATTTAGCTTCCAAAACTGAGCCCACTAATAAAGTGGTAACTGGTGCCATGAGATGTGTGGGACAAATTTCCAGCCTGAGCAGCACAGTAGTACATAAGCAAAGCTGGCTCCTGCTCACATAGAGCTTGCAGTTGGGCAGGAAGAAAGGACAAGGTCCTCTGAGCCATTCTCAGAGCCCGTATCCATGAGGCCAAGGTCACAAACTCTGCTGCCCTCACCAGCTAGGCAGATGGAGTCGCAAGGAAGTGGAGGGGGTCTGTGGCAGAATGAAGACACTTGTCCCGCATGATGGAGACAGCTGGCCTCAGCTCCAGCCAACTGTCACCATGTGGGAATCTGGGCTCAGCAACTGCCAGAACTTCTATTAGTTCAGGAGCAGCTGTAAATCCAGACTTTGACATAAAATCTACCAATTTTTAAGCGCTGACAACCAATTAGAAGTTTTACAAAACTGAGTACCAACAGTGACCCAATGGCTGCCTGCTTGCAACCCTTACATTCTGCAAACTTAGATGCATCTTCCCACTGCTCCAACCTACTCTCAGTACCCCAACACGTCCCCGCTACACTGGGGCAACCAGTTTGCTACTTGTCTCATTCCCAGCACAATGGTTTTAACTGTGGGGATTTGCCTTGTACACCTCCCTCCTTTCTCTCTGTGCCTGGTTAGATCCCACCCATCTTTACTTCCCAGGTCAAGACCCTCCTACTCCACTCAGCCCTGTAGACCACTTCAAGTTCCCTCTTCTCTGAGTCAATATCTTTCTTACGACTGTATCACTGGCAACGAGGCAGGGATTCACTCAACAATCCTCTAATTCTTCCATTTGCATATCTTATCTCCCCAAGAAGACTAAATGCTCAATAATACAAACCACACTGGAAATCCATCAACGGAGATGGAGTACACAGTGTTCATGGAGAGAGAGGGTTAACGATCTGGAAGACAACAGGGATTGACTGACCACAGCAAGGTGGTTAAGAGCTTAGGTTCTGAAGACAAGCAGGCATGAGTTTCTTCATCTCTTTGAGCTTCAGTTCCCATACCTGTAACCTGGGGCCACAATAAAATGGGGACATAACCCAAATCATATAAAACCTGTGAGATTAAGAGATGATTAAAAAAATACATAAATAGTTATAAAGCACTTAGCACAATGCCTGGCATGTAGTAGTGAAAGTCACTCAGTTGTGTCCAACTCTTTGCAACCACATGGACTATATAAGCCATGGAATTCTCCAGGCCAGAATACTGGAGTAGGTAGCCTTTCCCTTCTCCAGGGGATCTTGCTAACCCACGGATTGAACCCAGGTCTCCTGCATTGCACGAAGGTTCTTTACCAGCTGAGCCACAGTAAGCTCTTATTATCATGGACTAATAGTCTGATTCAGCCAATATCATTGTTAAGCAAGCATTGCATCAATGGAGGAACTTTCTTGTTTGCAAACTATTGACTACTTATTTTTCGCTAACATTCTCTAAGCATACTGAATGTGTCAGCTCATCCACGTTCTTAATTTTACCTATTTTATGGATAGCTGAGGCACAGAAAGGTTAAATGACTTGTCCTGGCTACATAGATCTGAACCCAGCCAACTGGCTCCCATACTCTTAACGATGATATTCAATGGCTTCTTTATATTTCTAATGGCAAGGGACATCTTTCTGACCACAACCTTTTCAAATCAAAAGCAGGATTTCACTTTGCAGACAATCGTTTAAGAGGACAGAGTGATCAGGGCTTGGTTTGAGCCAAACTATATTTCAGAAGTTCCAAGAAAAGCAATTTCTTCTCTGTTAGTTTGACCAAGGGCTATCTGTCCTATAAAATGAAAATAATGAGGAAAAAAGAAAAATGCTTAGGAAATACTATAAAATTATAAATATCATTATGGAAGGCAAAAACTCACATAGATTAATACTAACAGAAAAGGCATTTTGCTGACCACAGAAAAAACCTGAAAAGGAATCAACAATATTTCTAGCTCTCAATAGCCCCAGAGAAGACAGGAAAGAGGGAAATGCATCTTGCCTAACTTTCAGAAGGTGAAGAAGAAAAGTGGTGAAATCACAGACAGTGAACTCAAAATCCATGAACTGTGGGGCATTAGGAGATAAAGTGGTATCCTCAGGAGTTGGTGTCAGTTCACGAAAACAGATGCCATCCCTTGGAGCGGCCTGGGCAAAGACTGTACCTGGGTTTTAAGAAGGCATATGACAGTCTCCCATGGCTTCTTTATGGATGAAAATAGAGAACATGGGATGTATGGTTATAAAGCTGACTGGACTCACATTTGACATCACAGATTAACTTCCATCTGAAGGAAGTAACCTAGTGGGAGAATAAAAAGTTTTGATGTCAGACTTCTTCATTCAATATGTATTCACTGTCTTAGATGAAAACACAGAATGTTCATTCTAATTCATTAAGGTTAGAAGCCTTAGTAATTCCTCTTTAGTTCCCCAGTGCCATATCTCATGCTTCACACACTAACAGAACTCCATTAATGGTTACTTATTGGATTTCAGGAGTCAAGTTTACAAAGAGTGTTACACAAGTAAAAATATCCAGAAAAGATCAGGAAATATCTGGGATGACAGCTTATAGCTCCAGAAAGATTTAAAGCAGATAGACAGAACAAAACCAAATCCAGTAAGGTAAAAATTAAGGAAACAAAGTTCTTCATAGCTGATACAAGAGAAATTCTAATTAATTAAACAACAATGTCTGAGAAACAATCCTAAGGGTTAGGGTTAATGGTAAACGAAGAGTAAGTAGCGTGTTGAGGTTTCCAACTGTAAGTAGATGGGCTCCTAGATTGTATGAATACAAGAATGGTGATAAAAAATGAGAGAAACAGCTCTTTTCTACTTTCTGGCCAAACCTAGAGGATTATATTTTTCTTGGAGGATGCTTTGAAAAGATATTGACCCAAAAAAGGAGGAGAAGAGGTAGTGACAAAGTACAGTTTGCTTTTTAAAAAGAGACAAAGAAGAGCAAAGTAGTAGAAATTTGGAACCTGTAAGAATCATTTAAAGGCAGAAGAGCCTAATCTAGAAGATTTGGAAGGGATGCAATAGCAATCCTCTAGATAAATAAAAACAGATACTTGAAGAGAAAATGAACTTATTCTGTATAGGTCAGAATTAAAACTAATAAGAAAAGAGTAGATTTCATCCAATTCAAAGGAGAACTTTCAAACAATCTAAGGTGCTTCTAAGTGGAATCAGTCTACTCTTCCATCAGTCAGTCCCTAGACATGCCAAGTGGTTCATGCGGGGGACTAGAAATCACACGCAACACACACACACACACACACACACACACACACACACACACACACACACACAGAGTTAGAAAACCAAACTCAGCATCACTATTTAAATAATGCATCTTAACCAAAATACACTTATCTAAGGAATGCAAGGCCCAATTTAAGTTAGAAATTTTAAAAAATGTCATTCATTCAGTTCAGTTCACTCAGTTGTGTCCAACTCTTTGTGACCCCATGAACCACACCATGCCAGGCCTCCCTGTCCATCACCAACTCCCGGAGTTCACTCAAACTCATGTCCATTGAGTCGGTGATGCCATCCAACCATCTCATCCTCTGTTGTCCCCTTCTCCTCCTGCCCTCAATCTTTCCCAGCATCAGGGTCTTTTCAAATGAGTCAGCTCTCCGCATCAGGTGGCCAAAAAAGAGTTTCAGCTTCAACATCAGTCCTTCCAATGAACACCCAGGACTGATCTCCTTTAGGATGGATTGGTTGGATCTCCTTGCAGTCCAAGGGACTCTCAAGAGTCTTCTCCAACACCATAGTTCAAAAGCATCAATTCTTCAGCGCTCAGCTTTCTTTATAGTCCAACTCTCACATCCATACATGACCACTGGAAAAACCATAGCCTTGACTAGATGGACCTTTGCTGACAAAGTAATGTCTCTGCCTTTCAATATGCTGTCTAGCTTGGTCATAACTATCCTTCCAAGGAGCAAGCGTCTTTTAATTTCATGACTGCAGTCACCATCTGCAGTGATTTTGGAGCCCAAAAAAATAAAGTCTGTCACTGTTTCTACTATTTCCCCATCTATTTCCCATGAAGTGATGGGACCAGACGCCATGATCTTCGTTTTCTGAATGTTGACCTTTAGCCAACTTTTTCACTCTCCTCTTTCACTTTCATCAAGAGGCTTTTTAGTTCTTTGCTTTCTGCCATAAGCGTAGTGTCATCTGCATATCTGAGGTTATTGATATTTCTCCCGGCAATCTTCATTCGAGCTTGTGCTTCCACCAGCCCAGCGTTTCTCATGATGTACTCTGCATAGAAGTTAAATAAGCACAGTGACAATATACAGCCTTGACATACTCCTTTTCCTATTTGGAACCAGTCTGTTGTTCCATGTCCAGTTCTAACTGTTGCTTCCTGACCTGCATATAGGTTTCTCAAGAGGCAGGTCAGGTGGTCTGGTACTCCCATCTCTTTTAGAATTTTCCAGTTTATTGTGATCCACACAGTCAAAGGCTTTGGCGTAGTCAATAAAGCAGAACTAGATGTTTTTCTGGAACTCTCTTGCTTTTTCCACGATCCAGTGGATGTTGGCAATTTGATCTCTGGTTCATCTGCCTTTTCTAAATCCAGCTTGAACATCTGGAAGTTCACGGTTCACGTATTGCTAAAGCCTGGCTTGGAGAATTTTGAGCATTACTTTACTAGTGTGTGAGGTGAGTGCAATTGTGCGGTAGTTTGAGCATTCTTTGGCATTGCCTTTCTTTGGGATTGGAATGAAAACTGACCTTTTCGAGTCCTGTGGCCACTACTGGGTTTTCCAAATTTGCTGGCATGTTGAGTACGGCACTTTCACAGCATCATCTTTTAGGATTTGAAATAGCTCAACCAGAATTCCACCACCTCCACTAGCTTTTTCATAGTGATGCTTCCTAAGGCCCACTTGATTTCACGTTCCAGGATGTCTGGCTCTAGATGAGTGATCACACCATCATGATTATCAGGGTCGTGAAGATCTTTTTTGTACAGTTCTTCTGTGTATTCTTGCCACCTCTTGTTAATATCTTCTGCTTCTGTTAGGTCCATACCATTTCTGTCCTTTATCGAGCCCATCTTTGCATGAAATGTTTCCTTGGTAACTCTAATTTGCTTGAAGAGATCTCTAGTCTTTCTCATTCTATTGTTTTCCTCTATTTCTTTGCATTGATCACTGAGGAAGGCTTTCTTATCTCTCCTTGCTATTCTTTGGAACTCTGCATTCACATGGATATATCATTCCTTTCCTCCTTTGCTTTTCGCTTCGCTTCTTGTCACAGCTATTTGTAAGGCCTCCTCAGACAGCCATTTTGCTTTTTTGTATTTCTTTTTTTTTGGCGATGGTCTTGATTCCTGTTTCCTATACAATGTCACGAACCTCCATCCATAGTTCATCAGGCACTCACTCTATCAGATCTAGTCCCTTAAATCTATTTCCCACTTCCACTGTATAATCATAAGGGATTTGATTTAGGTCATAGCTGAATAGTCTAGTAGCAGATTAAAGAAGAAAATCCTTAAGATCATCCCAACAGATGAGGAAAATATGTGATAAAATTTGATGACCATTTGGGATTGTAACTCTTAGCAAAACCTATGAATAACGGGAACCTTTCTTAACATAATACAGGGCTATCTACAGAAGCCTGCAGCAAACACCAATTTAATGGTGAATTGCTGAAAGTTTTTTCTAAAAAAGATAAAGAGCAAGATAAGAAGTACTTTACCACTACATCTATTCAGTATTTTACTGGAGGCTCTAGTCAGTCTAATACGATGAAAAAGAAGACAAAAAGAAATAAAAGATTTAAAGATTGGAAAAGAAGAAATCTAACTGCTATTATTTGCATTGCTATCATTGCCTATATCAAAACTGGGGAGAAACTGTAAGTTGATAAGAGAGTTTAACAAGGTAGCTGGATACAAAAATCAGTATTAAAAAATGAATTATATTTCTGCATATTTTAAACAAGAAGTTTGAAAATTAAATTTTTTTAAAAATATCATTTATAATAGCAAAGCAAAAAATAAAGCAGTAAATCTAGCAAAACATGTCTAAAGTCTTTATGGTGTATTATTATACAATTTTATTAAAAGACATCTAAGAAAACTTAAGAGAGTCACACCATGTTATTGCAAAGAGATGAAATGTTTTAGTCTCCCCAAACTAATAAATAGATTCAAAGCAATTCCAGTCAAAGTGTTATTCATGGAATTTGACAAGCTGATTCTAAGATACAAAGCTGCAGTAATTAAGAAAGCATGGCATTGGCACATGATAGACAAGTAAATCAGTGAAACTGAAGACCTGTGTATATATGTAAACTTGATGTATGACAGAGTGAGCACTGCCGGATGCATGGGGAAAGGATGGACTATTTAATAAATGAAGCCGGAATAAGGTTATCCATATGGGGAAAAAATGAAACCGGATCCCCTACCTCATAAAACATACAAAAATCAGTTCCAGGTGGACTAAAGACTTAGATGCTAAACCCAAGGGAATAAAAATTTTAGAAGATACTATATGAGACTATCTTTATGACAAGCAAATCAAAAACCTTTCTTAAACAAGAAACAAAACGCATACCCCAAAAGGAATATATTGATAAATCCTACAACATTAAAATTAAAAACTTCTGTTTATATAGACACTACAAGGAGACTGGAAGATAAACTACAAAATGGGGGGAAATGTTTGCAACATATTTAATCAATAAAGGACTAGTATCTAGACTATCAGAGAAATCTAAAAATCAAAAAGAAAAAGATAGGCTTAATGAAAATAAGGCCAATACAACAGACAGATATTTCACAAAAGAAGGGACATGAATGGCTAATAAATACATGAAAGGATGCTTAGATAACACTTGTTGCCAAGAAAATAAAAATTACAAAAGAAACTCACAGCCTTGAAGGTGAAGGTGAAGGTGAAGTCGCTCAGTCGTGTCCGATTCTTTGCGACCCCGTGGACGGTAACCTACTAGGTTTCTCCATCCATGGGATTCTCCAGGCAAGAATACTGGAGTGGATTGCCATTTCCTTCTCCAGGGGATCTTCCCAACCCAAGGTCTCCCGCATTGGAGGCAGATGCTCTAACCTCTGAGCCACCAGGGAAGCCTTATAGAATGTCAGATTTTAAAATCTGAACAATGCAAGTATTGGTATGAAGGATGAGCTAGGGAATAAGTTGAAATAAATTGGTACAGCCACTTTGGAAAATAGTTTGGCATTACCCAGTAAAGTCTAACTGGCTTATAGCCATCCCCTAAATCCCAGCAATTCCACTCCAGAGTAAAAGGGTTTACTCAAAAAGTTGCACAAGTGCACCATGAAGCATGAACAAATATGTTCAGAGCAGGATTTTTCTCATAACCCCAAATGGGAACCATTCATCAACAATACAACACACATTACAATAGATAAACAAACTGCAGTCGATTCACACAGCAGGAAAATAAACTATACCTATATGCACCATCTTCCCTGGTGGCTTCCCTGGTGGATCAGACAGTAAAGAATCTGCCTGCAATGTAGGAGGACCCAGGTTCGATTCCTGGGTCAGGAAGATCCCCTGGAGAAGGGGACAGCAACCCAGTATTCTTGCCTGGAGAATTCCATGGACAGAGGAGCCTGGGGAGCTAAAGTCCATGGGGTTGTAAAAAGTCAGACACGACTGAGTGACTAACACTTTCATTTTCTACATGCATCATCATGGATAAATTTAAAAAAAAAAAAGAAAAAACATTATGTGACAATTGCAAGTAAAGGAAGAACACATACAGTATGATTCTATTTACATACAGTTCAGAAGCAAGTGAAACTAAAACTAAACTTGGGATAAATACAATGGTAAAACCATAAGGGAAAGCAAGGTAATGATTAACACAAAATTCATAATTGTGGTTAGCAAAGGGAGGAGAGAAATATGACTGGGACTTCTCCCATAGGGTGCCTCTAGGAAACTGGTAATGCTCTACTTCTTAGGATTGGTGGTAAATATATGCTTTTTTTATTATTCTTAAAGTATACACATATATCTTATATTATTGTAATATTTCATAAGAAAATATTTTTAAAAAATAAACTTTATAAACATACAAAAAAGGCAAATAAGCTATATAACTGAACCCAATAGTTCCATTAAAGAAAAAAAATCCACAGAGGCAAAGAAAGAAAATTAACCATTAGTTTTAGCAGACCACCCCAAAAGAAGCTAAGTTCTGTAAATAGAGGAGTTTTTCTAACAAAAGTCAACAGCCTGAGAATTATTTTTCCCAAATGTGTTCTCATCACTTCTTCAGCTGTGCAAGCCACAAACTCAGACATAATCTTCCATGATATCTTTTCCCTTTCTCCTCAAATTCATTTTAGTTTCTAAATCCTAATTTCCTCATCAGGTTACATTCATTCTTTACAAGAACTTTTCTAGCTGGTACAACATGCAATTCACACTATTACCCTAGTGATCTCCCATCATGTACCTACGACCTTTTTCCAGCTTCCCATTGCACTTAAGATAAAGATTCTTAACATTACATAGAAGCTACTCTACAGTCTGGGCCCTGCCTGAATCACCAGCCACATCCTGATCCATCCACACATACATACACCTTTTAGGTTTCAGACATTCTGGTTCCTTCAGTTTCTTGAACACATATAAAATTCCCTCCTGCCACAAGGCCTCTGCAAGTAGTGGACCTACTACATTCTAGGTGAAATCCTAGAATGTTAAAATTCACCACTTCTCTTAACTTCTGGTTGAGCAGATGCTCAATAATTATTTTTTCAAATCAGTAATTAACAATGAAATAACAAAATGATTCCTCACAGAATCATACATCTTGAGAAAGAACCTCTATCTCATCCCACTCCCAGATCTATATAATCATCCATTTCAAATTTCAATCATTTTGCCTCACAATGATAGTCATCTTTTTATTCTTTCATACAATAAGAAGCTCAAAAGCAAACGACAAAGCCTCTGTAGTCCAAAGTGTCCAAGAAATATGTGCTACCATTGAGACAAAGGCCCTGCCTTCCGAGTCGGGCTTATCTCTCTCCACTAAGCAAGCAGGACATACAACTAAGGCAGGAAGGGACCATTTCATAGCTAGCATGAATCTCATGCTCCAAAAGTTGAGTTTCTATGTCTTCAACTAAGTTCAAGCAATTGGCAGAGCCTGACTGGAGTCCCTGAACCTCAACTCCAGTTTCTTAGGCAAAACAACCCCTTCCCAGCCATAATTCAGGCTGAGAATAAATATACTGCTTCCCTTTGGAAACAAGGATGGTTGTTCCTCTAAACTTCAGACCATTATTTTAAAAAGTTTGGTACCCACAAAACATAATTTTTGCTACTGATCCATATATTAAATATTAGTGAAGCTTAATATTTTTCTTAATAAACACAGATCTAGACAGTTTTCCTGCATGCTAATAAGACTGTTTTATGCTCTCCATGGCCTAAGATCACCTCACTCTGGAGGTGACTGCAATAGATTTGGAAAATAAACATCTAAATTGTAACCACAATTTTACAGTATTAGAAAACTATGCACAAAAAAGAGATAAATATAACATAAAAATAGAAAACAGTACTCTTCATGAAAATACTACATCATTTTAACAAAAGCAGAAGCTTCTATGAGGAAATGACAATACAAGCATGGAAAAGCTGACACTTCCCTTAGTGTAAACCTTCTAAAAGGCCACACTAAGTGAAAACGTCTAATGGACCAGGAATTTGCTGAAACCCATCCGTTTAAAAAAGAATCTGTCAAATTCTTTCAATGCTCTATTAATATCTATATTTTACAAGATAAACACTATTTCCTGGACTGTTTAAACTGAGAACAGCAAATAATCAATGATAAAATTATCTACAATAAATGTTATACATCACTCACAATAGAGGAATAAACTTCAGAGGCCCTTTTCCAACATCATTTCCCATCCCAAGCACAATACTCTCTAAAGCTCTATTTATAATTTTCCCAGCTTGTATTTATTCAGGAAAGTAGTCAGAGCAGGAAATGGGACCAGTCAAATGATCACAATCAATCTCATCACCTTCACAACATGCTGTGAATGTAATTAATCCTCTATTTATTTAGGGGACTTCACACCCCTTACATTAAGACAGCAACTCCCTGCTGGCTTAGGTTGAGATAATTATGTTATAACAAGGATTGGGTTTCAATCATATTTAGCAGAAGAAAAAGGAAACTGTACTTGAAGTTGTCAGTTTTTTTAAAAAAGCTTTCTTGTGACTCCATTCAAAGGACGCTCTTGACAAAGCTCTTCTTAAACAGAGCACTTTCTAAGTACGATAACCACACATACACCACATTAATCAATGTAAGCCTCTTCTCTGAATGAGACATGAAGACCATCCGAGCACAGGGAAAATTCTATCTGAAGCAGAAAATACTGGTTTACAAAAGCTGACTACATCAATCCCCACCTGAACTCACTTGATCCTGCAGATCTTCTCCACTGAGAATCCTTCCAAGACCTTTGACATGCAAAAAGTACATTAGAGCAAGGGAGGTGAAGGAAAATACCAATTTGCTCACACAGTAGCTAATTATACTCCATGAAAAGCCAGGGCTCCAGCAAGCCAAAACCAAGGATTTGAGAAGTCTGAAGCCAAGTATCCAGAAATGAAACAAGTAAGGACAGAGACAAAAAACAAACACAGCCACCCAGCTGTAGCTCTCGAATGGGCGTGACACACACAAACCTCCATGTAGCAATAAATGCAGGCACTTTCCAGTCTGGGAGCTGCCAAGTCACCCCTGCAAGTTTCTTTTTTAACAAGAACTTGTATTCACACTTTTTCCACTAAATCCTCCACCTTTAGAAAATCAGTAAGAAAATATAAAGTCTTACTTTATTTTTACAAATCTGTTCTATTTTTATTAATCTAGCAAAATCACAATACCTACAGTACAGGTAGAAGTAACAAAAATAAATGAATTATGTCTTCAAATTTCTAAAAATTCTCCCACCTGCCAAACTATTTTTTTCCCAAGGTCTGGATTAGAATGTTTGTATGTATTAAGCCCCTCAAGTAAATCTTAACATATCTCAATAATATTTTATTGCCTTTTGATAACATTTAAGCTCTTGAAAAAACAAAACATGCAAGAAACAGAGCTTAACCGATCTGAGTCCCCGTTCTTAGTAAAAAACAAAACAAAATGTGATATCCTGAAATAGGAAAAGGATGTTAGTTAAGAAGTAGGAAAATCTAAATAAATCTATGGGCTTTAGCTAACAATAATGTATCAATAATGGTTCTTTGTGACAAATGACCATACGGATATAAAAAGTTAGTTATAGGGGAAACTGAGTCTGGGACATCTGGGAACTCTCTAAACCATATTCATAATTTTTCTGTAAATCTAAAACTATTCCAAAATAAAAAAGGCTACTTAAAAAAAAAGGATACTACAAATTTTAAAAAACAAGCAAAAACAACAACAAAAAGCTCCACAAACCTTGGAACATTCAGATACAGGATTCTTTGACAAGTTTTCTCAATGTATATAGTTACAGGGAGCATTTGTATCTTTACAAAGGGTTATTTTGACCTGAAATCTTTAGGAACATTCATAATCCCATGACTCACTGGCACATTTCTTGTTAGAGAACTCTAATGAAGAGCAGGGGTCCCCAGTGGGCATTGCTGAACTACTGGTGATAAGGTGAAGAACCATTAAGTAAATCCTTTCTATATGAAACCTCACTGAAGGGCTACAAGTGAATGGAGATTGGCATGTACTAATCTTTTCTTACAGAGATAAAACCCACTCCCATCCAGGATGAATTTGTGGATTTAATTAAAAATAAACAGTAAAACTGAAGAGCAACTTGACAGGCCGGAATAAGCACCTTACCAAGAATGATTTCAAATCAAGGGAGGTTTAACTTGCTTGAAATTCTGCACAATTGTTTCTTGAAATTTCTACATGCTAATCATTAGCAGCTAATGTAACACTTAACATTGTACCATTTGTCAGAGAAGTAACTTCCCCTGAAGAAGTGAAACCACCTAGAGTGCCTGATTATCATTTGGTTACGCCTGAATTAAACAGACCTCTGAAATCAGCCACAGCACTGTATTTTTATTGTGATCATCAGTGACCTGGGCAGCAGGGCTCTCCCTCAGCTATGACTCAGATAGGTGTCATGAAATTACAGCAGTCCTCTTTGGAGGTCTGCATGCCACACATGCACCGCACCCTGCTCTGAGAAAGGCTCAAAGTGGGCCCTGGGACTATGTGTATACCACTTTAGGGGGCACATGCCCACTGTCATCAAGGCAACTAGACCAGAAACAAACACTGACCCACACTGGATCAACCATGTGCTCCTCCCTTGGAATCATAAGCAAGGGACTCTAGTCCATCCCTACTGAAACTAGGCACGTGGAAACTCAGAGCAGTGGAAAAGCCATTCTCCTTCTCATGCATCAAGGAAGAAGAGCAGCAAGGACTTACAGAAAGAAGCAACATGAGGGACACAGGTCACCAGAAAGTCAGCCAACTGTCGTACTTTGTGCCTTGAGCTCAGGGATTCAACTGCACTCCCAGCATCTGGGTCCCAGATAACTGAAAGCCTTCTGATAACGTCCCCACTTTTACTATAAGAGTCCGAGTGGGTTTCTTGTTTGTAACCAAGCGATTTCTACATAAAAATACTGTTGTAGTCTCCAGACACTGAAGGGAGAAATAAGAGTTTCATCTCTGGCCCTGTTACTAAAACGCCGGGACCCCAGGCTAACTGCAGACTCTCTCATTCAATAATAAAGGGACACTAAAGGACAGATAAAACTTGTGATCCAAAAGCAAAAACGCCTCACATCCATTCTTCCCCTTCAATGACCAGAGCTACAACAGGAAATCTATTCTCCATGTTGCTTACATGTTTGACTTGTCTATTCCTCTGCATGATGCTGTTTGCCCAGCCTGGAATGCACCCACTCCTGATTATTATTATACTCATATGTGAAACAGTGCTGTGCAATCAGATACCATTTTTTATGTTTTGCTATTAATTCATATCCTTTCTTTGTCCAACTCTTCTCCATACATCTTTTCCAGCTGTGATCCAAATGTTCCTGACTCTTTTTTCACGGATACTCCTTAGAGATCTCAAATCAACATTTTAAAAACTGAACTCATCTTACCTCCCTTCTCCTCCATCCTATACCCTTCTCCAATACGATTTAATTTCAGCAAATGCACCTCCAACCACCTGGTTCACTGGCCAAGTCAAAATTCAGATCTCATCTTTGACTCCCCCACTTCTCATTGTTGCCTGAGATCCAATTCTTACTTGGTCCTCTCTCATCTACCCCTGACCACTCGTCTCCTGCCCCACTCTCACTGGCCTCACTCAGGCTACAGCTGCCTTTTGCTTCCATCACCTTTTCTTCTGAAACCAGCCTTTCCAGCTTGAATCTGAGCTCTGCCCCTATGCCAGTTCATATCCCACAGTATGACCTGATGGGCCCTCCCAGAATCTAAATCTCACCATGTCACTCACATACATACCCCAGCACTTAAACTCTTTAGATTCTCCACACTCTTCCAGGATAAATTTCAAACATCTTCATGTGGCCAAGGCTCTATAAGAATCAGCCTTATTTCTTTCCTCTCATTCCTGTACCAAGAGTCAACCAACCTGAGCTTTCAAGCTCTTTAAAAGGTCCATATTCTTTTGTCCCTATTGTCTGAAATACTCTCCATGCCTGCTTCCCCATCTGCATCTGACCATCCCCTACTGACCTTTCAGCTCTCACCTTCAACTCTTCTTCCTTCTAGAAGCGGTTTCCGAGACCCTAAGACTAGGCATGTGGCCTTCTAGGTAGTTCCACAGCACCCATACATTCCCACTGCAGCTGCTATTTGGCTACAAAATAATATTCCCTTATATCTGTGTTTCCTGCTAGAAGGTCAGCTGCAAGGTGGCGTGTCTCTTGTTCACCACAGTGGCTCCATCACTTCAGTTCCTAGCACATGGTAGAGCTCGATAATTAGTGATTAAAAAAATAAATAATTCCACTTTTACATCCAATGCTGATGTTTTACCTCTGCATCAGTTACCACCACTCTCATGGCTCTTGGCAGATAAACCAGGAACAAGAGAAAGCCAGAAGCAGGAGATCTACACTCTTCTCAGGAACATAATTCTATTCCCTACCAAAACACATACACAGAAGAAGCAACCAAAGCAGTATGAAGCAATGATAAGGTTCTAAGTTTTCTAAAATTTTAAGATTTTAGTGCAGAAATAGCTTGAGTTTATTCACAATTGAGGAAATGTTACCGAAACGCCAGTCTGTGTGTCTGATACACAGTGAGGCCAAACAATGCCAAAACATCAGAGTTTGGAACAGATAAAGTTTACTGACAGCCTTGCAAGGAGATGGGTGGCTCCTGCCTTAAAACCCCCAAACTCTCCAAAACCTTTCCTCATAGAAAAGGTGAGGGAAGAGAGTGATTAGCTGCTGCAAATTTTTTGGTACCAGATTCTTTGTTCTTGAGGTCATGTCAATGATGTTCCTATAAATCTACACTAAAATAAACAAATGTTATTCTCTGTTCTGACAAGAAAGAGCAAGGTCCCAGGGCACAGCTTTCACCCTCTGAGGTCCAGGTCCTGGCTTGAGAGGAGAGGTTCCCGCAGGGCCAGTTACTCTGCCCCAAAACTCTCACATACCACTCGGCCTGGTCCTCCCGCCAGCGCCCAGGTCTTGGCTAAGGAAGCAGCTCTTAGCTGGCAGCTTCCCCAGAGTCAGGTCCCCAGAGGCTGCCCTGCTGTCATCATGGAGGGAGGCACCTAAGACCCAACTGACCCTCAGGTTCCTCAGGAAATTGGAATGGCGGAGGCGGGGCCAGCAGAGTGCATGCCAGGCAGACGGCTGCGGCCGTCAGGTCACAGAGGCAGGGAAACAGAAGAGATTCACCCCACCTCAAAGCGGGCCCAGCCAGTGGGCTGCCTTGGCGAGGGCTTGTTTCCTTGTTTCCTGGACCACCCAGCCCATGAGCTGGCCCAAGGCCAGGTGAGCTAGAGGGCACCAGGAGAAAGCCGGGATCCACCTCTTACCTCACTCTCCACCTCAGGACCACAGCTCCGCTGACGGTTGGCCGAATGGCTCACTAACGGTTGCTCTTTGACAATTATTCATTGTGGGAGGGGCCCAATGCAAAACTGACCAATGGCTGAGCAGGACCACTAACCATCGCTCTTGGACAGTCATTCGCTTGGGGGAGGGGCCCACTGTGGAAGCTGACCAATGAAAGGCACGCAGCAACCGCCAGGTATGCTAAGAGCTTCTGCAGAGCAGAACATGCTCTACTACAGAATCTGAGGTCCAGGATTTATCAAATAAAATTCTCTAGCAATGGAGTTGTTTACCTCTACAAACTTTGCACATTAGTGTCCAAGGGGCTGCAAAGTAAGATTTCATTTCATGGTGAGTGGGAACAATGCAAAAAAAGCAGTGAAAAAAACAAACGCACAAAGAACATCAATGAGAGTAAACCATTTATCGGTTCAATGTTCAGTGTTTCAAAGACATATATTTTCTTTTCTCCCCTACAACCACCTACCTTAAAAAACTGTACCAGAGAAAACGAAGATATAGAATCTGCACGGACAAGCTCTGACTTATAGTGAAGTTTAGTGGACTTTAGATTTTAACTACTTAAAAAAAAATCCAAAATCTTTGACACAGAAAAACAACATCATATTTTATCCTGTGTCATTTTAAAATACACCATGCATTAAAATACTAACACTGAATGCATTAGATGAAGTAATGGAGTGACTTGCTAAAGTCTTATTGTCAATGAGAGGCAGGGCTGGAACATATTTTACAGTGTAAGCTTTTCCACTCCAGTTTATACTGCTGCTGCTGCTGCTAAATCACTTCAGTTGTGTCCGACTCTGTGCGACCCCATAGACAGCAGCCCACCAGGCTCCCCTGTCCCTGGGATTCTCCAGGTAAGAACACTAGAGTGGGTTGCCATTTCCTTCTCCAATGCATGAAAGTGAAAAGTGAAAGTGAAGTTGCTCAGTCGTGTCTGACTCCTAGCAACCCCATGGACTGCAGCCTACCAGGCTCCTCCGTCCATGGGATTTTCCAGGCAAGAGTACTGGAGTGGGGTGCCATTGCCTTCTCTGCCAGCTTATACTAAAGAGTGTAAAATGCTAAACTTTCAGTAGGTCAGAACTACCAGTGCTACTGGTGAGCACAGCCCACTAGAAGGAAATCAGGGCAAAGGCGAAATCTTATATAGCTAAAATGTAGCTAAAAATTTCAATAAACATAGGTTAGAGCTGATTTACAGTTCGGTTGAGGGGGAAAAAAAAAGAAGTGTTCCTTCAACTGGCTCTATGAGGTACCATTCAGTTCAACTGAAATTTACTGTGCTCACAAGGGACTGTAATGGGCACTGAGAGGTGCTTATTCACATGGATTTTAAAATTTTAGAGGAAGAAAGAGATATGCACCTAAATTACTACAATGAGAGGCAGACACAATGTGTGCCCAAGTGATCTCTAAGCCAAGTGCTATGGGAACATCCTTGAGGAAGACAGATAAATTCTTAATCCCTCTTCCTAAAGGAAAAGCCCTCTAAAGGAAAGGTTCCCTCTTCACTCTCCACCCCACACCATATCATGGACAGAGACAACTGCTTGTCTAGGTGGTATATCTGGGAAAACATGCAACCTGGAGCCAGAAGACCTGAGATTATCATAGACATCTCTCTTATAAGATATATGACCTCAAGCAAACCACCTCTGCATGCTGCTACCCAGGGTGTGTCTGCTGTAGGAGCCACCACACTCGAAACTTCCAGTGAAGCTTATGATGAAGGATAGCATGAAGCATTTTTTAGAAAAGTGATGTGCAGAGTCTATAACTTGAAATAAAAACACACGAGCTTCAGTTTTTATGACCTGCAAGTGTGCTCTACAGGACACAAATGTCACAAGGGAAACTAACTATGAAGCACTGAAGCAAAACCTCATGGTAACTGTTGTCCTAACTTCATTAATTCACCATAAGAATGACTTTGCTGCCCATATTCCAGTAAGTTTTTGCCAAAGTAAATGTCTGACTGTAAAAATGGAATGCTAGTCAGAATGTAGCACTTGTCTGGTACTTCAAGTAAAATTTTATACAGTCATTATTAAAAATAAAAAACATCAACTAAAGACTAAGGAAAATGCAGAACTATTTTAATACATAAAAATAAGGCACTAGATTTCACTAACAAATTGTTTGGAAAAGAAATGAGATAGAAAGTGAAAAATTAAGTAAGAAATTAGTTAGGAAAATTATGGACATTCACCATAGTATTACTAATTCAAAGTTCATAATTAAGATGATACTAGAAAGCTCAATTATGCTGTTTGAAAAATTAAGAATGAAATTAGAAAATTTAATTAAAATTCAGTTCTCTTATTTCAAGGGGGAGGGGAAAATAGTTAAAACATAACACACAAAGTGAAAACAACACAGTCTACTTAGAGAAAGGGACGTTACAGTCAAATGGTAAAGTTGAAATTTTCTTTTCCAAAGCAACTTCAAGAGTTCCTGTTGGTTTCTCTCTTCTAATCTGCTCCCTATACATTAACATCTTTTTAAAAATTACTGTCACCACAACAATGACAAGGAGCCTAAGAATGTTATTTGATTTCCTGCAACTTAAAACAAAGGGAAAAACTTTTAAAGCCAAAGAAAGTCCTATTAATCCCCACATCAACTTGAGGGCATTACACTCTTCTACTTCAATGAAATAAGATCTCTCTAGTCAATAAAGAATGCCACAAACAGAGCAAGGAGGCACTCTCAGAAATGGGATCCTAGCATAAACTTCAATGCTCATTACATGCTTATAAAATCCTCACCCTGAAAGAAAAAAGCAAAACCTAAACCCTCACAAATAGACTATTTCAATTTAATTTTATTATGAAAACAACAGGAAATGGCAGCAGGGTATTTGATAAGCTCAATTAGCAGAAGGCTCAAATGAAGTGATGACATACCATTATGACCTCAGGGGTTAAAGATGCAATTTTCCATCTGGTGAAACCTAGATTTCTACTTCGAATGCTGACACCACCTGCTGTATGCTATTAGGCATTATCTTGAGCAGTCCCTAAGCATTTTGCTTATAACAGGTACATCCTCAAGTTTTTTTCTTACGTCACTCTGCCATATAATTGCTTCCCCATGAACAGAAATCAAAAATAAATTCTATATAATGGCTTGTTCAAAACGGGCATTAAAAGCCATCCTAACGCATTCATTTACCATTCACAGTAATAGTAAAAATATTATCATTTATCTTCTAAGTCACAAATGATATTATGCCATTATTTTCTATACACCTAAGAATTATTCCAACCAAAGGCTCTTTTTGTATGTTCTCAATTAACAGCCTCCTACTACTAAAATGGATATTTTGGGCATGTCTGATAAGAATTAGGTCTATAGAACATTCTTAACAAAATGAAAATTCATTGTATTTTTAAACTTGATAAGCTTCCTTGGGTGAGACTGTGGTAAACAATTAAAAAATGTTTTTTTACATACCAAGTTCAAGGAGCTCATTTCTTAGTGTTCAGACCCTTAGATACACTTAATTAGGCTCTGAAAGTTGTTCTTATACTCTGAATAAAGGATTCCATTCGCCAGTGATTAACCAAAGAGGGCACAGTTATTTTCATTAGATCTGATTAGGTCTCTATCCTGTCATGTTACACATTTGCTAGCACACACACTCACATTCAAACTCCCCTATAAATAAACTACAGATACAGGTTCAGATAGACCAGTCTTGCAGTTTCATTGGGAACAGTCAATAGTGTAACAATGAATAGTCACAACTGTTTAACATTTATTTTCCAAGCTATTACTAATTTTTTCTAGAAAACTTCACCTTTCTGTCATCTGCACCTCCTCTCTAAGCAACTTCACCAAGTACCCCATGTTAATCCAGTACTTCTCAAGTATTTGGTAGGTGTACAGGCTTCTCCCCCATTAAAACTAATCCTCCAGGTTATTTTGCTTTCTTCAGTGTTCCAGAAATGGGAGCATGTAGCATAATAACTCAAAACTTACTTGGCTTTCTGAATCCACACACAGTAGTCTGAGATGTAGAGATCATTTAGAATATAAGCTGGGTCATTTTCCTGAAAAATTTTGTGAATGTCCAGTAGACACTTTAAAACTGCACCTTTCCCTAAAAGGAAGTTGAAAAAAAAATTATCCTCAAGAAAAAAGATCTGATTTTTTTAACAGAAATTCACATACTGAGGAGTAATACATGTATAGCAGCTCAGAGTTTTAATCATTTTTAAATATTTTTCATATTCTTTTATTGCAGGATATCATATCAATATCATTAACTCCAAACCTCTTTATTTCTTTCCTGAAGAATTATAGAAAAATCTTTATACTCTATTGTTATAGTCGATTAATTACGGTTACCATAAAAACACTGTAAGATATGACAAGATACATTAAATAACAAGGAGAGAAGTTATCGTAAGTAAATGAATATTTAAATGTATCATAGCTTTAATTAGATAATGTTTCTCTAATTCAAGCTTTCAAAATACCATGGAAAATTATATTTTCAAATGTCTCTATTTCTTAAATCAATATTGTTTGTCAAGGAATTACCTAGAACAAACTTAAATTTTTCCACCTTAAAGAACTGAAGAAAACTCAGACTGAAAAATATAATATATCATAACTCTACTTCAAAAACAAACTGACAAAATCACTTGGAAAAAAGGTATCAAGTATCGAAGTCTTGTCCAACTTAATTACTTCTTCCTGTTTGTTCAGTTCCATTCAGTTCAGTTGCTCAGTCGTGTCCAGCTCTTTGCGACCCCATGAACCACGGCATGCCAGGCCTCCCTGGCCATCATCAACTCCAGGAGTTTAATCAAACTCATGTCCATTGAGTCGGTGATACCATCCAACCATCTTATCCTCTGTCATCCCCTTCTCCTCCTGCCCTCTATCTTTCCCAGCATCAGGGTCTTTTCAAATGAGTCAGTTCTTCGCATCAGGTGGCCAAAGCATTGGAGTTTCAGCTTCAGCATCAGTCCTTCCAATGAACATTCAGGACCGATTTCCTTTAGAATGGACTGGTTGGATCTCCTTGCTGTCCAAGGGACTCTCAAGAGTCTTCTCCAACACCACAGTTCAAAAGCATCAATTCTTCTGTGCTCAGCTTTCTTTATAGTCCAACTCTCACAGCCATACATGACTACTGGAAAAACCACAGCTTTGACTAGACGGACCTTTGTTGACAAAGTAATGTCTCTGCTTTTTAATATGCTGTCTAGGTTGGTCATAACTTTTCTTCCAAGGAGCAATTGTCGTTTAATTTCATGGCTGCAGCAACCATCTGCAGTGGTTTTGGAGTTCCAAAAAATAAAAGTCTGTCACTGTTTCCACTGTTTCCCCATCTATTTGCCATGAAGTGATGGGACCCGATGCCATGATCTTAGCTTTCTGAATGTTGAGTTTTAAGCCAACTTTTTCACTCTCCTCTTTCACTTTCATCAGAGGCTCTTTAGTTCTTCTTTGCTTTCTGCCATCAGGGTTATGTCATCTGCATATCTGAGGTTATTGATATTTCTCCCAGCAATCTTGATTCCAGCTTGTGCTTCATCCAGTCCAGCATTTCTCATGATGTACTCTGCATATAAGTTAAATAAGCAGGGTGACAATATACAACCCTGACGTACTCCTTTTCCTGTTTGGAACCAGTCTGTTGTTCCACATCTGGTTCTCACTGTTGCTTCTTGACCTGCATACAGATTTCTCAGGAAGCAGGTCAGGTGGTCTGGTATTCCCATCTCTTTAAGAATTGTCCACAGTTTGTTGTGATCCACACAGTCAAAGGCTTTGGCATAGTCAATAAAGCAGAAATAGATGTTTTTCTGGAACTCTCTTGCTTTTTCGATGATCCAACGGATGTTGGCAATTTGATCTCTGGTTCCTCTGCCTCTTCTAAATCCTGATTGTTAAATGAACCTAATTTTAACCCAAACCCAAACCTACAAAAGGAACCTTTCACAACTCAACAACAACTCTCTAGGTGTTCCAAACTTCAAGATAGTCCCTGAAATTTATCAACTATAAGGCAAATTACTAAATCTACAGTAGTAGCACTTCCTTTGATCTGTGAAATACAGCATTTTCAGTTTAATTGCTTTATTCTTATCTTTATAGTCCTAAAACATGAAAATACTGTCTACTGATTTCGTGAAAACACTGGATGTGCTTTCACTGACATTTCCCACCTGACTTTTAGACATGATAAAAGCATCATGAGCTACCTAATAACACTTCAAGATGCCAAAATTGCAGCCACTAAATTTTTAGCACAATTAACCCTAGAAACTAAGCTTGAAGACAGCAGGGACTTCTATTTTTTTCAGTGGTTAATCCTCAGTACCTAGAACAGAACCCCAGAGCAGCTGATTTTTTATTTAAGTATTTTAATGATGAATGAATGACACAGTAATTGCCTGCTTTGTTGTTGTTTAGTTGCTAAGTCATATCCAACTCTTTTGTGACCCCATGGACTGTAGCCCGCCAGGCTCCTCTGACCATGGGATTTCCCAGGGAAGAATACTGGCGTGGATTACCATTCCTTCTCCAAAGGATCTTCCCCCAGGGATTAAACCTGCATCTCCTGCATTGGCAGGCAGGTTCTTTACCACCAGCCACCAATCACCTGCTTAAACCCTTGCAATTTCGCCAATCACCTAGCCTCACACACCAAGCCCTGATGATTTTTCTCTGGAAGTGCCTTTCAGAGCTACCCTTCCTCCACTACTTCCCAACAACCCATCCTCACTCATCCTAGATTATAAATTCTTCTGCATCCCTCAGGTTGCAGACTCTTTCCTGTCAAGCCCTCTCATACATTTTGATGCACTGTTTTCAAGTGGTTCCCTGCACTTGCTTGCAAGGCTCTATGGACCAGTCTGTGGCTTGATTGATTCCTCACATCTGGAAAGCCTTTACTTTTTCACTCCACCTAGTAGAATCCTAGCCTGCCTTCACAGTTCAGTTCAAGTCTTCCTCCTTCAAGAGGCCTGGACTGACTTCCCCAGGTATCACAGTTACTGACTCAACCCTGCAAAGGAGAGAAGTGGAAAGAAAACACGGTTGATTCTCCCCATAACCTCTCTTGCTCATTTCAAAGAAAGAGAAACTGAGGCTCAAGGACTGTAAGATACAGTGCCCTTGAGAGGAGGATCTAAATTCTGATCATACTGACTCCAGAAGCTACCCACTGTGCTCTGCTACCCATGCGTTCTTGGCCCATTTGGTTATATCACATTTTTATTATTCAATAGTTAAGGGGGTACTAAATTCAAAACAGAGACCATGTCTTTTTCAAAAGTGTTCATGATTTATGTGGCTTCCTTATATGCAAAGGGAAAGAATGTCAACAAACACTTCACTGCTCAATGGGTTAAGAGAAATAAATACTTAGAAGGCCTAAAACTACATTTGGTTAAGTCAAGGTCTTTGTGTCTCATCAAAGTGGCCCAGGGTTACTGTATCTAGTAAGGAGAGTGGATCTCCATCTCCCCACCACCACAGACCTATTTTAATTACAAAGCAGGTAACCTTGAAGGCTAAGTTTGAAGACAGGAGGAAGGAGCCAAATCATAACTCTCAGAACTGATGAAACCAAGTTAGCCATGTTATTCAAACAGGAAAAAATCAAGGGAGAACTAACGAAACTATGAGAATTTTGGGAAACAGTTTAAATTGCAACAGAGAAAAAAATTGTCAGGGCAAGCATATGCCAAGTTCTTACTTTCCCTCCCTCTCTTGTTCCGGGGGTCGGGATGGGGACACGGAGTTTTATGACAACTACTAACTTAAAGGTTTCAAAGTCAACCAAAAAAACATTCACTTGAAGCTTACATAAGCTCCTCTACGGCATGATGCCCCAGAATACTGCCTCTCAATACGACATGCCCTAGTAATACAAGAGAATTAATAGAAAATGCAGGCTTTGGAGCTAGGTTGCCTCAGATGGTAAAGAATCTGCCTGCAGCGCAGGAGACCCAGGTTTAATCCCTGGGACAGGAAGATCCCCTGGAGAAGGGAATGGTAACCCACTCCAGTATTCTTGCCTGGAGAATTCCATGGACAGAGGAGCCTGACGGGCTACAGTCCACAGGATCGCAGTCAGACACAACTGAGCAACTAACACTTTCTTCTTTCTCATAGAAAATAATTCAGTGAGTGAAGAAAAGGGGTAGGTATGCCAGCTTGCAGGGTGGCATATAAAGGAGCAGAGACTTAAAATGGGGTGGGTTCAGGGAACAAAGAAAGAGACCATTTAGATGGAGCGATAGTTCTAGTAAGGAAACAGGGGGAGTAAACAGATGAGTTTGGCAGAAGTGAGACTGTGACAAGGAAGAGAATATGAAGGTGATCAGGCAGGACTGTGGGGACAAGACCTAAAGGTAACTGTGGGCAGTAGTGATAAAAGACCCTACACACCAGAGATTTTTCTGAAAAAGAGTGTGGAATTAAGGTCACATGTTTAATGGGAATTCATTGAAACCATTACCTAATGAAATTATAGGAGCTCTCTTCCACTTACTAGATGGGATGCTGATTCACGAATCACTGAATAAAGCAAATTAAATAATTTGTTTTTAAGAAATTTCCTAGTTTCATTTAACAGACATGCCTAAAGTGAGGCTGCCCCTTGCTAGGGGCCACAGGCAAGTTCAAATCTTCCAGTTATCACAAAATAATAACAATAATGATAGCAATGACCAAAGAAATTAACTTTTAAAATTTAAAGTGAAGTTACACTGTACTTATGTTCTGATCTCTATTTTCTTTCTTTTTTTTTTTAAAAAAAGACAAATATACATGGGAAAAAATCTTAAGCATGAACACACTCATATTTCTATAGTCACTGAACAAATATGTGGGAGTCTGATGTGTGTTGGGCATTGTTTCACACATGGGATTACAGTTGTTTATTTTTCTTTAAATTTTCCCCTATTTTTTTTTAAATATAGTTCATACTTACTTTAATTTTATAGTTCATAACTATGTATAATCTTATTGCAATAAGAGCAAATTCTACAGAGATTCACAGGCCAATCACATTAGGCATTACTAGGACATTCAAAAACTACCTCATATATCGATGTACCTCATATATGGATGCAACTTCACTGATCTTGTAAGTTTGAGGTTTTTTTACAGCTTAAGATTATTTGCTATTTTACATGCAGCAGTATTCTTAAAGGCAACAGAGCCCTGGATATTCTCTTGAAGCAGAACCCACTGAGGGACACCGTGACAACTTGAACTTCTCCCACTGCTCAAGTCTATCATGGCATCTCCATGGACACAGAAATAACTTTCCCCTATTTTCAAAATTCTCCACAATAAACATTTAGTAATTTACCAAAATTCAGATATTCCTGGCTACATAGCTAACCTTTGAAATATTGACGAAGAATGTTAAAATTTTTTAATTCCTATTTCAGTCTTCTTTACCTTGTATTTTTGAACAATAGACAAGCAACATTTAGATCAGGTGATTCTAGAAAATCACATGTGAGGCAGTTTTAGGCATTCTTTCAAAGTTTATGTTTTCATTGTAAGTCTTATTCAAACTATTTTTGCAGTGTGCTATGTGACAAATAAGCTAAAAGGCAACTAGGCTACTGGCAACTGACACTCTAGACCAAAAGTACATTAAAACCATCCTGCCCCCAACAATGTATACTGTTACTCCAAGGACATATTTGATCCCGTGTATTCCTACTAAATCACCATAGGTGACTGCAGCATCATAGCCAAGAAGCTTGGGAAGCATGTACTTTTTTTTCTTCTCTTTTTTACACCTCTTACACTGACTGCTCTTTCTCTCAAGTTGCCAAACACTTATCCAAGAGCTATGAGCAAAGGAAAAAGCTGGTCCATCTTCAGACTGTCACACGACCAGTGGCTAGAAGGGGACTCAATGTACCTGCCTCCTGTGGGGCTGTAGCTAGTCATGGACTAGTTATACAACATATGGAGCTAAAAAATTGTTCAGACCTAAATCCGAAAGAATCATTTCTGCTGCAAGGCACTGCAGATGAGTGACCATTTTCCACCAGTTCACTGCCTGGCCTGGAGCACGAAAAAGCAGGTACCTTGCATAGTAATCACAGTAACTAATTTCATTGCAGTAATACACTAACAGACCTCTCCGAAGAGTAGGGATTCTCTATGCTCGCCTGGTCCTCAGTGAAGCCAACTCTTTCCATGGAGGAAAGACTTTTGACACCAAGATTTCTCTAAGAGTTTTAAATCAGTGAAGGGACTTCAAAACTAGAAATATGGCACATAAATGGACAAGTTCCATGCACGTTTCACTTCTGGGAAAATGACTATCTAATGACAACAGAGAAACACAACACCACCACCAACAAACGCATGATGGTAACAATCAGGTGGGCAGGAAACAGTATTTAACACAGTCTCTGGCTATGCATTCTCCAGCTTTCCTTTAATGGGAATGTAAACTAAGAACAATATGCTTTCCTGTTCTGGACAGATGTGGCATCTCAGGTTAACACATCTTAAACCAGAGACAAGATTGAACTGTTCTAAATTAGAATCCATTGGCTATCTGAGATCCTCCTATTAGCTGACCAGGTTTGACGATAATCATTCAGTGACAGGCCAGCTCATGGTTGAAGGCTCTTAAGAAATGGCTCCCATCTCTAGGAGATTAGAAGAATAGTGGATATTTTTACTGGCTAAAAGCCAGCATAGAAAAAATAATATAAATTGCTAACTCTATACAGTAAGAGCAGAATTTCTTTTCAACTCTTGGTACATTATAGCTATGATATGACTGTGGTTTTCTGGGTATAATTCTGTCCTTTAAAGTTTTGAACCATACATAACAAGAAGCCAAAAAGAGTAAAGGAGAAAGAAATGGTGATTCAAAACATCTGAAGGAAAGCACTGGTTGGCCTTCATTTGTAAGAGCATCTCAAAATAAAACCCAGCATGGCTATCATCTTAAAATGAGTAACTTAGTAGATGCCTGGCTAGAATTCTGGGATTTTGATGAGACCATATTATGAGGAGGGATAATTTATGAATTATCTTTAACATTGATTTTCAGAGATCACTGGGCCATAAAAAGGGATGACAGAAGAACTATATCAAAGTAATCAAAATGAAGAGAATCAAAGTGTGGGAATTTGCTTCAATAGCAGGCCTGTTAGAAAGTAGCATAAAGTCCCTAACAACACAAACATGAGTTAGTTTAACTTTATGAAAGCTTCTCAGTCTATTTAGTATTTTATCTTTAATTTCTTCAGATGCCGTTTAAGCTCTTACACTTTTGAGTTGCAATAAAGAAACACATATTGGAAGCAATGACAGTTGTTATTTCAAGTACAAATTTACAGCCTTAAATCAATTTTTAAATGCCTTTTTGTTATTAAAATTACACATATTATCTGTATAGCCACAAATGAAATCAGCACAAAGCAAACATATACTTTGTAAATGTTCCCTTTGCCTAGAAAGCACAAACCTCAACCCAAATCTAATTTTCCATCAAGTCTCAACATGGGCCATGCTTCCTTAGGAATTGGCTGCCAACTAACTGCCCAACCCTACCCTCCTCCACCCAAGCTAGTTTGGGTTCTTTCAAAATGCCTGTCACACTGTCTGTTAATTAATAGCTACCCACCAAGTACTCTCTATATACCGCATCATTTAACCCTACTAGTTTGGTGCTTTCTTGCTCATTTCATAAAAGAGGAAACTGAGGCTCAGCTGAAGGTGTTAGCCAAGAACACAGCTAGGAAACAACAGCCACGATGAATATAGATATGTCTGCGTCCCAGCCACTACATAATACATAGTGTCACTATTTATCACCTTCTGTGGCAAACCTCTTGATGGCAAAGAACACAGCTTTTCATTTGTCTTCCAGGGTCTAAAACAATGTCTGGCAAATGGTAGGATCCTGTTCAGTAAAGGCAGCTTGCTAATGTAACCCAGAGTACACAAAATTTAAGTTTAAAACCACTTGGTCAGATTGCTCAGTTAACTTGTACTAATTATAACACCTTTGTGATCTGTACCCAAAAGTCAAGGTGTCCTGACAGATGTGTGGTACACAACATGTTTACCTTCCCTTTTTATTTCTATTCCCAACAAGAAAAGGATGTAGCTGTGCCAACTTTCTGGTACCACCACACCATCTGAAGTTCAAATAATGAATTTAACCCAAGGCTGCTTTTTGCCTTTTCTGCTCTAACAATCTCTGCTAGATTCACTGGTTTGAAAGGACAGCCTTGACATTCACTCTATCCTCCTCTTTAAGTCACCTGTCAAAGCCAACAGTTGTGTCAGTGTAGAAATACATGGCCGGATGTCATCAAAATTACATAATGGCAGCATGACTAATTTCCATTTCTTTAGACAGTTAAGAGTGAGGCATCCAAGTTCAAGGTAAAACATTAAAAAAAAAAAATTCACACAGTAAGTATAAAAGTAGACAGGTCAAGAAGCTGAACATGCTTGGAAAAAAATCTCTTAGAACAGCTGCGATCTAGATCTGAATTTTTTAAAAAATCCATAAGCATCTAAAACTTCTTAATTATGCAGATAAAATTGCATTTCAACTATTCTGTCATGAATATGGCATGGATCTCAATGCCTGGTAGCTCAATTTAAAATAAACTCTTTGTATTGCTGCTTTAATTAATATTATACTTCATTTTTCCCAGTAGATATTAGTATGAAAAGCTCTGACTTTTTTTTTTGTAATTAGCTTAGTTTCAAATTGGGAAAACTGGGACTGGACATGCAGTCAGAGAGAAGAAACATACAGGAAGAAAGACAACCGGATTTCTCAAATGGCGTGTAAATGGGAAGAACAAACCCGGTCTGACCAGATTTACAAGTCCCTTTTGGTGACATTAGAAAATTAAGCAGAAAGAGAGGTAAGGCATCTGGGTTTTGTTGTGTTTGGATGTTCTAAGGTTTCTGGTCATAGTCATTTAGAGAATACAGGACCTCTACCTCCTCCCTACACCTCATCTTGGAACCTACAATGGGATGAGACTGAACCTAAAGTGTGATGGAAAGAACAGACACCTGGTACAAGGCGTCGCTGCAGCTGAACATGAGCTTGCTAAGTCGCTTCAGTCGTGTCTGACTCTTTGAGACCCCATGGACATAGCCCGCCAGGCTTCTCTATCCATGAGATTTCCAAGCAAGAATACTAGAGTGGGTTGCCATGTTGTCCTCTAGGGCATCTTCCCAACCCAGGAATCGAACCTGTGTCTCCTGCTGTTCCTGCATTGCAGGAAGAATGGGTCCATCTCATCCCATAGGGGGAGAGAAACATGACAGGATGCCCATCAACACTGGCCACTATTTAGGATGGAAGGCAGCCAAAGACCTTGGCTCACTTGGAAAGGGCTCTCCTCCAACCCCAAATACAGCTGATCTTTGAACAATGACAGGGTTAATCTGGCCTTCGTATCTACAGTTTCACCCATCCACAGATTCAACCAATCATGGACAGTGGGGTGCTACAGTATTTTCTACTGAAGAAAAAATTCACCTGTAAGAGGACCTGAAAGCATCAGTTGCTCAGTCGCGTCTGACTGACTGCAACCCCAAGGACTGTAGCCCACCAAGCTCCTCCGTCCATGGACTTCTCCAGGAAAGAAAACTGTAGTGGGTAGCCATTCCCTTCTTCAGGGGATCTTTCCAACCCAGGGATCAAACCTGGGTCTTCCACACTGCAGACAGATTCTTTACTGTCTGAGCCACCAAGGAAGCCCATAAAAGGACCTGCCCACGTTCAAAGTCAAGTTTGTTCAAGGGTCAACTTCATATGTACTTATAGCAAGGGGAGGCAAATTTTTTCTCTAAAGAGCCAGAGAGTAAATATTTTGCTTTGCAGGCCACATGATCTGTTGCAGCTACTCAACTCTGCCATTATATCACAAAAGCAGCCATAAACAACACCCCAGTGAATGAGGACGACTGTGTTCCAATAAAGCTTCATTTATGGGCACTAAAATTTGAAGTTCATATAATTTACGTGTGTCATGAAATGCTATTTTTGTTTTGAATTTTTTCAACATTTGAAGATGTTAAGATATTATCTTAAGGGACTATTTCTCCTTTGTATATTGTAAATACTTATATTTTGTATTTTTGTCTTATCATTCCTGTTACACAATAAACTCAAGAGCCAAAGCCAAGTCATATATATCCTCATAATTCTTTCCTGATTCTCTTTTAATGTCTTGCACAGAGAAGGGACTTGATTTGTGTCTGTTGAATAAATATCTGCTTGCTTGTTATTTTTCAGTATTAATTTCTATTTAAAGGAATCCTAATTGCAAAAATATAATTCTTCCATGATTTCCAGATAACATACAAGTATTATTCAGTATACTTCATCTGGGCTTCCCTGGTGGCTCAGACAGTAAAGAATCCGCCTGCAATGAGGGAGACCTGGGTTTGATGCCTGAGTTGGGAAGATACCCTGGAGGAGGACATGGCAACCCACTCCAGTATTTTCTCCTAGAGAATCCGATGGACAGAGGAGCCTGGGGGACTACAGTCCATGAGGTCACAAAGTGTCAGACAAAACTGAATGACTAATCACAGCACAGCAAATACTTCATCTAGGTCTCAATATTACCATGCCACAGGACTTTCACTCTTCAGGGTAAATAAAATATTTTCTTTTTGTTCTCCCAAATTTGTCTTAAATATATACATTTTTCTACCTTTATCCTCTTAAAGAAAGTAAGTTTATAGTTACTTCCTTAAAAATTCAGATTAAAAAAAAAATCTCAAAATTGACTTTAGATTTATTAAAGAGGCACTAAACATAGAATTTTTTTAAGCCATAACATCAAACCATGTAACTAACCTCCTGGGGTTCTTTTCCATTGCTCAGATCAGAAACTGTAGAAATTAACAAAAAATCTTATATAAATAGTATAGGAAATACCATGTAGATTTAAATGTAAATACCATGTAGATTTAAATTTAAATACGTAAAAGATCAGCAGTGTATCTTGAGCTATTACCCACCCATAAGATACTTTAAGTGATTTCTTGGGGGGAGCAGAATAACCATAAGATCTTAATCAGTTATGGCAATTAAAAGCAATTTATTATTTGTAAACCATACAGGAAATGCTGCCCCCTAAAGAATATTCTTGGATTAGGAAATGGCAACCCACTCCAGTATTCTTGCCTGGAGAATCCCAGGGACAGAGGAGCCTGGTGGGCTGCCATCTATGGGGTCACACAGAGTCGGACACGACTGAAGCGACTTAGCAGAGAATATTTTAAGAGAACAAAGAATGCTTTATACAAATGTAATCTAGCAATTTCCAGGCAAGCAATCTAAAAAAATTTCAGTGATTAACAATATTTAATGATTAATAAGATACTTAGAGGAAATATATATCTGTGGAGTTGATCAGAATTTTATTTTCTTCCCTTTAATGTTCATGCTCATATACAATACCCTTCCATACAAAAGTATATGTATAAAAAAAAAAAAGTATATGTATAAACCCCAAAATGCTGTGAGGATAAATAATATAGATAGGCAGTAAGAATGTGCCAATTTAAGATTGGGAACACAGATTTAGGCTCTGAGGAAGCGATGGAAGTAAAAGAAGTTTGCTCTGCCTTGTCGAAGAATCCCAGAAGAGCAAGGCAGAAGATCGGCACACGGGGACTTCCCAGGGGAATCCTACACTCTCCTTCGCGCATTCCAGCTGCAGGTCACACTCTCCAGGGCTCCAGAGTCCCTCCTTTCTTAGGCTGGTTGGCATGTAAGGCAGCAGTCAGCAAAAGCAGATACCAACACAGCTTCAAATATCTGGTCTGAATTCCATGCTATTGAAATTGACTGAAAGCGCTACAGTTGTTCCAGTCTTCAAAATGTTTTAACAGTGACAGGGAATTGACTAAGAAAGGAAAAGTTCAAGAACAATTTAGAATGAAGAGAGAAACAGAAAGAAATATCGTCTCCTGACTAGAGAGCAGGAGATTAAGTGATCATATTAGGGAAGCAGAGAAATCAATTCTGAAGACCAGTTGACTCAAGCAAAACTGTCAACTAGTTTTCGAGGCTGTAGGGTAATAGTGAAGAACAGAGAAACCTGGTGTGCTAAACTCCATGGGGTTGCAAACAGTCGGACACGACTTAGCAATGGAACAAGGGCAAATCACAGGGTCAGAGAGCCTATCAATTCCCAAGTTGCACTGATGAAACGGATGCTCATCTATAAACTGTCTCATGCCCCTCACTCACAATATTTAGAATACTTCCCTCCACCCTGCTATGCAATACTACCGGTCCTTCAAGTCCCAATTCAAATCTCTAGTCCTGAATGAAGCTTTCTCTGATCCCTAACGAAACATCACCTCTCCCTGTTTTGAAACCACTCAGTCAGCATTTCCTGTAAGGTGCTTACCACTGTCTACTCTGTCTTTAATGTTTGTGATGGACATCTCAGCTCCCTTATTCATGCAGATGTTCCCCAAATACAGTCCGTGAACCTAATTCAGCTTTCTGCTGTGCTTCATATGGGCACTTTGTACATAATAAATAGCTTTATAGTAGGTACTGACAAAATACCTACTGAATGAAGAAGTTAACAGATGAACACACTAACCAATGAACAAGTACTTTAGAGCAACAGGAAACTGAGGAGGAGCCGAGAATCAGAAGTCAAACAAGGCAGAAGCTCTTCTGCAGGAAATGACATGTTATACGTGACTTAAAGCTCAGCCAGTTTTCCTGGCTTTATATTATCATCCACTGTATTTCTCCTTTGAACTACTTATTACAAAATGTAATTTTTTTAAAACCTGATAGCTGTGTTATTCTAGGACCCCAATAGAATTTTAAGTTCTCCCAGTGCAAGTCATGTCCCACCTGCTTACTCCAAGATCTCCAGACCAGCTCAGCATCTTCGCATAGCAAGTGCTCAACAAATACTTGTTGAATAACCCTCAAAATCATTTCATATAAGGCCCATAAGAAAGAACAATTAAAAGGTCTAATAGTTCTTTTAAATGTCCATAATTGAGAAGCCACAAAAATTAAGTACAGATAACTGTATAAACATTGAAAACTAGTGATTTCATCTTCTAGTTTTCAAGTTAGGATAATTTTTAAAATTCAATAAAAAGAAGCTGGGATCTCTCTGGTAGCCCAGTGGCTAAGACCTCGAGCTCCCAATGCAGGGGACCTGGGTTCAAGTCCTGCTTGGGGAACAAGATCCCACATGCTACAATGCTGCACAATCTAATTAATTAATTAATTATTTTAAAAAAGAAGCATTTGGATACTGGACTAAAGAGAAATGAAATGCTAAAAACAAACTCATCTTCCAGGTTGCATGAGGTCTCAGAGCTCACATAATATACTTGCCATAGTTCTGTTTCTTAACAACCATTTGTCTTAAAGGAAAAGATCAGCCCTAAGCCATTTACTATGGCTCTTTTCTTTCACATGGATTGTGCTATTATATCTATTCACAGAAGAGGTTAGTAAAGCTGTCATTTCAGTCATTTCTGAAAAAATGATTAGCCCAGTAAGACTAATATGTAAGGGCTATTAATTACATGAAATAATGCCCGCTTTTACTTGGTAACAATAACTAATCGCCAGAAGGCTATTTCTTAGGTTATAGTCTGCCCACAGAACTACCAGACATCAGATCTCAAATGTTCACAGAAGGGTAGGTTTCTTGTTAGACCTAAAAACAAAACAGAACCTGAAATAATAACTTCAAACATGCATTTTTACTAGCCAAAAATTTTATATAATGGTCTGAACAAAGTACTATGTTTTCTAAAAAATGGTGAATAAATTTAAATTGAAAACACAGATATATAGGGGTTAAAACTCCAGATTCTTTTTAAAAAATAACTTTTTATAAAGGAAGATCACAACATGTACAAAGAGAAAAAACAGGGTGGAGAACCCCAAGTACTCATTACCCAGCTTCAGCAAGGACCAACTCATGGCCAGACTTGTCTCCTCCATACCCTCCCACTTTCCGCCAACCCACTGTGGATTATTGTAAAGTCAATCCCAGTTTCATAGAATTTCCTTTACTTTAACTATTTCAACACTTCAAAGGGCACAGACTTAAGGGTCAGGCAGACCCAGCATCCAATCCAGGCTCCACCAACTCCTAGCTGAGTGAGCCTGGGAAACTGAACTGAACTTCCCTGAGACTGTCTTCTATCCGTGAGATGGAGACTGACACCCAACTTCTCAGGAAGACAGTGTGGATGTAATGAGGAACTGAGCCGCTGGCACACAGAAAGGAGTCACCAAGGTGCTGTGGCTAGAACGATTACTGTGCTAGCACATTAAGACAGGACTCTCTGTGACTCATTTCCAGTGTGGCTCACAAAGGACAAAATAGATATCAAGTATTTCATATTTTAAGAAGGGATGCTTAACCCTCTGTGCTCAACTCGTAAGACACTAGCCAAAAACTTGGTATGTCACCTCTGGACCAATATTCACCTCCAGGAATTTAAGGGTATCATGGTCCAGAAAATCTCTTCGGATAAGACGGTTGGGGTGCTATGGGATTTCTACCATTATTCATGAGGAAGGGAAAAAGGTGTTCTCCTGAAAGGGGATTTCTAAGGGGGCACCTTGGAGAGCATAAGATACCTGTCCTGGAAATTGTGGGGCACAAAGACTATTGTCTGACCCAAAACTGATAAAAGGCCCCCATGGAGAAGCAGGAAGGAGCAGCCTGTGGCTGAGTAGAGAGTAGCTCTGGAAGCAAGCAAGGCTCCCACAGCAGGGGAAGGGGCCCCTCCCCACTTCTGGCTTCCCAACCTGAGGCAGGCCCAAGCCGGGGAAGGCAAGATTTATATTTTTAATCAAGTTCAAAGGGAACATATTAAGTACTGAAATGAGACTTCTCTTATAATCTAAAGCAATATAAAAAGTTATAGAATATTTATCATATAGGATATATGTGTGTGATGTGATATTTATAGGATATATATTCCATCCATAAGCAATAAAAGAAACACTTCACAGAAAGGGCTTGAAGTGGGAACAGGGAGAAAAAATTAAGTTTTTTCCCTTTTACCCCTTGATGTTTAGCCCTTTCAATCTAACAGTTACATTATATGCTCAATAACCATATAAGAATGTGGAAGAAGAATAAAGAATGCCTTTAGAAAGATGAATGAAACACAGATAGTAGAATAAACAGTAAGTTGTATAAACAATGTATATAATCAAGTACTCAACTAGGTCATTTATAAAAACAATAAAATTTCTTAAGACATACTAGAAAATCACTCTCTTTTAATTCCTTTTTATCATTGATTTTCAGTGAATAATGGCAGCTAAGTGAAACTTCCATGAAGGATTCTTCCTACTCTTCTCAAAAGAATGGAGGAAGAAGTAAAAATTGCTAAAGATACAGGAACAGAGGGGGAAAACATGGGATGATCATGTGCCCCAAGATTATAGATTCAGACAGAGGAATTCCACATGCAAGGCCCGACGTTGAGCACTAAAATAACACTTGAAAGGACAAAGTAGGTTTTCTTCTCTTACAAGAATTTGAGTTATACGTACAGCAACAGTGAGTCTTCCAGGGGTGGGGAAGGTATAGCAGAGAGAATGTAAAATTGAAAACAGCCAAAGGCCCAGAAAAGAATTCTGTGTGAAGTCAGGTAAAGCAAATTCATGGCTCTTTAAAAACTTAGCTCTCAGTCAGTCTGTAGATTCTGATACCAGCCTTCACATAAGATTTGCATTTCTTCTGGGGAAAGAGTTATTTATTACTTTCAACTATGAAAGCACAACACTGACCTTCAGAATAAAAGTGTGATGGCTTTCTTGATTATAAGTAGGCATGAATTCATTCTTGGAAAACGTTAAATGCCAAACCAGCGATACCTGCACTTAAACTATAAGGTGTCTGAACAACTGAGACTTCTCAATGGTATTAATGGCATCCTGGTGTCACCTACCTGTATGAACAAAGGTGTCAACCCTCGTCCAGAGCTTGCCATCCCCATGGTTTAGGGCATGAACTCTAGACAACCTAGCTCTCTGTTTCAGCACTAACTGGCCACAACCCAAACAAGCCACAGAACACACTATGCATGGATCATACAGGGTTGGGATTCATTTTCGGCAGGCTACCTCGGGTCTTCTGTTGCTATCACAACACAGCTGATAAGCCTTTTTCTTGTAGATAGATAATAATCTATTATCTATAATAGGAACTTATAGTCTAAACTTAAGTCTAAATGTTCAATTCCAACCTACTAAAACTGAGGAACTGACTACAGTGTAAGTCAAGGCAATCAAATTTCTTTTTGGTTATGAATCACACAACTGATTACTTTTCAAATAAAAACCCGGAGAACTAGATTATTTAGCAGAATACAATAGCAAGAGGGTGTGTGTGTGTGTGTGTGTGTCTGCGCGTGCATGCTCATGCATGCTCATCCGTGCATGTGCACACGCACATGGGGGTTTTGCAAGTCTTCCATCTCAAAGCCATGATATAACAAGAAAATCACAACTGCATTCGCACTGTTTAAATCTATGAATAATGTGTAGATAATCTAGCATGACTTAAACAAGAAATTAACTGTGACATGTACTCAAATTCAACAATCAGTCATTTACAGTAGATTGACTTCTCAAGATAATTTTTGCAGTTCAAAAAAAATATCTTGGGGACTTGCCTGGAGGTCCAGTGGTTAACACTCGCCTTCCAATGAAGGGAGTATGGATTTGATCCCTGGTCAGGGAGCTAGGATCCCACATGCCTCAGGGCCAAAAGACCAAAACATAAAACAAAAGCAATATTGTAACAATTTTCACAAAGACTTTACAAACGGTCCACACCAAAAATATCTTTAAAAAAGTATCTTAGAAGGTAAAAAGAAAGAATACCCAAAAAAAAAAAAAAAGCAGTGTGTTTCCCCTTGTTAAAGAAGACAGATTCCTCAAAGGCAATAGCTCTTCTGTTCTATAATCAACAATCCTTTAAAATAAAATACTGCTAGCCTAAACCAATAGGATGAACTAAAAGAGATCTGTCATTTAACTATGATTCATTTTTACGATTATTATCTATTTTAAAAGAATCTACTTCAAACATGACTTTTCCCCCCAGGGCGGGAAAACTATGGGTCACACAGAAGTCAAAGAAAAACCGAGATAAATCCTAGAAGGGAGAGAACATTACAGATGTGATTATTCCCATTAAGCCTAATGATATAAAAGAACACAACTTCTTCTTTCTCCTCCTTAACCTCAAGTCTGAAAACTAAACCTCCAGAAGCACTGTTATCTAAAGACAAAGAAATGATGAGATTCCCTAAAAAAAATTATAAGAAATGACCATAAAGTATACCAAGCGAGTTTTAATAAAAATGTGCCAGAACTAATACATACAAATGGATGTTGTCCCCTTAAAAAAGTAATTACCTTGGAAATTATATACTTATCCAGTGATGCTGTTATAGGCACTTCAGAATTTGTTTCAGAGCTTAGAATTTTCCACATCCTTAAAAATAGCAAACATTTGTCTTTTGGGGTTTCATTTAGCAATAATCAAGTAACCAGAGTAGCTGAACTTTCTCTGGAAAACCTTTCCTGATCTGCCAAATCCAGGTTCTGTGCCCCTCCTAGGACTGTCCTGCCTCCAACAGAGAACTTTTCACTCAGCGCTGGAATTGCTTACTTATTTACCATCAGTCACCTTGGCAAAACTGTAAACTTCACATGAGCAGGGAACTTATTTATTATTTTACTCACAACCCTAAAATAATGCCTAGAAAATTACAGGCATCTGTATGATACAGAAATACTGAATGATACAATCTACTAAATACAAGATGTTTTGGAACACTGTCTGTATTTACCCTCCCCACTCCTCTCTGAAAAGAGCACCATACCTGTCTGTATGATTATATACCTATATAGAGAGACAATTACTTTATATAATACCTGAGAGGAAGAGTGTTTGGATTGGATGATTTTCATTACTTATTTTTGTAAAGGAAGAAAAGCAAAAATCAATGACTACATCCTCACAGACTAAAAACATTTAACTTTACACTCTCAAATTTGCAAGCATAATAACATCTTACCTAGCTGCAATATCTTTATAGTGTCTCTGTAGGCTTTCATCACCAGCTTAAAATGGCGGTACAGTGGATAACACAAAACTCTTCTTCCAAAAGACACCAGGATTTCATGAACATTAGTCCAAGTCTGTGAAGTATTATTTACATGAATAATCATTTCCATATTACACAAAACAAAAGCACATAACAAAATGTAAAACTATTCTCAATTAAAAACCAAGTCTGAGTCAACATGAAGCCAAGTGGAAGATAAATACAGTGCCATGCAGTGAGACTCTTTCTGTAAACTTACAATAAAATTTTTATCTCGGTCTTTGTAATTCCTCATACTTTATCAACATATCACAAGTGCTCCTTAAAAACCACATTCATAGCAGGAAAGTTTTTAAAGTCTTTTAAGAATTACCACTATGAATGTAAAACACATGGTACTAACAAAACACAGACGCACATAGAATGCATTTCTAAATGATGCAAGCTTCATGTTTTTGTCCTTTAGGACTATTCGAGATAATACAGATGAAAAATACAGAACTCTTTAGTGCAATGTGTTCACAGTTCCCCTCTTTCCTCTCTCTCTTTGTTTTTCTGCTTTGGGCATGAGTAATACATGGCATTTACTTCAGTAATTTACTTTCACTTATCAAAGAGAAAACTACCCATTTCTGTAAAAAGGCTTTATCTTGAACGGTATCAAACTGGTGCCAGCAGCAATGCAAAACTTACTGAAAACACATTTTCTACAAAATTATTTTTTAATTGGGTTTTGATTTAAAATGTATAAAAATGTTAACCTGCAAATAAAACTTAACATATAAAATTAAAGGAGTATACAACATTTCCGTGTATATTCACCTTTAATAAATGAGTGATCTGATTAAGAATACTAAGTACTCAACAAAGAATAGTTGATATAATATAAAAACAATGGTGAACTTCTAAAAACTTCTGGTGAAAACTAAATAGTTATAAAAGTTTGACAGAGCTGGTTACATGTATGGCAATAGTAAGTTATTTAAAAAACAATAAAAAATGTCAAAATAAAATCATAAATAGATGAATTTTTTCATGCAGATTTTAATAACTAAACTATGAAATGATCTAGTCACCAACTACTTTCTTTTCAATATTGGAATAATTACTGTGAGTATTACAAAAGCCAATTTATCCATTACATGCTGATTGTGGAAATACACAGAACCCAAGAGGAGTCCAGAGAAAAGCACTTTTCCATCTTAAATATGCATATGAATTCCTGGAGATCTTGCTACAGAGTCTAACTCAGAGGGTCTGCTCTGGGATTCTGTCTTTTCAACAAGCTCCCAGCAGAGGATACTGGTCAGGCAGTTGGTTCATGGACATTCTTGGAGTAGCAAGATTCTCTGCTAAAGCGAAGTGTTTCAGTCCCTGTTTTTATCTTAGCTATTATTTGAACAGATGTAGGGTATTTTGGAAGTTTGGGGACAATGTCTGTTATGGGAAGATGTATGCCAATATATGCCAACTTACATATAGGCCTTATCTATTATTTGAACAAAGTGATGCCATGAAACAACTTTGATTTTCCAACGGAAAATGTACACTATTTAGGATTTAAACTGGGGAAGAAAAAAAAAAAAACAGAAACAAAACTAGTTGCCTTAATAGACGATGCAGTTATCAATTGTTTTAAATAAACACTTTTTTAAAGCTTCTGTTTTGATGGACAACAGCATGTTTGAAACCAGTAAATTTAAAGACACTATCCTTTGCCATTTTTGGTGAAATACGCACAAGTGCTTTTTAGAAAACAGACACAAAAACAATCATGACTATATTAGAAGAGTTATGAGATCTAAACATACTAATTGTAGAACCTAGGATAAACTATTTAAGCTATATGACATATATTTCTTCATCTGTAAAACACCAGTAATACTTATCTCACAGACTTACTGCAAGGAATAGGTGAAGTAATATATATATAAGGCTTAGCACAGTCTCTGGTGGTAAGTGACAGTTAACAGTATTATCACCTAAGTTTGCTGCCTGTCTTTGAGCTCTGAGCCCCAATATATGCCAATTTATATACAGGCCTCAAACTTGACCCAGCATCTTCCCACAACAATGTCCCCATCACTCCTTCAAACTTCGAAGATACCCTACACCTGGCCTTATTTATGTACTATGATTAGAGTAAGAGTAACAGATAAAACCAGAATTTTATTTAAAAATATGGGGAAAAAAAACTAGTACAATAAAGTTACCACTTTTCAGTCCAGGTTCGATGCATGAGAGGGGGCGCTCAGGGCCGGTCCACTGGGATGGCCCTGAGGGATGGGATGAGGAGGGAGGTTCAGGATGGGGGACAAATGTACACCCGTGGCTGATTAATGTCAATGTATGGCAAAAACCGCTACAATATTGTAAAGTAATTAGCCTCCAATTAAAATTAATTAATTAATTTGCAAAAAAAGTCAAAGAATTGCTTAAATTACCACAAATGAACTAATAACAACAAAATATAACTCTGAAGAAACAAAATCTAAACAACTGCAACTGAAAATCGTACCTCAAACCAGCACAGTGTTGGACTCAATTTTCTGATATTCCATGCAGATTCAACCTTTATTTGTTATGAAGAAAAGGATAGTGTCATATGAGAGGTAAAGTCATTTAGAAAGAAAACAATTATATCCACTTATTCAACTAGTATATGAATAGTATTGACATGTGTAAAACCTAAGAAGTGTCTATGGCTGTACTGATGTCAAGGTGATCAAAGGCCAAGTCTCCACTTTCTTCAGAATTTTATAAAGTAAAGCTTTTGCACTGATAAGAGTACCAGAACACAAGAGCACATAAGCAAGGGCTTTGAAACTAAAGAAAAGCAATGCATGCTCAATTTCTGTCCTTCTCAACTGGGTTACTTACCTCCCAAATATTTCATAAATAATCTACCAAAAGACTCAAAGATAATGTTGAAGTACTCTCTGTGCCATTTAAAAAGCTGCTGAAGAAGCTAGCTTTTCAGAGAAGGTCTGCAAGAATAAGTACATTCTAGAGAAGACCTTGAAGTTACAAGACTTCGTGATTTCAAATATGTGAATCTAAGAATGAAAAATGCAAAATTTTATGAGCATAACTAAACACTCTCACTCATCTTCTCAAGCAATATGGAGCTATTTTTTCTGTCAAAGAAAACATTTTCTCTGACTATGGTATTCTAAAAAGATTAGTGGAACAAAATCCATTTTCAGTTATAGTATGCACTTAATACACTAATTAATACTCATTTTGGAGTCAAATACAAATCTTAAAAGTCACCTTTGAAATTTTCAGAATCCCAACAGCAAAAAAACGACATATATCAAATCCTTATCCCAATATTATGCTAATGCTATGATGTTAAGTTGGTGAGAAAAGCAGGTTAAATAATAGTACATACATTACAACCCAATATAAATACATGTGTGCAATGAAAGAAGCCAAAAAGAGAAACATTTCCTTGTAACAATGGCTACCTTTGATAGCTGAGATGACAGGAAATTTTAATTATTTTCTTCCTGTATATTCCTTTACAATAATATGAATTATTTGTGTAATTTAAAAAGAAGGAGGGGGGAGGGATATGATAGGGGTAGGAGATAAACTACTATGTACAAAATAATTAAGATACAAGAATACAGTGTACAGCACAAGGAAATATAGCCAATATTTTATAATAACTTTGAAAGGAGTAAAATATATAAAAATACTGAATCACTACATTGTAAACCTGAAATATTGTAAATCAACTTTATGCCAATTTAAAGAATTTTTTTAATTTAATAAAAAACAGGGAAGCATATGCACACCTCAAATATTACCCCTTGAGCAAAAATTATTATCAATAGATACAGGGACACATTAACTGGAAAGATTTTTTTTCTGGCTTTCCAGCCTTTTTAAAAAACATATATATACGATCAGTGATATAGGTGAGAAAGAAATTCAGCTCTTTATTTACAGAATTGAATGTGGTATAAGAAGAGATACAATATAATTGTATATATTTTTTTAAAAGATCATTTTAAAAAGTAAGATCATCCTTACTTTACAAAAAGATTTACTTTTGCAATAGGATTTCACTGAATAGCAAAAAGATAAAATTCAGGTTTTTAAAATGTGATTTACATACAATTTTTCAGAAGTACAAATACTATTTAAATTGAGGGACACCTGCAGATAAATGCTCACATTCCTTTTTGTACAAAATACTATACCTTACATCTGTTAATAGACAGCTCAGAGAAAGACTAAAAATGGTAAAGTTTACGACTTTCCAATGTCAGGTGCCATGTGGCAACAGCTGTCTCATTTGGTCACTTCATCTCCTAAAAGAGATGAGAGCCTAGGATATCCTTCTTCCCTACCTTCAGCTTTACTTCCCCACTCTGCTACTGAGTGAAACTAATGCCAAGAGAGAAGAAAAAAAAGACCAAATAAAAGCATTATGCTGGGGCTTCCATGGTGGCTCAGCGCGTAAGAATCCGCCTGCCAATGGAGGGGACATAGGTTTGATCCCTGGTCTGGGAAGATCCCACATGCCTTGAGCAAGTCAGCCCATGTGCCACAACTACTGAGCCTGTGCTCTAGAGCCCACACGGCGCAACTACTGAGCCCATGCACCTTGGAACCCGTGTTTTGAAACAAGAGGTCACTCCAATGAAAAGGCTGCATACCTCAACTAGAGCGTAGCCCCTTCTTGCCACAACTAGAGAAAAGCTTGCGCAGCAATGAAGACCCAGCACAATCAAAAATAAATAAAGGAATAAATCTTTAAAAAGCATTATGCTTTCATGCTGGCACCCATCACCAACACTCCTGTGCACCTCAGTTCGGAGTGTCCCTAAATAAACACGACTGGTCTCACTCATGACCTTAATACAGTTTACTCTGTACAACAGTCTATGCCAACGTTCACAGACACACATGCACTTACATTCCTCTCTCCTTCGGTGACACGGGTCTCATAGCAATATGCCAGAAGGATATCAATCAAACTGTAGTACACCTGACGATGGGCTCTCTTGTCCAGCAGGTAAGATTTATTAACAAATTTTCGCAGCTGATATTTCTCTTCTTCAGAAAAAGACACTAGAAGAAAATGCATTTAAAACTTAGATGTTCCATTCTGTTTGGTAAAACCCCCACTGCAGACAGATTTGTCAAAATTAGAACTTTAATTATAGAAACCGAAAAATTATACTCTGGACATGGAAACAACTTTTTAATTAGACTTCACAATTTTTTTAACAGCTATGTATTTGTTCAAATTCTAGTAGGGCTAAAAAAAAAAGAAAGAAAAAAATGTCTAAACAATATCTATTTCTTATTTCCAGACCCCTCCCACACACTGGCTCTGCTTTTTTTTTGTTTGTTTTTTTTGCTACACAGTTCTGTACTCAAGACAGTTAAATGACAGAGTTATTGACTTTAAAAATAAGATAATTATGTTTTGATAACAGAAAACATGTGAAACACTCTGTAAATATTATTCACTTTGAAAGTTCTATACAAAGAAATGGAAGTATTCCCATGTATTAGTCAATTTTAAGGGCATATAGTATTTTTCAAATATCATTTATACAAAGTTTTACATAAATATGCAAATATGATTATACCACACATACTAGACTGGTTGAAGAGGATGTTTCCTTTTCTTCTTCTGCTTGGCACCCTTTATCCTCATCAATAACTTTTTCCATGTTAAAAAAAATCTAGTATATATCACTTCATATTTTTCTTTACAACCATAAGGACACACAAACATGCATACAAGGGAGTTGATACATTTTCCTCCCGAGAGAATCAGATTATTTTTTTCCATCTAGCCATTCTAACTCAATGACACCTCCAGGAAATCTCCCCAAGTCACTTGGTACTTAGCTAATTTTGTGAAGGAGTAGAATATTCCATGGTGTAGTATGCTCTGTCCAACCACTCCCCCTACTGATGGGCATTCACTCTGCGTCTGCTGCAGTAAATGTCATATCATATGTCACTGGATACTGGAGGCCTTATTTCCATAAAACAGATCCCCAACAGTAGACTTACTGGGTCAAAAAATTCATCTCTTTTTAAGAGATACTTTATTTAAGGGCTACATCTCTCCTTTGTAATGGTCATGGACAGAAGTTCCCTTCCTTAAGCATATCTCTTGCTTGTGCCCAGCCATAAATGCTTTTTCAAAAACCATTTTCAGTTTAATGGATATGAAAGGACTGTGGTAAGAAAAATTCTAAAATGACCCCCAATAAGACATCACTTGAGTGTGGGCAGGAACTGTGACTTGCTTCTATTCAAAAGAATATGGCAACAGCAATAGGACAGTTACTGCTACGATTATTATGACTATGTTCTGATATTGGCAGAGACTCTCCCGCCAATCGCCAATCGTGAAGAAATAAGACGTCATGTCATGAGGGGGCCACGTGGCACGGACCTGTGGGATCCTCTAATATCTGAGAGTGATGCCCTGGCTGAAAGCCAGCAAGAACATGGGGGTCTCAGTTCTATAGTCGCAGGAATCAAGTTCTTCCAACCATCATGTGAGCTTAGAAAAGAACTCTGAGCTTCAGAAAGGAATACAGCTGTAAACACCCTATTTTTTGAAAATGAAAAGATGGCCATATTTGTCTCCAGCCTTCCAAGACCCTGAGCAGAGGACCCCGCCCCAGCTTCTAAGCATCTAGATATACCGTTAAGTATCTAGATATATTATTACCTCTAAGTCAGTGTCATCAATCTCTTCCCTTACAAATTAATTCTTCATTTTCCTTCCATGCCCCATAAGAAGACCACTTTCAAATTCATTTTAAAAGTTGTTCAACTCAGTCATGAGCAACATTTAGCTTCCAGAGCCAGTGAATATCAAAGTAATGCCAAAATAACTTTGAAGCCTTTTTCCCAGGTTTCAGAATTGTCCATTATATGCAGGTCAGGACAGGCTAAACTGCTGTAACAGACCGACCCAAAATACACTGGCTTCAGTAAGACAAGTTTCTCTTTCACACTACTACTCGGAGTGAACAGTCCGGGACAGGTGAGTATCAGGGTCTCCATACCTGTCTCCTGACCCATGAAAACAGCCAAATCAGAACTCTGTTTCTGATCTGTGGTAACTTCGAATTCAATAAGAGGAAACTAATACAGTGACATATCACTGTTACTTCAGTTAGTATTTCTCTAGCTGCTAAACTCTGAACATTATTTCATAGATTTGTTTGGCAACTTAGATTTGCTCTCCTATTACCCATATGTTTTGCCCAGTTTTTTTCTGGATGGCTTGTCAAATATTTAAGAACTTGTCTATTATGGATTCAAACCCTAGTCATCTCTCCAAATCTACTGCCTCTGTACTGACTCTGTTTAGAGGATCTTAGGTCAATGAATTATTTATGTCTGTGTGTAGCCCAATATGTCTTTTTTTTTTTTTTTACCAGATTGTGAATTTATAGCCTTTAATAAGGTTTCTCCAACTCCTGAATTGTCCACGGAGTCTCTATAATCTACCTGAAAATTACTTTTTTGTATTTTCTGATTTTGGTTAATTACAGATGAGGAGTTAATTGTGCCAGCACAGTCTGCTCAGTAAGCCATCTTTTCTACTGTATTGAACCACCAACTTTATCAGATAGATCTGCTGCTTTTCTTGCTAAATACTACTTCCAAGCACTTCAGGTTTTTGTCACCTGCAAATACAATATTTTTCCCATTCCCAATAAATTATCAACAGAAGAAAGAGATACTGTCTCTTTCTATATATCAGGTACCTTACCAAGGACTTCTCAGGTGGTGCTAGTGGTAAAGAACCCCCTACCAATGCAGGAGACACAAGAGACGTGGATCTGATTCCTGTAAGATCCCCTGGAGGAGGGCATAGCAACCCACTCCAGTATTCTTGCCTGGAGAATCCCATGGTCACAGGCTCACAAAGAGTTGGACAGGGCGGAAGCAACTTAGCACACACGCGCATATAGGCATATAAAATGTACATACAGACAGACCCAAAATACAGTGGCTTCAGTAAGACAGAAGTTTCTCTCTCACACTACTACTTGGAGTGAACAGTCCAGAACGGGTGAGTATCAGCATCTCCACTTTCATCTATGGTATAAGATGCTGTTTCAGGTTAAAATTTTCCAACCAATGTCAAAGTTCTAAGGAATTGATCCAGAAAGTGCACACAGCACTTTCACTTACTTCCTATCATCGAGGACTTACAAACACATCTGGGGCAAAGAAAGGCAGGAAACTTGGCCACTAGCTGAGAGGGCATGAGCTCAGTTTTAACTCAGGAAGCCTCTTCTTAGTGGAGAAGGGTTAATAAAAGCCACGTGTTTTTGACACCTTCTCAGAAACCAAAAATTATTAAACCACCTTTTTAATATTCCCAAGTCACTCTCTTGATAGCTAGTTAAGTCCCAGCCTTTCTGTCTCTGCTCAACAAAAGACTGCCCTTCTGTTCATTACAACTGGGCAAAAGCCCGAAGGAAAAGAATATGATTACTCCCTCATAATGGTCCCTTTTCACATATCATTTTCATGTCTATACTCTTAGGAGCCTTAAGTTTAACATGGCTTCTTTTTGCTGTAAGGTTTCCTTCCAGCAGTTTTTACAGTCTGTTCTCTTGGGAAAAAAAAATCTTAAATACCCTTACATGAAATTACTAGAAGCAATATTCCTTTACTTACTAAAATACCGTTAGTACTAAAAAAAAAAAAAAAAGACAGGATATGACATACACTATTTTTTTCAGCCATGTTAAACAGTCTATGTTTTAAAAAAATTTTAATGTATTTGTACAAGCATTGTTTATATAAACAAGTAACTATATGAACGTATTTAATTTGCTGGCCAGCAATAAAAAGAAATGTGTACATTGTAAAGTTTAATAATACAGTGAGTATAACACAGTTAGGAGAAGCACTCTTTAAAGACTGACTTCTAAAAAAACAAAGAAGATTAACTTCTAAAAAAGAAATTCATGTGACAGATCAACTGGGTGTTGACTGTCCCATTACAGGGCTCATATGAAGATTTTTCAATTAAAGAGAAGCTCTCCATTCACTTTAAGTGGTTTGATGTGAGGAAGCTATAAAAAGGAACATTTCTTCACTGCATGAAGAACACATATCTGACAAAGTATTTGAAGACCCCTATTACTCAGCAAGAACACCTGAGAAGATATTCCCTTAGGTACAGTTTTGGAGACGTTCATTAGTTTAGCTAATAGGAAAGTGCCAGGTGATCATGACAATAGTATCTCACTAGAGAAAAGCCTTCAGACCCTAGCTGGCTAAGAAAGGCTTCTGCTTCCATGGAATTCTGAATCACAAGGTAAGCGTGCCCAGAACCAGTGAACAACATATCAAATCATTCACACACACATTTATTCCTTACTCCTAAGTCATCACACCTGTATGTATTCAATGATTTGTAAAGGTTGAGTTGGGAACTATGAGCTCTGATGTTATATGACCCACAGATAAGTCTTTCCATACATCACAGATAATTTTCTGTGACTGTACACACAAGGCTGACTTGAATGTACTCTTTCGAATTCCTGAATGCTGGGTGCCCCTAACCTTCCCTTACAACACAACCACCTTTTCCTGGGTGGTTTGAGTTCCAGTTCGGCCTAAGTAGTTCATTAATAATACACAGAAATATTTAAATTCTGAACTTCAAGCAAAGAAACCAGAGATAATAAATAACAATAACAACAAACCGGGAAATCAGTAGGGAAACCAAAAGTCTGAGCTCCCCCAGGCCTTTCACATTAGAGCTATAAATCATATCACCCAAAGAGAAACTTGGGGAGATCTGCACACAGTCAGGTCTAGCCAAGGAGAAGCACCACAAGTAACTACAGACACAGTACCAATAATACCTGGATGCTTGCCACCACAGTTAACATTTGTCAAGCATTCATGTGACTTTAGCTACACAACATAGCAGCTTTGCTATCCAGTTCATAACATTTTGGTTAATTATACTTCTGTAAACAATCTACAGGGTTTCCCAGGTGGCTCAATGGTAAAGAATCTGCCTGCCAATGCAGGAGATTCAGGGGATGCAGGCTCAAACCCTGGGTCGGGCAGAACCCCTGGAGGAGGAAATTGCAACCCGCTCAAGTATTCCTGCCTGGGAAATCCTATGGACAGCGGAACCTGCTGGGCTACAGTTCAGGGGATCGCAAAGAGTCAGATAAGACTCAGCAACTAAGCACACAACAACAAATAATCGACAATCAAACAAAAGCCTATTTCGGGCTCTATTCAGGGAAGAAACTGGTGCCTTAACATGGAAGCAAATGGCCGAAGATCACCTCCCAAGATGAGAAACTCTATCAATACATTTGAAGACCGCCAAGTGGCTCCCACCAAAGTGGAAAGTGACTTTGTTATTTCACTTCAAACATCATCTATTTTTATTACTTTTAAATCTTCTTTGCTGCCTAATTCTCTTCCCAAACATCCTTGTCCTCTGTGGGTCAACAAATCATACATGATCTGGCTCCTCTCAAAGAAATGCAAACCTATTCCATTGTATACTTTCTGGAAACAGATCAAGGGAATCAGAAGAAAATGTACTGCACTCAAACCCTTGGCTCAAATGGGCAGCCCCACAGTGTTGCAGCTTTCAGGGCTGATGCTGACAGTTGAGCTCCGCAAACACTGGTGCCAAACAGGATGTCCCTGCTAGGAAGTTCACCGACTATGAGTGTTACATGGTGTCATAACAAGCAATCACGTGCCAAGATTCTTGGGCTGAGATTAACCGCTGAGACACAACATGGGAAATGTGGTAAGTTCATCCTCGTGAAACCAGAGCTCAGTGGGAGCACTGCATTTAACACTTCCATTTACAAGCCTTTGGGGAGGAAGATCCAGATCATTATAGAATTGAAGACGGCAGGGAAATTCTCCGTGTTATAACTCAGAGCGATGATGAATATGACAAAAGTCATAACCGAGGCAAAGACAGGGGACAAAGTTTATCACCTAAGGCTTATCTGGAAATCAAGACAATCCAGCTTAATGCTTTACGAGGAGGAGGAATCCAAGACGCACCCCTCACCTGCACTGTTGTGTCTGCTGGAAATGTCCCCCTGCAATGACAGAGAGGAAGAAGGCCTGGGAGCAAAGAGGGGATAAGAGGAAGAGGAGAAAGGGGGAAATTACAGCAGCAGCATGTTGCCTGAATGAGCTGAGAACTTCAGAGTTCATTTTTTGGTTTATTTCTTTTCTCTCGTATTTGGGCCTGGTTCGACACATTTCAATGTGTGCCTCCAACCCTGAGTGTCTCAAAAAATTGAACAAGAAAAAAAAACTGAAAGAAGAATCATGTTAACAAAGAACTTGCCCTTTAAGCCATGTAAATGTACAAAAACCGTCATTTCAAAAGGAAGCCAGTCAATTCCTGGCTCTCCTGCCATTGACTTACTCTGTACTGATAATTTCTAACACATAATATGCTAAGATTTTAAGTAAATGGTCTAGTTCAATCCTCACGACAATTCTGTGAGGCAGATACAGGATTTCCACAGCATCCAAGAGTAGTTGCAAAGTCACAAAGCCAGCCTGTGGAGGAGCAGGGCATTAAACCCTGAACCCCTATTTACCTTATATCCTAGGCATAACCAAGCTTCCCTGATAGCTCAGTTGGTAAAGAATCCACCTGCAATGCAGGAGACCCCAGTTCAATTCCTGGGTCGGGAAGATCCCCTGGAGAAAGGAAAGGCTACCCACTCTAGTATTCTGGCCTGGAGAATTCCATGGACTGTATAGTCCACGGGGTGGCAAAAAGTTGGACACGACTGAGCGACTTTCATAGACATAACCATTACTTAGCACATTTACAAGAGGTACCATCTGTACAACACAGAATTCAAGTTCCTCTACCTTTATCACATGCCCTTGTTGTTTTCAAAAGTGATTCTGAGAATAAATCACTGTAACAGTTTAATGGGCTGGGAATATGTCTGAAGCACCAGTCTGGATTACACACCACAGAGACGCAGAAGGGACAGTGGTTAAAGGCACCAACTGGCTTACCCTTCTGTTAAAATTATACATAGAGAACAGCTGAGACAGAAAATAGGACCTAGAATCCACTACAACTGATTAAAGCAGAGCAAGTTAAAATTTAAATTAAAGGTAAATACCATCTCGATTTTTAAGGCAGCTAGCTCACCCTTGTGGACAGAAAACTACACAACCACCAATTCCTTCCCAGACTGCTTCAGTAAGATACCACACCAAAACTGGGGAGCTGACTCAAACCAATAGAAAGCACTGACTATTTAAGCCTGAACAAACTTTCTGAGCAGGTCCATATGGCGTATAAATCGTGTTAGCAATCCCATGCCTGAATATTCCCCTACATGATACGGGAAGTCTCTGAAAGATTCTTAAACTCAAATCAAATATAAAACCAAGGATTTGCTGAAAACAGTGGAACAAGAATCATTATTTACAAATAAGTTTCCATTGTACGGGAGACTCAACTCCAAAAAGTTATAGTGGCAATCTTTCAATCTGGTAGAGACCACCTAAATTCTAATGAAAGCTACCTACAAAAATATTTACTGCAATATTTATTGTATTCTACAAATATTTGTTGAGTATCCATTATATGATAGGCTCTTTTGAGGCTCTAGAAATAGAACAAATAGCAAGCTACTGCATTTCTATGCAGAGGATCAAAATACTGTGAAGCAACAGTTTCTTCAGAATCAGTGGTCAAAGAAGGTCACTGCAGACATGTAAACACCCCGAATGTCCACAAGTAGTCAACAACCCAAACAGTCACCAGTTATGACACAAAAACACACGGAACACTAGGCAGGTATTAAAAGCTTCACGTAGAACTGTAAGCATTGATGGAAGATGTACAACATATACTATAAAAAAAGCAAAGTGAGAAGAGAGTGTATATGAATCTATGTGTATAAACTTCTAAGAGCAAATGCTTAGATGCGGGTATATGTGCTTAAAATACCCCAAACTGTTAACAGTGATTATTTTCAGGAAAAGGAATTTGGAGTGAGGAGATTCTATATTCCATTTCATGCATGTGTGTGTTCCTTTCATTTAAACACTGTTGTTTTTTTTTTTGGAAGTAAGATTGTTCGCTCTCAAATAATGCATAGGATAGATTTTTTAATACATGTATTTTTATTATAAAATTTTCAAGTGTACAGCATTAAAATTCAACATCTGCATATACTGCAAAGTGATCATCGCAACACAAGTCTAGGCATGGTATTTTTAATATGTAATTAAAAGCCAAATCAGTATAACAGAAAACACTAGCCCACTATTCTTGATCTATGTGAAACTGTTATAATTCACAGACTTAACACACCAACCTCCCACTTAGAAAAGGTGTTAATAAAATGTGTGTGTGTGTGTTTGAGTGCTCAGTCATGTCGAACTGTTTTGTGACCCCGTGGACCATAGGCCACCAGGATCCTCTGTGCATGGCATTCTCCAGGCAAGACGACTGGAGTGGGTTGCCATTTCTTACTCCAGGGAATCTACCCAACCCAGGGATTGAACCCATATTTCTTGTGTCTCCTGCACTGGCAGACAGATTTTTTACCACTGCATCACTTGGGAAGCCCATTAATAAAATGCCTGTCTAAAACCACAGCTCTGTGTATAATATTTGGCTTAATGTTAAGCATGGCACAATCGTCTCTTGTGGCTCATAAAAGCCCCTAGCTCAGCCTTATTTGGTAAAAATTGCTCTCTGTAAGATAGAGAAAGGAAGATAACTAGCCCTGCTTCCACATGAAACCACTTGTGAAAAAACTGGGGAGAACTTATCAAATTCATCCAACAGACAAAGGGGTGGAAAACTTGGTCTTTTCTCACCATTCAGTTCAGTTCAGTTCAGTTCAGTCACTCAGTCGTGTCCGACTCTTTGTGACCCCATGAATCGCAGCACACCAGGCCTCCCTGTCTATCACCAACTCCCGGAGTTCACTCAGACTCACGTCCGTCAAGTCAGTAATGCCATCCAGCCATCTCATCCTCTGTCGTCCCCTTCTCCTCCTGCCCCCAATCCCTCCCAGCATCAAAGTCTTTTCCAATGAGTCAACTCTTCGCATGAGGTGGCCAAAGTACTGGAGTTTCAGCTTTAGCATCATTCCTTCCAAAGAAATCCCAGGGTTGATCTCCTTCAGGATGGACTGGTTGGATCTCCTTGCAGTCCAAGGGACTCTCAAGAGTCTTCTCCAACAACACAGTTCAAAAGCATCAATTCTTCGGCGCTCACCTTTCTTCACAGTCCAACTCTCACATCCATCCATGACTACTGGAAAAACCATAGCCTTGACTAGACGGACCTTAGTCGGCAAAGTAACGTCTCTGCTTTTGAATATGCTATCTAGGTTGGTCATAACTTTCCTTCCAAGGAGTAAGTGTCTTTTAATTTCATGGCTGCAGTCACCATCTGCAGTGATTTTGGAGCCCCCAAAAATAAAGTCTGACACTGTTTCCACTGTTTCCCCATCTATTTCCCATGAAGTGATGGGACTGGATGCCATGATCTTTGTTTTCTGAATGTTGAGCTTTAAGCCAACTTTTTCACTCTCCACTTTCACTTTCATCAAGAGGCTTTTTAGCTCCTCTTCACTTTCTGCCATAAGGGTGGTGTCCTCTGCATATCTGAGGTTATTGATATTTCTCCCGGCAATCTTGATTCCAGCTTGTGTTTCTCCCAGTCCAGCGTTTCTCATGATGTACTCTGCATAGAAGTTAAATAAGCACGGTGACAATATACAGCCTTGACGTACTCCTTTTCCTATTTGGAACCAGTCTGTTGTTCCATGTCCAGTTCTAACTGTTGCTTCCTGGCTTGCATACAGATTTCTCAAGAGGCAGGTCAGGTGGTCTGGTATTCCCATCTCTCTCAGAATTTTCCACAGTTTATTGTGATCCACACAGTCAAAGGCTTTGGCATAGTCAACAAAGCAGAAATAGATGTTTTTCTGGAACTCTCTTGCTTTTTCCATGATCCAGTGGATGTTAGCAATTTGATCTCTGGTTCCTCTGCCTTTTCTAAAACCAGCTTGAACATCAGGAAGTTCACGGTTCATGCATTGCTGAAGCCTGGCTTGGAGAATTTTGAGCATTACTTTACTAGCATGTGAGATGAGTGCAATTGTGCGGTAGTTTGAGCTTTCTTTGGCATTGCCTTTCTTTGGGATTGGTATGAAAACTGACCTTTTCCAGTCGTGTGGCCACTGCTGAGTTTTCCAAATTTGCTGGCATATTGAGTGCAGCACTTTCACAGCATCATCTTACTAACATTCAAACACCTTTACCACAGAGGAACATTCAGATCCCACAAGCAGATTATTCAACAACTACACATGTCCTGTATGTTAATGTCCCTAAATTTGATAAAAATATTTTAAAAATTAAGAAATTTTAGAACCCCAATGATTCAAAAATAAAACATATTCCAAAAAGAATTTTCTGAGACAAATATGTATAACTACTGTGTGGCACTTCCAAGTCCCGGGTGAAGCTCCTATTTCCAAAATTAGCAAATCAAAATGATACCTTCACTCCATGTGACAATTACAATTGTGTATTTAAGAAAGGCAGTGCATAAATGAGTCTTATTTTGAGTTTCTTACCTAATGCAGCAAAATTTTCTTCCTCCTGACCCTTTTCCAAAGAGGTCATCATTTTTGAATATAAATCAGTCCACCAAGGATTATATTCCAAAACCTGTTTAACTGCCTCATCTTCCATAAAGTCAGCTCTGGAAAAAAAAAAATTAAAAAAAAAAAAAAATATATATATATATATATGAGGGGCTTGTTACAAATAATTGGGCTGGTTTTCATTGTTTAAAATTTTACCTTAATTCATCATATTTGTACTAGAAATACAGACTAATTCAAAGCACATTTCAAGGCAAGACTGAGCGCTGCTATTACTTTCACTGTGGTTACTAATCATCAAAAATGAAAAGTAAGCCTCAGACTAAAGGGATATTTGACATCTGTGATCTTTTTAACAAGAAAGTACAGAGAAGACCAGTCCCCTCTACAGTTCTATGTCCTATACCACAGTTATGTGGGATGAAGCTAATCTGAACACACAATGCTCATGAAGACTAGGCCTTGTGCAAAGTTGGCAAATATTACAAATTTTCATAAGGTTATAATAAATTGTATTTTAACTCCACCACCAACAACAAAAATAAACACATGAGAATATTTAGGATACCATATAATCACAGAGGTCTCTCTCTCACATACACACACACATCTCATTTTTTATTATGTGCACTCATGTTTCCTTCCAAGACGCAATCTATTTCATTTAGCTATGCTAATATTTATAGACCCTAAGTCAAAACTATTGCAAAAGATAAAAGGAACTTTCATAGAGAACAGAAAATTACTTTTCCTGTACTTTATTTTCTCAGTTTTAACTAGAAAAATAACTGCTACATTCAAAGTAAACTCTTTGAAGACACTTATTCAGAAACGATGCTGTCTTACAGCTTCCCAGGTGGCACTAATGGTAAAGAACCACCTGCAAATGCAGGAAACAGAAGAAATGCTGGTTTGATCCCTGGGTGGGGAAGATCCCCTGGAGGAGGGCATGGCACCCCACTCCAGTATTCTTGCCTGGAGAATCCCATGGACAGAGGAGCCTGGGGGGCTACAGTCCATAGGTCCCAAAGCATTGGACATAACGGAAGCAACTCACCAAAGCACACACAGCACAAATACTATCTTATATTCAAAGTTGGAAATTGGAAAAGAATGACAAAAAGTACAACTTATGGTGGAAAATTCATTGATATTTCAGGTAACTAGAACCTCAAGACACTGGTGGTTTTGATACACTGGATTTTCTAGCTCATAGTTTTAATACTTTAAAGACTTTAATAGACTTTAAAGACTTTCAATTGAGTTACTGAAATCTTTTTAAAATTAGAAAGATCACAGATAACTTACTGAGTTCTTTGGATGTGGCAAGCCCTGCACTAAGTGCTTTTCATTCATTATTTCCTTGAATACCCACACCACTTCAACAGGCAACAGGTGCTATCAATACTCCCCTTTTACACAAGTGGAAACTGAGGGCTGGAAAAGTTGTGTTTCAGGGTTAAGGTCAAAGAACCAGTGAGAAGTGGGGCCAGGATTTGGACCCCTTTAAGTCTCAGTCTGAAATCCAAGCTATTAACCAATATAAACATTCCATTTTTATGAGTGAGGAAATAAAGCACATATTGGACAAAACTGAACAGCAATTATCTTGAAGGAGTAATTCGCAGTGCCAGCTCCTCTCAGGATCAGGCTGTTGCCCAGGATTCTGGCCTGGACAGTTAGGGGGACCACAGTGCCCTCCGCAGAGACAGCGACACAGGATGCTAACAGACTCGACTGGAGAGGGAACGGCTTCTGCTTTGGGACGAGTTATTTGAGGTATCCTTGTCCCCCAGGCAGTCACGTATGCAAACCTGTGCTCAAGAGAGACACACAGAAGTCCTGAGCATTCACACAATTACTGAGGCGAAAGAAAAGGACAGAACACCCAGGGTGAAGTGGCCACATGAGAGGAAAGGGTGTTGAAAGCTGGAGCACCAAGGACGTTTAAGTCAAGGATAGAAGAAGAGCCCATCTGAAAAGATGCTGTTTTTCCCCCTAGGAAGAAAAATAATAGGGGGAAAACCCTCTTGTAAAACAGTATCTCTGCCACCTTCATGTGCACCCCTCAAAAAATTCAAAAATGTTTTGAGTAAAATCTCTAGTACAGTCCCTCATCTAAACAGTGATGGTTCATTCCTTGTGATGCCCAATATCTAAGGTTGACTGATGCTCTACATTCCAGAATAAACTATTTTCAAGTTTTAAAATGCCATGAGTTCAATGGGCATTCACCGAGTGCCCTCTCTGTGTGGCGTAAGAGAGAAGACCAGTAAGATTCTTGCCCTGTCCTTCAGGGCACCACAATTCAATGGGAACAACAGACAAAAACACAGAATGTTACAAAACAATGCGGTAAAAACAAGATGAGCTATAAAACATGAGCACTTCCTATGCCAAGCTGGAAGTGAGGGTGCCAGGGGGTGACAATTGAGCCCAGCCTTACAGGATAAGTCAAAGTTATGCAGGGAAAACAGGAAAAGAGGAAACATCAGCTGGCAAAGGGAAATTAGGAGTGAAAAATGTGTGAGAAGCAGTGTAGTACAGGTGGGGAGATGCAGACATTCATTATTGTCATCATATGAAATGTGGGCAGGGGGTGGCAAAATAGATGCCACAGAGGCAGGTAGCGTCCAGATAACAGAAAACTTTCTATACATGCTAAGGAGTTAGGAGTTTATGCTTTAGGCAAAGGAGAGCCCAGTAAAGCCTTAAGCACATTTTCACCCTCAGTAGACACTGCACTGATGGTTTTATGGTTGATGGATCTGCAGAAGAGCAGGGCTGGAATAAGAAATGCCAGCTGGGCAGTTAGGGGACAGCTGCAACAAGCCAGACACAGATGAGGGTCAGGAAGAGATGGAGTGAAGCAAAGCAGAAAGAGATAAATGGTACAATTTCAGGATTGACTGGAAGTGTAGAATAAAGAACAAAGTCCAAGGTGAATCCCAGGTTTTCAACCTGGGTGAGTGAGTGAGTGAAGTCGCTCAGTCGTGTCCGACTCTTTGCGACCCCATGGACTGTAGCCTACAAGGTTCCTCTGTCCATGGAATTTTCCAGGCAAGAGTACTGGAGTGGGTTGCCATTTCCTTCTCCAGGGGATCTTCCCAACCCAGGGATCGAACCCAAGTCTCCCGCATTGCAGGCAGACGCTTTACCATCTGAGCCACCAGGGAAGTCCCTCAACCTGGGTGACTGGGATGAAATAAAGGGCATCCTATCAAGCAGAAAACTCAGGAATATTTTACCGGTAAAATGATGCATGCGATTTTACACATGTGGAAATAGCCCAGCCACTCTCTAAACCCTTCACCTGGCTTTTCTTCATAGCACTTATCACAATAGAAATACTTTTCATTTCCGCACTGGAGTGTAAGCCCCATGAGGGCAGCTACCATGTATTCACCACTCTCTGCTTGCTGTCTGCAACACTGCCTGACATAGAAGTCATTCAAACAAATATTGGTAGAACAAGTAAGTATATACATGAAAGAATGAATAAGTGACATTTTATTCCAGTGTTTTTTCCAAAAGTTGCTATTTTGAATAAAGAACCACACTGGGAAGGAGGTGAACCTTTCTTTTCAGGCTTCTAATTACTACTTGTCATTTTGAGATCTCCTCAATAAATCCAGGAGCTTGATCATTCTATCGTCTTCTTTACCAAATGTATAGTGCTGAACATTACAATTTTACATGACTCCCCAGATTAAGAGGTATAAACTACCATATATAAAATAAATAAGCTATAAGGACATATTGTACAGTACAGGGGATAGTCAACATTTTATAATAACTTTAAACCAAGTATAATCTATAAATATTGTGAATCACTATGTTGTACACTTGAAACTAATATAATATTATAAATCAACTACACCTCAATTTTTAAAAATAAATAAATAAATAAAAGGTCTTCTCGGCCTTTGACAAAATTCAACATCCATTTATGATAAAAACTCTCCAGAAAGCAGGAATAAAAGGAACAGACCTCAACATAATAAAAGCTATATATGACAAACCTACAGCAAACATTATCCTCAATGGTGAAAAATTGAAAGCATTTCCCCTAAAGTCAGGAACAAGACAAGGGTGCCCACTTTCACCGCTACTATTCAACATAGTTCTGGAAGTTTTGGCCACAGCAATCAGAGCAGAAAAAGAAATAAAAGGAATCCAAATTGGAAAAGAAGAAGTAAAACTCTCACTGTTTGCAGATGACATGATCCTCTACATAGAAAACCCTAAAGACTCCACCAGAAAATTACTAGAGCTAATCAATGAATATAGTAAAGTTGCAGGACATAAAATCAACACACAGAAATCCCTTGCATTCCTATACACTAATAATGAGAAAGTAGAAAAAGAAATTAAGGAAACAATTCCATTCACCATTGCAACGAAAAGAATAAAATACTTAGGAATATATCTACCTAAAGAAACTAAAGACCTATATATAGAAAACTATAAAACACTGATGAAAGAAATCAAAGAGGACACTAATAGATGGAGAAACATACCATGTTCATGGATCAGAAGAATCAATATAGTGAAAATGAGTATACTACCCAAAGCAAGTTACAAATTCAATGCAATCCCTATCAAGCTACCAGCCATATTTTTCACAGAACTAGAACAAATAATTTCAAGATTTGTATGGAAATACAAAAAACCTCAAATAGCCAAAGCAATCTTGAGAAAGAAGAATGGAACTGGAGGAATCAACTTGCCTGACTTCAGGCTCTACTACAAAGCCACAGTCATCAAGACAGTATGGTACTGGCACAAAGACAGACATATAGATCAATGGAACAAAATAGAAAGCCCAGAGATAAATCCACACACATATGGACACCTTATCTTTGACAAAGGAGGCAAGAATATACAATGGAGTAAAGACAATCTCTTTAACAAGTGGTGCTGGGACAACTGGTCAACCACTTGTAAAAGAATGAAACTAGATCACTTTCTAACACTGCACACAAAAATAAACTCAAAATGGATTAAAGATCTAAATGTAAGACCAGAAACTATAAAACTCCTAGAGGAGAACATAGGCAAAACACTCTCCGACATAAATCACAGCAGGATCCTCTATGATCCACCGCCCAGAATTCTGGAAATAAAAGCAAAAATAAAACAAATGGGATCTAATTAAAATTAAAAGCTTCTGCACAACAAAGGAAAATATAAGCAAGGTGAAAAGACAGCCTTCGGAATGGGAGAAAATAATAGCAAATGAAGCAACTGACAAACAACTAATCTCAAAAATATACAAGCAACTTATGCAGCTCAATTCCAGAAAAATAAACGACCCAATCAAAAAATGGGCCAAAGAACTAAATAGACATTTCTCCAAAGAAGACATACGGATGGCTAACAAACACATGAAAAGATGCTCAACATCACTCATTATCAGAGAAATGCAAATCAAAACCACAATGAGGTACCACTTCACACCAGTCAGAATGGCTGCGATCCAAAAATCTGCAAGCAATAAATACTGGAGAGGGTGTGGAGAAAAGGGAACCCTCCTACACTGTTGGTGGGAATGCAAACTAGTACAGCCACTATGGAGAACAGTGTGGAGATTCCTTAAAAAATTGCAAATAGAACTCCCTTATGACCCAGCAATCCCACTGCTGGGCATACACACCGAGGAAACCAGAATTGAAAGAGACACATGTACCCCAGTGTTCATCGCAGCACTGTTTATAATAGCCAGGACATGGAAACAACCTAGATGTCCATCAGCAGATGAATGGATAAGAAAGCTGTGGTACATATATACAATGGAGTATTACTCAGCCGTTAAAAAGAATTCATTTGAATCAGTTCTGATGAGATGGATGAAACTGGAGCCGATTATACAGAGTGAAGTAAGCCAGAAAGAAAAACACCAATACAGTATACTAACACATATATATGGAATTTAGAAAGATGGCAATGACGACCCTGTATGCAAGACAGCAAAGAAGACACAGATGTGTATAACAGACTTTTGGACTCAGAGGGAGAGGGAGAGGGTGGGATGATTTGGGAGAATGACATTGTAACATGTATACTATCATGTAAGAATCGAATTGCCAGTCTGACGCAGGATACAGCATGCTTGGGGCTGGTGCACAGTGATGACCCAGAGAGAGGTTATGGGGAGGGAGGTGGGAGGGGGATTCATGTTTGGGAACGCATGTACACCCGTGGTGGATTCATGTCAATGTATGGCAAAACCAATACAGTATTGTAGAGTAAAATAAAGTAAAAATAAAAAGTAAAAAAAAATTAAAAAAAAAAAAGGTCTTCTCTTGGTCCCAAAAAAGGTACTTCAAATGCTATACAATCATTGTTGTCCCTTTTCTTATCTAGTAGTTATTTTGAACGTTAACTAAAAATCCTTTTATTTTCTCCAATAAGGAAATAAGCAAGACTTTATGAACTGGTTAAAGTAAAATATATGCCAACAATTAAAAAAAAAACCTTGCCTGGGAAGGAAAAAAAAAAACAAAAACCAGGCTCAGCTAGAGAAATACGGAAATTATAATAAGCAAAAAAGGAAGGACTATTAATGAATGTTTCAAAATTCCTTCAACATACTTTACTGTAAAAATAATACCAAAAGAAATTTAAAATGGCAAGAAATGGATAATCAAAAAGTATAATGGATCAACTTTACATGCTCAGCATTCTGCTGGGATGCAAAACTTATGGGGGAAATATCACACACTGGCACCCAGATTTTACAAGAAAGGATTTTTAAAACAATAATAACCTGAAGTCATTTACATGCGCCTTTGGAATGTATAAATTTTTGTATATAGTCAATTTACCTCACTGTGTTCTGCCTTAGGGTGAAATTTAAATTAGTTTTCCTTAAGCTACTGCAATGGAGAAGGCAATGGCACCCCACTCCAGTACTCTTGCCTGGAAAATCCCATGGGCGGAGGAGCCTGGTGGGCTACAGTCCATGGGGTCACCAAGAGTCAGACACGACTGAGTGACTTCACTTTCACTTTTCATGTTCACGCATTGGAGAAGCAAATGGCAACCCACTCCAGTGTTCTTGCCTGGAGAATCCCAGGGACAGGGGAGCCCAGTGGGCTGCCATCTATGGGGTTGCACAGAGTCAGACACGACTGAAGTGACTTAGCAGCAGCAATAGCAGCAGCAAGCTACTGAAAAACCTGACAACATGAAGAGACATCATGACTTGTGAGAGCAAGTCAAACAGCTTGAAAACACCATGTATTATGCTAATGTAAAATCTACTATGTATTATGCATGCATATCACATTATATACATAGAAATTTTAATACAATACATGCAGTGTATTGTCTTCATTGTAGGTAAGGATGTAAAATAAACCTTTCCTTCCACTGTATTAACCATTAAGAATAACAAAATAAGCAGTGATTTTTAACTGAAAATTTAAAAGAATTTTACTTGCACTTCACTTAATTCAACACATTTGGGCAAGTCAGTCAGCCAATATAAATAAAGAATAAAACAAAAATGACAAATAACTGGTCTTATTCCTACCAGCTTCCGTTATAGCTCAGTTGGTGAAGAGTCTGCCTGTAATGCAACAGATGTGGGTTTGATTCCTGGGTCAGGAAGATCCCCTGGAGAAGGAAATAGCAACCCACTCCAGTATTCTTGCCTGGAGAATCTCATGGACAGAGGAGCCTGGCTGGCTATAGTCCAAGGGGTCACAAAGAGTCGGACACGACTTAGTGACTATACCACCACCACCATTCCTACAGAAAAGTCACAAAGAATCTTCATCTCCTGACTCTCACCCTCCAAGTTGCCCGAAACTGAATTTAAACCGCTCATGTAAAAAGAACCCTTCCTGGAGTAATGCAAAAAACATTTCATGCATACTATTCAAGAAAATGTGCTTCTGGATAAAGACACAGAAGATAGACAAAAATAAGGGCTACTTCTAATATCACACTGCTAACTATAAATTCCAATTTCCTAACTCTCTCAGGCCACATCACTATTCTTGAAGTTTTAGAAGAGAAGAGATAGGCAGTTCTGCTAATTAAGCTCCCTCCCACTCAAAATTTCTGTCTTGTAAAGCTCAATCTGTTTTCATGCTTGCCCAGGAAAATTCGCTGACAATGAAATTTCCAATTTAAATATTCAGCATGATTTTAAATGGGTTTCTTCAAATTATTCTTCAGTGGACATTTAAAATCACAATTGGAGAGATAAAGGTAATTAGAAATGGCAATGTAAACGGAGTTGAATCTCTCAGATGTCCTCCAAAACATAACCCACCCTACTCTTACACAGCTTCCCTGAGGATGTCGAAGAGTTCCACCATTCATCATCACATATCACTCAACCCATTTGCACATCACAAGATATATTTCTGCCATTCCAATTAGTCTCCCACTGAGTCACAGGAGATAGAATGTTAATCACAAGAGCAACAGCAGTTAAACTGAAATAGTGTACATGAAAAGGAAATACAAAATGACAAATGGAAAGACTTTTTTCAAGTCCCAGATGAGTCACTTAGCAGTAGTGTGACCTTGGGTGAGTCCCTTAAGCCCCTCTTCCTTACTGCTGTGAAAACTGAAATAATCACACAAGAGAACTCGATAAGCTGAGAGCACTATACAAGGGAATAGCTGCATACGTAACAGTTTAGAAACTGCCGGCCCAGAGTATGGGAAGAATATTACCTGAGGTCTATATCAAAACACTACTGACATCCTAAGAAAGCTGTCAAGTATTCACAGAGGCCTGGGGACAATCACTTCCTTGCAAGAAGTGCTGCTATTCGTGATCAATGAAACACATCACAATCTTTCCAAGGCAAGTGATTATTTACCCACCCCTTAGTTTTGTTCCTTCAACAAATATAAGCCTGACAGAGACACATGATAGCTCAAGACACAACTGATGCAGGTAGGAAATAAAGCAAAACTTAAAATTAGACTGTATTTATATCCTATCCCAATAAACAGTTATTTGTTCATTTGAAATGGATCCTCGATTACAGGTGCCAGTGGATAAAAGTGTTGGGAAAACCCACCCCTAGATCAGCCAAGAAATGCAGTACATGTAGATTCAAATTCTTAAAGAAACTGAAATGTGTTTTTATTCATATATACCATTAATCACAACAGAGTCTTCTGAAAAGAATGGTATGTATTCTCAGGAATGCAGTGTTCTATTTTAAAGCCTAGAGAGCAAAAAACTCAAAGAAGTACATTAAAAGAATTCTGTGGTGTGCTGAAATAAGGTAATGAAAAGTAGCACCTTACAAAGATCACCGAGGTATAACAGTTGTAGGTTAATTTAAATGTCAATTAAGGTTGTGAGCTATCACTCATTTCTGGAGTCCAAAAAGCACATGCCCAACATGGTCAAAAAGGCACTCAAATCTTTTTTTAATACTCAATCTCAAGTAAATAATTTAAACCTTAAAAAAAAAAAACTCAATACTTACAGATAGTGATCAGGATCAAACTTGGCCAGCTCAGCAGCCAGGCGTTTCTGCCTTCGTTCAGCAACAGAGGTGAAATCTGGATCCTTAATATCAATAACATCACTCAATTCATCCTAAGAACACCCAGGAAAGAAAGAATAATTGCTGTCTCCTATTTGAGCCATGAGATATCTAATTTTGTACAAAATGCCCAAACACAAGAAGAATTTAATTGATCGGTAAGTCATTATACCACCTGTGACATTTAAATTCAAATCCAGCAAATGTTTGTTAAACATCTACTATTTGCCAGGCCCTGTTAGAAGCTTTCACATCAATTATTTCATTTAATCCTTACAACAAACAAACTGACTAACATGGATTAAAGCTATAAAATTTAACATGAAAACCAGAACAGAATAAACCTCTGCAAGCAAACAGGAACATTTAATTCTCCATTTATTCCCCCATTTACTCCCAGAGATTTAAAAATTATGAAAGGGCAAGTTGAAATAAATTTCTAGACCCAAGATGGAGCTGCTGCTGCCAGGGGTGCCACGTCAGCAAACCAAAACTTAGACAATTTTCATGTCCCTGTAGATACTCCCCTTGAAGAGAAATGTAGTCTTTTTAGTCAGGCCCCCAAGGCCAAGCCAACTCTGGGCTCTGTCATTATTTCCTTGCCCCTTTTCATCCCTAACAAGAATTTTTAAGGACAATTTTAATAGACATAATTTCCACTTGAAAATTTAAAAATCTAATCCAAAGTAATATTCAACATTACCACATGTTTCCTAAGTCCAACTCTACAAAAAACACCTGTATTAGTAAAACCACCTACATTCCATATGGTCTTTTTCCTTTTGACTAGAATTATGAAGGGAAAAAACCTCATACTATACAAAATATTTCTAAAGCTCTTTTTTCTTTCTTCAATCTCCCCATTCCCACCACCAACTGCAAGGGATAAGTAAGCAAACCGGAAGCAGCTTGAAGATTATTAGTTGAAAAGAAATCAAGGGAAATAACTTGGTAGAGGTTTGTGAAGGCAAACTGTTAAAAGACTTGTAAATAGAACGATTGGTTGGTGATTGATGCCCAGGCTTAAAGCCAACAGCTGTGGCACAGCAAAATCACTACAATGAAATCAGCTATACAGAATCTGCCCAGAGAAGGCAATGGCACCCCACTCCAGTACTCTTGCCTGGAAAATCCCAAGGACGAAGGAGACTGGTGGGCTGCAGTCCATGGGGTCTCGAAGAGTCGGATATGACTGAGCGACTTCACTTTCACTTTTCACTTTCATGCACTGGAGAAGGAAATGGCAACCCACTCCAGCATTCTTGCCTGGAGAATCCCAGGGACAGCGGAGCCTGGTGGGCTGCTGTCTTTGGGGTCGCACAGAGTCAGACACGACTGAAGCGACTTAGCAGCAGCAGCATATGGAATCTGCCAGGGAGAGACTAAGATACAGAACTCTCCACACCATCAGAATTCCTACAATTAAAAAAAAAAAAAAAAAAACCTCCGAAAAAAACCTCTCAGCCCTACCACAATACATTGAGCTAAAGTAACATCAGCTATGGTTTTTCCAGTAGTCATGTACAGATGTGAGAGCCGGACCATAAAGAAGGCTGAGCGCCTGGCCACCTGATGTGAAGAGTCAACTCACTGGGAAAGCCCCTGATGCTGGCCAAGACTGAAGGCAAAAGGAGAAAAGGGTGGCAGAGGATGAGATGGTTAGATAGTATCACTGACTCAACTGACATGAAATCTGAGCACACTCTGAAAGACAGTAAAGGACAGGGAAGTCTGGCCTGCTGCCATCCATGGGGTTGCAAAGAGTCAGACACAACTTAGCAACTGAACAACAAAATATCACCAACACTTAATGTAAGCATATCCTAGTAGAATGAAGGGGCCCAGGGGCTCTTTCATTTTTGGAAGTCACATCCAGAATATCTGAATACTTCAGAGCACAAACCTTCTGGGGAAAAAACAGATCCCCAAACTTGGAAAAATCTACATTCCAAGAGTTCTTTCACAATTTACTTTTGGGAGGCTCAGAGTGAATTTTCCTAAAGATACATGATTATAAATCATAGTTAGATTCTCTGGGCAGCCCACAAATTTACTCAATTCAAAATAAACTGGAAATAGAGCACTCGCAATACAGAGTTTACAAGCGTGCAGCAAGGCTTCCAGGGGAAAACACTTTCAGAGCTCTAGTTTAATTTTTCAGATATATCTCTTCCCTGAGCAGGACAACCTGGACTCTTTCTCTCTCCTCTGCTTCCTCACCTGCCTGACATCACCTCCTCAACCACAGAGACAGCAGGGGCAGTGAGGCAGGCCTTGGGCAGCATGGTGGGGGGCGGGGAGTGTGAAACTGGAACAAACTAAAAAGTGAAGTTAGCTTGGAGCAGTGAAATCTAAGGCATCTGTCAAACAAGAGAAAGGAAGAGAAGAGGACGAGAAATGACACACTACAACAAGGCGAAAATGATTCTTGTTTTTCTTTCATTTTGAAAGTACTGCTAAGGTCAGCACTGGGAAAACTATTTAAAGATGGGCAGCACCAAGAAAAGGTCATGTGGGATCTAAACAAGGCTAATGTGAGTTTCAGCAGAGTGAAGGCAGAGACTCTCCAGAGAGAAAATGAATAACTGTGTGCCCATCAGGCCAGTAGGTCTCCTGGAAACAACAGCTTCAGGTCCCCAGTGTAGCTGAGAGAAGGAAAGGGCTGGCAGGCCAGCATCCTGCGGCTGCTGGCAGCAGTGGTCCCGGGAGCCTCTGGGTGGGAGTCCAGAGACTCGAGGATTGTTGCTGCTGGCAGCCACTGACGCCAGAAGCCTGGTTAGAAGCCCTGACTTGGAACTGCCAGGGCAGTTTTCCAAAGGCGCCCTGTGGCTGGCAGAAATTTCAAAAAGGAAACAGTGTGTGTGTTGGCGGGCCGGGGCTGGCGGGGGTGGCAGGGGGTGCAGTGTGGGTGAGCGTGTACACGTGTGTATGGGGGCAGGGTGGTGACAGAGAATTTGTTTCAGCAAAAGTAATTTTATTTCCTTCTTAGTATTAGTATAAAATACAGAAGTCACAAGCAAACCCTGTGTAAATGGCTGGTGGGAAATAAACATGAAAGACTATACACTATCCCCCAATAAAGGGTTAAATAATTCAATTCCGAGAAGATACCTGGGTACTGGAATTATGGATGATGTTTTACTTTCTTTCTTATATTGTATCTTTATAATGAATATATATTGCTTTTATCATCAGAGAAAAATTAAGCTGTATTTCATTTAATGGAGGGTGGGTGGAAAGAGACTGTAAAAATGTTAATAAAATATGAGTCAACAAAATTTTATGGATATTTTCTCATCCAAAGGCAGAACCAGAGGAACTGTAAATGGTGGTTTCTTAAGCACATCATTTAAAATAGAAAATATGTTCTCAAAGTTTTTTTTTATGCAATAATGGTCTCAGTTTCCTCCAGCTCGTTTACTAGTAGAAAAAGGTCTTGGGGATCACGTGGGGTGGACATAAACTAAGTAAGAGTTTGGTACTGACATATACACACTACCACATGTAAAATATAGATAATCAACAAGGACCTACTGTATAGCATAGGGAATTATAGTCAACATTTTCTAATAACCTATAATGGGAAAGTATCTGAAATATACATATATATACACCCATATATGTATGTATGCATGTATAATTGAATCACTTTGCTGTACACCTGAAACTAACACAATATCATAAATCAACTATACTGCAATTTAAAAAATTTTTAAATAATAAAATTTCTAAAAATAAAAAGAATTTCTTTACAATCCATAAAAAAGGTCTTACACATTAATCTTACATGATTGCTCAGTTTTTCATCGCATGACATGAATCTCACAAACAGAACACTTATAAATGCAATTGAACTCTGCAAGTAATACAAGTTATGGAAGATTTTTGTGGCACAATCACATAAAACACATGTACCTTAATACCCTGAAGACAGCATCCTTTAATTACTGGCATCTTGATTCACACATGATTTTCAAAAGTTCTGACATTTCCAAACTGTCATGAAGGACACCGCAAACCTCACATTTAATCCATATGAGAAAACACAATATTTAAAAACTACACATTGGTTTGTCCAGTGGTAGAATATGCACGTACGACAGTGATGAGGCCACGACAGAATGGTGACGTGGAGCCCAGCCCACTGCCTCTCAGGGACACACATACCAGCTGCTAGCTGTCACCGGAGGTCCAGATACTGTCCATTAGCTGTCACTGAGGTCCACAGTCTACCCAAGTTCCCCAGAGAGGGCTGAGCTTCAGGATTCACTCTTAAAAGAGTTTAGAAAAGTAATGGTGTACCTACAATCCATGTGTTACTTAATCCCCTCTAAGAAGTCTGGGGCAGCACACCGTATTTAAATTCATTGCTATTTCTACGGCAAAATCTTTGAATATGCACACTAAGCAGGATTTTTTCTTTTAATTAATGAAAAACTCATCAGCTCTGATCAGGTCATGTCATCAAACTCAATCCAAAGAACTTTTAGTTTCAGAACTTTTTGTGATCCCTACATTGTACATGTGGGGTAATACACCTGCACTGTTAATAGTATTGCTATTTACATTATCCTTTAGAATTTTCTCAAATGCATTTTGTTTTTCCCTCTGTTGAAGACAAGAGGCATTCAAATTGTTTATAATAGCAAGGTTCAGAGGGATGCAGTCAGGAAGAGCTACAGGAAGGCTTCAAAAATGTGAGGATGATGCACTTATGTTTTTTTTAAGCTGGGAGACAGGAAACTATAGAGATTCAGGGCATTAGACAAGACATTCAAAGATAAAAAGAACATTGTTTAATAACTTATCTCTTAATTCAACCTAAATTACTAACTTAGTGAACATTTTCAACAGATACAAGAATTTCTGACCTCCCAGGGACTTGGCCTGGGCTCACATCATGGCAGTCCTGCATCTTCTCAGCAATGCGGCAGAAACCCCTTGAGAGGCTCTTCCCTCTACAGCGGCAGTAATGAAGAAACCACGTTCCTTGGCATCAACAAGCACTTTCAGACTGAATGTACAATCTGTCCTTAGCCTGCAGGAGTCTTCTCTCATTCATTTATAGATTTAGACAGGTAATCTCCAAAAGATTAACCACAGACGACTCTCTGCCCAACAACTGAGGTCCATTTACTGTAGTTTCTGCTGTAGAAAAAACTTGATTCTATTCTTACTACCTGAGAGATAACCAGGAAATTTGGTTAGGGAGAGAGAATATGGAGAAACCATAACTCAGCAGAAAAACATATAAGGCGTTTGAATGAAATATCTCATTAGTATTTTTTGCTCTTAAGTAAATCCCAATTTTGTTCCCTTTAAGAAGTTTTGAGAGCATTTTAAATTTCTTAAGGGCAGAATTCTTTCAAGCATGCTAATCTATTTTTTTTCAAGAGTTTTCAAACGTAGCATCTCCGTAAATTTTCTAAACAGCCTTATAAAGTAGGTGAGCAAATTTTTCGCTGTTTTACAAAGAGGAGACAGAATTTATTTGTGGTCAAATAACTGGCCTGAATTCCAAATTTAAACAGAGGTACAAGTAGGACCAACACATAGATCCTTTACCTTTCCTTAGCAGACTCAAATATGTCTCACTGTAATAAACCACATGCTAAGCAGGTCTAACATCCGCTACCCAGAAGGAATGAAGTTAAAATAAAAAACTGTTCATCACATGTTTCTTTCATTAAAAAAAATTAAGGGGACTCCCTGGCAGTCCAGTGGTTAGGGCTCTGCACTTTTACTGCTAAGGGCTGAGGCTCTATTCCAGTCAGAGGAAAAAAAAAAAAAGAAAGAAATGAGCTATCAAGTCATGAAAAGACATGAAGGAAACTTAAACACATATTACTAAAAAAGAAGCCAATCTGAAAAGGCTACATGTTTACATGTTGCATGGTTCCAATCATGTGACATTCTATTTAAAAAAAAAAGTAAAACTAGACCAAAAAGTTCAATAAGTAAATAAAAAAATAAATTTTTAAGTGAGACATCAACTATATTGCTTTCTATAACTAAAGTAGAAAATAATCCAAAATTTCCATTTCATTCATGAAATAGAATTTCCTACGTTGTCTGAGGAAGAGAGTGATGTCATTCCTTTTTCAGCCTAACTTACCAAAGAGCAGATTTTAACAAAAGATTCCACTCAAACCCCACGAAGAGTAAATACAGAAAGTGCCTACAGTACACTAAACACTAAACAACTTGATCCAAAGACGGAAACCTCTTCTCATCAAGAATATTCTGCTTCATTTACATATCAAACAGAAGAGACATCATGCCACAAGTAAACAATTTCCATTTCTTAGAAGCATAAAACATGCAGCTTTTCAGGAAGTATGAGGAGAGAGGGGTTCTGTTCTGTATTTTGGAAACTTCATGTCTAAAATAACAACTGTAAGTGGAGAAAAAAGAAAGTACCAGGACATCTTTCATGTATAAGCACAATGAGACTGGGCCACACAGACAGTGACACGGAAGGGAGTGACTGTCTGTGTAACAATCACACTCGAGGAGTTGTGGTTTGCGCTCTAAATACAACATCTCCTACTATCTTCATAAAAAAACCTCCAGGTATGAGCAGAACTGAAATAAAACTATTCAAATGGTCAAACCCTTGGTATATACCAAGGTCTTTTAGAAAAACATACCTGCAGCCGCTGAAACACTCCTGAGCGCAAGTTTCCAAACCCGTAGCGGCAGTTTGGATTCAAGGCACTTTCTGGTACCTCTTCATAGGGGGACTGTTCAATTTCCCAATCAAACTCATCATCGTCATCTTCCACTCCTTCCTCAGAAACCTCAGAAGCGCCTAAATATGTAAAGTACTAGTTCATTAAAGCACCAGATTTCCTAGGTACAACTTGGGGAAGAAAAAGTATAGGGAAAAAGTGTCTGTCCATGTACCCCAAAAGAATACTCCTGCTATTCTCTTTTTTTTTTCTTAATATGTTAATGTGTCATACTAGGTCCATTCTGGGTGTACTATATAATAATTTGATATTTGCAAACATTACAAATTGATCACCATCTGTCCCCATATAAAGTAATTACAGTACTATTGACCTGATTCCTTATGCTGTATATTACATCCCCGTGGTTTCCTTATTATAAAATTGGAAGTCTGTATGTCTTAATCCCATTCACCTATTTTACCCAGCCTTCACCTCACTATTCTTATTAGACCAAAAAAAAAAAAGGAACCAAGCCAAAGTTCCATCAATGGTAGGATATATAAACAATAACACAATAAAAACAAACAGACCTCAGCTATACATGGATAAATCTCACAAAAATGTTAAGCGAAAGAAGCTAGACAACAAAGATCATTACTGTAATGGATTATATATATATATTGATCTAATTCAAAAACAGGTAACACTGAAGGTAGTGGTTACCTCGGAGAGTCAGGAGCGAGAAATAACCAGGATAAGATTCCAGGGCGTGGGAGATGATCCACCTCTTTGACCTGGGTGGTGTTTGCTTTCTGCTTACACTGAATTGCAGGCTTCTGATTTTAGCTCAAGAGGCCAATATTTTGCCAAACACAGAGACGCTGCCTCAATTGGTCCCAAAAAATGACTGACCTACTGGTTTAACAGAGTTCATTATGTCTTAAATTAAATGTCAACAAATGAACTATTTTCATATGGTGTTACCTGATCTCCTCATCTTGTCATCGGAAGTATTTTCTCCTAATTCCTATGTGCTATATCCCTTTTCCTTGAGAAACACACAGCATTCCAAATATTCATTTACCTGCATTTTCTCCCAACTGCAATAGACATACCTATCTCTTCCACAAGTGGTTTTGCAGTCCTGGATTTTCTTGGTGCCAGCAGAGCAGTTAACATGTTCAGCCCTTCAAAATGTTGGCCAGGAGTTTCTTTGGGCAACCGAATGGTAAAAATTCCTTAAAGATAAATGGGTTCTATGCTTAGCTAAATTAAAATACTCAAACACTTCATAAACATACCTAAGAAACAGACATCTCAGAATTATAATTTTATTTCACAGAGCTCCAAAATTATGCCCTTATTACATAGTTAGTAAATAAAAATCAAGATAGGGAAAGGCTCAAACAAGGTTTTTCAGAATCACTGATTCAGCTGTCCCCTCTACGAGAATTAATCTGTTAAAGCTGCAGAATGCTTAAATCTAACCCAATATCATATTCACCTACTGATAACATTAAAAGTTCAGGTCAAAAACACAATGGCCTGAGAAGGCAATAGCTTAGGGTCAACTATAGCTACTCATAAGATTTATTTCTAGCCTGGGTGGGGAGGAGGTGAAATCAAGATATCTAGTCCAATGAAGAACAACAAACTGAAAAATTCTTAAAGAGACAGGAATACCAGACCACCTGACCTGCCTCTTAAGAAACCTATATGCAGGTCAGGAAGCAACAGTTAGAACTGGACATGGAACAACAGACTGGTTCCAAATAGGAAAAGGAGTACGTCAAGGTATATTGTCACCTTGCTTATTTAACTTCTATGCAGAGTACATCATGAGAAATGCTGGGCTGGAAGGAACACAAGCTGGAATCAGGATTGCCAGGAGAAATATCAATAACTTCAGATATGCAGATGACACCACCGATATGGCAGAAAGCAAAGAAGAACTAAAGAGCCTCTTGATGAAAGTGAAAGAGGAGAGTGAAAAAGTTGGCTTAAAGCTCAACATTCAGAAAACTAAGACCATGGCATCTGGTCCCATCACTTCATGGGAAATAGATGGGGAAACAGTGAAAACAGTGACAGACTTTATTTTGGGGGGCTCCAAAATCACTGCAGATGGTGACTGCAGCCATGAAATTAAAAGATGCTTACTCCTTGGAAGAAAAGTTATGACCAACCTAGAGAGCATATGAAAGCAGAGACATTACTTTGCCAACAAAGGTCCATCTAGTCAAAGCTATGGTTTTTCCAGTAGTCCTGTATGGATGTGAGAGTTGGACTATAAAGAAAGCTGAGTACTGAAGTATTGATGCTTTTGAACTATGGTGTTGGAGAAGACTCTTGAGAGTCCCTTGGACTGCAAGGAGATCCAACCAGTCCATCCTAAAGGAAATCGGTTCTGAATATTCATTGGAAGGACTGATGCTGAAGCTGAAACTCCAATACTTCGGCCACTTGATGCGAAGAAATGACTCATCTGATAAGACCCTGATGCTGGGAAAGATTGAAGGTGGGAGGAGAAGGGGACAGAGGATGAGATGGTTGGATGGCATCACTGACTCAATGGACATGAGTTTGGGTAAACTCTGGGAGTTGGTGATGGACAGGGAGGCCTGGTGTGCTGCAGTCCACAGAGTCACAAAGAGTCAGACACGACTGAGCGACTGAACTGAATCGAATCCAATGAAGAATAGCAGCCATTTCAAATATACACAAAATCTTAAATAAGGCAATGATGGCTTGATAAAGTTCTTTGATATCGTAAGAGATATATCCCTAAAGCCTGTCTAATGCAAACCCAAATTCCATCTATGTACTTCTTTTTTTCCCTTAACAGGGTTTATCACTTTCATCTAGGTTCCCCTATGAATAGATTACATTATTCACTACTGCTGCTGCTGCTGCTGCTGCTGCTGCTGCTAAGTCACTTCAGTCGTGTCCGACTCTGTGCAACCCCAGAGACAGCAGCCCACCAGGCTCCCCCGTCCCTGGGATTCTCCAGGCAAGAACACTGGAGTGGGTTGCCATTTCCTTCTCCAATGCATAAAAGTGAAAAGTGAAAAGGAAGTCGCTCAGTCATGTCCGACTCTTCGTGACCCCATGGACTGCAGCCCACCAGGCTCCTCTGTCCATGGGACTTTCCAGGCAAGAGCACTGGAGTGGTGTGCCATTGCCTTCTCTGACATTATTCACTACTCTTACATTTTAAAACATTTTACCTCTTTCAGTGTACTTAGCCATATTCTAATATATCAAACACAACTAAATCCAAATATTTCCACATATTTAACTTTCCTAAAACCCCATTTACTTTCAAGATTTAATAACTATGCTTCAGCATGCAGCTTATCTGCAATTAAAGGCAGATTTACTACCTAGAAAGGCAGTTTCATTGTACTTCATCACATCAGTTATACTGTGTTATGGGTTAGAACTTGGTCATTTAACTCTTTCATTCCACCTTTCCTCTATTACCCTAGTTCATTGAGGTCAATATTCACTGAATAAATCACATAACAGTACACAAGGTATTCTTATTCCAGATTCACTGACAAAGGAAAATCCAGTGACTTCTACAGAAGGAAAATAAATGGTTTCAAGATGAGCTGAAATGAAGGGCTTATCAATTAAGAGAAGAAAATTCAATCAGTCTTTAAAAGTCCTGTATGGACAGTTTCTCTCTCACCTACACATAATTATATTTTAAGACTGAAAATAGTAATGGGAAAAAATAATATATATACATCTGAATCACTTTGCCGTATACCTGAAACTAACAACACTGTAAATCAATTATACTTAAACAAAAAATAAATTTTTAAAATTCTAAAAAACACTGTCTTAGAAACATTTGACTCACAGCTTACAAAAATCATCCACTTCTTTTCTTATCAGTCACCTCCCACAACCTAACTTTAACTTTTAAACACTTCCAGAATGTAGGGATAAGTAGGAAATAAAACCTTCAGAAAACAGAGCCAGAGTATTTAACTAATTAAACTTTAAAGAACAATGTGAAGTATAATTTAAAGGGCTGGGGAAACTGTAACTGTTAAGAACTCCATGAATAACAGGCACTGGACATTAAGAAAGAATAAAGAGTGGCAGGGACAGACTGCACTCACCATTCACCTAAAGGGCGCCATAACCTGAGATTATTATGGAGCTACACCAACATGAAGAATTCAAAGAAAAAAAACGAACAGAAAATTCCAAGGGCAATACCTTTATCTGCATCATAGGACCCCTGCTCATTTCCATTTTCTACAATTCTTCCAGGAAGGGTTAACCTGCAGATGTAATAAAAGGTCTCATGAAGTCCTTAAATTACAAAGCATCATAAAGCATGATAGTAAGCATCAAGCACTGAAATCTATCAACCATTTAAAAAGATATTCCTCGGCACTTGAATTTTATAAACTAAATAACTTATATTTCTTCCCTAGCTAAGAAAATAGGAATCAGAGATGACTCATTTTTCTGTTTGAATAGGCACTAGTCACTGATAAAACACTTAAAAAAGAAAAGCCACAATAAATACTAGCTATCACTACTGTTATAGTACTTTCCCTTCCTAATATGAGTTATTTATATACCTGATGACTGACACAGGATGGGCTCAATAAAAGTATACTAATTGGCTTCCAAAAAGAAAAGAAACAAAAATATGAGAAAGAATAAAGAACCAATAAAACCAATTGTTTATATTGGGTAAGTTACTACTTTTTTTAAAAAAAGGCAGAAAGCAAAAGTGTTTTTGTAAATCTCATTATTACTGTATAGGGATTTCCCCCTCTTTCCTGCTAAAGAATATGAACTGATTTCCCTGTTCCCAGTTTTACTCTGGGTCAATCAATGCTCTAACTGAGTCCCCAAAAGAATTTTTCTAAAACAGAAATCTGTCACTTTTCTATTACAAAAGTTTCCATGGCTGCTTGATATTGGCTAGACAATTTAAATTCACCTGTACTATATATGAGGCCAGATCCATTCCACTCCAGACTTAAAATATGAACCTACTTTCCTCCCAAACCCCCCTCCTCCTTATTCCCTATTCTAACACCATCACCATTATCATCATCATCCATCTTGGCAGACCCCAAAAGGTACAGGGCTTTATCCCTACTTACCTTTGATCTTAATGTTTCCTGAAGCTATAACACATTTTCGAAACAAAAATCCCTTCTAAACCTAGTATAAAAATTCAGTTACGAATAAATTTGTTATGCAATGGATACAAATATGAACTTTACCTTCAGAGTCTAAATTAAGTCCAAGTTGTTCCATTTACTAGCTCTGTAACTTTCTTTGTACCACAAGTTAATTAACTTCAAAGTTCATATTCCTCATTTATAAAAAGTAAAAAATAATAGAATCTATCTGAGGGTTGCTGTGAGAAAGAAAGGATAATACAAAAAGCTTAGTGGCTAGTACAATAGGCAACCATTCGGAAAATGTAAACTATTGTTATCATCTCCCTTCTCCTAAACTCTTTATAAGTACAGGGTTAAATTCTTAATGCATGATGGCAAAACAGTATCTTCGAACAGATCTGCCTTCCCTGCTAAACACTCAGTTCCTCAAGGAGAGGGGTAAGGTTTTATTCATCTCTGGTATACTGTAGCAAACTGCATTTCCAAAGATGACCTATCTCACATCATTCCTCCCAATGATGCAATCTATGTCCCCTCCCCTTAAAACTGAGTGGGCTTCTAGAATTGTTTACCCAAAACAATACAGCAGAAGTGACACTGTGATTTCTGAGGTTAGGTTATAAAAGATGATATGGATTCTGTCTTGCTCCCGGAAATATTTACTCTTAAAAATTTCAGCTGTCATGGTAGGGATGCAGCTCCCTGCAGGAATCACACATGAGACCACATAGGGAGGTCCTGAGACCACATGAAAAGAGATTCCCTCCTTCACCTGCCCTGTAAGTCTCCAGCTGCTTTAGCCCTTCCTGTCCCAGGTCCAGCCAACACATGACTAAACTAAAGACCTTAAGCCAGAACATTTCAGCCAAGCTCTTACCAAACCAAGGCACAAAAACCAGCAGAGGGAGTTAAAGAATTGTTATTTTACACAGGTTTGATTGGTTATCGGCAGCAGATAATTGCAACAATACGATCCCTTAATAAATAATAATACCTACCATTTTGAATGCATAGTTAATTATCAGGCACAGTAATAAGGATTATACATGCATTATCTCAAACCTCACATCAACTCTTTAAAACCACTAATATTAGTCCCACTTAACAGACTAGGAAACTTACAGAGACTGAATAACTTGCCAAAAGTCACAGAACTATAAGTGTGCTGACACTCACATGTGCCCAACCCCCAAGCCTCTGCTACTCTAGGAATGGATACATTTGTATAAAAAGTACTCTATAAACTGCTTCACATGTAGCTGCTTACTGGGTCTTCACCAAATCTCCCAAACTTAATTAAGCAAGTGACTTTTATTTTGAAATATTTCTTTCATTGTAATTACTTAATTTTATCATCCTATCTCATTTAAGATCTTTTCTCTGAGCCTCTGAGCCCTTATCTGTAACATGAGTATATAACAAAACCTACTTTGTAAGACTGTCCTAAAATCAAGTGAGTCACATAAAGCACTAAGTGAAGTGAAGTCGCTCAGTCGTGTCCAACTCTTTACGACCCCATGGACTGTAGCCTACCAAGCTCCTCCCTCCATGGGATTCTCCAGGCAAGAGTACTGGAGTGAGTAGCCACTTCCTTCTCCAGGGGATCTTCCCCAACCCAGGGATCGAACCCAGGTCTCCCACATTCCAGGCAGACCCTTTACCTCTGAGCCACCAGGGAAACTCACATAAAGCACTAACTAGGAGTAAAATGTCAATAATTGTTTGCTAACATCATCTTCTTCCCATTCTTCATGTTTTGGCTTTAATATTACCTCTTCAAACAGGCTTTCCCTGGTCACTTTGTATAAATCCAGACACTCTTTTATACAACATATTCAAGTAGGTGGATCCAAAGGGATACCTGAGCAGAACAAGTTCAGGCCAAGTACTTAATAGCTTAACTCAAGAAGAATGTCTGCACTGGAAATGTACTTGGGCAGGAAGGGTAGGCTGGAACTGCACTTGAATGAGAAAGATGAAGAGACTGGATTTTCACTCGGTAGAAAGGATAAAAGAATGTATTGACAATGTTGAGAAAGAATAATATGGCAGTGTCTTCTAAAATGTCTTCTAAATAATGATGCCTATCTCCAAGGATTCTTAACCACTGGACCACCAGGGAAGTCAAAAACTAAGATCATGGCAATTGGTCCCATCACTTCATGGGAAATAGATGGGGAAACAGTGGAAACAGTATCAGACTTTATTTTGGGGGGCTCCAAAATCACTGCAGATGGTGACTGCAGCCATGAAATTAAAAGACGCTTACTTCTTGGAAGAAAAGTTATGACCAATCTAGATAGCATATTCAAAAGCAGAGACATTACTTTGCCAACAAAGGTCCGTCTAGTCAAGGGTATGGTTTTTCCTATGGTCATGTATGGATGTGAGAGTTGGACTGTGAAGAAAGCTGAGCACCAAAGAATTGATGCTTTTGAACTGTGGTGTTGGAGAAGACTCTTGAGAGTCCCTTGGACTGCAGGATCCAATGAGTCCATTCTAAAGGAAATCAGTCCTGGGTGTTTATTAGAAGGACTGATGCTAAAGCTGAAACTCCAATACTTTGGCCACCTCATGTGAAGAGTTGACTGACTGGAAAAGACTCTGAGGCTGGGAGGGATTGGGGGCAGGAGGAGAAGGGGACGACAGCGGATGAGATCACCGACTCCATGGACATGAGTCTGAGTGAACTCCGGGAGTTGGTGATGGACAGAATCCTGGAGTGCTGCGATTCATGGGGTCGCAGAGTCCGACACGGCTGAGCGACTGAACTGAACTGAACTGATCTCCAAGGATCGCTATCCAGGTTAAATGAGATAATGCACACAAGCACTTAATCCTTCACTTAAACGCACTGCTTGCCCACCACACAGAGAGGGAGAAGAGGTCAGCTGTTACCACCGATGTTACGGTTCTGCAGGGAGAAAAATGTAAACAAACAAGAGCTGAAGGTCCCTCCCTGAGGCTGGCCGGACGACGACGACAATGAAGGGGTAAAATCAAACAGAGAAGAACCAAACAACGAAGAGGTGAAGGAGACTTTGGCATCAGCCGGACCAAGAAAGGCGAAAATTTCAGGGAACAGAAAGCGTCAGCCAGGAGGTAGAGGAAAAGGACGTGGACTGAAAAAGTCAAATCGACAGGTCAGTAGGGAAGGCAGCGTGAGCTGTCTCGGGACAAGGAGAACTAACGCAGAGGGAAAAGAAAACAGGAAAAGGGACAAGAACTAGGGCGACAGGACAAAAACAGGAAAGGCGATTATGGTCCCAAACTGCGTTCTAAAGTGGCTCCGGAATCTCCTCCAGGCGGGGATGTACGAAAATATAAGAAACAATAAGCTTCTGCAGCATTCAGAGCGCACGCCTGAAAGAGTTCACTTCCTCGGCACCTGCTGCTGGTACCTCGAGAAAAGGCAGTCGAGACGCCGAAAAGTCCTCCTCCGTTCTTTCATCCTCCCTCGAATAAGCAGTTATCTAATGAATGAATAAATGAATCCCCAAAACATGCTCTTCTCAGAGCCAAACACCCGGAACTCGCCTGAGAAAGTAAGGCTTGGCGTAGAATTTGAAATCGACCCCCTCGAAATAGACATCGAACTCAGAGACCCGGGCGTAAGGCACGCGGATAGCAACAGTCAGGAAGTCAGGGTCCTGGCTAAGATCGAAAGCCGGGGTCAGCATCACCACGCCGAAATCGGGCGCCCAAGTCGACCACTCTCGCAGCCGCCGCGGGCCTGCCACTGAAACTCTCCAAGAAGTCCCCACGCGCGGGTACCCGCTGTTAGACAAGGTGCTTCCGGCTCTAGGCGGAAGTGCGCGTGCGTGCAAGAGGAAATCCCGCCTCGCGCCGGTTTCCATGGAGACGAGACGCTGTGCGCTAGGAGATCGAGAAGGGACCGGAGGAATGAGGCTTTGTGCTCAGAAATTAAACCCAGGGCATAACTTGCAAGAACCCGGGCAAGAATCCACCTTAGAGCCACTAAGCTTCTTTGAAGGTTATTAGGAGAAGGCAATGGCACCCCACTCCAGTACTCTTGCCTGGAAAATCCCATGGACGGAGGAGCCTGGTAGGCTGCAGTCCGTGGGGTCGCTCAGAGTCGGACAGGACTGAGTGACTTTACTTTCACTTTTCATCTTCATGCATTGGAGAAGGAAATGGCAACCCACTCCAGTGTTCTTGCCTGGAGAATCCCAGGGACGGGGGAGCCTGGTGGGCTGCCGTCTCTGGGGTCGCAGAGTCGGACACGACTGAAGCGACTTAGCAGCAGCAGCAGCAGAGATGATTTTAACATCTGCTTTGCAGGCAGTGAAACCTGCGTTTAAATTCTTTCTTTCCAATACCCAGAAGTACGACTTTGAGAAAGCTACAGAACCTCTCTATGCTTCAGATATCTCGTCTATAAAATAAGGTTAGAACCCTAGCCTTGTAGACACGGTGTGAAGATAGCATGCATTTGTGCTTGTGAAGCTCTGACAAGGTTCCCGGCAAGTTGTCGAGGCTGAGTGTGTTGGAGCAGTCACCGCAGAAACCACAGAAACACCGTTACTGTGGTTTTCCTTAGTTCTCACTTGCTTTGTCAATAACCCCTTTCTCCCTCTCCTCCTTCATTTTCTACCGATTTCTATCTCCTCCTCTTTCCCTGCGTGCCTCTCTCCCTCTGTCCGTTTCTGCCACTTTCTCTCCTTTTCCTAACTCATTAATTGAACAGAATTTGCTTGTTTAGTGAACGTCCATTCCACTCATCTCGTTTAATCTACACCACGAACGCCGAAGAACACGACTCACAAAGGTTAAGCAATATGTCTTACAATCATGCATTTTACAGTTACCAAAATCCATAACATCTGACTTAAATCATATTAGTGTCTGCAATGGCGAATAGCAATGCCTCTGTACTTTCTTCTCTTTCCTTTTCTCACTTTTCTCCTTACACTTATTCGAGGTCCTCTTTTCTGTCTTTTTTATTTCTCCTCCTTTTATTTCTCCTTTTTATTCTGGCCATACGCTCTCAGTGCCTCTCCCACTAGGCTCTCTCCTCCCCTGCATATTCCCTTGGCCTTCCTTCCCTGTCATTTTGTTTCCGGTTATTCCACCAGTTACTAGAATAGTCCAAGAAATGTTTTCATTTCCTGATTTTAAATATCAGTGAAAGACAAGTGAAAGTCATCTCCGGAGACAGTGGATCAGATAACCTAAAAACCTTTTCAACCTCCAACTTTTTATGAGTCTTGAAAATGAATTAGGACTCAGCATATCAATAGGAGTATATAAAATTTAAAATTCAAAATAAAAGTCAGTCTGCTTAAATCTGGGAGTTTTTTTGTTTGTTTGTTTTAATTAGAGGCTAATTACTTTACAGTGTTGTGGTGGGTTTTGCCATACGCTGACATGAATCAGCCCTGAGTGTACATGTGTCCCACCATCCTGAACCCCCCTCCCTCTTCCCTCCCCACCCCATCCCTCTGGGTTGTCCCAGAGCACCAGCTTTGGGTGCCCAGCTTCATACATCCAATTTGCACTGGTCATCTACTTTACATATGGTAGTATACATGTTTCAGTACTATTCAATGCCATCATCTCACCCTCACCTTCTCCCACATAGTCCAAAAGTCTGTTCTTTACATCTGTGTCTCTTTTGCTGTCTCGCATATAGGGTCACTGTTACCGTCTTTCTAAATTCCATATATATAGGTGTTCATATACTGTATTGGTGTTTCTGTTTCTGGCTTACTTCACTCTGTATAACAGGCTCCAGTTTCATCCACTTCATTAGAACTGACTCAAATGCGTTCTTAAATCTGAGAGTTTTGATAAAGACAAGAGGTTTATGTTAAACAATTTAAAAAGTACTCTGCCCATTCATCCGTTCCTTGGGGTGCAGAGGGATTAATTGAATTGATTGAATACTCACTATGTGCCAGCACTGCACCATATCCTTTATAATGATCTCATTTTTCCATTCTGACAGCTCTGTGAACTAGAGATTACATATCCCCATAGTGTGCACAAGATTACAGTTAGTGAGTGGCGCAATGAGAATTGAAACCCAAGTGAGTCTGATTCCTGAGCTCAAGCTCTAAAATACTATAGAGTTGGCTCCCAATATACTACCTCCTACCCAGCTTGTTTCGCATTGTGAGCGCAAGTCTTCCTGCTTTAGACCATATTTAGCCCTACAAATAACAGGTGCTCTATGAAGAGGAGCTAAAAAGCCTCTTGATGAAAGTGAAAGAGGAGAGTGAAAAAGTTGGCTTAAAGCTCAACATTCAGAAAACTAAGATCATGGCATCCGGTCCCATTTCTTCATGGGAAATAGATGGGGAAACAGTGGAAACAGTGTCAGACTTTATTTTGGGGGGCTCCAAAATCACTGCAGATGGTGACTGCAGCCATGAAATTAAAAGACGCTTACTCCTTGGAAGAAAAGTTATGACCAACCTACATAGCATATTCAAAAGCAGAGACATTACTTTGCCGACTAAGGTCCGTCTAGTCAAGGCTATGGTTTTTCCTGTGGTCATGTATGGATATGAGAGTTGGACTGTGAAGAAGGCTGAGCGCCGAAGAATTAATGCTTTTGAACTGTGGTGTTGGAGAAGACTCTTGAGAGAGTCCCTTGGACTGCAAGGAGATCCAACCTGTCCATTCTGAAGATCAACCTTGGGATTCCTTTGGAAGGTATGATGCTAAAGCTGAAACTGCAGTACTTTGGCCACCTCATGTAAAGAGTTGACTCATTGGAAAAGACTCTGATGCTGGGAGGGAATGGGGGCAGGAGGAGAAGGGGACGACAGAGGATAAGATGGCTGGATGGCATCACGGACTCAATGGACATGAGTCTGAGTGAACTCCGGGGGGTAGTGGTGGACAGGGAGGCCTGGTGTGCTGCGATTCATGAGGTCGCAGAGAGTCGGACACGACTGAGTGACTGAACTGAACTGAACTGAAATGAACTGATGCCAACATGGAATTAGTGTAGCCCTCAAAAAAATCCCTTGAGATAGGCCTTTGCCTGGCTCATTCCAAATTAGCTTTTCTAAAAAGAATCTTTACATCTGCCATGGCACCTCATTCCTAGAGGTCACAAGCATTAATATTTTTAAATTATTAATGCCAAAGAATTAACTGAGGCTGAAGCTACACCTGAGGAAAGTCTATTTGAAAGCACTTTACACAGTAGAGCTATGCACTTCTTAGATATTTTACTCTTTGTTTGGCAACACACACAGACAAATTGTTGCAATACAGATAAACAGACCATAAGGTACATTGCTGCTGTTATATATATATTCAAAATATATATTGCATTTGCTATATCACAAAATACTGATTGATACATATAATAAAACAGGGATTTATGACTTTATTTGCAAGTTATAGTTCACTCTATTTGGATTTCTAATTAATGGTTAATTACACAAGTGAAAAGTTCATTCTCTTTTCAAAAAAAAAGGAATATTACAGAAAAATTCCCTTGACTGCTGTCTAACTTTGGTTATTTCTTCTGCTTCATCAAGAGTAACCCCTCTAGCCACTCTTGCAGAGATTTTTATATTTCTATATATATTTCTAAGTACCCTGTTACATTATGTGTCTAATGCTTGGGGAGCATTATCACACTATAAATGAATATCTGCAACACTAGTTTATTGTTTTTCTTGGGTACTTTTTTAGGCATATCAATATTGGTTCAAAGATCCAGTTGAATTCTTATTTCTAACAATGCTTGAAAATAAAGACATCATTTCAACATTTCATGTTAACTCTGCTTTGGAGGGAAAAAAACAAGAATGAAAATTTTCGTCTCTTTTGAGCATTCAAAGTTGCCAGGGGTTTGTTTGTTTTTCCATTATTTTAAGCCTTATTTTTGGATGGCCTTTCACTATTTTAAAAATAGCTTTTTCCTGTGATCAGTTTGGTGGGTTTCCCAGGTAGCTCAGCTGGTAAAGAATCTGCCTGCAATGCAGGAGATGCTAGTTTGATTCCTGAGTCAGGAAGTTCCCCTGGAGAATGGATAGGTTACCCATTCCACTATTCTTGGGCTTCCCTGATGGCTCAGGTGGTAAAGAATCTGCCTGCAATGCAGGAGACCTGGGTTTGACCCCCTGGGTCGGGAAGATCCCTTGGAGGAGGGCATGGCAACCCACTCCAGTATTCTTGCCTGGAGAATCCCTTGAACAGAGGAACCTTGCCGGCTACAATCCATAGGGTCACAAAGAGCTGGACAAGACCTAAGCAACTTAGCATGCACAAGCATGCATATAACCTGCCATCTCTGATTGAATTAAATTATCACCTCTTCTAGTCTAATAACTTGATTGTGATCCACATGATTCAAAATTAAATGTTAATTTAAAAATATTTTCTAAAAACAATCCCAGTTCCAGCCGTATTACAAAATTCTACAATTAGAAATCTTTTAATGATGAAGTCCCCCTTGTTTCCAGAAGGTGGCAGGCGCTTAGGCAAGTAAGACAATGTTAATGAAGAACAGAGTTTTAATCTATGTTGGAAATAGCTTTCTGTATAAGCTGTTTATAACTCTAGTTCATTCTCTGAGCCATTTTTGGGAGATGGTGGGATCTTATACAGAACTTGCAAACTACACTTTAACCACTGTTATTATTTTGGCATACATCTTTATGACTTTCAGTGTATTCATAAAATTCATTAAAAGTATCTTCCTATTCATAAAAAGTACAGAAAGAATTTATACAAAGATGGTATCATATCTTATTTTTTCATTATTTCCGCCCAACATGGCATTATATCTAGTATTTCATATTTTTTTTTGGCAAGAATATTTTACCAAAACTGTACCTTCCTTATTTATCACTGTTATTGTTAATTCTTAAGAAGTGAACAAAGTAATGATTTGTTTCAAGAGGGGAAAAAAAGTGAGACCAATAAAATCATAAGCAAAGATCAGAAAACTAGAATAAAAATATGAAAGTTGGAATACAAACTAGATAACACATTTTGAAGTTTGAAAAACAACTATCCTTCTATATACAGTGGGACTAGATATCTGAAGTTTTGCAATTTTGAGTTATAAACTAATTCTAAGAGGGCTTGGATGAATTCCTGGATAGAAAGCAAGCATTAGCAGCTCAATCATGTCCAACTCTTTGCAAAGCTATGAACTGTAACCCACCAGGCTCCTCTGTCCATGGAATTCTCCAGGCAATAACACTGAAGTAGGTAGCCATTCCTCTCTCTAGGGGTTCTTCCCAACCCAGGGATCGAACCTGGGTCTCCCTGCATTGCAGGTGAATTCTTTACAATTTGAGCCACCAGGGAAGCCCTGAAATTTGGATTGTAAAAGAGGATTAAGGGATGGGCCTAACAGGGTACATGAGCATGAGTTGGACACTAGTGATGTGCCCAGTGTTTTTTAAACCCCTTTACTGTTACTATTTTTTATCTTTGCACCAATCTTTTAGCCGATTCAAGTCACAGCTGTTAAAAGAGCACAGTGTTAGCAATAAAAGAGCACAATCATGGGTATTTCAGTTAAGACTTAGTCCAATTCCAATTTTATGCAAGCTCAATAAAGTTCTGAAAAAAACCTAAAACAGTTACAGCTAATCCTAGGGTGTTTTTTGTTTTGTTTTGACATTTTTTGTGCAGAGTTCAGCTAAGGGCTTAGCAACATACATTCCAAGATGCTAGTCCCATTACATTTGATGAAATACAGACCATGGGAGAAATGCTAACCAAATTGCACTTTAAGCTTCCTTTATTGTTTTCTGTCATATATATAAAAGACATCTACAGAAGGTACTGTTTTGATGCCCTGCCCAGGTATTCTTCATGGATCCAGGAGGCCCATCTGTAACTGGCCACAAACATTTGGGATGACCTCTCCAAAGACTTTCCTTAGTTCAGGGTTTCTCCACCTCAGGTATTTGGGGCCAACTAATTCTTTGTTGTGGGGAGCCCCCCTGCATATTGTGAGATGTTTAGCAGCATCCCTGACCTCTTATTTCTCAATTCCAATACCAACCCTGCTATTGTGACAACCACAAATATCTCCAGACTTTGCCAAAAGTCTTTTAGGAGACCAAATAGCTCATAGTTGAGAATGACTGCCCTAGATTGATGGAAGACTCCCGGAAGTAACTATTGCCGCCACCACCACCTACCCCAGATCCACAACCATGAGGAATATTATGGGGTACAGAAGACTGCCTTAAAGGGCAGATGACTCCAGTGTGGCTTACACTCCAGAATTCTTAAGGGCAAATTTTCGCTGAGCCCACATCTTTGCTCAGCTTCTCCCCTTTCCCTTTCCTTCACTTCATTCCTTACAGATTTCTCCTGAGTAATACCCTCACAGTGAGTCACATGCATAGGAATCTCTATCTCACGCTCTACTTCTAGGGAATAGGTTGAGGGTACCTGACCTATGTATACAGCTTGAGGAATCCCTTACCATTCCTTACAGTCCTTCAAAACTTCTGGAGAAAAGTTATCTGCAATATCTACAGGAATACATGATACACATTTTAATGTTACTCTTTTTAAAGTTCTTATAATCCAACTATCCTTAACAGAACTAATCTTTTCCTTAATTCACAGAGAACGTGTTTTTAGTCCTTCATGCAGAAATCATTTAAATGTACCTCTTTTGGCAGCAAAGACTGTGATGGGATTGTAAATTGGTATAACCACCTTTAACAAGAGTCCCTTGAACAGCAAGGAGATACAACCAGTCCATTCTAAAGGAAATCAGTCCTGAATATTCACTGGAACAACTGATGCTGAAGCTGAAACTCCAACACTTTGGCCACCTGTTGCGAAGAGCTGACTCATTTGAAAAGACTCTGATGCTGGAAAAGATTGAAGGCGGGAGGAGAAGGGGACAACAGACGATGAGGTGGTTGGATGGCATCACTGACTCTATGGACATGAGTTTGAGTAAACTCCGGGAGTTGGTGATGGACAGGGAGGTCTGGCATGCTGCAGTCCATGGGGTCACAAAGAGTTGGACATGACTGAGCAACTGAACAGAACTGAAGTGAACATTAAAAAATTGTTTGGCAGTATTACTAGAACTAAACATATGTATGCCCTAGCACCCTACAATTCCTCTCTTTGATACATAACAGAAATGAATGGTAATTGTCCATTAAGAGACAGGCACAGGAAAGTTCAGAGATGTATTATCCATTACACACTACACTAGATACAATTCAAGTGCCCATCAAGAGTAGAATAGACAAACTGTGGTATACTTACTCAATATTGCTAAACAGAAGTAAGAAAGAATGGACTATAGCTATACACAACATGTAGAATCACATAGGCATGTTAAGTTAAAAAGACCAGATCCAAAAGAAGATGGAGTATTATTATTTAGTCACAAAGTTGTGTCTAACTCTTTTGAGATCCCATGGACTGTAACCTGCCAGGCTTCTCTGCCCATGGGATTTCTCAGGCAAGAATACCAGAGTGGGTTTCCATTTCCTTTTCCAAGGGATCACCTCCACCCAGGGATCAAACCTGCATCTCCTACATTGGCAGGTGGATTCTTTACCACTAACCCACAACAAAAGAATAAAACAATGCCATTTGCAACAGCATGAATGGACCTAGGGATTTTCATACTAAGTAAGTTAAAGACAAATATGCGGGATCACTTACATGTGGAAACTAAAAAATAATGACATAAATGAAGTTATTTACAAAACAGAAGTAGACTCACAGACATAGAAAACAAACAGGGTTACTGAAAAGTAAAAGAAGGGGGATAAATTAGGAGTTTGGAACTAATGGATGCACACTTTTATGTATAAAATAGATAAACAACAAGAATCTACTGTATAGCAACTATATTCAATATCTTGTAATAATCTAAAATGGAAACAAATCTGAAAAAAGAACAAATATATACAAACCACTTTGCTATACACCTGAAACTAACACAGTACTGTAAATCAACAAAATTTCAATTTTTAAAATGGTGAAAAGTTTAAAAAATCCAAAAAATAGATACCCTCTGCCTTTTTAAGTAATAAAGTCACGCAGATAAGAGAGTTATTAAAGAACATTTATATGTCAGGGGAAAAAAGACTAGAATCAAAAGAGTTCATACTAGATGTTTCCATTTATATGAAGTTCAAAACAGGCAAAACTTAATCCATGATCACAGATGTGAGAACAGTGATTCCTTTTGTGGGGATGGTTACTGACTGGGAGGTGGTGTGAGAAAGCCTGCTGGGTGCTGAATATTTAATCTATATCTTGATTTGGGTGAGAATTACGTGGATATATACATATGGAAAATTCAGAGAGCCATACGCGTATATAAGATTGAGCAACATACTGTATGAAATTTATCAATATATAATAAAAGGAATCCTGTGCATGACTAGAAAATGATCAGAAGAGATGACTCACCCCTGGATGCTGGGAATACAGACTGCTGATGGCTCACAGTCACGTCCTTCACAGGGCATTGTCCTTGACTGCAGAGTAGTGCCTCGTCCAAAGTTACCCACTTCCATGAGGCTAATGCAGGATACAAAGGTCCTGGGTTCCTTACCTCAGATGGGACAAGTAACTCTGAAAGCCATCCCGGCTCCAGGGCTCCCTGCAGAATTGGCAGAGGCCTTGGTTGCAGTGGCACTGTGGGCCTCTGTCCCGTGCCTCTTTCTCTTTGCAGGTATGTCTCCAAAGAGCATCCCCTCCAAAACCATCTGCACTCGGTGGTCCTTCTTAGAGTCCGTTCCCAGGAGCCCCAATATAAGATGCTGTTTGCGCTACAGGTCCACTCTTCCAAATAGACTGGAATGCCCACTTTACTTTCAATATCAACATTCTTAAAATTAACTCAACAGCTCCCTGAGTTTTCTTCAGTGTCATTTCCTGATGTTCCTTCACCAAGGGGTCTGGAAGCCATGAATTTGCCAATATTTTTAAAAAACTGTTGCCAAGACTCTCTTTCTTTCTGAATGCCTTTTGATTATTGCAGTCACTCAGAAGAAAACCAACCTCCTGAAGATAACACTAACCTAAACTATGAGCTCTAAGGAGGAGGAAAAGAGGTCCCCTGCAATTTGAAACAATTTCTGTTGATTATGTCTATTGTAAATTCATTATAAGTACTTCTCTATGAAGTTGATATAAGTATTTCTCTGTAAAGTTAAAACAGCATAACTGGGTAATTTTATGTTATTTTCCCAGGGGAGTTCATGTTAGTTATCTTTTTCCTAAATTAAAGTACATCCTTTTCAACCAGAGGCCATGGCATTCGGAATGTAGGTAGTAATTATGTCATTGTCAACGGTACATAATCAAGACATAGCCTTGAAACCGTCTCCCAGTCTTCTCCCTTCACTTTTCTCCATTCTGCACTCTGGTTTTTGCAACGTTTCTAAGCGTTCATTCATCCCTCACTGTCTACTTACACTTATTTTTTCTGCATTGACATTTTCTCTGCTTCAAATCAATATTTTTCCTTGTGGGTTTTGTTTATTTACACTCATCTTGCTTCATCACTTCAGTAGTTAACAACATTTTTATGGTGATTTTTGAAAATCATAATTTGTAGCCAGTTAAGTGTCTTCTCTCTTTATATAAAACATGAAGAAATAAGAAAATTTTAAGTTCTGTCTTCATGGCATCAGAGGTCTCCAGCCAGTGAGACCAGAACCTGTTGCCTTCATTATCACAGTTTACGGAGTTGTTTTTCATCCTGGAAAATAATGCTTATGCTCTTTTCTTTGCCTCTAGGTAATACTTCCCCCAAGTTATCATAAACTTATGGTATAAATTTAATCAACAATAAATTTATTGTTTGCTTATTATATATGAGTCATTTTTCTAAGTGTTTTGCAAACAATGTCATTATTTCAGCTCTGGGAGGAAACAGACTTCTTATTACCAGTGCCTTCATTTTATTCATGAGAAAACTTGGACTTAAAGAGGTTAAGTGACTTTCTGGGTCTCATGGCTTATAAGTAACACAGTCAGGATTGGGACCTCTGAGTTTACCCGACCTTTAGTCCTTTGCCTGTCTTAGTACCTCAGACGGTAAAGCGTCTGCCTACAATGCTGGAGACCCGGGTTCGATCCCTGGGTCGGAAAGATCCCCTGGAGAAGGAAATGGCAACCCACTCCAGTATTCTTGCCTGGAAAATCCCATGGACTGAGGAGCCTGGTAGGCTACAGTCCATGGGGTCACAAAGAGTCGGACATGACTGAGCGACTTCACTTAGTCCACCATCTATAAAACACATGTTTCTGTTCTTTGTGATCTAGGAGGAAGAGAGAGAAGAGATAATACAAGATGAAAGAAATGATCTCTAACTTCAAATAATTTAGACTCTAGTTGTGAAAATGAAACACAGAAGAATTAGCAATTGCAGTAGCCAGTTTCCAAAGCCGCATCTTCCCACACCCGAGTGTGAAGCTGGGTTGGCCCTGTGGTACCAGTGGTAACACTGCATTACTTTGGAGAGCCAGGTCATAAAAAAATCTTGCCACTTCCAACCAGACTATTGAAACACATGCTCTAAAGGAAGCCAGCCACCGTGCAAGAAATCTAGCTACCCATGAGATCACCATGCTGTGGGGAAGCCCAACCTGCCACTTGGAGAGGCTGTGTGGCCAGCAGTGACTGCCTCTGCCATCCCAGCCCAGGTACCATTTTCAAGAGTGAAGAAGCCATCTTGGACATCTAAGCCTCAGCAGATACCACAGGAAGAAGAACAGAGGAATCTTGCTGTTAGCCAGAAACACAGCTCGAAGCTTACGGGCCCATCCCAGCCACCTCTAGGATTTGAGCCACCCCAGCTGAGGCCCCAGTTACATCAGAAGAGAGACAAGCCGTCCCCACTGTGCCTGCCCTAATTTCTCACACACAAAATTATCAGCCTAAGAAAATGATTGTTAGGTTTGAGGGAGGTTTTGCAATGCAGCAGGGGATAAACAGAATAGCAATGAAAGGCAATCCGGTGTAAAAATCCAGTCAGAGAGATCCAGAGATAGAGAAATGTGTAGGGGGCTGAACAATTAGAAAAATCTCATTCCTGATAAGTCTGACAAGTCTAAATTATCTGAGCAAAGGCTCCCAGGGGAAAAAGTACAGATAAATGGGGTGGAACCAGGTCACTTTATCTGATGTGGAAGACACAAAAACGGAAACAACAAGCATTAGGACTAGATAAGACTCTAGGGCAATCCTTGAGAGGGGTGAATGCCCAGGAAAAGAATTCTGCAGCTGAACAGGGCAGAACCATTTAGTACAACTCATGCTTTTGTAAGATAAAGAAACTGAAATTCAGAAAAATGAAGTGATTGGGAGAAGGTCACATAGCAGGTTGGTGGCAAAAGTTAATACTTAAGGCTAGGACTTAGTTTCTTTTCTCCAGGAACCCACAGTTGGTTAAGGAAACAGCATCATGATTCTTTGTGTCTAAATCTAGATAAACTTTCTTCCCTGGTATCAAAACAAAAAACCATGGTATATCCATCCTAAATATCTGGACAGATAACCATGGTGTATAAAGCCAGATTTTCTCCTTCGCAGCTGTGAAGTCTCTAAACACTCTTTCTTCATCCTTTTCTTTCACGTTAAAACCAAAATACAATAAAACCTCTAAATCTTTTAGTCTCTGAACTTTCACCAAATTCTCCATTAAGTTTTTTAAAAAAACTTTTTTGAGGCATAAATTACATTTCATGAAATTCACTCTGTTTTAAGTGTACTAGTCAGCGTTTTTTACTACTGAGTTGAGCAATCATCACCTTAATCCACTTCCAGAATATTTCTATTCCCTGCAGCAAAATCTCTCTGTGCATTTACAGTTAACCTTTTTCCTGCCTTGAGCTGCAGATCAGAAATAATTTACTTTTGTCTCTATAGATTTGCCTTTCTGGATATTTCAGGTAAATAGGACCATGCAATAAATGGCCCTTTGTGTCTGGCTTCCTTCACATAGCATGTTTTTGAAGTTCACCCATCCTGTAATGTGAATCAGTAGCTAATTCCTTTTTATTGTTGAATAGTATTCCATTGTATGGATATACCATATTAGTTTATCTATTATTATTATTATTATTATTATCTATTATTATTAGTGGACATTTGGCTTGGTTCTACTTTTTGACTACTGTGAATAATTCTGCTTCCACTAATTTTAAATTTAAAAGTAGTAAAGATTGGTTAGTAGAGAGAAGTCTCACAGAAGTTTTGAGAGTTTTGTGGAGATTGTTTATTTAAATAAGAAAATGCAGAAAAATAGGAAAAATACAAATTCACCATTCAGAGATAACCAGAGTATTAATGTTCTACACGTTTTAGCTAAGTATTATGTAGAGTCTTTTCTTATAATAAAGTTAAACAGTATATACTTTTTTGATAGCTCATTTTAAAATTAATTATGTCAAGAAAAACCTTTCTATGTGACTGCTGCTGCTGCTGCTGCTAAGTTGCTTCAGTCGTGTCCAACTCTGTGTGACCCCATAGACGGCGGCCCACCAGGCTCCTCTGTCCCTGGGGTTCTCCGGGCAAGAATACTGGAGTGGGTTGCCATTTCCTTCTCCAATGCGTGAAAGTGAAGTCGCTCAGTCGTGTCTGACTCTTCGCGACCCCATGGACTGCAGCCCACCAGGCTCCTCCGCCCATGGGATTTTCCAGGCAAGAGTACTGGAGTGGGGTGCCATCGCCTTCTCCATTCTATGTGACTACATTACATTGAATCAGTGTATCATCATTTGTTTATCTGATTTGATAAAAATTTTATTTCAGTGATTATATAATTCAGTTACATCCAATTTCTTGGCCATTATAAACAAGAATGACTTTGGCTATGCTCACAAAAGCTGTCTTCAAACTAAATTCATGAAACTATTTACTTCTGTTTTCTTTCACCTCTTTACGGTTAATTGTTTATATTCAACTTTTTAGTCCATCCTGAAAGTATTTTGGCACTTGTTTACCCCAAAGCCATTCTTCCACACTGACTTAAAAAGCATTCTTTCATTCACAGTACAGATGAACACTGTCCAGAACCATTTCTTAGGTTTCTACTCTATGTCATCACATGACTTCAAGTGCCAACACCATCTTGCTGTAATCAGAACTGACTGGAGCATGATAACACATAGCAGCGTTAGTCTTCCTTCAACGTTACCTTGTTTCATACCGTCCAGTTTCACAGCAAAAATTCTCAAAAGTCTAACTTTATTTAATATGTATATACTGAAATTTTGGATAAAATTCACACACTTAAGTAGCAAAAATTTTTTCTGATTTCACCAAGAGAACTACTGGTCGAAGTGACCTTGAAGTGACTTATTTGTAAGCCATATATCAATAGTCCCCTCTAGTCCCATGTTGTCAGTCATCATGCAGTCCCCCACAGGACCACCACGTTCTATTCAGACCAGAGTTCGGAGCTTCTTCCCCTGTCCCTGTGATGAGAGGGGCATGAACTGTGAGTCAGGTTGTTCTAAAAAGTAGATGGATCTTGGGTTATTTGTAAAGTCATAGACAGACCTAGAGACTGTCTATAGAGTGAAGTCAGAAGAACAAATATTGTAGATTAATGCATATGTGCTGAATCAAAAAAAAATGGTATCAGTTCAGTTCAGTGGCTCAGTTGTGTCCGACTCTGTGACCCCATGGACTGCAGCATGCCAGGCTTCCCTGTCCATCACCAACTCCCAGAGCTTGCTCAAACTCATATCCATCCAATCAGTGATGCCAATCAACCATCTCATCCTCTATTGTCCCCTTCTCCTCCTGCCTTCAATCTTTCCCAGGCATTGGGGTCTTTTCCAGTGAGTCAGTTCTTCGCATCAGGTGGCCAGAGTATAAAATCATATAGACGATCTTATTTGCAAGCAGAAGTAGAGACACAGATGTAGAGAACAAATATTTGTATACCAAGGGAGGAAGGGAGAAGTGGGAGGAATTGACACATACACACTATTGATGGGCTTTCCTTGTGGCTCAGCTGGTAAAGAATCTGCTTGCAATACAGGAGATGTTGGTTTGATCCCTGGGTTGGGAAGATCCCCTGGAGAAAGGAAAGGTTACCCGCTCCAGTATTCTGCCCTGGAGAATTCCACGGACTCTGTAGTCCATGGCGTCGCAAAGAGTCGGACACAGCTGAGTGACTTTCACTTTCACATTATTGATAGTATGTATAAAATACAGGTAACTAGTGAGAACACCCTGTATAGCACAGGAAACTCTACTTAATGCACTGCGGTGACCTGAATGGGAAAGAAATCCAAAAGAGAGGGGAATATATGTATATGTATGACTGATTCATTTTTCTGTACAGAAGAAACTAACATAACATTGTAAAGCAACTATACTGCAATAAAAATTAATTTAAAAAAAATTAGATGGATCTTAAAACCTTAGTGAACCCAAGAAGCACCAGTACAAGCTGTATTAGGTATGAACTTTCAATGCACACAACTCAGGTGTGAAAAAATGTAACTTTGATTCTTCCTTGTCTGAATTTAATTTCTTTGTCTGGCAACAGTTTGCCAAATCAATTTGTGGTCAACTCAGTCACTTCAGAGTTTTTCCTTAATCTCTTTGGTGTAGACTCAAGGGGTTCAGGTTTTTCTCCACCTCCTTAATTCACCCCAAGGTGTCATTTTACTTCTAGGAAGTTTTCCAAGAATCACAGAACTGAGTAGAGTGGGGTGGGCCTGAGGAAGCATCTGAACCTTGGAGTTGTGTCTGTTCAGACACACGCAAGTGTCCTGTCCTGTGTGGTCCTCAAAGTTGTCTCTCCACACCAGCATCTACCGAGGCATCCAAAGTCCTATGTCATAGCTGTACAGTCTGTTCCAGTTTCTGCTAAGACATTCCCTCATCAGCGTAAGGACCTCTACTATCCTCAAGCCTCGGGTCTAATGGCTTCTGCTAGGCCCCCTGTTTTACTGGGTCCCACTCTGGCCTTTCTCAGGCAGAGCCCATCCAGAGCCCTGGCTCCTCCTCTACCTGGAATATACCCTGGATATCCAAGACTCTGCAATTCCCAATCTAAATGGTCCTGAACCCCATCTTGGTGCAGGCCTCTTTGCTAAGTGGTCCTCCTGAAGACAAACTGCCCCTAGCATACATGCCCTTAGGCTTGAGGGTGGCCAAAGGGCAGGTGTTTGCAGGAGACTGGATGAAGCTTGAGCATGTGAGTACAGGTGGAGGGAAGAGGGGATGAGCTCAAGACTGGGGCTGGGGACTTGCACTCCACCCCCTCCAAGCATATGTGTAGAAATCTTGAAGTTCCTCCTGAACCTGAAGGTTGCTATCAAAATACATTTGTCATGCAGAAGCATAGAACATATGCTATTTGACAGTGGATAGTTTGACCTGTAAATATTTAAGCAAAGGATAGGTGGGTCTCCATTTTTTTTTTAACTTTTATGTTAAATTGGAGTGTGGGCTTCCCAGGTGACTCAGCAGTAAAGAACCTGCCTGAAATGCAGGAGATGTGGTTTGATCCCTGGGTTGGGAAGATCTCCTTGAGAAGGAAATGGCAACCCACTCCAGTATTCTTGCCGGGAAAATCCCATGGACAGAGGAGCCTAGCGGGCTACAGTCCATGGGGTTGCAAAAGAGTCAGGCACAACTTAGTGACTAAACAATAATGAGAGTTGACTAACAACATTGTGTTAGTTTCAGGTGTACAGCAAAGTGAATCAGTTATACCTATACATGTATCTGTTCTTTCTCAAGTTCTTTCCCCAAATAGGTTATTACAGAATGTTGAGTAGAGTTCCCTGTGCTATAATGGGGTTCTCTGATTTTACTCTCACCCCAGACCCTGAGAATTCCAGGGATGGACCTGATAGAACACTATCACTCAGCTGAGTGCTGCCTTATATAGCTTTGACTGTTAGAGTCACAGAGTGTCACTCTTTGGGGAACCCAGTTTATTCAAATGTCCCCATTCTGACTTCACAACTTGTTTAGGTTCTAGGTTTTATTTCCTGTCCAAAGAAAATTTTCACTACAATGCTGAATAGTCTCTTGGGTTTCTTACCTTCTTACAGTTTCTTGGCTTCAGAGATTTTCCTTGTTTTCCCACCAGGTCAGTGAAACATATCAAGAGAAGTCTATGCATCCTCAAAGGATACCAAATAACATTTGAACCAATAGGAAAGTGAAAGTTGCTCAGTCATGTCAGACTCTTTTCAACCCCATGGACTATATAGTTCACGGAATTCTCTGGGCCAGAATACTGGAGTGGGTAGCTGTTTCCTTCTCCAGGGGAGCAACTGAACCAATAAGGGACATTTAGTTATACTCCACTGGAAAAACAACATCATGGAGATGTTAATTCATTGTAAGTTAACTTTTAAATTTTTCTTAATACCAATAAAGCTTTTTTTGAATTTTAGAATGAGAAAGCTAGTTCTGAGCTCATATGGAAAAATAAATAAGAATGGCCTGGGAAGCTCTAAAACAATGAAACTCATCCTGCTAGATATGTAAACATGTCATCATTCTAAGGAAATAAAACTGCATGCTAACATGGGAAACAGACAAGAAGAATGGGATAGAAAACTCCAAAATATCCAAAAATACACCTAGGAATGCAGCACATGACCAAGGTGGCATCTAGAATTGATGGGAAAGGTGGACTGTGCAGTTTAAGTGTTGAGAAAACCATATGAAGGCAAAATAAAGTGGGCCCAAACTCACCTAGAGTAAATGCCAAGGGAGCCAAAGATTTACACTTAAAAATGAAACTATATGTATTGATAAGGTTTGTTTATGCAGATTCTGGGGAATCTTACAAATCAATCAAAGGCAACTCAACAGAAAAATGAGCAAAAGACTGGAGCAGAGATTTCATAAAATAAGACATCTAGTTGGCCAGTACATACATGAAAAGATGCTAACTTCACTAGTGCTCAGGGAAATGCAAATTAAAACCACATTGAAATGCCACTACACAGTCTCCAGCGTGGTTAAAATGAGAAAAACAAAACACTTGGAGAGAATGTTTAGCAGAAAGAACCCTCATGTGTTGCGGGTAGGTGTGTCAGTTGATACAATCACAGGGGAAAACTGTTGGGTAGCATCCACTGAAGCTAAGCTTATGCCTACCTTGCAATACAGCAATTTACCTCCTAATATATATATCCAACACACACATATTCCTGTGCTCACCAGGGGACAAATACAAGAATGTTCACAGCAGGTTTTCAGTGAAAACATTTCCTTCCAACCCTGTCCTCCATCTGTTCTGGGTTTTTTACTCCGTAAGATAAAGATATCTTTATTATTCAAGCCCTTGCTCAAAATGTTGAATCACCACCAGCAGCAGGAGCAATGTTTAACAGCTTATTAGAAATACAGACTCTTGGGTCATGGCTCAGATACACAACATTGATATCTACATTTAACAAGAGCTCCAGATAATGTGCCCACCCATTAAAGTTTGGAAAGCCATAAGCTAAGCTAAGTCACTTCAGTCGTGTCCGACTCTGTGCGACCCCATAGACGGCAGCCCACCAGGCTCCCCCGTCCCTGGGATTCTCCAGGCAAGAACACTGGAGTGGGTTGCCATTTCCTTCTCCATGAAAATATTCCATAAATGAATTTCAGTAACTCTTAAACATTCCACAAAATTTCCTAAGAACCTGTGAGAGTTAGTCAGATTCTCTTCTGCTCCTTCTGACTGATATAGACATGACCCTAAGCCTCCTCTCCTATCAACTGAGGTACTTACTGGCTACCATCTTTACAGATCATTCTACACCCTTCTCTTTGCTTAAGCTACATATATACACTATCCTTGGGGCTTCCCTGGTGGCTCAGAGGTTAAAGCGTCTGCCTCTAATGTGGGAGATCTGGGTTCCATCCCTGGGTCGGGAAGATCCCCTGGAGAAGGAAATGGCAACCCACTCCAGTGTTCTTGCCTGGAGAATCCCATGGACGGAGGAGCCTGGTAGGCTATAGTCCACAGGGTCGCAAAGAGTCGGACACGACTGAGCAACTTAACTTTCACTTTCACTTTGGGGCAGGGGGTGGAGGGGCATGATTAACAACACAGACAGTAGAGTCAGAGTACTTGCATGAAAAATCCTTTATCTGCTTGCTTTTTAAAAAGAAAAATAGATTTTTTAAGAGCAATATTTTTAGGTTCACTGTAAAATTGAAGGGAAAGTACAGAGAATTCTGACATCCTTACTGTTTCCTCACGTACACAGCCTTCTCTCCACCAACATCTCAGCACCAGAGGGGTACATGCTTTCACCCGATGAATACACACTGGCACACCATTATCACCCAAAGTGACAGATGCAGCACAGTTTATTTATCCATCACCTGCTGAGGGGTATTTTGGTTGCCTCTAAGTTTTCACAGTTACTCATAAAGCCGTTATTACTAATTACCTGCACTCAAGTGCAGGTTATTGTACAGACATAAGTTAAATAAACACCAAGGAGCAAGACCGCTGGATTGTATGGTAAGGGTATGTTTAATTTTGTAACTGTCTTCCAAAGAAGCTGTATCATTTTGCATTCCCACCAGAAGTGCATGAGTGTCCCTCTTGGTCCACATCCCTGTTAGCACTGGTCGTGTCGGTCGTGCCAGATTTTGGCCATTCTAATAGGTGCGTAGTCGTATCTCATTGTTTAATTTGCATTTCCCCAGTGGCAACCCACTCCAGTGTTCTTGCCTGGAGAATCCCAGGGACGGAGGAGCCTGGTGGGCTGCCGTCTATGGGGTCACATAGAGTCCGACACGACTGAAGCGACTTAGCAGCAGCAGCAGCAGCAGTGACAGAATAACCCACTCCAGTATTCTTGCCTGGAGAATCCTGTGGACAGAGGAGCCTGCTGGGCTGCTGTCCATGGGGTCCGCAGAGTCTAACACGACTGAAGCGACTTAGAAGCAGCAGCAGCAGCAGTGACAGAATGTGGAGCATCTTTTCATCCGTTTACTTGCTACCTGTATATCACCTGTGATGAAGTGTCCATTAAGGTCTTCAGCCTATTTTTAAATCAGGTTGTTTCTTTTCTTATTGCTGAGTTTTAAGAGCTCTTTGCATGTTTTGAATAAGTCCTTTGTCAGATGTCTTTTGCAAATCTTTTCTTTCAGTCTGCAGCTTATCTTCCAATTCTCTTGCATTTGTCTTTCACAGAAGTTTTTAATTATAATAAAAGCTAGCTTATCAATAATTTCTTTCATGGATTGTGCCTTTGGCATTATATCTAAGAATTTCTGGCCATCCCTGAAGAGTTATAAGCAGAGGCAAAAGTGAAAGTGAAAGTCACTCAGGCGTGTCTGACTCTTTGCAGCTCTATGGACTACACAGTCCATGGAATTCTCCAGGCCAGAATACTGGAGTGGGTAGTTGTTGCCTTCTCCAAGGGATCTTCCCAACCCAGGGATTGAACCCAGATCTCCTGCATCGCAGGCAGATTCTTTACCAGCTGAGTCACTAGGGAAGCCCAAGAGGAGAAATAGGACTCAGTATATGTTTAAAAAAATTTTATTCTGGTTTAAGGATTGGAAGAAGGCATGGGGAAAAGCAAGGAGGTTTCTAGGCCACAAAAGAGCTACATCATACAATTTAAGGTAGCGAAGGGTGGAGTGGGGATAATTTATATGAAATACAATGAGAACAAGACCATGAGGAACTGGGCAAGGTTTGGTCTCGTCAAACAATCCTTATTGACAACTCAGGAGAAAAGTGGACAGATGCCAACTGCACCTTGGAGGCAGAGTTGACAGAACTTGCTGACTCTCAGATATGGGAGGTAAGGAAGGTAGCCTTCTAAAACAGCTCCCAGTAATCCTGGTATTCAGGTCTTTGTGTAATCCTCTCCACTTAAGGGTAGAATCGGTTTAATGCCTTGCTTCTAATAAGAAGAACTCAGCATTGCAATGGAATGCCACTTCCTAAAATAGATAATGAGATTGTCACTTCTGTGTTCTCTCTCTCTAGCTCTTCTGATGTCCTTACCCTGATAGAAAGAGCCACCTGGCAAGGCACTGAGGGCAGTCTCTGGCAAAGAGTCATCAAAACAGAAATTCTCAATATAATGACCTGAAAGAAACCACCCCTTTCAACAACTATGTGAGTCTTAGAAGCAGATCTTTTCCCAGTTGAGCCTTCAGTTGAGACCACCACACCTGGGCCAACACTTTGATTATAGCCTTTCGAGAGCCTGTGAAGCAGAGAACCCAGCTACACTCTGCTGGGTTCTTACCCACAGAAAGCATGAGATTGTATGTGCATAATATATTTTTAAATATTTATTTATTTAGCTGTTTCTAGTCTTAGTTGAGGCATGTGGGCTTAGTTGCACCATGTGAGCTTAGTTGTATGTGGAATCTTAGTTTCCTGACCAGAGATCAAACCCACATCCCCTACATTGGAAGGTGGAGTCTTAACCACTGGACCACCAGGGAAGTCCCTGTATGTGTATTATCTTAAGCCACCAAATTTGGGGATTTGTTATGCAACAATAGATAACCAATACAAGTGTGAGGTAAGCAGAGAAACCAAGGATGCTTCCTACCTAATTTCTGGCTTGAGCAAATGGGTATCTAGACATGTTAAAATTCCCAGTGGAAGAACAGATTTCTGGGATAGAGAGACAAAATAAAAAAAAGCATTTGGTATATTAGATATCCAAGTGAAAAATTGGGTAAATCCTAGATAATGTATCTGGAACCCTTTTTCAATGACATTAGATGTCAGAGCAGTAACCAAACCATGAATTTGAACTCAGGAAAAGGAAGTAAATCAGGCCTTTCCTTTGTTCCAGCAAGGCTGAATAAATCAGGGTCCTCTGTTTGTTCAAACCTAGCTGGCCCAACTTCTATTTTGGTATTTGAGACTAAAACCTTAACTGCTAGTCAAGTGTGACTTGGCCTAATTTTATTCTTGTTGCACGTGTCTCCTTGAGGAAGAGAAGAGATGGCAAGACAGAGTTTGGAAATTCTTGCTTCACTTGGCCACATACCAACATAATAATGGTCATTTCTGAATTTGGAAGGCCTGAACATCAAGCTTTAGCCTAACCCGATGTTTTTCCACAGCATCGCCATGTTGGCAGTTGGCCCAAGACATTTCTTTTCCTTAAAAAATATTTTATTTATTTATTTGGCTACACTAGGTCTTGGCTGTGGCATGTGGGATCTAGTTCCCTGACCAGGGATCAAATCCATGCCCCCTGCAGTGGAAGCGCAGAGTCTTAACCACTAGGCCACCAAAGAAGTCCCAACCCAGAAAGATCTTTTGTGTTACTGGAGTGTCCTAGCATTGTAGGAAGTCTAGCATGTGCCAGTAGAATCTGCCAGTTATTGACAACCCAAAACATCCTTTCCACAATTCCAAAATGCACCTTACTGAGATAGCACCTCACCCTCGGTGAGAATCAATGAATTTTTTGTGCAACATCTGCCATACACACCTTGAGCCTGCATCCTGCAATCGCCCAGGTGCCTGCTTAACCAGAGGTTCTAAGTGTTTATATGTTCTCATTCCTAGAACTTTATATACAACAGAATCCCTCAAAGAATTAAAATGTAATGCTAATATGAGAACCATTTGGAATATAATTGAATTTTGGGTGATTTAGAAGGCAACATGGAATCTTGTAGAATCTCAGAGACTTTGCCATAACTAGTGTTCTTTGTTCTATGGCGAAGCTGAAAAGAAAGTTAATAGAACACTGGCTATCAGTTCACGATAAATAATAAGAGGAGGAGCCCTCATGGTTCAGGTTTATGATGGAATGCCCTGGAAGAAGAGTTAGAAACTTCTAGAAACTTGGTCTGATAATTCTGGCTGTTAAAGTCTCAAGAAGAAGCTGAAGAAGCTGAAGTTGAATGGTTCTATGAAGACCTACAAGATCTTTTAGAACTAACACCTACAAAAGATGTCCTTTTCATTATAGGCGACTGGAATGCAAAAGTAGGAAGTCAAAAAACACCCGGGGTAACAGGCAAATTTGGCCTTGGGATATGGAATGAAGCAGGGCAAAGGCTAATAGAGTTTTGCCAAGAGAATGCACTGGTCATAGCAAACACCCTCTTCCAACAACACAAGAGAAGACTCTACACATGGACATCACCAGATGGTCAACACCGAAATCAGATTGATTATATTCTTTGCAGCCAAAGATGGAGAAGCTTTATACAGTCAGCAAAAACAAGACTGGGAGCTGACTGTGGCTCAGATCATGAACTCCTTATTGCCAAATTCAGACTTAAATTGAAGAAAGTAGGGAAACCCACTAACTAACCATTCAGGTATGACCTAAATCAAATTCCTCATGATTATACAGTGGAAGTGAGAAATAGATTTAAGGGACTAGATCTGATAGATAGAGTGCCTGATGAACTATGGATGGAGGTTCGGGACATTGTACAGGATACAGGGATCAAGACCATCCCCATGGAAAAGAAATGCAAAAAAGCAAAATGGCTGTCTGGGGAGGCCTTACAAATATCTGTGAAAAGAAGAGAAGCGAAAAGCAAAGGAGAAAAGGAAAGATATAAGCATCTGAATGCAGAGTTCCAAAGAATAGCAAGGAGATATAACAAAAACTTCCTAGGCGATCAATGCAAAGAAATAGAGGAAAACAACAGAATGGGAAAGACTAGAGATCTCTTCAAGAAAATTAGAGATACCAAGGGGACATTTCATGCAAAGATGGGCTTGATAAAGGACAGAAATGGTATGGACCTAACAGAAGCAGAAGATATTAAGAAGAGGTGGCAAGAATACATAGAAGAACTGTACAAAAAAGATCTTCAGTTCAGTTCAGTTCATTTCAGTCGCTCAGTCGTGTCCGACTCTTTGTGACCCCATGAATCGCAGCACACCAAGCCTCCCTGTCCATCACCAACTCCCAGAGTTCACTCAGACTCATGTTCATTGAGTCAGTGATGCCATTCAGCCATCTCATCCTCGGTCTTCCCCTTCTCCTCCTGCCCCCAATCCCTCCCAGCATCAAAGTCTTTTCCAATGAGTCAACTCTTCGCATGAGGTGGCCAAAGTACTGGAGCTTCAGCTTTAGCATCATTCCTTCCAAAGAAATCCCAGGGTTGATCTCCTTCAGAATGGACTGGTTGGATCTCCTTGCAGTCCAACGGACTCTCAAAGAGTCTTCTCCAACACCACAGTTCAAAAGCATCAGTTCTTCGGCGCTCACCTTTCTTCACAGTCCAACTCTCACATCCATCCATGACCGCTGGAAAAACCATAGCCTTGACTAGATGGACCTTAGTCGGCAAAGTAATGTCTCTGCTTTTGAATATGCTATCTAGGTTGGTCATAACTTTCCTTCCAAGGAGTAAGTGTCTTTTAATTTCATGGCTGCAGTCACCATCTGCAGTGATTTTGGAGCCCCCCAAAAATAAAGTCTGACACTGTTTCCACTGTTTCCCCATCTATTTCCCATGAAGTGATGGGACCAGATGCCATGATCTTTGTTTTCTGAATGTTGAGCTTTAAGTCAACTTTTTCACTCTCCTCTTTCACTTTCATCAAGAGGCTTTTTAGTTCCTCTTCACTTTCTGCCATAAGGGTGGTGTCATCTGCATATCTGAGGTTTTGATATTTCTCCTGACAATCTTGATTCCAGCTTGTGCTTCTTCCAGCCCAGCGTTTCTTATGATGTACTCTGCATAGAAGTTAAATAAGCAGGGTGACAATATACAGCCTTGCCGTACTCCATTTTTTATTTGGAACCAGTCTGTTGTTCCATGTCCAGTTCTAACTGTTGCTTCCTGATCTGCATATAGGTTTCTCAAGAGGCAGGTCAGGTGAACTTATTACTCTGTCTCAAATCTATGTCAGAAAGCGTGCGTTTATGTATATACTACAAGCTCTGTTTTATTGTACTAATTATCACATAAGTTTTATTGAGCACCTGTTGTGAGCTAAGCACTGTGTGAGTTTCTTCGAATGCTTTAAGAAAGGCCCACACAACACCTCTGTGGAGAAGAGCAATACAATCCCAGTTTGCATGGAGGGAAATAAAGGCACAAGAAAGCTGTGCAAGTTCCCCAAGATCATCTAGTCAGTGAGGTGTAGAGTCAAATTTCAAATCCAGACTCCAAAATTCGCTCTGTAACTTGTTTAGACTCTATGGAGCTGGAGTCATGTTATCTTACAGCTATCCACCAAGTGCCAGGCCCTACCAATGGCCAAGCGGGACAGGGGTGTCCCGGCCTGATTGGACGTGCGGATAGCTGCGCAAGTGCGTGGATAGATGGATAAAAATAAATGACGGGGGAAATGCAAGGGATAATGAGGGACTGCAATGAACAGGGGATGGAATGAAAGAGTGAATGAGTGAAATAAGGAAGTAAACGAGGGAATGGAACGGAGTGGGAGAGAATGGGTGAATGGATAGATGGGACGGAGGAGTAAGGGGTTTTGAGGCGGCCCTAACCAGGAGACCGAGCGCCTAGCTGCCGGCGGGTGGGCAAACGGGCAGCTACTCCACACAGTACGGTAGGCGCGGGCTGCCCCTCCTCGGGCCGGCTCACGCCTCCCCCCTCTCCCCCTCCCTTCTCTTCCTCCTCCGTCGCGCGCCCGCCCGCCCGCCCGCCCGTCGGCTGCCGGGACCCCAGTCCCCGGCGGGCGGGCGGAGGAGGCGGCCGCCGCGCGCCGCTGCCCTCGCGCCGCCGCCCGGGGCGCCGCGATGCTCGGAGGGGCCCGGTCGCCCGGGGGCCGCCGCCGCCGCGCCGCACCATGAAGCTCCGCAACAAGGCGGCGGCGCTGCTCCTGCTCGCGCTGGCCGCGCTCCTGCTCGCGCTTCTGTCCCTGCGCGCCGGCCGCGCCGCGCCCCCAGCGCCCCTCGCGCGCCCCGCGTCCGCCCCGCCGCGCCGCGCCGCGCCGGCCCCCGCGCGCCTCCCGGGCTGGAGCGCCCTCCCGGCGGCCGGCCCGAGCGCTCGTCGGCGCCGGCCTCCTCGTCTGCGCCCCCGAGCCGGCCGTCGGGGCGCCGTGAGCCTCAAGAAGTCGGCGAGGTGAGTCGTGGCAGCCCCAGACCCCCATCTGTGGACCCGTGCCTCCCTCCCTCCACCCGTGTCAAGTCCAAGGGAGGCTGTGGGCTGGAGGGACAAACTCCAGGTTCACCCCCGGGCTGCCCACTTTTATGTCTTACCTTGCTAGAAATGAAAAATCGTCTTCTTGGAATCCTGTTAACAGCGCAGTGCTAGTCATCACGTACCTTTTGGAAAGCAGAGTGTCAGGGGAAATGATTGGCATGTTACATTCTTAACTGTCCGGGCAAAACCATATATTTTCATTTTTCCAAATTTGCGTCCTTTGTTTAATTTCTCAAAAGCCATCGTGATGCAAGAATGCTTTATCTAACTCTCATATTTCACTGGAGATTTTTTTTTTAAGCCAAAAACTTAGATCTGATTGAGTTGGAAAAGTTAGATTTTTGCTAAGTACTGGCTGTTTCTTATTGAACCTCGAATTGCCCTGTGCTTGGAACAGAAGAGCCACTCTACCTGAGGGTGTTAAAAAGAAGTGTTCTCCTAGGAAGGAGGGATGCGTGGCACGGGAAAGACAGTGGGGGTTTCCTTGTTATTCCTTCGTTTTCAGACTCTTGTATGGTCAGAGTCCTGCAAGGAAAACATCTTAGCCATCAAGATTCTGTTTGATATCCCCTTTCTTTACACAGAGCTTAACCCGCCACAGCTTTTCATCAGAGCGTTTTATCTTGGCCTTAGGGTCGCTGGAACGCCGCAGGTTAGGGATTTGCCTTCATTTCCTTTGTTGTGGAGAGAGCTTTTTAACAATCCCCCCTGTCTTGTAACTGTCTGTTTCCTCTACCCTTTTGAGGCTGTTGATGTTTCTAACTGCCAATTGCAACGTCCACGTTTGCTGGGCTCCCTAATAACCTGAAATGACTGGAAGACTTCTTTTTGACCATAGTGACTAAATCTGGTTTGACGTTTTTACTGTGAGAGAAAAGTCAGGAGACCTCCGTAAGTAGCTGTGTCAGCATTCTCTTCTGCCTGGTAAGAGATGTACAGATGAGTAGGGACGAGTTTTAGGAGCAAAAATCTATACGATTGTTTTTGAGTACTTGGAACCATTTATAACCTCTTATGAATGTATTTGCTCTTATGAATGTATTTGCTCTGTAAGGATATTTCTGTTAGGAACTAAATAGGGTTTTCTCTTCTAGGTACTAAGGTTTCTTGTAATGGGTTCTAATACAGTTTAACTACAAGGTTGCTGTGATTTGTAAGTTGATGGGACAACTTGGAAGGTAATAAGACTGGACACCATTTGTCATGGCTAACTTTTTACAAGGCATAGTGTTAACCTCAGTACGTTAAAAGTCATTGTTAATGCAGGTTATGATTCTTATTACACCATCAGTATAGTGGTTCTCCCAGAGAGCTCTTTGAATCAGCAGCATCAGCTTTACCTGGGGCTTTGTTAGAAATGCAGTCTTACCCCTCCCCTCTTCCACTCCACCCCTAGACCCTCTGAGTAAGAAATCAGGAGGATGAGGTCAGTAATCTGTGTTTTAATAAGCCCTCCTCTTGTTTCTGATGCACACCAAACTTTGAGAGCCTGCTCTAAGTAAGCACTAATCAAGCACTAATATTATCCCCATTTTACAGATGAGGAAAATGTTATACAAGGTTTAGCAATTTGTCTCAGTTTCCAAGGTGAGGTTAAATATCCCAGCAGTCTGGGTCCAGGTTGAGCCATTTAGTACTAGTACACATGTCAAACACGAGGCTTGCCTGCATTCACCATTTTCCTGAGATCTTTTCTAAAGAAATGTGACCAATTTTTGGAACTGTCTTCATCCTTCAAGGTGTTGGGAACACTGGGGCAGCATCTTCTTGTCTCTATCTGGACAAATTGGCTCTGACTCAGAAGAGATCACGAACAGAATCCAAATGGATGTTTTCAGGAAGGACTATTTCCATGAGCAACAGCACCTCCGGAAGTCATTTTTCTTCTGAACATATCTTGTAGATTATCGTGGAAATCATGGCCAACACCATAAGAATAAAGAACAAAATTTTCAAAGTCAGGAGAGAGTGAAAAACAAAAATGCCACAGGAAGTCTCAGGCTCAAATACATAAATGTGGAAGTCCTCTGGCAAAGTTGACGTTTTCGGGGACTTCTTAAGGTTTCTCTTGCTACCTGGACAGGAATGGTGACAGAAGCAGTAAGGGAGCAGGAGGAAAGATCTTTGCATGGACGCCTTTGTTGCTTTGCTAATCCTGCCTGGGTTAAATTTTTGTGGTTTAGGAGGAATTTCATTTTAGGGAGGGAAAAGTAAGCCTCGTATTTTCAGAAAATGAGTGCTTTAATCTCTTGATGTGGCTAGAATCCATAAGAGATGAAGGCTGCATGCGTGATCTGGTATCTCAGGCCTGGGGAGTAGTCAGCAGAAATGGTGGGGCTGGATGAGACCCAATCCACCACCTGCTGACCATCCTTCCAGGGCTATACTGCTCCCTGCAGGGTCGTGGTGTAAGTGAACTCCTGCCACGTCAGCACAGCAAGCATGGCATTCTCCTTCCACATCTTGTTTTCATTTCAGAGACGTTTCCAGGGATTTGCCTAGTTAGCAGGCAGACCCTACAATTTTATAAGTAGTCATTTGTATGCAGTCTGTCCTGTGGTGGGCTCCCCTTTCCATAAATATAAAGCCAGAAGGTGAGGTCTGAGCTTTTAGGTCAAGGGTGGAATCTGAAAACAGACACCACACTCTTAAGTAGCGGTTCCAGGGCACAAGAGAAATGAAATCTTCCTTCTATTTTTTTTTTTTTGGTGATTTAGACCTGGCTGACTTCCAAAACAAATTTGAGACGACTAACAGTAACTGACACATATACAATAAGGCCATTGAAATACTTATGAAACATGAAAAGTCATAAAGAGGAGGTGGGAAATAAGTACTGTTTGTCTAAAACTAAGGCCACTATTGTTGTGAGGGATTAAGTGTTCAATTTAGCTCTAAGCTTCCTGGCAGCCATGTCAAAAAGGGAACCATGATGGGCTGTGTTATTTTCTTTGAGATAAGAGGAAAAGTTTATCAAGAGGGATCATTTTTTTTTCATGGAACTGAATCCTAAAATGAGAACTTTACATTAGATTTTATTTCAGAAGACTGTCTCTCCAGCTTGCTTCTGAATACCCTTTGAGCCTGCCTACAGAAGAGGAAGTTTAATATAACTGCCCATCAGTGTGATAGGAAAAGAATGTGTCATCTGGAGTCCAGAGGATTGGGTTCTATTCTGGAACCATTTCACCCTAATTTCTATCTCTGTCAAATGAGAGTCGATCCACAAATTTTCTAAGATCTCTTTCAGCTCTGCCATTTGACCGTACTGTGATGAGATCATCAAGTTCAGCTGCAAAATCCCAGCAAAGACTGTTGCTTAGCCCTTTGTGTTGTGTCTTGCAAAACCACTCTGTTTCTCATTTATTGGCCGTGACCTAGAACTGCTGGTTAGTCAGCCTCCGCCCTCTCCTGAACTTCTATTCTTTGTCTTTTGATTTAGCCTGGATAGTGCTGTTTTCTCTAGAAGCCATAAAAATACGGCTTCTAAGGGAGACGTGGGCTACGTCTAAGCCCCTCTGTGATTTTATGCCACAGTCATTCAGCAGATGTTTATTGCGCATGTGTCCTGAGCCAGGTACTCATTGTGCAATGGTAGGTGGAGTTTGGAAGAGGGAGGACAACACAAAAACGCATTACATATTTGGCAGCCTCCACAGCTGCCCCAGTGAGAGGAAGCGAGCATATCTGCTCATCAAGACAGCACTTTCTGCAGTTCCCTTTGGTCTCTGGAGAAGTCTTTTCAAAGGGTTCAAGCCTGAATAAAGGTCTCACTAAAGAGGGATTATGTTATACAGCAAAATGCCAGGTCTGTGGCCAACCTATAATTAACTGGTCACCCCAGAGCACATTACAGATCTCCAGATCTTGAGGACCATCTATGATACTTGGTCACTGTGAGTGCAGATTCTAGTTTCACGTTCATTTTTGTTGATGAGACCCCTCTTTCACCCTCTCCGTGTATTCATTTAGTAAGTCCTCTGGGTTTTATCTCAAAATAGAACCCGAGTCCCACCATTTCTACTACTTTCACGGTTGCCACCCAGCTCCTGAACACGGTGGTTTGCCATGGACTGACCACTGCAGTAGCTTTTCTTTGACTTGGGGTGTCCACTCTAGCGCCCTCTACAGTCCATTTTCTATACAGCTGCTGAAATAATCTTAATTGCTGGTTCCAGTCACTAACTTCACATCATACAGTAAAATTGAGCTTCTTACTGTGGCCTTTGAACCCTATTTCAGGTCCATTTAGCTCTCTGACCTCATTTCCTACCCCTCCCCACTTCACTCACTCTGCTTCAACCACTCTGGCCAGCACTGCTTACTTTTTCCTATGCTGAAATGTTCTTTGCTCCTGTCCTTGTGTGGCTAGCTTCCTCATTTCTTTCAGGTTTACGTTTTCAGGCTTTCGCCGCAGAGGAGTCTTCCCAGCTGGGACCCTGCCCATCATCCTCTACCTTCTTGCTCTCCTGTTTTTTTGTTTTAATAGCACTCATCATTATATGAAAATACTGCTTTGCTCCTTCCCCCATCATGCATGCTTCATGTCTTGTTAATCAATTTACTGCTGGCACCTAGAACAGAGATGAGCGCTCAGTAGGTACTTAGTAAATATTGGTTGAGTGAATGAATGAATGAATGAATGCAGCACCCCCCTTATGCCAGCACTATACTAAGACTTTGCTTCTATTATAAAATTGCATATTACTTAGTAATATTCAAAACAATCTTACACCTTTTAGGGAGGATCTCTAATAGTAACATCCTTTCAAGAGAGGGAATATTTTTTTTTAATAGGTTTTAATTTTTTTAGAGGGCTTCCCTCATAGCTCAGTTGGTAAATCACCTGGCTGTAATGAAGGAGACCCAGGTTCAATTCCTGGGTCGTGAAGATCCCCTGGAGAAGGAAATGGCAACCCACTCCAGTATTCTTGCCTGGAGAATTCCATGGACAGAGGAGCCTGTCAGGCCATAGTCCTTGGGGGTCCAAGAGTTGGACACGACTTAGTGACATTTGTGGAAAAATTGGGGAGTATGTAGTCCAGAGGGTTCCCATATATCTTGTACCCAGTTTCCCCTCTGATTAAAATCTGGCACTGGTATGCTACATTTGTTGTTATTTACCAAATAATAGCAATACGTTATTACTAATGTTTGGTGTATTTGGATTACATTTGTTTTTACTTACGGCTCTTTTGCAGTTCCAGGATTTTATCTATGACATCACGTTACATTTAGTTGTGACATCTCTTTGAGCTGTGACAGTTTCTCAGACTTTCCTTCTTTGTTGATGACCTTGAGAGTTCTGAATAGCACTAGTCAGGTATTTTGTAAGATGCTTCACTATCAGAATGTGTCTGATATTTTACTCAGGGTGACTCTGGGGTTATGAATTATCAGGAGAAAAACCATGGGATATAGTGCCATTTCATCACATCATATCAAGTGTATATGCTATCAACATGAATTAATGTTGGCTTTGGTCACCTGGCTGAGATAGTGTTTCTAGACTTACTCTTGCCCTGTCTCCATACCGTACTCTTTAGAAGGAAGACACTGCACAGCTGCCACGTAAGGAGTGGGGAGTTGTGTTCCCCTCCTTGAGGATGGAGCGTGCTTAATCATTCAGCCATGTTCAAGTCTTAGTGACCCCATGGACTGTAGCCCACCAGGCTCCTCTGTATGGGATTCCCCAGGCAAGAATACTGGAGTGGATTGCCATTTCCTTCTCCAGGGAGTATGGAATATCTATATATAATTTATTTGAAATTCTTTTGTGTGGGACATGTTGTGTTTCTTCTCCCCCATTTATTAATTTATTCAATCATAAATCAGTATAGAATCACTGATATTTTATACTTTGAGTTACACTGCATCATGACCTCATTTTGTTGTTGAAATTATTTCAGTTCAAGTCATTAGTAGCTCTTACAGTTGGCTGCTATGCCCTTTAGACATACTCCCATCCCTGTGCTTTCATTTTTTGTTTTTGTTCTTGTCTTTCTGGGCACTTTCTTACTCTCTGGCACTATAAGAGCTGCAGGCTCACCTCCTGTGTTTCCTGCTTCAGTCATAAAATCAGTCATTTCTTCTAGGAGACCTGATTTCTCTCATTGGAAAATGGTATTAGAAGCCAAGATTTGGGTACTCAATATGTTTGCTGCTACTGGGGTGTCATTTCATTTAGCCTTCACAGCTGAGAGAGCAAAACACATATGTGTGTACTAACCTTTGTATGTACATGTACTTATAAAATTTTCCATGCATGACCATCTCTGTGTAAGTTAAACATGGATTTATACTTAATGTCTCCAACTGTAATCTGCTACAAACATGGATCATTCTAACCTCTTTTCCTTGATTCTCTGGGAAAGGGAGTGTTTTTATATCCTAGAAGCACCAGCGAAAGTTTTCTCCCATCTTATTGGCTTTATTTGGTTTAAATGCCTACAGTGTGGATGAGGAAATGGAAAGGAATAGAGGGATGAGATGGGATTAGCTAACTGATGTAAACCAAGCGAGGGTCACCACTTAAGTTAGGGATGAGGCCAAATATGCCTGAACCATGGGATGGAGATAAAGTAATAGACGTTGTGGTTGGCACCTGACCTCTATTTTCCCATCCCAGCCCCAGTTTGACAGTGAGGTGTACCTCCAGGCAATGGTCTAAACCTACCATGACATCCCTATCCATGCCATAGTGTAATCTTTATATATCCAGGACCAAGATATAATTTCATTTCTCTGGCAATAATTACTGGTCTTACAGGTGTTACATGACCCGAGCTGGCCTGATCAGCAGGAAAAGAAAGACTTATGTTAGTGGACAAAAGACTTTATTGTCTAGATATGAACAAGATAATAAACAGTCCCAGGTGTCACTGCCATCCTCAGAAAACCAGCCTTGACTGAAGTCATCACTCTGGGCAGTAGAGAAAGATAGAGACTGTGGATCCTTGTGGACAGTGCTGAACCCTTAGAACCACAGCTCTGGAGGCCTGGCCCATCTTGAACCCTCCTGCTCTATGCTGCAGTTGAGATTTCCGTTATTTGCCACCGAAATCCTCTCCCGCCCTGCCATGGTGTGCCATATGTGCTATCCTGCTTCCCTGACCAGGGGTCGAACCTGCATACCCTGTGCTGGAAGTGCAGAGAGTCTTAATCACTGGACTGCCAGGGAAGTCTCTAAACTCCTTTTAATGGAACTAGGTGGTACTTTCAGAGAAGGCAATGGCACCCCACTCCAGTACTCTTGCCTGGAAAATCCCACAGATGGAGGAACCTGGTGGGCTGCAGTCCATGGGTCGCTAAGAGTCGGAGATGACTGAGCGACTTCACTTTCACTTTTCTGCATTGGAGAAGGAAATGGCAACCCACTCCAGTGTTCTTGCCTGGAGAATCCCGGGGACGGAGGAGCCTGGTGGGCTGCCGCCTCTGGGGTCGCACAGAGTCGGACACGACTGAAGCGACTTAGCAGCAGAAGCAGTAGAAGCAGCAGATGGTTCTTTACGTCAAAACCTAAGTGCTATTGATGATGAAAAAAGGGAACAGCTATAGGGCCACCCAGGAAATGAAGGTCCGTTACACCCTGGAGCTGCCATCCTGTGTCCTTGACCTTGTCCCAGGCAGCAGGTGATTCTGAGATATGTTCCTAAGCCAAATTAGAGCCTTTAGGGGGTGGGGGATTTAAAACATTGCAATCAGAGAGACAGGATAAGGGAAAAGTATTTCTAGTGGCTGGAACTGCATGATAGGAAACTCAGGGACTGGCAGCTCTGTCTCTGGCATGGAGAAAGCTGGGGAGTTCATGGACCCAGGATGACAAGGAGGGTTGAGAAGCAATGCCAAGCAACTGGGGTGGGGGTGGGGTGGGTGCTGACATAGTTCCCAAGGCCAGCTTCTGCCCTCTGCTGGCTGTTCTGGCCCATCGTGTCTGATTCTTTGTGACCCCATAGACTATAGCCTGTGGGCTCCTCTGTCCATGGAATTCTCCAGGCAAGAATACTTGAGTGTGTTGCCATTTCCTCCTCCAGGAGATCTTCCCAACCCAGGGATCAAAAACAGATCTCTTGCGTCTCCTGCAATAGCAAGTAGAGTCTTTACCACTGTGCCTCTTGGAAGCCCTAATCTCTGTCCTAACTTCCGTGAATTGAGTTTCTGTCACTCACCACCAAAGAATTCTGACTGACGTAGACATGTCGCACCTGACTTTAGCACCTTTAGAAAGTTTCATGACTGGTCGCCGTATTGATACTTATCCTCCTAGAAACTCACAAGAGAGATGCCTTGGAAGAACCTTTGAGAACAGATTTGTTTTCTTTGGAAATACTTCTCCTCATGATACAATTTACTGTAAGAAAATAAGAGGTAAAGTTTTTTGTTACATCTGTCTTGTGGGTGTGTGTGTGCTCAGTCATGTGCAACTCTTTGTGGTCCCACAGACTATAGTCCACCAGGCTCTTCTGTGCATGGAATTCTCCAGGCAAGAATACTGGAGTGGGTTGCCGTTTCCTATTCCAGGGGGTCTTCCCAACCCAGGGATCGAGCATGCATCTCTTTCATCCCCTGCATTAGCAGACAGATGTTTTACCACCAGCACCACCTCTTATCACCATTTAAAATGCTTCTTCAAAACAGAAAATAAGAGGCAGACTTGAAGATGGAATTCATGTTCCTCTCCAGAACTTGCCCAGCACTTGATGTATTTTACATCATGAAACTTTGACAACTGCCCCAGAAAGAAGAGTTTCTTGATTTGATTCCTTTATTTGGATTCCGTGCTATTTTGGCAGCCAAGCGCAGCTGTGGTGTGTTTGAGGGTGATCTTTAGATGCCCGCTTCCCCCCTTATCTCTTTTAGCAACACAGAAGACTATCATCTTCTGATAAATACTCAAAGCCGTACAATTTAGAGTCCAAGCTTTCCATAAGTAGGAGGCAATGGAGAACAGGTAATTTAAAATGCAATTTCCTTTTATATGAGAGAAAACTGAGGTCCAAAGAGCTAAAATAATAATAATGCTCTGAAGCACCAAGCACAGGCCTAGCTCATGGTGATCCCTCAGCCTGTGACATGCTGTTCTGGGTACTGTTCTCATCCTGGTTGCTTTATTATTTAGAAACTGAATCCTAACTAGATCCAGCTGACTGGCTGTGTAGCTTTGAATGAGTCAGTGCTCCTCAGCAAATCTAGGCTTTCTCCTAAGTTCAAGGAGGAAATGAAACAATGTGAGTCAAATGCTGGCACAGAACCTGCAACACGAGAAGCTCTCAGCAAATGTTAACCAGAGCTAAGATGTGGATTCAGGCAGGGTTTTCGCTGGGTTTTGTCTTGAGGAAATGCAGACAGCCTCTGTGTATAGCGAGTGCTATCCTAACACAGTGACCTGGTCCTTAGTAAAAGCTGGGGAAATAGATGGGACAGGACCCTTTTAACTGTCTCTGGTAGAGTTGGGAGATTTTTCTGGAGAATTTGAGAACCCAAAAGTCTGGCCATCTATAGCTTTGACTTCTGCTCAAGGGCAGAAAAACTATTGTTTCTGCTTAGAAAAGCAGAGTGAAGAGTTTGCAGAAATTAGGCAGTGTCTTCAGGAACCAAAATGCAGGATTTTGTCCACAGACACTGCTCTTCAGGAGCCTGTGTCTCTGCTTGGGCTTGAACCCTTGCTCTGCTTTCTCTCCTCTCAATTTTGTGGGAATTACAAGGAGCCAGTTGTTTGACGCTGCTCCAAAGTAACAGGCCTTATTGTTCAAGTATCAAATATCATCCCTCAGGAGAAATGGGGTAATGGACTTTGATGTTAAAGTCTGAGAAGTTTAAAAATGTGCAAACATTACAAACCTGATTTGCAATAATTGAGTATTGACACTTAAGTTTTTTGCTGCTCTGCCTTGCCCATTTGGCAAGGGGCATGGGTATAAAGGATTTGAAGAAAAATGAAGGCTTCTGATGCATCATCTAAGTTAATATTTAATAATAGTGATGATGATAACTAATATTTATTGATGACTTAAACATTCCAGGTACTATAGAAAGCATTTTGCCACATTATTTCATTTAATCTTAACAATCTAGGAGATGGGTACTGATATTGGATAGGCAGTATTTTTTTTAGTTAGAAGTGACGGAATCCCAGCTCCTCAGCTTAATCAGAATCATATCACTTACTCATAAAAAGGGATTTACTAGCTCATAAAATTGTGAGATCAATTAAAACTGCAAAGGAGATCAAGCTCAGTCACAGATGTATCCAGGACGTCTGTCTTGTCTTGCTTGGTTAGTCACTCCGTCGTGTCTGACTCTTTGTGGCCCTTTGGAGTGTAGCCTAGGCTCCTCTGTCCATGGGATTTTCAGGGAAGAATATTGGAGTGGGTTGCCATTTCCTACCTCAGGGGATCTTCCCAACCCAGGGATGGAACCCGTATTTCCTGTGTCTCCTGCGTGGCGGGCAGATTCTTTATCCCCTGAGCCATCCGGGCAGCCCATCTGGCCATCTTGCTTCATTTTCTAGCTCTGCTTCCTTCTGTGTGGGCCACACTTGTCGGTCATTTTTTTTCTGTGTGATAGTTCCAACGGATCTGGACTTGTGTCCTCCTCCTTTAGTAACCTTGGAGGGAAAGACTCCATCCAGCAAGAGTCCCAGGTCTGCCTCCGCTGCTCTGGTTTGGATCCCATGCGCACCCGATCCCTGATGGCCTCACCTGGTGGGGAGGATATTTCAGCCCATCCCAACCTCATGGACTGAGAACTGAGGTTCCCCCCGAAGAAAACTGAGATGTCCTTAGCAGAAACACCTGGAAGTGGATGCTAGTAAGAAACACCAAAACCAAAAGCAGAGAACCACTGGAATCAATAAGCCCATTTTACAGATGGAAAACCTGAGGGTTAGAGATGGTGAAAGTGTTGGCCCAAGAGATGGAACAGCCAAGTCACAGACCTAGAATTTGAAGCCAGGTCTATGTGCAACTAGATCTGTATTGCTTTTTTAAAAAAACTATCAAGGAAGGGTATTTATTGGTTCACATTTCTTAAAAGTCCAGTGTATATACTAGCTTCAGACATGATTTGATCTTTGCTTACAACCATAATGTATTTGAGAACATATCTTAAAATTTGAACTGTTTGCTTGCTTTCCAGAATCCCTTTGAAGAAGATACCTTTAATGAAATCTCTTTTCTTTTAACTTTGAAAATTTTTTAAATTTATAAGGGAAAAAGCAGATTATAAAAGTTTTCTTGTTTTTAATGCCTTCTATGTATTTACGTATTTATAAACACATACCCACATATGTTGGTTATATCTCTGGAAGGTGGTATCTGCCTGTGTGCTCAGTCATGTCCAACTCTTTGCAACCCCGTGGACTGTAGCCTGCCAGGCTCCTATGTCCATGGAATTTTCTAGGCAAGAATACTAGGGTGGGTCACCATTTCCTCTTCCAGGGGATCTTCCTGAGCCAGGGATTGGACCCGTGTCTCTTGCATGTCCTACATTGGCAGGCGGATTCTTTATTACTGCACCACCTGGAAAGTGGTATACCAGAATGTTAACAGAGGTTATCAAATTGGGTACCCCTTCTTTTGCTTGTCTATATTTTGCTTTTTTCTATGCTAAATGTATGCATTACTTGCATATTGATAAAACAATTTAAAGTATATTAATTATCATAAAAATTAAAAATCCCTTATTGGCCTGAGGCATAAGAAGATGGAAATTAGTTGGGGAAACTACTTTTCCTTCCTTTAGGTCCCTCATGCTCTTTCTTGAGGAATGAAATAGAGGTGCCCATTCATGGAATATATAATCCACACTCTTCTCCCTCATATGTCACCAGACATTTATTTCAAACCAGTGCTGCTGGTTCATATTTTAAAAATCTCAATAACATCGTAATTTGAAAAGAAAAGGGAGATGGAGAAATAGAATTCCCTGTGTGTCAGGAACAATCATAAGGGGGAAAACTGAAATGAGAATTAGTCCAGGCAGTGTCCTAAAATTTTAGAAGAAGAATTATGAACGCAATTGTGTATAACCTCAGCTAAGGACAAGTGGCGAATGTAGACAGCATATTAAAAAGCAGAGACATTACTTTGCCAACAAAGGTCTGTATGGTCAAAGCTGTGGTTTTTCCAGTAGTCATGTATAGATGTGAGAATTGAACCATAAAGAAGGCTGAGCACCAAAGGATTGATGCTTTCGAACTGTGGTGTTGGAGAAGACTCTTGAGAGTTCCTTGGACTGCAAGGGGATCCAACCAGTCAAACCTAAAGGAAATCAGTCCTGAATATTCATTGGAAGAACTGATCTGAAGCTGAAGCTCCAATACTTTGGCCACCTGATGTGAAGAGCTGACTCATTAGAATGGATCCTGATGCTGGGAAGGATTGGAGAAGGCAATGGCACCCCACTCCAGTACTCTTGCCTGGAAAATCCCATGGACGGAGGGGCCTGGTAGACTGTAGTCCATGGGGTCGCGAAGAGTCGGACACGACTGAGTGACTTCACTTTCACTTTTCACTTTCGTGCATTGGAGAAGGAAATGGCAACCCACTCCAGTGTTCTTGCGTAGAGAATCCCAGGGATGGGGGAGCCTAGTGGGCTGCCGTCCATGGAGTCGCACAGAATGGGACACGACTGAAGCGACTTAGCAGTAGCAGTAGCAGGAAGAAAAGGGGATGACAGAGGGCGATATGGTTGGGTGGCATCACCGACTTAATGGACATGAGTTTGAGCAAGGTCTGGGAGATGGTGAAGGACAGGGAAGCCTGGTGTGCTGCAGTCCATGGGGTTGCAAAGAATTGGACGCAACTGAGCAACAACAAGGGGCAAGTGGATAGATTACGGAGGAAGAGATGGTGCAGGTATGCTATGGGAGTCACACCTGGTGGGGCTGTAGTGGGCACTGAAATCCAGTTCACCTTCAGATCACTGAATCAGGAGCACGAAGTAAAGATAAAGGCTTATGTGCCTAGAGGGGGCTTCTTTTCTGACTCACCTGTATGTGGTCCCATATACAGCACAATAACGAAAAGCAAGGCTTCTTGAGTTTGAATCCTGACTCTGCTACTTCCTAATCATAAGCCGTGTATATGTGTACAATGATAGCTAAAACCAGACACACACACTTACAAAATCACCAAGTTTGGGCATTGACACCTATTGTTCTTTAGAGCTAGACTTTGTTTAGGAACACAGCCATGTTTCAAATGTCGTGATCCAAGCAAAATATGAATTATTAATAATTGGATTCGCTTATCAAATGATTTTATTAAGTCTCCCCCTCATAGCAGATATTTTTGCATTGTTTCAACGCTGATCATGTAATGCAGGGACTTCAAGGCAAATGTCAGCTTTTCTGTCTGTCTTGGAAGATTAAAGACTGTTGATTTAACTCCAAACCATGGGTCATTAAAAGTGATTTAGCTGTTAGCACAGTCCTGGGCGTCATGTCTGGGTTGCTAAGTAAAGGCTCTACTCACAGCTTCAGTGTGGAAATTTTTTGTCAGGGGTTTTATGTGTTCCCAGACCTGTAGTTTGCAAGGAACTTCATTAGTGTCTCTGGCTGCCAACACTTAACATGGATATAATCACCCATCACCAGACTCTTTTGCTAGGAGCTAAATCAAGGTATTTCCACTTTTTTCAACTGCCACTGTGGCCTCATTTGCAAATCTCTATGTTCAAATAGCCATGGCTTCATCTTAAAAGAGATTCCACTGGGACAGGGGTAGGAGGAAGAGCATTCTACAGGTCAGGTCTTCCCTAGGGTGAGCATATTCAACTCAAATCTTAAAATTTGTCTGTTTCCTTTCCTTCCCACCTCCCCCCTCAAATTTCTGTTTCCCTCCCTATTAAAACTAGACACCAACAGTACTGGTTCAGGCTGTGATTTTCTGTCCAGCTCACACTGCCAGCCCATATCATAGCATCAGGTTTACCTGAGTTAATTTAGCCTGTCAGTTAAGAAGCCCTGATAACAGGGGTAGCAGGAGACAGCAGAAAAGAGGGTCTGAGTAGAAGCAATTACTCGCGTTAATAATTCAGTGTGTTTTGCAGTAATAGGCTTCAAAGTAAATAGCACTACACATAAATGCCGTATTTCATTATTTATACACTCCAGAAATTGAAGTTTAATTAAGTCACACGCTTGAGACTTTTAAGCAATTAAGGAGACACTCGTCTCCAGCAGTGGGGAGGAGGTAGTTGAGCCTTCTCTGTTGTTCTGAGCATCATTTTTCATTGGACCACAGGGCGGGCATAAACCAGGACAATGAGGGTGGCATTTTCCAAACCTCAGTCATTCCTACATCAGCATCATGGTTTTTAAGAGTATACTGCTGTATGCTAACTTGAAAAGAAAAAAAAACAAACTTAAATCTATCCTTGTTATAAATGTGTGCCTTTGTGTATTTACTTAATAGCAGCTTTATTGCAATATAACTCAAATACCCTTAAAAGGTATACAATGTGGAGATTTTTAGTTTACTCACAGAGTTGTGCAACCATCCCTGATATCCAGTTTCAGAACAATTTCATCACTCGGAAAAGAAACCCTATACCCATGAAACAGTCACTCCCCCTTCGCCCCTTCTGTGAGTCCCTGGTAACCACTGAGCTGCCTTATGTCTCTATGGATTTTCCTATCCTGGACTTTTTGTACACTTGGAATCATGCAACATGTAGTCTTTTGTATTTTCATAAACTATTTTAAAGGTTCTAATATGTTGACAGAGGCATCAGTGCTCCATTCCTTTTTATTGCCACATAATATTCCTTTATATGGGTATACTGCATTTTGTTTGTTCATTCATCAGTTGATGGACACTTGGGTTGGACTTTTCGGCTATTGTAAATAATGCTGCTAGGAACATTTACAAGTGTACATGTTTTTGTGAGGACAGCTGTTTTCGTTTCTCTTGGGTGGACACCTAGCAGTAGAATCACTGGGTCATAGAGTAGTTCTGTACTACCACCTGATCTCCCAAGACTTTGCCTACTTGATGCAAAGAACTGACTCATTTGAAAAGACCCTGATGCTGGGAAAGATTGAAGGCAGGAGGAGGAGGGGACGACAGAGGGTGAGATGGTTGGATGTCATCACTGACTCAATGGACATGAATCTGAGCAAGCTCCAGGAGTTGGTGATGGACAGAGAAGCTTGGCCTGCTGCAGTCCATGGGGTCGCAAAGAGTCAGACATGACTGAGCAACTGAACTGAACTGACTGATGGTAGTTCTATAGTTAAAAATTTGAGGAACTGTTTTCCAAAGCAGTTGCACTATTTTGCAGTCTCACCAGTTGTGCTTGAGGGTGCAGATTTCTCCATATTCATACTATATTTGTTTTTAAAGAAAACTTTATATCACTGACATAAATTGCTAGCAATCACATAAATAGAAGGGGACCGTCAAATCAAACACTAAGAAAACAAGACAGCTTTTCATTTGTAACTTGGTACTCTTGCCTGCTAAGGCTCTCTAGCTGAGGCCTGCTGTCTTCTCGGTTGAAAAGGAGAATTAGGCAACATTAGAAAGACATATTAGCACTGTTGAAAAAGACGTTGTTGGAAAAGAACTGAAAATGGAATAACTTCTTCCTGTGAGACTCAATGTTATTTGATGCAATGTCTAAACGATAACTCCAGTCTATGCATCACCTCTTCAGAACACAAGGAATTTGGAGGCACTGATGTCACGTGCAAGCATGTTTCATCTTGTTTCAGCTGTCAGCTCCACAGTTACCTCATACAAGGAGCTCAGAGGTGGCTGGTCTAATGTTTGTTATGTTTTTTGTTTTCCTTCTCATAGTCTGGATGTTTTCTAAGAACTCTTTGGTAAATTTGAGGAACTCAAAATTACTACATCCTTGATAGGAAAATAGCTGTTAACCCAGTAAATCCCTTCCTGGGAATGTAGTGTAAGGAAATAATGCAAAAAAGGGAAAATAAAATCTATTGACCTATACATGTTTAGTGCAGGATTTTATATGTACATACACACACACACACACACACACACACACACACACACACATGTATATTTGAGAAAAATTAAGACAAACCACCACAAAAGAAATGGTAAGCCATGGTGTTTTAGTCAGATAACCAGTTAAAATGATGGTCATGAAGACTTAAAAAGTAACAGGAAAAGTAAAAGGCAGAAGGAGAAGGATGAAAAAAGTAGAATATAAAATTGAATGTACACCATTAGTACATATTTTATTTGGTGGAATAAAGACCACACTGTAACATGCGAAAAAAGTTATTTTATGGGGCAAGGATTTTTTTTCATGTACCAACTTTATTATTTCAACACATAATGTTTTATATTTTAAAAATTGAAACTATACATTGTGTGTTTTATTCCAACCTTTTTTCTAAGGATTTTTAAAATTTACATTGCCTTATGTTGACTGTAAATAATATTGTGTGCTTGCTGTAAATTACAATGTAAGTAATCCCCTAACAAGGTAGGTTTTTTGGAATGAGATAAAGACCCTGATAGAAAAGAAAAGGGAAGGTGCTCCTTCAATGAGGTGGTCAGGGAAGTGTTATTCTACTGTCGAAAGAGAAGGAGGTGGTTTTGTAAAGAGCTGTGCTGTTGCTCAGTCGTGTCCGACTCTTTGCAACCCCATGGACTGTAGCTCGCCAGGCTCCTCTGTCCATGGGATTTCCCAGGCAAGAATACTGGAGTGGGTTGCCATTTCCTTCTCCAGGGGATCTTCCTGACCCAGGAGTTGAACTCGAGTCTCTGCATTAGCAGGCAGATTCTTTACCACTGAGCCACCAGGGAAGCCGTAGGGAAGAACATTCCAGAAGCAACAGTGTATGTGAAGGTCCAGGATGTAAGCACAGCACTAGGTGTCTCAGGACATGAGAAGGAAAAGGTGGAGGGTATTCAGCTCACAAAACTGAAGGATCAGGATGCAGGAACCATCTTTTAAAGAGCCATTGAAGTCCCTAAGAGCCTATGGGGGTCAAAATGAGTAGGACACGACTTAGCACAACAACAAGAATGTTGACAAGGACTGTGGTAGGGAGATGTACTGTGGGCAAGAAGCTCAACTGTTCAGGGAATGAAGAGGAGTGACCGGACAGCTGAGAGATGACACCAGCAAGGAAGATGGAATAGTTGCATCCACAGACTTCACCGTGGAGATAGTGTCTAAATGTGTTAGGGAGGAGCAGGGAGGAAACCAGCTTCTGAGGCTCCTGGGACAGGGCAGGAAGAAGAGCTGCACTCGAGGGGTTGACTGGGGAGGTGGCATCCTCACAAGGCGGCAAGAGGTGAAGAGAAGACCCAGAGAAAAGGCAGAGGATAGAGCTTCATTCCTGCAGGTGAGGGGAAGAGTTAGGGAGAGAGAGGAGAGGTGAGAGGTCAACTCAGGTGATGAGTTCCTGGCTGGAGATGGACTCCGGATGCTTGTAGTCCAAGTGTGTTAATATGCAAACTCTGGGGTCTCACCCCAGACCCACGGAATCAGAATCTCTCTGGGATGGAAGTTATAATATTAACAGACACCTCCTGTGATGATGATATGCAGTCAGGCTGGGCATCCTCCGCTCAAGATGGTATCTGGTGTCTCTTCCACCTATGACACTGGTAGAACCATGAAAATTTGGATGAAGGTCCTCAGTTCAGTCGCTCAGTCATGTCCGACTCTTTGCAACCCTGTGGACTGCAGCACACCAGGCTTCCCTGTCCATCACCAGCTCCTGGAGCCTGCTTAAACTAATGTCCATTGAGTTGATGTCATCCAACCAGTGAGCCTCAGAGAGGGGATGGATTCGTGGAGCATTTAAAGGATGACTCAAGGTGAGAAGAGAAGCAGAGTGAGTGAGTGAGTGAAGTCGCTCAGTCGTGTCCGACTCTTTGCAACCCCATGGACTGTAGCCTACCAGGCTCCTCCCTCCATGGGATTCTCCAGGCAAGAGTACTGGAGTGGGTTGCTATTTGAATCTAAGGCAATCTGAAACCTATTTCTAAGACCTATGTAAAGACTCTTTTTTGATTACTAAGTTGTTTGTTTCAAACTGACTTAAAGGGAAAAGAATATATTGGCTTATCAATGACCTTCCAGGGTTAAAGCCATACACTTGGATTCAGGTGCCCAAGTTATGCCATTTGAGATATGACCTGCCTCCTTTTGGCTCTGCTTTCTGTTGACTCCCATCCAGGCTCTACCAGTGCGGTAGCTGAGTTGGTTGCCATCAGCTTCAGCCTCAGCAGCAGGCCTGTAAAACTGGATAGCAAATATCTACTCCAGTCTTCTTTTATAAAGTGTAAAGAAGAACATAGTTAGCCATCAATCAGAGCAGTTCAAGTACAATTCCCATCTCCCATTCTCCACCAACACCTGGCAACTCAAGGGGTTTAGAAGTCTGAGGTCTGTAGCCTGGACATCCCTTGACCCTTGCAGGGTCTTCAGGTGACCTTTGAGAGGGGCTTGTGTCCCATTGGTAAGATTTGGTGGCAGGCACACCATTTCAGCCCCCTTACTTGATTATTCCTTGTGGCTACAGAACACAAACGCTTATTACCTGAAGCCTATGATTTTTAACGTAACATGAGAAGTAACAGAGTAGGGGGCAGCAAAGGTCTCATTAAATCCCAGCCACCGATACTTGAACTGCCACCAGGAGAAGCTTTATTTGTCTTTTTTAGTACCTGTCACCAGACACCAAAAAGAACTGCAGGGCCCAGCCCCTGCTTTGTGTACCATGCAGGCCCAAATCACTGAAGCCTGCAAAGAAAAGTGGCCTGCTGTGCTGCAGGGATGTGCAAGCTTTTTTTAATCAAAAAGAAAATAAAGTATTTGTCTCATAGTTTGGGCACATGAATAATACAGACAATTACATCGTGCATTTCTGTGTACCCTGCTCTCATCTTAAGAAATAAAAACTTAAGTGCCCGGAAGTAACCACTGCCTCGTCTTTGATGTCTCTCATCCTCATAACATGATGACTTTTACTCCATATGTCTGTGAACAACACGCAGTGTTTGCTGGTTTTTCAGCTTCATCCAAACTGTCTCAATCTACCGCTCTCCTGCTACCTAATTGCTCTTTTTCCTGTTTGTCCTTATGTTTGTACATGACCTTCTGAATTGTTTATTTTCACTGCTCTGCAGTATTCTGCTTACATTTGTCAAATATATTCATGATTCTCCTGTGCATGGACAGGAAAGTTATTTCCAACTTTTCAATATTATAAATAGGACTGCTGTGAGCATTCTTCCATGGGTCCTATGCAAATGTGCAAGAGTTTCTTCAGGGCTCATATGCAGGTGTAGAACCAGAAGAGTGAGGGTGTATATATATCTTCACTCCTGACGGATGTGACCAAAAGGCGTTCCAAGGTGTTTGCTGCTGCTGCTGCTGCCAAGTTGCTTCAGTCGTGTCCAACTCTGCGACCCCAGCAATGGCAGCCCACCAGACTCCCCCATCCCTGGGATTCTCCAGGCAAGAATGCTGGAGTGGGTTGCCATTTCCTTCTCCAGTGCATGAAAGTGAAAAGTGAAAGGGAAGTTGCTCAGTCGTGTCCGACTCTTCGCGACCCCATGGACTGCAGCCTACCAGGCCCCTCCGTCCATGGGATTTTCCAGGCAAGAGTACTGGAGTGGGATGCCATTGCCTTCTCCTTCCAAGGTGTTTAGGTCAACTTAAATTGCCCCAGCAGCATCTGAGCTGTCCCCAACCTCCATATCCACTCTGAAACATATATGGTCCAACTTTTATTTTTTAAGTTTCACCAGTCCGAAACAACATAGAGTCTCCTTATTGTTTGAATTAGTATTTTCCTGATTACTGAGGTTAAGATATTTTATTCACGTAGAAGTCCAAAGTGTAAAGCTAAACTAGGTGGAATTGTTCTCTTTGGAGGTGGGGTAATGGCTCATATTTAAGACAGCTAAGCTGTTACATTTATTATTTTAAGTACCTGTGGATACTTGTGTTTTTAAATGTTGAGCATAATTTTAAGCAAATGAGTATGCATTAAATGTTTTTGTAGCATATTTTGGCTGGTATTTTGACTGACTTTTTCTTAATTGACTGTGATTTTGGCATTGTCTGTGACACATCCTTCCCATCCCTTTATATAAATTAGTTGGGAGTTGGCTTTAATAGCAGGTATGAAAGTCCATCTGTGAAGCTGAAGGAGAGAAGACATCTGAGTCCTGAAGGCAAGGATTCTTGGATTCACCAGGCATGTTTCTCATTTAGCGCCTTTGGTCTGACTGTCCCCTTTGCCTGGAATCCTCCTCACCCACAAAAGCATGTGACTCCTTCCCTCCCCACCGTCAGATTGTCATCGGATCTCGGCTTCTCAGTGAGGACTTACTTCTCTGACTTCGCAATGTATAGTATATTCCAAACCATCAGACACTCCTGTATCTCTCATGGTTCCACCCTGTATTTCCTGCTTGCTGGAGGACTTTCTTTGTGAGTTGCTCACTTACTATTTGCTTTGACTGGTATTCTTTCTTTGTCTTTCGCCTACCATCTGTAGAATGTAACTTCAGCAAGGGCAGGCATTTTGATCTGTATTGTTCACTGCTGTCTTCCTGGTACCCAGAAAGGTGTCTGGCACATAGTAGGCACTTCATATAGATTTATGGAGTAATGGGACGGAGTGAGCAAGGAAAAGAGAGCCGAGAAGAGCATTTCTGAGAGACACTGCATGTGCTAGGATCTGAAGATGAAATGAGATGGAGAGCTGCAGCCTAAGTGTGACTGTCATTATGAATGGCTGCCCACCCAGGCTCCAGGTGCTGGAGGCGGATACAAGAGACCTAAGTAGAAGCCACAGTCAGCAGTTTGAACTTGATCTTCAAGGCAGTCAGGAGCCTTTACATGACTTTTATCAAGGGAATAACACAATCCTGTTTGCATTTTAGAAGAACGTGACTCTGACCCCAACAAGGAGAAATCATAGATGGGGTTAAGGATCGGATTGGAGGCGGGTGGACCATCTAGGGGGAGTCACAGTGATCTTGGAGAGGGAAGATGATGCCTCATCAGGTAGCAGCAGGGAGCTGAAGGGACATGGACGTCTCAGAAGATACGTCTCTACTGTCCTCTCCTCTGATCCCTGAAATTAGTGGAATCTGAGTAAGTCTATGCAGCTGGACCTAACTAAGCCAGGAGGCCATGCTTCTACTCAGCATGCTCTTAAGTAATCAGACTGGAAAGTCTTCCAAAGTGTTCCACCCACATCTTCAACTTTCCTCTTGGTGAAAGAAATCTGGAGCACGGCCGCCTTTATTTGAGCGAGCAGTGAATAATGGAGCAGTACGCTGATTGAACTCGAAGTTTTTGGAAGGAAGGTAGCATTCCACATCCAAGCTCCCCTGGTCTCCAGATCTTTTGTGCAAGTAAATTAGTTTCATTTGTCTCAGGGCACCTTTTTCCAGGCCAACTTCTTCCAGCTTGCCTGCAAATGTTTCTCAGTGGTGTGTTTGAGGCTTGGCTGTGTCTCCTTGTCTGGAACAAATCTTTTATTACGAGGAAATAGCTGGAAGATGATTCTGGACTCTTGGACTCTGTTCCCCTCTCAGCTGTTGACTGGGTATTTGATACCTTGGTAATTTTCAGCTTAACCTGTCCTCTCTCCTGCCTGCTTCTCATTACTAAACATTTCACGCTGGAAGCTGAATTTCATACCTACCAGCTCAGCAGTCTTGAGCGAGATGATTAAGATTAACACCTGTTTCTGTGAGACTCTCCCAAGATGTCATGGAGGCCCCATGTGTTGTTTTCTTTGCTTACCTCCTGGGTTTGCATGATTTTCCTTTGGGCCGGTGGTCATGCCTTCCACTTCAGCCTAAAACCCTCCAGATGATAGGAGTATCATGTTGCTTGTTTCACATGGGAAAGCCACCGTCCACCCTCGTCTTGTTCAAATTGCATTCAAATCTAATTTCCATGGCCCATGTCAGTGGGAGCACCACAGCCCTGTGTCAGCTGTCAGAGTTTAGCAATACTATTTCCAAACATGGGCCAGTAGGCAGCCAGCAGGCACTAGACAGCTGAATGCTGGCGGAAAAAAGCCTCAGACACCTATAGCAGTCCAAACAGTGACTCATCCTGCTATTGCCAGGATAAATATGGGAATAAAGGGTATTTTTCCCTAAGCAGGAAGAATTGTCAAAATGCTTATCACTTTATAAAGTATAACAGATTGTGCCTGTTCATGTTTTGAAATGTTCTAACCCTCCACTAGCTTTTATTTTTCTTGAATGAGTTTAATAATGGCTTTCACCTATTTTTCTTCTTTCTAGGAGGCCTGGAGAACTCAGGAGTTTCCAAGCTGAGCTGCCGCCCGAGCTCTGGATCCACTTGGCAGTGGTGGCCTGTGGCAATCGTCTGGAGGAGACGCTTGTCATGCTCAAATCTGCCGTGCTGTTTAGCCACAGGAAGATGCAATTTCACATCTTCACTGAGGAATCTCTGAAGCCTGAGTTTGATAAGCAGGTGATTGTGCAGAAATTGTGGCACGGTATTTACTGAGTGTAGACAGAGTGTACTGTGGGACATGCATATCCTGTTTCCTACTGTATTTTACTGAATACTCAGCTGTGTGCCCACGAACACTTGACTCTGAGCCTTAAAGTTGTCATCTATAATATAGGGATAATTACACCCCCTTAGAGAGAGACGGGGAGGATTAAATGAGGATCAAATGAGATGATGCACTTGAAGCACTTGACCCAGAGCTCCACCCCTCCTGGTGTTACTGACACTGCTCTCAGTGGGAGTCACGTAGCTTATTTTTATTTGTGTATATATATTTTTTGAATGACAAATAATATGTGCTCATCAAAATAAATTCAAACGGGATGTTATAAATATAAAAGGTAGAAGTCCTTGCTACCCTTCTTCCCCACACAAGAAACTATCAGAGTCAACACTTTTGAGTAATTCCTCCATATTTTTTTCACATACAGGTGTGTGTATGTGTATTTATGTATCTGAGAGATTGAGTATGTATATGTGTATACATGAATATGTGTGTACTCTTCCTGTATTGAGGAACAAGTAACAGTTCCCTCCCAGTACAGGAGTGCTTTGGAAATAGCTATTTTCTCTGGGCTTGTTGCATGTGCAACTATAAACCGAGTTTGTTTTCCTGGCGAGGCTTCTCTTGCAGTGAGTTCTTGAGTGCTGGCAGAGAGAGCAGCTGTTTTGTTTTGTATCTACCAACTTGTGTCACCAGGGCTACATCCTGCCATCTGAGTAGCCACACTGATGAGAAAGGCCAAAGCAGAATGTTGGGTAACTAGAGACTAATAACCGAAATCTAGAGAATGTATTATGATTTCTAAAGAAAAAAAGAAATCACTTTGACATCCTCTCCTAAAGAAGCCAGGGAAGAAACTGCCTTGGGACTTGAAATTGATTGGCAAATACCTTGAGAAAGGTCTGCATCAGGGGAAGGGGCAAGCAAAAACATTGAAACACATGTAGGTAGCTTCTCTGAAGCTGTGGTATAATGGGAATTATAATTAATAATAATAATAATAGTAATCATTATTTCAAAAATAGAATAGCGTTTATCAAGGGCTTATGATTTACTGTTATTTAATCCTCAAAGCAATCCTTTGAAAAAGTTAATAACCATATCCGTAGTTTGCTAACTAGTAAAATATCCGTATTTTACTAACTGAGATCATTGAGGCTTAGAGAGTCTCAGTGATTAACTCATCTGATGTCAGTTCAAGGTTTCTGACCCAAATATCCATAAACTTAACTCGACTAGTTCTCAAACTAGTAGACAGAAAACTCAGATTCAAAACTCAGCTCCACTATTCACCTGCTGCCTGATCTTGGGCAAGTCTTGGGGGCTTTTTGGGGGGGCTTTTTTGGGGGGCTTCACTAGTCCATTCTAACAGAGAAGGCAATAGTACCCCACTCCAGTATTCTTGCCTGGAAAATCCCAAGGACGGAGGAGCCTGGTAGGCTGCAGTCCATGGGGTCGCGAAAAGTCAGACATGACTGAGCGACTTCACTTTCACACATTGGAGAAGGAAATGGCAACCCACTCCAGTGTTCTTGCCTGGAGAATCCCAGGGATGGGGGAGCCTGGTGGCTGCTGTCTCTGGGGTCGCACAGAGTCGGACACGACTGAAGTGACTTAGCAGCAGCAGTCCATTCTAAAGGAGATCAGTCCTGGGTGTTCTTTGGAAGGAATGACGCTAAAGCTGAAACTCCAATACCTTGGCCACCTCATGCAAAGAGTTGACTCATTGGAAAAGACTCTGATGCTGGGAGGGATTAGGGGCAGGAGCAGAAGGGGACGACAGAGGATGAGATGGCTGGTTGGCATCACCGACTCGATGGATGTGAGTTTGAGTGAACTCTGGGAGTTGGTGATGGACAGGGAGGCCTGGCGTGCTGCGATTCGTGGGGTCGCAAAGAGTCGGACAAGACTGACTGACTGAACTGAACTTCCCCCTCTGCAACTTGGGACCAGTGGGAGTGATAAAAAGAGATGCTTATCTGTACCCAAGATAGGCTAGGTCAGGCTGCACTAACAACTTCCGGAAAGCTCAGAGACTTTCCACATGCCTGCTGAATGTCTCAGAGGGCCTCTCCACATGGCCCTGTCAGCCTGGGACCAGAGTTAACAGAGACTGTTCTTGCATGTAGCTGGCACCTGCTGGAACATTTGGCCTCTGCAGTTCTTGAGATGCCACTAAAGGAAAGACAGGGACTATCAGATCCCCACGATGCCTTTCACTCCCTCCTCTTGACACTGACATTTCTGTTCCTATTTAACTGTCCAGCAGCAGCCGGTCACAAGACCCACCCAACTCCAAAGGGGCTGAGAAGTATGCTCTGTGCAGGAATGGAGCAAAAGTGGCTATGGGCCAACACTAGTCGGGTCACGTACAGTATCCATTGAACAAGTATTTATTGAGTACCTACTACATGCTAGAAGTTGGGGCATGAGAATGGAACAGAACAGAATGCAGACTTAAATCTTAAAAAGAGAAGGAAGATGTATATATATAATTACAAATGCGTAACAGGTTGTGTTTTCTGAAGGGCCCCCTTGATCCTGCCTCCTACTATTCACATCTGTATGTACTCTCATCCTGCACTGTCCCAGGGCTGGCCTGTATGAACAGTAGCATAGGGAAGAAGTGACACTATGTCACTTCTGAGATTAGATCTAAAATGACACTGCACCTTCCATCTTGGTTGCACTCTTTCTCTCTTGGAGGCCAGCTCTCATGTCAGAGCAGCCCTTGCAGAAGACCATGTGTTAAGGCTTGAAGACTTCTTGCTGACATTCATGCACATGAACTTGGAGACAGGACTTCTCACCCCATCCAGCCTTCAGATGACTCACCCTCACTCCTCATCCAGAACACCCCAGTTCACAGATTCCTGACCCTAAGAAATGATGTGAGATAATGCATGTTTGTGGTTTTAAGCTAGTAAGTTTTAGGGTCATTTGTTACAAGGCAAGAGCTAATACAGATACATCTACACACATAATATGTGTGTGCATGGATGCTTAGTAGCCCACCAGGCTCCTCTGTCCATGGAATTTTGCAGGCAAGAATACTGGAGTGGGTTGTCATTTCCTTTTCCAGGGATCTTCCCAACCCAGGGATTGGACCCGCGTCTCTTGCATCTCGTGCACTGGCAGGCAGATTGTTTACCGCTGTGCTACCTGGGGAACAAAAATCAGAAACGACTGAGCGACTGGGCACGAGCGCATATGTACGTGTACATAACATAGAGTATGCCAGATGTCCTGCTATGTGGCGAAAAATGATACAGCTTCTGCCTGGCTATCTCTTGGGATGCCTGGCCCTGGAACCTCGCCACCATGCAGTGAGAAAGTCCAGATTCACCCACAGGAAGAAGCCCACACAGAGAGAAGTCAGGTCCCCAGCCAGTAACTAACCTCCACCACCAGACATGTGAGAACAAGCCGTTAGATGATTGCAGCCCCCAGCCTCCAAGACTTGTAGTTGAGGCCTCAGACACTGTGAAGCAAAGTCAAGCCGTCCCGTCTGTGCCATGTCTGATTTTTTTGATCCTTGGAATCTATGAGAATAGTAAATGGTTGTTTTGTACTACTAAGTTTTGGAGTAATTTGTTATGAGCCATAGTACTTGGGATGTTATAAATTAGGAGCTATTGTATGGGAAAATTTTGTAGCTACTTGTGCAGTTGGGTTATGTTTTGCGTTGCTCAGATGACTTTATCCCTTTGACGGCTTTTTTCCTCAGGTCTTTGTTAGACCAGTGAAGCCCAATTGCGAAGGAAATTATAATAGGGTGTTAAAAATCACAGCAGGGCATATGGCCCCGTTTTTTTTTTTTTTTTTAATGCTGAGGTTATGGTGCCAGTTTAGATGTAAACCATTGGCTCTTTCATAAGTCACAGAATGTTTCTCAGTTTCAATTTCTTCATTTGTATCAAGCAAAAATCTCTCATAGATACACAGAAGGGACAGATGATTCTTGCTCTGCTTGTTGTGGAGTCTAAGTGTGAGGCCATATCAGATTCTACAGATTCCTTGGAATGTTTCTGTCTGGTGGGTACTGTATTAGCCCTAAAACTGTAGATCAGCAGCAGTTGGCTTCTGCTCAGCCATGTGAGATGCTCGTGTGTAGGGGCAGGTTATCGCCTCCTTCTCAGGGTTGTCAGTTAGTTTCAACACTGAGGCATTGTGGGAATATCCAGAGTGTCTTGTGATAACTTTCTGGGAGGCTCAGGGACACATACCTCAGCGTCAGAACAAAACAAAATGCTAATTGCCATCATGATTCCTCTGGAAACTACATTGTGGGCAAGTGCTGTTTTATTGAAGTAGATTTTTTTTTTTAAACTGTTTAAGAACTAGAGTTTTTTTAAGCTGTAGACATTGGTGTTTACCACCTACATTGTTGATATTTAATATTTGAAAGCTTCATTTTTGTCATCTCCTAATATAAAGGCTGAAAATGTCAGCTGGTTGGTTTCTTAACCTCTTCAGGCAGTTCACAATCAAATATACAATTTAACTTTGCCCCCGACTCAGAACCAGAAAATAGTAGGACACAGAAGTGGGGACAGCCACGAGCCCGTTCTGGTGGGGTGCATGAGACATTGACGTTCTGTAATGGTAGATGTAGAACATCATGCCGTTGTCAAAACCCATAAAATCGGGTGATAGAGAGAATGACTCCTCATGTAGACTATGGGCTTTACTTGGTGATGTATTGATACTGGGTCATCACTTGTAACAAATGTGCCGCATTCATGCAAGATGTTAATGATGAGGAAACTGTGGGATAAGAAAGGGAAGGAGAGAGGATATATGGGAACTCTGTGTACTTCCTGGTCAATTTTTCTGTTAACATAAAGCTGCTCTGAAAAATAAAGTCTACTGATTAAAATAATTTTATTATAAGACTAATATAAGCAGAGAAAGTAATATACACTCCCTATAAAAGTTTTGAAGAATACAGAAATATAAACATAGAAAATGACACCCCCACTTCCATAGGTACCCACTTTTAACAGTACGGTGCATGTCTGTTCAGATTGTCCCCTACATGTAAAATACACACATGTATTTTCCCCTGTGTGATAGACCCATATTATACATTTCTTTTTGGACTTTCTTTTTCTAAAACCTAACTATATATTGTAACTGTTTTTTCATAATGGCACATATGCATGCGTGCTAAGTCATTTCAGTTGTGTCCAACTCTTTGCGACCCCATGGACTGTATGTAGCCTGCCAGGCTCCTCTGTCCATGGGATTCTCCAGGCAAGAATACTGCAGTTGGTTGCCATGTCCTCCTCCAGGGAATCTTCCCAATCCAGGTATCAAACCCACATCTCTTGCGTCTCCTGCATTGGCAGGCGAGTTCTTTACCACTTGTGCCCCCTGTTCTCACCCTTTACAATAGTCCACTGTGTAGTTCCATCATAATGCATTTTCCCAGTTCCTTATTATTGAGTTTTTAATTTGTTCCCAAGGGGATTTTTTTGTTTTGTTTTTTATTTTTTACTAAAAACTATGTTTTGGTGCAAGTCCCTGGACCTCTGTCTTGGGGTTTGTTATTACCACTTTCTAAATTACCCTCTTGGAAGTTTTTTTATAATTTACCCTTCCAGCATTTAGGTGCGAGTTTCCCATCATCCTTGCCAACTCTGGATGCTATTTTTTTAAATCTTAACAGTGGTCTATTCAGTGAGCACGAGTTGTGGTGATAAAGTTAAACTTCTGTGCGTGCTACCTGAATAATTTCTACACTGCCACTCAGAAGTTTTAGGTGTTTTCCATATTTCTGGGGTCTAATCACCCTCCCCTTCCCTGCTATCTTTTTCAGCTTCGACAGTGGCCTGACTCATATACAAAGAAGTTTGAGCACAGAATCTACCCCATCACATTTTCGGCTGGAAACCCTCAAGAATGGAAGAAATTATTCAAACCCTGCGCTGCCCAGAGACTCTTTCTTCCGGTAGGAACACCTGCTTTTAATAAGATGCTGCTTGGGAGAGAATTGCATTTGGAAACATCATGGAATTAACTAGCCTTTGTTTAGAAAGATTTTAATTACGGTGGTTACAGTGGAAAATATGTTCCTCTTAGATTTTGTAGTTGATGCTCCTAATGATCAGGGTGTACAGAGAAGTTCCCTGTGGTTGAGAAATTGTCTTTCTCAAAGATTGAGGGACTGAGAGTATCCAGAGCATTCTTGATTATGAATCTTTGTGACTATGGATCCACATTTACTAGCTCTGTGGACCTCACTAAATCTCTAAACTTCTCTAAGCCTCACTTTCCTCCATAAGCTTGGCACATAGTTGCTGCTCAATAAATGTTATTTTAGATTATCGTTATTTCTCTTATAATAAGAACTACTACTGGATGTCACCATGTTGCTGTTGTCATTTTAGTCACTAAGTCGTGTCTGACTCTTGTGACCCCATGGACTGTAGCTGCCAGGCTCCTCTGTTCATGGGATTTTCCAGGCAAGAATACTGGAGTGGGTTGCCATTTCCTTCTCCAGGGGATCTTCCTGACTCAGGGATTGAACCCACGTCTCTGACATTGGCAGGCACATTCTTTACCACTGAGCCACCAGGGAAGCCCAGCTGTACCTTTGCTAGGGAGTAATTCAGAAGGTCCAGCGTTCCAGTTCACTTTTTCATTTGGAGGGTTCAAGTTGAAAGTCTTTGTTTCCTTTATAAAAAAAATCCTAAATAGAAAAGCACCAAAGATATACTAAAACTGACAATATCACTCAACAAAATGGCAGCTTTGACTTGTGAATTGCAGCCTTGACATTTGTCAAGGTCATGCTTTCAGTAAACATTTATTGAGTGCCCATTAGGTGCTAAGCTCCGGCTTAGTGATGGTGATATGACAGTGAACAAGACACCATGGTCTTTTTAAATTTTTTTTAATTTTTATTGAAGTATAGTTGATTTACAATGTTGTGTTACTTTCTGCTGTACGGCAAAGTGAGTCGGTTATAACTAGCATATATCCAGTCTTTTTTAGATTCTTTTCCCATACAGGTCATTATGGAGTATTCAGTAGAGTTCCCTGTGCTATCCAGCAAATCCTTAATAGTTATTTATTGATCTTGCCTCCTTGGAGTTTGAGTCTAGCATGGAAATGAACAAGAACTTAGAAATGTGATCCATGCTGAGATGGAGAACAATCTCATGGATGTATGTAACATAGGGTTACACTCTGATCTGGGGGGTATCTAGATGGTTCTGTTGAGAAATGGCTTTTATGCTGAAATGTGAAAGAAGAAGTAGCAGGAGGTGGTCACTGGGTGACTAGAGTCTGAGAAGTAATGAGAGAAAAAGGTTCCAGGTAAATGGAATAGTAGGTGTACAGGCCCTACTACAAAAGTAGGAAGGCACATGTTTGAGAAGATAGAAGATCCCAGTAACTGAAAACAGAGTGTGGTGGAATAGAAGGGGTTGACAGGGTCTGGAGCCTGCAGACTCTATAAGCCATGTTGGAATGTCTGACCTTTGTGTTTAGGACAGTGAGATGCCACTGAACAATTCTTAGCTTGGAAGTGAAGTCATCTGACTTGGGTATTGAAGAGGATTCAGGGATTTCCCTGGTGGTTCAGTGGCTAAGACTCCATGCTCCAATGCAGGGGACTGGGTTCAATCCCTGGTCAGGGAACTAGATTCCACATGCCACAACTAAGATCTGGCACAGCCAAATAAATAAATACATATTTATGGGGGAAAAAAGGATTTACAGTATGGATAGTGGAATTGCTGAGACCAATTAATACTGACTTCAGCTATGGCAGTTGGTTGCCTTTGAGATGGATGCAGACCATGCCTCCATCCCTATGAGTAGCTGGCTGTGAGAGTTGAAGTGGAGGTGATCAAGATTTCACCAAGGTTTCTGATCTGAACAGCTTTTAAAGTTGATCTGTTTGAAATTGCCAGTATTCAGCTATTTATGAGCTACAAAAAAAGGCTGTTTCTTTTAGTTCAACCTATACAATGTATGTGTATGTGTGAGCTCAGTTGTGTCCAACTCTCTGTGACTCCATGGATTGAAGCCTGCCGCTTCTCTGTCCATGGAATTTTCCAGGCAAGAATACTGGAGTGGGTTACCATTTCCTACTTCGGAGGATCTTCCTGACCCAGGGATCAGGACACATCTCTTGTGTCTCCTGCATTGGCAGGCAGACTCTTCACCATTTCGTCACCTGGGAGTGTATAATAGTAGTGCTATTTAGAGATGGAAAAGGGGGCTTGCCTGGCGATCCAGTGGTTAAGACTCCGTGCTTCCACCAGAGAGGGATGGGTTCAATCCCTGGTTGGGAACCTAAGAGTCCATATGCTACACGGTGGGGCCAAAAAACCCCAAAAAATGTAAAAACAAAACTTAAGAGATGGAAAAGGCTATAAAGAAATATCATTACTTGTAAAGGGAGAAGATGAGTTTAATCAGGGTCATATTTTGATTTTGAGGTACCTGGGAAACATCCACACAAGGAGGCCTTACCATCTGTTGGTCTGAAACCCCAAATGGCAAATGGCATTTTTAGCATTTCCTACTCAGAACTCGTGAAAAAGAAATACAACCTGGATGTACTATTAGTGGCGATTTGCTGCACAAGTTCACTGACTACTAAATGACCTGTTTTTCACATGATACAGCCTTTAGTACAGGTTGTGACATGGGATTCACTGCATGAAACAAAGTAAGAAGTGGCTCAGAAGGTAAAGAATCCACCCACAGTGTAGGAGACCCAGATGCGATCCCTGGGTGTGCAAGATCCCTTGGAGAAGGGAATGGCAACCCATTCTAGTATTCTTTTTTTTTTTTTTTTTTTTCTTTCCATTCTCGTATTCTTGCCTGGAGAATCCCATGGACAGGGGAGCCTGGAGAGTTACAGTCCAGGGGTCTCAAAAAGTTGGAGACAGCTGAGCGGCTAACACTTTCACTTCACTTTCAAGAAGCAACTACCCTAAATCAGAGCTAAAAACTCTGGGTTGGTGTTATGAAAACTACTTGAGAAGACAAGAAAAAAAAATCTCAAGCTTCTGCTTAACTGTTTTAATGGGAAAATATTAGAAATCCCAAGTTATTATTGGAAAATTGTCTCCCCAACCTACCAGGAAAATAGTAACAACCCAAGAGAAGACATTTGAATTTTCCCTGACCTTGAATTGTGACTTTACTGCCACTATTAAAAAAACAAACCTACCACATGATGGTTTTCATTCATTCCCCGCAAAACAAGTCTATTCCATTTTGAATGACAAATGAGTGCTGGAATTCCTTATCTGCTTTTGATAATGGAAACTAGCCCTTCTTAAAAATAATAAAGAGAGATTGTGGTTGACAGGACATTTACTTTCCCTGAGTTGTATATCATAACAGAAGATTATAAACATGGCTTTTCTGGACATCAGTGAGATATATTGATCTTCATGGTAATTTGAAATAAAGTCTAGGTGATGTTTTCCTTGAAATTTGTCTCTATAAAACCAAATCAGGGGTGCTGCTCAGTCAGTGCAGAGGAGATGGAGATTCTAAAATGCAAACATTCTGGCCCTGGTCAGTCCAGTGACTGAGAATCAGTCTTACCTCTTTTCTGAGGCAGTGTTGTCTGTATATGAAACCTTTTCTCAGGTAAGTGAAAGTGAAAGTAGCTCAGTCGTGTCCGACTCTTTGCAACCCCATGGACTCTACAGTCCATGGAATTCTCCAGGCCAGAATACTGGAGTCGGTAGTTTTTCCCTTCTCCAGGGGATCTTCCCAACCCAGGGATCAAACCCAGTTCTCCCACATTGTAGAAGGATTCTTTACCAGCTGAGCCACAAGGGAAGCCCAAGAGTACTGGAGTGGGTAGCCTATCCCTTCTCCAGTGGATCTTTCCAATCCAGGAATCGAACCAGGGTGTCTGGCATTACAAGCGGATTCTTTACCAACTGAGCCATCAGGGAAGCCCTTTTCTCAGGTAAGATTTTACTAATCAGAGCATGAACCTTTGCAAGTCAAACCTATTAGATTCTCAAGTACAATTAGTGGAATTCAGATCCCATCAATTCAAGATTTATGAAGTCCTAAATCAATCAATGTTCGTTAACTTTTCTGTTTCTGTGAACAGTGGACCTAAGGACCCTTATTAGTGCAGGCTAACAGGTGACTTGATGAAGCTCCTTAGGCATGAAGCTCAAAAGTATTTAAAACAATATGCCAACCACAGATAAGTCAAATCTGTCCTTTCAAATTGATCCTGGAGGACTTTTCCCTTTTTGCATAGTAAAAGCCAAAAAAGCCTTTACTTTTGTAAGAACAACTGTTTTGTGAATTCACATCACCTTTTCTATTTAATAGGAATTAGTGAGATTTTATACTGAATCTCCACATTTTGTTACACAATGTGCCTGTTTGATTATAAAGACCTATCTCCTCAATAATGTTCTCCTCTGCAGATCCTGGGCTTCCCAGGTAGCACTAATAGTAAGAACCTGCCTGCCAATGCAGGAGACCTGAGACTCAAGTTTCAGTCCCTGTTAGTTATCCAGGCTCCTCTGTTCATGGAATTCTCCAGGCAAGAATACTGGACTGGGTTGCCATTTCTTTCTCCAGGGGATCTTCCCAACCCAGGAATGGAACTGGGTCTCCCACATTGCAGGCAGATTCTTTACCAGCTGAGCTACCAGGGAAGCCCATAAACTCTCACTAATTCCTATTAAAGAAAGAAAAGGTGATGTGAATTCACAAAACATAAATATGTCCTGAGAATTTTTTAACTGTATTTCCAACGAACTTATCCCATTCTTTAATATTTCAAAGTAATACCATGCCATATAAAAATCTTAATTACCTAGATTTTCTATATAACATCAAGAGCAACAACATATAACCTTCCCTTTTTGCCCTTATAGTTTGTTAAAGAGGTCTTTATCTGGTTCCAGTATTTGGAAAACTTTATGCCCACTAGAATGTTCTAATGCATCTGCCATATGTTGAGGGAAAAGAGAGGTTTACTTGGCTTATTAGAACTTTGTTTTATTAGAACTTTTTATAATTAAGGTAAGGTTTTTGTATTATCAATAATATGTTTCAGAATTAGCAATTGAGACTTCCTTGAAAAGAACCTTTTGTATTTCAACAAACATTGACAGGCAAATAGGAATATATTAAAAAGCCTTATTAAGAGGAACATCAGTTTCCATCATCATAAATGATGTCTGTATATTTCATCAAGCCCTAAGAGGCCTTATATTATCAGGATGAAGTTAACTACATAAAAGATCGCATGAAAACAACCCTAGACAGCAATCTTGTTGGACAAGTTTTCCACATTTGCTCACACATTATTAAACATTTGACATTCAGGATATTAGTTACAAGTCTTGGTTACCTGTGAGAGAAACTCAATTTCAACTATGAATAGCTAAGCAGAGAAAGTGAAAGACAAGAATTAAAAAGTTGGCTTAAAACTCCAGGACATGGAACCAACCTAGATGTCCATCAGCAGACAAATGGATAAGAAAGCTGTGGTACATATACACAATGGAATATTACTCATCCATTAAAAAGAATACATTTGAACCAGTTCTAATGAAGTGGATGAAACTGGAGCCTATTATACAGAATGAAGTAAGCCAGAAAGAAAAACACCAATACAGTATACTAACACATATATATGGAATTTAGAAAGATGGTAATGATAACCCTGTATGTGAGACAGCAAAAGAGACACAGATGTATAGAACAGTCTTTTGGACTCTGTGGAAAGGGTGAGGGTGGGATGATATGGGAGAATGGCACTGAAACTTGTAAATTATCACATGTGAAACAAATCGCCAGTCCAGGTTCAATGCATGATACGGGGTGCTCGGGGCTGGTGCACTGGGATGACCAAGAGGGATGGGATGGGGAGGGAGGTAGGAGGGGGGTTCAGGATGGGGAACACATGTACACCCATGGTGGATTCATGTCAATGTATGGCAAAACCAATACAATATTGAAAGTTAAATAAACAGATAAATAAATAAAACTGAGATTAAAAAAAAAGTTGACTTTAAACTCAACACTCAAAAAACTAAGATCATGGCATCAGGTCCCATAACTTCACGGCAAATAGATGGGAAAACAATGGAAACAGTGACAGACTTTATTTTCTTGGGCTCCAAAATCACTGCAGATGGTGACTGCAGCCATGAAATTAAAAGGTGTTTGCTCCTTGAAAGAAAAGCTATGACAAACCTAGACAGCATGTTAAAAAGCAGAGACATTACTTTGCCAACAAAGGTCCATCTAGTTAGTTCAGTTCAGTTCAGTCGCTCAGTCATGTCTGATTCTTGGTGACCCCATGAATCGCAGCACGCCAGGCCACCCTATACGTCACCAACTCCCGGAATTTACCCAAACTCATGTCCATTGAGTTGGTGATGCATCCAACCATCTGATCCTCTGTCGTCCCTTTCACCTCCTGCCTTCAATCTTTGCCAGGGTCTTTTCAAATGAGTCAGTTCTTCGCATCAGGTGGCCAAAGTACTGGAGTTTCAGCTTCAGCATCAGTCCTTCCAATGAACACTCAAGACTGATCTCCTTTAGGGTGGACTGGTTGGATCTCCTTCCAGTTCAAGGGACTCTCAAGAGTCTTCTCCAACACCACAGTTCAAAAACATCGATTCTTTGGGGCTCAGCTTTCTTTATAGTCCAGCTGTCACATCCATACATGACTACTGGAAAAACCATAGCCTTGACTAGACGGACTTTTGTTGGTTAAGTAATGTCTCTCCTTTTTAATATGCTGTCTAGGTTGGTCATAACTTTCCTTCCAAATTTTGGAGCCCCCAAAAATAAAGTCAGCCACTGTATCCACTGTTTCCCCATCGATTTGCCATGAAGTGATGGGACCGGATGCCATGATCTTCGTTTTCTGAATGTTGAGCTTGAAGCCAACTTTTTCGCTCTCCTCTTTCAATTTCATCAAGAGGCTCTTTAGTTCTTCTTCACTTTCTGCCATAAGGGTGGTGTCATCTGCATATCTGAGGTTATTGATATGTCTCTAGGCAATCTTGATTCCAGCCTGTGCTTCTTCCAGCCCAGAGTTTCTCATGATGTACTCTGCATAGAAGTTAAATAAGCAGGGTGACAATATACAGCCTTGACGTACTCCTTTTCCTATTTGGAACCAGTCTGTTGTTCCATGTCCAGTTCTAACTGTTGCTTCCTAACCTGCATACAGGTTTCTCAAGAGGCAGGTCATTCCCATCTGGCATTCCCATCTCTTTCAGAATTTTCCACAGTTTATTGTGATCCACACAGTCAAAGGCTTTGGCATAGTCAATAAGGCAGAAATAAATGTCTTTCTGGAACTCTCTTGCTTTTTCCATGATCCAGCAGATGTTGGCAATTTGATCTCTGGTTCCTCTGCCTTTTCTAAAACCAGCTTGGACATCTGGAAGTTCACAGTTCACGTATTGCTGAAGCCTGGCTTGGAGAATTTTGAGCATTACTTTACTAGTGTGTGAGATGAGTGCAATTGTGCAGTAGTTTGAGCATTCTTTGGCATTGCCTTTCTTTGCCGTCTAGTCAAGGCTATGGTTTTTCTAGTAGTCGTGTATGGATGTGAGAGTTGGACTATAAAGAAAGCTGAGTGCCAAAGAATTGATGCTTTTGAACTGTGGTGTTGGAGAAGACTCTTGAGAGTTCCTTCGACTGCAAGGAAATCCAACCAGTCCATCCTAAAGGAAATCAATCCTGACTGTTCATTGGAGGGACTGATGCTGAAGCTGAAACTCCAGTACTTTGGCCACCTGATGCGAAGAATTGACTCATTTGAAAAGACCCTGGCAAAGATTGAAGGCAGGAGGTGAAGGGGACGACAGAGGATCAGATGATTGGATGGCATCACCAACTCAACGGTCATGAGTTTGAGTAAACTCCAGGAGTTGGTGATAGACAGGGAAGCCTCGCATGCTGTAGTCCATGGGGTTGCAAAGAGTCAGATATGACTGAGTGACTGAACTGAACTGAAGCAGAAAAGGCGGTTTATTCACTTATCTGACTGTGGCGTCCAGATCAGAGGACTGATCTCAAGCACAACTAGATCCAAAGGCTGTTGTAATGTCGCCAGGGCTCTGTCTCTCTTGTAGTCCTTTACTAGGCTCACTCCATGAGAATGATGATTGCTTGAAGCAGCCTGAGAATCATGTTCTAGAAACTTAGCTCCTGCTGCTGCTGCTCAGTTGCTTCAGTCGTGTCCGACTCTGTGCGACCCCATAGATGGCAGCCTACCAGGCTCCCCTGTCCCTGGAATTCTCCAGGCAAGAACACTGGAGTGGGTTGCCATTTCATTCTCCAATGCATGAAAGTGAAAAGTGAAAGTGAAGTCGCTCAGTCGTGTCTGACTCTTAGCGACCCCATGGACTGCAGCCTGCCAGGCTCCTCCGTCCATGGGATTTCCCAGGCAAGAGTACTGGAGTGGGGTGCCATTGCCTTCTCCACAGTGAAAAAAGAGCCTGGCAGGGTGGTGACATCTGAAATGGCAGCTTCTGGCCCTGAGGCTTATGAGACCTTCCCTTCATTGGAAGGCAAAGTCTTAATCACTGGACCTTGCGGGGAGTCCCAGAACATTATTTTTAAAACAACTGTCTAGAATCTTTGGAAACTGTCATAATGGCCTAAGCAAATGAAGAAACAGATTTCTTACTCAAGAAATCTACTAAAACTTAATAAGAAAGAGTGAGAGTCTGTGCCAGTTGAGCCATGACCCACTCCCTCCCTCTCCCCTTCTAGCTCAGCATGGTGGAAACCCAACTCAGTTCAGTCAAGAACACAGGAATCCTTTCCTCCACAGCTCCCAGTTGAGGGGTTTGGTATTTTCTTGGGTGCAGGGGGTGGGGAGGTCATCAGCATTTCTCATCTCTACCAGCAGTGTCTTTCAGAAGCTTAAATTCCAGGCAAAAATGGCCAAGGTTTCAGAGGCTCCCTTCATTAAGAGAAAGCTTCATGAGAGCAAGAAGCTAAATAAACTATAGGCCAGTTAGTTTACAAGGGAGAACCAGGGGAAGAAATATAAAAAGTGCCCTTCTGGTCAGAACAAAGTCCAAAGACCAGCTTCTAAAACTGTCCCCTCAGATGTGCCTGAATTTAATGGATCATCCTGTGGAGCAACTCATGCTCAGGCCATTGTCAAAAATAGAAGAGCAATCAGCTGGAATTAGTGAAGGCTAACAGCTGGGTCATTGATAAAGCAAGAGAGTTCCAGAAAAACATCTATTTCTGCTTTATTGACTATGCCAAAGCCTTTGACTGTGTGGATCACAATAAACTGGAAATTCTGAAAGAGATGGGAATACCAGACCACTTGACCTGCCTCTTGAGAAACCTGTATGCAGGTCAGGAAGCAACAGTTAGAACTGGACATGGAACAACAGACTGGTTCCAAATAGGAAAAGGAGTACGTTAAGGCTGTATATTAAGGCTTATTTAACTTCTATGCAGAGTACATCATGAGAAATGCTGGGCTGGAAGAAGCACAAGCTGGAATCAAGATTCCCTGGAGACATATCAATAACCTCAGATATGCAGATGACACCACCCTTATGGCAGAAAGTGAAGAAGAACTAAAGAGCCTCTTGATGAAATTGAAAGAGGAGAGCGAAAAAGTTGGCTTCAAGCTCAACATTCAGAAAATGAAGATCATGGCATCCGGTCCCATCACTTCATGGCGAATAGATGGGGAAAGAGTGGAAACAGTGTGAGACTTTATTTTTGGGGGCTCCAAAATCACCGCAGATGGTGATTACAGCCATGAAATTAAAAGACGCTTACTCCTTGGAAGGAAAGTTATGACCAACCTAGACAGCATGTTCAAAAGCAGAGACATTACTTTGCCAACAAAGGTCCATCTAGTCAAAGCTATGGTTTTTCCAGTGGTCATGTATGGATGTGAGAGTTGGACTGTGAAGAAAGCTGAGCACCAAAGAATTGATGCTTTTGAACTGTGGTGTTGGAGAAGACTCTTGAGAGTCCCTTGGACTGCAAGAAGTTCCAGCCAGTCCATCCTAAAGGAGACCAGTCCTGAGTGTTCATTGGAAGGACTGATGCTGAGGCTGAAACTCCAATACTTTGGCCACCTCATGTGAAGAGTTGACTGATTGGAAAAGACTCTGATGCTGGGAGGGATTGGGGGCAGGAGGAGAAGGGGACGACAGAGGATGAGATGGCTGGATGGCATCACCGACTCGATGGACATGAGTTAGGGTAAACTCCGGGAGTTGGTAATGGACAGGGAGGCCTGGTGTGCTGTGATTCATGGGGTCGCAAAGAGTGAGACACGACTGAAACTGAACTGAACTGAACTGAACAGCTGGGTATAATACCAACAGTGGTGAACAGCTTATGAGAAAGATGAGAGGAATAGTCAATCAAAAAGAGCCCCGATAAAAACCACTGTCATCTTGGGTGACCGTGGGTATTTATAGGCTGCATCCTCTGAGGAAAAACTATAGATTTCACACACAAGATGAAGTGGACTACACTGAAATAGTCCAGTCAAGATACTAAACAAATAAACAACATCCACAAGCCCTGCACTTTTTGGAGTCGGGTATAGCGTGGGCAGGGGAGAGTTATCCAAAGTTGCTAAAACATCCTGAAACGTATTATCATGGTAAAATATATTAACATGCTAAAAATATCATCTAAATTTTTTTCAACAAAAAATTATAAGGCAGTCAAATAAAGAAGAAAGTGTGACTCATTCACAGGAAAAAAATGCAGGCAACAGAAACTGACTGGTGAGAAGACCCAGCTGTCAGATTTAGTAGAAAAAGACTTCAGAGAAGCCATTACAAATATATTCAAGCTATAAAAGGAACCTGTGCTTAAAAAAGTAAAATAAGATATGATGACGATGTTTTGTAAAATTGAGACTGTCAGTAAAGAAATTTAATTTTTTTAAAAGAGCCACATAGAAGTTCTAGAGTTGAAACGTAAAATAACTGAAGTGAAAAAATCGGCTATTTATTTGAATTTAAAGTAGAAATAATCAGTAAACTTGAAAATAATCAAATATTAAGATTATACAACCCGAAGAACAGGCAAAAATAACAAATAAAATTGAACAGAGACTTGGAGATGTGACGCACCATTGGACCCACCAGGACACGTATGATGGCAATATTAGAAGGAAAGGAGAGAGAGAAATAATAGAAAAAATTTTTGAAAAAATAATGGTTGTAAACTTGTAAATTTGATGAATACAATTTACACATGGAAAATCAACTCCAAGTAAGATAAACTCAAAGAGATCCACACACAAATCATGGTAAAAACCCTGAAAGACAAAAACAAAGTCTTACGAGCCGTATAAGAAAAATACTTGTCACATGTAAGGCAACTCCAATAAGATTAATAGCCGACTTCTCATTAGAAATTGTGGGGACTTCCCTGGTAGTGCATCTGAGCCACCAGGGAAGCCCCAAGTATACTGGAATGGGTAGCCTATTCCTCCTGTAGGAGGTCTTCACAACCCAGAAATCAAACCCAGGTCTCTGGCATTGCAGGGCGGTTCTTTACCAGCTGAGTTACCATCAATTCTTGGCTTGGGAAGATCCCCTGGAGAAGGGGATACCCACTCCAGTATTCTTGGGCTTCCCTGGTGGCTCAAACGATAAAGAATCTGCCTGCAATGCAGGAGACCTGGGTTTGATCACTGGGTTGGGAAGATTCCCTGGAGGAGGGCATGGCGTCCCACTCCAGTATTCTTGCCTGGAGAATCCCGCAGACAGAGGAGCCTGCCGGGCCACAGCCCATAGGGTCGCACAGAGTCAGACACAACTGAAACGACTTGGCACTCACGCACTGGGAACTAAGATTCCACAGGCCACATGGTGTGGCCATAAAGTGAAAAAGCAAAAACTGTGGATACCCTGAGACCATGAGATAACATTATTTGAAGTGCCAAAAGATGGGGAGAACCTCAACCAAAAACTTTATATCCAGCAAAATAGTTTTTAAGTTGAAGGTGAAATAAAGTCACTCCCAAATTAACAAAATCTGACATAATTCATTTACAGCAGAACCACAAGAATAAAGGAAGTTCTGAAAGCAAATGACTCCAGACAGTGATTAAAAAATCATGTTTAAAAAAGAGTATAATAAAGGCATTAAAGCAAAAGAAAATATAAGTGAGTATTTCTTACCCCTTATTCTCTTGATTGATTTTAAAAATGATTGTGTAAAACATTATGTTTATATTTTGGATTTGTACTGTTAAAATATATTTAATAATAATAGCACAAAGGAGGTTAGATGAAGAAAAATTATATGGAATAAGAAAATGACAGCAGATAGTAACTTGAATCCACAGGAACAAATGAACAAAATTTAAAATGTCATATGAAAAAGTTAATATAACAAACTCCGTAAATATGTACTTGTTCTTCCTCTCTCAGCTTCTTTAAAACACATAAAATTATATGAAGTAGCAATTATACTGTTGGGCTTATAACAGTATTGATGTAATATAATAATGAAAATATAATGTAATACAATGATGTTATAAAATGAAGAAGAGGAAATAGAGTTATGTATGACTGACATTTGTATATCTCACTGGAATGTAGTGTAAATCTGAGGTGTATTCTGATAAGACATATATGATAATCTCTAGAGCAACCACCAAGGAAACATCTCAAAAAGCATGGTGAAAAGAAATGTATTAAAATTCAAAAATACTCAGTGCAAAAGAAAACAGTAAGACTAGAGTAATAAAAAAAGACATGATACATATTGAAGACAAAAATAGGAGACATAAATTCAGCTCTGTCTATAATCACATTAAATAAAAATGGGTAGAAGTCCAATCAAAAGATAGAAATTGCCAGAGACAGATGATAAAGAATACAATCCAACTATGTACTGTTTACAGGAGACATACCTCAGGTTCAAAATACAAATAAGTTGGCAAAGATACGTCAATCAAACAGCAACCACTAGGAAGCTGGACTGGCTATACTAGCATCAGATAAGGCAGAATTTAAAAAGCAACATTAGTAGAAAAAAACAGGCATATTTTGCCATGCGCATGTTAATCCACTAAGAAAATATAACAGTTGTAAACATTTATGCACTGTTTTTGCATTTATGTAAAATGTAAAAGCCCCGAGTACTTGAAGCAAAAACTGACAGAATTAGAGGAAGAAATAGGCACTTCACCAGTGATATTAGGAGGTTTCAATGCCCCACATTCAATAATGGATTAAGCAGTAGGCAGAACATCAACAAGGGATTAAAAGACTTGAACAACATTATAAACCTGGTGCAGCCAGATAAATAAATATATATTAAAAAAGGCAGAGAGATGGCTGTTTCATCTAATGCACAGAAACCAGCACAGAGTCAAAGAAAGTGAAGACACGGAGGCATATGCTCCAAACAAAAGGAAAAGATAAAACTCCAGAAACAGACCTTAATGAAATGTAGATAAGTAATTAACCTGATTTATATGCAGAGTACATCATAAGAAACGCTGGACTGGAAGAAACACAAGCTGGAATCAAGATTGCCGGGAGAAATATCAATAACCTCAGATATGCAGATGACACCACCTTTATGGCAGAAAGTGAAGAGGAGCTAAAAAGCCTCTTGATGAAAGTGAAAGAGGAGAGCGAAAAAGTTGGCTTAAAGCTCAACATTCAGAAAACGAAGATCATGGCATCCGGTCCCATCACTTCATGGGAAATAGATGGGGAAACAGTAGAAACAGTGTCAGACTTTATATTTTTGGGCTCCAAAATCACTGCAGATGGTGACTGCAGCCATGACATTAAAAGACGCTTACTCCTTGGAAGGAAAGTTATGACCAACCTAGATAGCATATTCAAAAGCAGAGACATTACTTTGCCAACAAAGGTCCGTCTAGTCAAGGCTATGGTTTTTCCAGTAGTCATGTATGGATGTGAGTTGGACTGTGAAGAAGGCTGAGAGCCAAAGAATTGATGCTTTTGAACTGTGGTGTTGGAGAAGACTCTTGAGAGTCCCTTGGACTGCAAGGAGATCCAACTAGTCCATTCTGAAGGAGATCAGGCCTGGGATTTCTTTGGAAGGAATGATGCTAAAGCTGAAGCTCCAGTACTTTGGCCACCTCATGCGAAGAGTTGACTCATTGGAAAAGACTCTGATGCTGGGAGGGATTGGGGGCAGGAGGAGAAGGGGACGACTGAGGATGAGATGGCTGGATGGCATCACAGACTCGATGGACGTGAGTCTGAGTGAACTCCGGGAGATGGTGATGGACAGGGAGGCCTGGCGTGCTGCGATTCATGGGGTCGCAAAGAGTCGGACACGACTGAGCGACTTAACTGAACTGAACTGAAGAGTTTAATGTAGTAGTCATAAGGATGCTCACTAAGGTTGGAGAGCAATGCATGAACAAAGTGAGACTTTCAACAAAAAGGAAAAATATAAGAAAGTACCAAATGGAACTCACAGAGATGAAGAATACAATAACTGGGCTGAAAAATTCAATGGAGGGGTTCAACAGCAGACTAGATTGAGTGAAACAAAAACTTGAATTTTCAGAACAGTAGTGAGAAAAAGAAGAATGTATTAGGTGTCAGTAAGGTGGAGGGGTGGGGGATGTTCACATCAAAGGATCAGGAATCAGAAGGGCTTCAAACTTGTCAGCAGCAGTGGAGGAAGTGCTAAAATATTGGAGCAATGCCTTTAAATTCAGAGGCAGTTTTATGTCTAACCTAGTTTCCCTACCAGACAAGCTACAAATCAGGCATGTGGGTAGAATCAAGACATTTTTAGATGTGCATAGTTTCAAAATATTTACCCCCATCAGTCTTCTCTCTGAATAATGTGCTCCACCGAAATGAAGGAGTACATTCAGAAAGATAAAGATGCGAGATCCAGGAAGCAGACAATCCCACACAAAGGAGGCATGAGAGGAGTCTCAGGGGAAGGGAGATGCAGAGCATCCTGATGAGAGGGAATCAGGAAGCTGTGGAAGAAACTTTGCCTAAAGTATAGACAACTAAGCAAATTCACAACAGGAAAAAAACCCACAGTTATTAATTTCAGGGAAAAACAAAGTTATTCAGAAGGGGAAAGTCACATGGTTTGCTTCATGGCTTAATTGGAAATCATGTTAAATAATCATCATAAGATAATATTGTGTGTTGATCAAAATGATATTTTGATGTTGCTAGATTGGGAGATGAGGTGTGTATGTGAGCGGTGTTATGGAGTTGATAGTTTTTGTGAAAAGGACCTGAATTCTTTTCTAAGGTAGGAAGTCAGTAGATGAGACATATCTGACATAGTAAGAAATATCTTCCTAGAGCTCCTAAGTGAAGTGAAGTGAAGTTGCTCAGTCGTGTCCGACTCTTTGCGATCCCATGGACTGTAGCCTACCAGGCTTCTCTGTCCATGGGATTTTCCAGGCAATAGTCCTGGAGTGGATTGCCATTTCCTTCTCCAGGGGATCTTCCCAACCCAGGGCTCAAACCCAGGTCTCCCACATTGTAGACAGACGCTTTACCATCTGAGCCACCCTAAGTCCCTTGGAATTTCCTGGGTAACAGGCATGTCTTTTGTCCTAATGAAATGACTTGGTGGGCTTCTGGATAGGGGCTGATGACGAAAAAGGCCAAGCCGTGATTAGAAGCTTGGAGCTTCCAACCCTAACCCCTTTCTCTAGGAAAGGGAAAGGGCGATTGGAGATTGAGTTAATCATTGATGATGCCTACGTGATGAAGCCTTCATAAAAATATGTAAACAAGGAGGTTCAGGGAGATTTTGGGTTGATGAAGATATCCGTGTTCTGGGACAGTGGTGCAAACTTCACAGAGACAGAAGCTCCTGGGCTCAGGACCTTTCTGGACCTCACCTTATGTACCTTTTCTTCTGGCTGCTCATCTGAATCCTTTTTTATATTCTGTACAACAAGCCATAAAAATAAGTGTTTCCCTGAATTCTGTGAGCCGTTATACCAAATCATCAGACTTGAGGAGGGGATCATGGGAACCTCCGATTTGTAGTCAAGTCAGACAGAAGTGTAGGCAACCTGGGGACCACTACTTATGATTAGCATCTGAAGGGGGAGGGCAGTCTTGTGGGACTGGACCCTTTAACCTTTGGTAACTAACTGTGGTAGTTCTTACTAATTCAGATAGTATCATAATTGAATTGTAGGACACTCAGTTGGTGTCCAAAGGAAGTGCTGGGAAATTAGTTGGTGTGGAGAAAAGCCCTGTACATTTGGTGTCAAACTGCTGTAAATTCAAAGAATTAAGTTTTTTTCTTTTAGTGTGTTATTTAGAGACGTGAAGGTACATACTCAAAGAACTGGAATTGTTTGTTTGCTGTGAGAGGGAGGAAATGTGGGAGGATAAATATTTTTTATTTATTTGTCCATATGTCTGTTTGTCTATATTTAATTACTTACCAAGCCATCATTAACTGCTCAACCCCTGTGATTCTAGTAGAAATGTATCCACTACTGAATTCCCTGCTGGTTCAGTGGTTAGGACGCTGTGCTTTCACTGCTGAGCGCTCTGGTCAGGGAACTAAGAAAATTACCCACTAGTAACTCTTTTTGTGTGGGGGTTTTTTGGGGCATGCTGCCTGGTGTATGGGATCTTAGTTCCCTGACCAGGAGGTCAAACCCATGCCCCCTGCAATGGGAGCTTGGAGTTTTAACCACTGGACTGCCAGGAAAGTCCCCCACTAGTAATTCCTGAAATCAGTTTTGTAGATAATAATCAGCTGTTTTAAAAATTAAATAAGTAGAGTAGAATTGAATAAGGGACATGCATTACTATAGTAAGACAAATAATATTTTTAAAAATGTTTCTGTTTTATGTATTTATGTGTGCACATTCTAGTATTGTGATACTATTGTGATGTAGCTGCCTTTCTTACTGTGGGGTACAATTGAAAATACTTTGAGAAATGAGGCTTTAAGATAGGTCTTCAGGATGTGCCACTGAAAGGAGGGGACTCTATAGGTGGTCCACACAGTGACACAAAGACCACACAGTGTCTGTTATACAAACACATGATAAGATCTTCGGATTGATGATTTTGTCAACCCTTCTCAGTTCTCTGAGGAATGTACTGATCTGTAACATTTTTTCTAAGGAGGAAACCGAAGTTAAGGGAAGTTTACCTTATTTTTTTCCTGGGGTATATCTTAGAGCCTGGATTGAAGCCCAAGTTTATCCCATAGTGTAGTCATTCTGTCCAACTTCCTGCAATTTCTAAATGCCAAATTTTTCTTCTGTATTTATAGAAAGATTCCCAGGATATTCCAAACTACCTCCTTTGGAAGATTCCCATGAATCTTCCATCGTCATCTGTTAACTGGGTATAAAAATAGTACACATGTCTTTGTTCAGACTCACTTGTTCAGTGAGGCTATTGTATTTAAAATTGCTTCCCTCCCTCACTATATTTTTCCTTCTCTGCTACTGTCTTCAAAGTTTCATCTATACTTTACTAACTTGTTTTATTTTTGCTTCCTCTCACTGGCATCTAAGTCCTACCAGGGGAGAAGTCTTTGATCTCCAACACATAGCACACTGCACATATTAACAGAAGGTACTCAGTAAAACTGTTTGGATGGTATGGATGAGAAGGAAGGTAGGTAGGTAGGAAAGCAGGAAGGAAGGATAGAGGAAAGGGAGGGAAGGAGGGCAGCTGGATGATTGGATGCATGAATGAGTGGACAGGGCTTTACCAAGTTCATCAAAGCGTCCTAGAGAGGATTTGAAGATTCAGTGCTTATAAAGTGCCCAGACTTGAACCCTGTAAATATTCAGTAAACGTTAATTGAATTTCATTCTCATATACAAGGAAAAGGAAAATATCCTTTGAAAACCAGTCCAATTCAAGTGAAGAACTATAGTTGCTTGCAACCCAATGATCCTATTTCCAGCAATTCCCTAGCAGAGGGGACAGTCTCTGAGAAGGCACCATCTGACTCAGAAACTGGACTCTGTTTTAAAGGACAGTTGCCATGGCTTAACAGGATGTCTGCAGCCAGCAAGAGAAGACAGTATGTACTTGCTGGCTGGGATTGCAACACCTGATAAGAGGAGGAAGCAAGCCAAAGGGATGATGGGAACAGATGAAAGATCTGAGAGCCAGTATCTCAGAGCACGCCAGAGAAACCAGACACCTTCAGGAATCCAAGGCCTGTGCAAAACGGCCTGCATGCAGTTAGAACAGTTGGCCCCACAGCTGAGATGATGAAATCGAAGACCAAACACAAGCTTGACAAGCCAGAATTTTAGGAGAACTATCCTGAACAAAGCCATCATTGATTTGCTCAACTCAGAGGCAATCTGAATCTTGTTTGCATAGTGATCAAAGATTAAACTGATTGGAACAGTCTACTTCATTGATGGGAATGTCAAGGCAGTTTATTTCTCTCCCTTGATTCTTATCTCCTTATAGCAAACATGTCAAACAACAGACTAGCTACAGCTCAAGCAGTCAGAATTTTGTTAAGCAGCAGATAGTACACCCTTGAGACATGAGAGTGGGCTGACCCCAAAGGAAACAGGCTGATCCCAAAGGAGTGGCCTCCACCTCTGTTAGCTTTCCTCTTTCATACTTTCTGTCACCTCCCCCTGGAGCCTGATTGGTCCAGCCTTATGCTAAATAGGGCTTGTACCTGCCACCAATCAGGGAAGGGAATGCAAATAGACATACACTCAAGGCCAATCAAGGAAGGGGGCGTGTTTCCCCACTGTGGATTCTTGCACTGGTTCTTGACTTCCTCTTTCCCGGGTTTTTTGTTTGTTTGTTTGTTTGCCTTCTATGTGATTCTTCCAACCACCATCTTGGACTCCTTTTTCTAACTACCTAACAGGAACATGTGTAAATGGAGCAAGGAAACGGGTACAATCTGCTCTTTGTTAAAACTAAACAAAAATGAATATGCAAGTTATATGTCATTCCACAAGAGGGCACAACAGAAGCAAAAATAAAAATTGCTATACTTTAATTTTCTCCTGTATGCTTTATTTATTTATTTATTTGCATGACACCTTTTAAAACATTTTTGTCATTTTCAGACAAGCACAATGACCTCTTTGGTACATAAGTTATCGTGTTTTTTTGTTTTTTGTTTTTTCAGAATCAGGGCATTATAATGCTTTCTTTTTTTCCCCTCTTGGAGTACAGTTACTTTACAATGTTGTGTTAGTGTCTCCTGTACAAGGAAGTGTATCCTATACACATACCCCTTCCCTCTTGGACCTACCTTCCACCACCACCACCACCACCCCCCCACCATCGCACCCATCTAAGTCATCACAGAGCACCCAGCTGATCTCCTGTGCATTTTAAGCTAGCAATTTAGTGATCCTCTTTTAAAATCTCAAAACAGTGTAAGTGGTGAATCACTAATTAATCGAGTGAAAATTTATTTCTGTACAGATTTGCAATGAAACAGGACAAAAGAACACTATAGAGGAATGATACTTTCCAAGTGTTTGTAATTCTCTCCCTTATCTTTAACTATTTTAATGGTATAAAGGATATTTGAGAACATATAGCATCAAACAGAAAGTTCTTTGTTTTCTGCACATCTAAAACTAAGGGGAAATATCTCAAAGTAGATAATTACAAAGTATGTGTTGGTGGGAATATAAATTAGTGTAGCCACTGTGAGAAACAGTATAGAGGTCCCTTAAAAAACTAAAAACGGGGTTGCCATAAGATCCAGCAATCTGACTCCTGGGAATGTATATGGAGAAAATTCTAATTTGGAAAAATACATGCACCCTGATGTTCATAGCAGCACTGTTTACAAGAGCCAAGACATGGAAACAACTTCAGTGTCCATCGACAAATGAGTGGATGAAGATATGGTACATATATACAATGGAATATTACTCAGTCATAAAAAAGAATGAAACAATGCCATTTACAGCAACATGGATAGACCTAGAGATTATCATACTATATGAAGTAAGTCACAGAAAGACAAATATCATATGATGTCTCTTATATGTGAAATGTAAAATACGATACAAATGAAATGATTTACCTAACAGACAGACATAGGAAACAAACATATGGTTAGTTATCAAAAGGGAAAGAGGTGGGAAGGGATAAATGAGGAGGTTGAGATTAGCAGATACAAACTACTGTATGCAAAGTAGATAAGCAACAAGGTCCTACTCTAGCACAGGAACTGTGCTCAATATCTTATAATAAACTATAATGGGAAAGAATGTCAAAAAGACTATGTGTGTATATATGTATTTGAATCACTCTGTGCTGTACGCCAGTAAGACACAACATTGTAAATCAACCCTACTTTAATTTTAAAAACTCCAAAACTATGTGCATTTGTGTGCATATATATACATACACAAACATCATGTATAAAAGCGTTCATTCAACAATACTTATCAGACCCAAACTAATTTCAGATAGTAGTAAGCATAATGAGAAAAAATGAAAGCATTTTAGGAATGATGGGGGGTGGGGCTGTCTGAGGAGGCCGCAGTTGGGTTGAGATCTGAATTCCTGGCCTTGAAAAGGTCACGTGCATGCGTGCTCAGTTGCTTCAGTCATGTCTGACTCTTTGCCACCCTGTAGACTGTAGCCCACCAGGGTCTTCTGTCCAGAGGATTCTCCAGGCAAGAATACTGGAGTGGGTTGCCATGCCCACCTCCAGGAACCTTCCCAATCCAGGTACCAAACCCAAGTCCTCTGCGTCTCCTGCCTTGCAGGTGGATTCTTTATACTGAGCCACCAGGGAAGCCCTGGAAAGGTTATTTTTGTATATATATATAAATATGTAGAAACTGCCTGAGGTGGGGTGAAGTTCATTGAACGGTTATGGTTAGTTAATTCTAAAAAAGAAGAAAGGGTATAAGAGCATGGAGTGATGGGATGCTGGGGAGAGGCAGAAAAAGAACTATTTGAATTTCTTATTCTGTGGATTGCTGAATTGTCCATACTTTTATAACATATAAGCATGAGTTTGTATAATTTACACAGTTTTTAAAATGGCAAACCAGTAAGAAAGAGAAAAAAATAATTTTCATAATGTATGGAAACTTTTTATTCACCTTTGCAAGGATATATAGACATGCCAGAATCACAAAGGATCACAGAAGTTGCTGGCCTCTTTCTGACCAGGTGTTCTTGTTCTGGGTGTATTTACATTAAAACAAACAATAAATGCTACAATTATAATAGAGAAAAGGATGATTGTACTGATCTATTTTCTTGTTTCCCTGCTATCTGTGTCCCTTCCCTCCTGCATGCCACTCCTGGATTTTTTTAGTTTTTGAATGATATTCTCATGTGGATTCTCAGCCCAGAGCCCCTGTTGTCTTATAGGATCAAGTCGGGGCAACCCCTCAGCATGGTTTTTCAGGGCCCTTTGCATTCTGAACGAGTTCACTTCTTAACTTTTCAGCATTATTCCAAATCATGAATTCTTATCTTAGATTGCCACCTCTGTTTACTAGAGGATCTCTTAGAGGTTACCCAGCCATCAATGGACATCTTTGTCATTACCTGTCTTTCTCCCTTTCACCCAAAATTATTTTCCCTGTAATAGCTTCAAGATAGGTCCGTGTAGATTTTTTGAAAAAGAATATAATAGAATGGTGGAAGAAAAAGGAATTAATTTTGATCAAGTTGCATATATATATTGAAATGTAAAATTTCCTTTTTGTTCTGATTTTGAGTTGGAAACAAGAATTTTGGTTCCAGAGGAAAAAGTCCAAATAGCCCCAGAAATCCTCTTCTATCCAGTTTATCTTTTCGTAGAATGAGAAGGGCTTGGGGACTGCAAACATTTGCCCGAGGATCTAACCCCTTCCCAGGTAGCACTAGTGGTAAAGAATCTGCCTGCCAGTGCAGGAGACGTGAAAGACTCCGGTTCGATCCCTGGGTCAGGAAGAACCCTGGAGAAGGAAATGGCAACCTACTCCACTATTCTTGCCTGGAGAATCCCATGGATAGAGGAGCCTGGCGGGCTACAGTCCATGGGGTCACAAAGAATCAGACACAACTGGGCAACTAAGCACACAGCAAGGTATATATAATGTAAAATGCTTTAATTAACCATTTTTAAGGTACAGGTCTGTGGCATTCAGTACATTGTGCAAACCATCACCATCTCCAGAACTTTTTCATCTTCCCAGAGTTAAACAATGTCTGCATTTCTTGTGTGTTTCCATGGAGACCATCATTCGTTTAGTCATGATCTAACAGTGTATATGGAGACTGTGACTTTAGACTGTACAAATGAATTGTTGCTATTTTAATTATATTCAAGTCTCCGTTTTTCATAAATGTAAATGTCTTCCATTGGTTAGAATAAAAGATGTGTTTCTCTTTTGCTTCTTGAGATGTCTTTTCCTCTTTTCTGTTTCCATCTTCTCCTTTAACTCTCTTTAACCCTATCCTGATTATCACTAACATCATTTACCAAAGATCCCCCCTTTGAAATTCAGTTCTGCTGAAATCTACATGGCTTTTTTTGCTTTTGCTTCAGTTCTGCCCTTTCCCTTTGTAACCAGCAATGGGGAGTCCCACTGCTTGCCACTCAAAAGCCAATAGGAAAGTTTGCTTTATTTTGGATGCCAGCAATGGTGGGCTGCGGGCAGGGGGAGGCTTTTCTAGACAGAGAGAGGGGCATGCAGAAACTGCACAGTCTGGTCTAACAGTCATCATGAAATTGGTGATCAGTGGTCTGACCAGTGTCACCTTGATTGTTAAGTACAGTTTATCTTTAGTTCTGGGGTCTGTTTTTTCCCATTTCCTTGAGGCCATCTCTAAGAATTGTGGCCGCCTCTGTCGTGGCCACAGTCTGGTCACGATGTAGTTAACTTCTCCCACCTGGTGGAGGTTTCAGTGTCTGGAAGACAGCTCACAGGATATAGCTCAAAATATTATCTATAGGCCTTGAGAAGGAACTAAAGATCCTTAATTATGCTTAATGACGAAACAGTTATTTCAGCTCATCGGACTGTTTTCCTTTGTTTCTGCACTTTCTCACTTCTCGGATTAAACTTATTCTTTAGCTAAACTCTTTTCACAGACAGAAGGCAGGCAGAGGTCACAGGGGGCAAGAACCATAGGTTCCTGCTCCATTTAGCCTCTTCCAGCTCCCCTTCTATTCCTTCAGTTCTTAGGGTCTTTTTAAAATCCTGGAGAGGTAAGGAAATGGGATATTATACATATTTAGCAACTTAGCTGCCCCATTAACAGAGACTTGGAGAGCAACACCCTGGACCACACCAGCAAAAGAATGATATTTAGCAGAGTAGGTGTTACATTGGTTTTCTCTTCAGGAACATGATTCTTTTATTCTTCAACTATTCACAGACCTTCTCATTTCTCAGGACCTGTCCTTTCTTCTGCAATCAGCCTTGAAGCATATTTAAAGTTACAATGGTTTTGAGACAGCTCAGTGATTGAAGTCATTACTTTGGATAAATATTTATTGATGCCTAGTATGTCTACTAGGCATTACACTAGGCCCACAAACTTTAGAAGTTCACTAGACCTAGAAGGTCCCTGCCCTCATGGAACTTCTATTCTAATTGGGGAAGGCAAGCAACAGATGAGAAAATAATTTGGTTCTGGACAGAGGTAGTATAGTGGTGTGATGGAGAGGCTGGAAGGCAAGAGGAAGGAGGCTCTTGGGTAAGCATTTCTGAGGAGGTCACACCTGAGCTTATACCTGCAGGCTGAGTTAGAGCTGTGCATTCAAAAGTGGTAAGTGGAAAGCTCTGCCTCATATGTGGCAATCTGTTGGTAGCACTTTGCTCACAGGCTTGGGATGACGTTTATCCTAAATCACAGGTGCTCCCTAGAACTTAATCTCCAGAGCCAAGGAAAGGGGGAGAAATGTGAAGTTACTGTTAACTGATTTATATCAACAGATATGATTTGGGGGCATCATTAATTTCACACTAATCATAGTTTTGATACTTTAAGCAATTGTCTAAAACAAGAGCTCACAAACCTTGAAACTAAAGCATCAGAGCTGCACATGTATTTCATAAACTATAGATACACTGTTTTTCAGCAGATTTGAGCACCTTATCTTCTTCATTTTGGGTGCTTTGAATTTAGGGAATAAAGTGAGAGAGACCATTCCAAAAGATGATTCCTGGGAATTCCTTGGCTGTCCAGTGGTTAGGGCTCTGTGGCCCAGGTTCAATCCCTGGTCAGGGATCTAAGATCCCACAAGCCATGCTGCATGGCCAAAAACAAACAAACAAAGCAAACAAACCAAAAAACAAAAAAATCCTTTTCCAAAAGATTATTCCTTTGTTAAACGGGATAGTTTCTAGTTTATGTTTTCTTTTTGAAAGTGGTGGACTTATGTGTTAGTTTCTAACTAAGCAAAGGTGTAAGTGTTTCTCTGACAGTGGAAACTCTGGCTATATATAGGCAGGAAGAGAAATGGAAGTTTGTTGGCTTCCTATTAAGTCTGTTTTGCTCCCTGCCCTTTGACTTTGGCAGTAATTGAGCCATAATGAAAAGCTGAAGGTCTTGAAGCCAGAGTTGTGCTAGGAGGTGAAAGATCACCACTGATAGGAACTCGGTGCCCCACGCGGTCAGAGTATGTCTATCTTTTAGGGACCATGGTTCATGTGTAATGAAACTGCAGTGAAAAGTCTTGAAGAGGTTTAAAGATGAAAGTGGTATCATCTAATATTAGTTTTTAAAAAAGCCCTCTCTCTGGATCTTTTGTAATGATATGAGGCTCAATCCATCAGGAGCATATTCCACTCTAAATGAGTCTGCACCTGGGAGCCTAATAACAGAGCTCTCAGCTGTAGGAAGCAAACCCATGCTTAGAGAAATGAAAGTGAAGTGAAGTGAGGTTGCTCAGTCGTGTCCGACTCTTTATGACTCCATGGACTGGGGCCTACCAGGCTCCCATGGACTATAGCCTACCAGGCTCTTCCCTCCATGGGATTCTCCAGGCAAGAGTACTAGAGTGTGTTTGCCATTTCCTTCTCCAGGGGATCTTCCCAACTCAGGAATCGAACTCGGGTCTCCCACATTCCAGGCAGAATCTTTAACCTCTGGGCCACCAGGGAAGCAGTACACAAATCCACAGTCAATGTGGGAGACTTCAGCACTCTTCCTTTTTTATAATTGTTTGTTAGTGTGAAAATTAATGATCGCTCCCAAATCATATCTGTTGATGTAAATGAACTTGCAGTAATTTCATATTTCTCCACTCTTTCTTTGTGTCTGAAGATAGAACTCCGTAGAGCTCCTGTGGTTATAATTAAACAGAAAATCAGTTAGGACCTAGAAATCCTTGACGACACTATCAACCAGCTGACCTAATTGGTAGCTATAGAATTTATAGAATGCTCCACCCAACAACTGCAGGATAAACATTCAGCATTCACCAAATGCTGGGCAGTAAAACAAGTCTCAGTGAAAGGGAGAGGGTTGCAATCATGCAGAGTATGCTCCTTGAGTATAAGGAAGTTAAATTAGAAACGAATAGTAAAAAGATATCTGGAAAATCCCAAATATTTGGAAATTAAGCAACCCCAACCCCCTTGTAAATAACCCATGGGTCCAAGAAGAAATGACACTGGAGATTAAAAAATTGTTCTGGCTACTCTGTTAGGAACAGGTTGGAGGAGGAATGCCAGTGAATGGACCTTTCCAGAATTCTAGGAGAGCTATAGTGGTGCCTTGGACTGAGGGTGAGGCAGCGGAAAGGGAGAGAGATGGGCAAATTCAGGTGTATTTTGGAGGGAGAGTGCGTGAGACTTGCTGAGGATTGGATGGAAGCAATGAGGGTAGGAGAGGAAGCATCAGACCTCAATTCCTGGTTCAAATTATTTCACATCTCCCCATTGCTCTCAGGGTCAAGTTCAAATTTGTCTGCGTAGGTCCTGATCAGGCCCCTGCCCACTTGACCAGCCTAATCTCTCCCCACCCCTGGCTCCTGGCTCTCCTGCTTTAAGCTTCAGGCCCATCAGCCAACTTGCCTATGCATTGTTCTTTCCTGGTTACTGGCACTTTTCACGTGCTGTTCTATTTATCTTTAACATTCTTTGCCCTGTTTTTCACTACTAATTTCTTGGCTTAAATGTCACTTCTTCTGGGAAGCCTTCCCTGTTTTCACTCCAAACTGGTTTAGGGGGACCTTCTTAGTGCTTCTGTGCTACCCCTACCATTAATTAGCACATCTTACTTGCTTTATCTGCCTTCCCAACTAAACTTCCTTGAGAACAGATAATATGCCTCATTCTTTTACTACTGCTGCTACTGCTGCTACTGCTACCACTATAGCAGCCAGTTACTGGGCTGTGAGTCAAGGAACTAGCCCTCCTGAGCGTGAGACAGAAAGACTATCACATAGCCTTTATCAAGTCCTCATTGTGTGTGTACCAGGGGCTTCACATGCATTATCTCATTAAATCATCCCGACAGCACTCTAAAGTGAGTGACTGATCCCACCTACAAGATAAGGAACATAAGGCTTAGAAGGCTTGAACCAGCTTGCCCAAGACCATAGTTAGTAGTAGAAACAGAATCTGAACACAAGTAATTAGATTTCAAAGCCAAAACTTCCAGCCACAGAGTTGTGCTGTCAAAGTCAGAGTGAGGTTGGAGCAAGTAATGAACTTGAATGAGAGCCAGTGGCCCCTGATAATCTTGCTGCCCATGGCCAGCCTTTGATCCTTACTTAGCACAGAGAGCCAGCAGGGTTCCCCGAGGCAGCTGCCCAGGTTGGGATGATGAATGGAACCAGAGCAGCTTTGTATACAAATAGCTATTATCTGTGCCTATGCCTCTTTTTGCCCTTCTCTTAGAAACCAAAGGCCTCATTTCTAGTGCTAATTTCCATAAGGGAATTAGAATGGCTGATTTTATACCCTTTCGGTAAGTATTCCTCTGCCCATTAAAACGTGGCCACAGTGATCCTCTTCAAATTAATACCACCAATAATTGCTGCAGAATTAGCCTCAGGAGATGCAATGTTATAGAAGGAGTTGGGTTTTTCTCCTGTTTTGTTTTTATTTTTTTTTCTCAGATAAAGAGTAAAGAGGCCTTTTGTGCTCTTGTTTTCAGTCAAGGTAATAAGTGGATTATATTAGAAAGGTTCAAACTCTTCCATTTTTTTCTGCTAGACTTTGTATAAAAACACTTTATGGTCAACATATGCTTTGAAGTACTGTGGCCAGTGATGCGAATGGTAACTAACTACATTTGAAGTTTTTGAGAAATGGAGTATTTCCTGCCATATCAGTAAGCAAGGATGTCAGAGTCAACAGCCATTCCAGCCCTCCAAATGTGAATATCTGAGCCCTATGGGCATTCAGGAAGGAGAGTACCTGAGAGATCAGGCAGCCCTCAGGTTGCAGCCACTCCCTAAGGTGAGCACTGAGGATCTCAGAATGGGAAATACTCAGGACACTGGCCCCAGATAGCTGAGATGCATATGAAAGGAATGGTTTCCGTGAGCCCAGACTCTTGCATCTTCCTATATATAGAAAACCGCTAAATTCCTTAATTTGAGATACCTGGTTTTCTTTAAATCACAAAAATTCTTTTGATATTCAAACTACATGGCCTTTGTTGCAAACTTCTGTATAACCTGATTCCTTCCTGCCCACCCCATGCTCACCCGCCCCCCCGCCGCCCCCCGCTGCGTCCTCCCACCTTCTCTGAACCAGTTCTCTCAGGGCTACTTGAGATGCTGCCTCCTAGGCTTCAGTCCTAGAAATTTCTGCCGAATAAAACATAACTCTCAACATTAGGTTGCGACTTTTTTTTAAGTCAACATTTTCAAAGAAAAAGCACAGAAACTCCTTATAGTAGCAGTGTGGCTATTTATTTATTTATTGACTTTTTATTTTGTATTGGGGTATAATAGATTGTTAACAAGATAATTTCGGGTGAACAGTGAAGGGACCCAGCCATATATATACATGTATGCATTCTCCCCCCAAACTCCCTTCCATCCAGGCTGAGTGGCTATTTATTGAGTACTTACTATGTGCTAAGTTCCTTGTGTCTTTTATTCACTGGATGATTGTGACAATCCAGGGACAGGGGTGGTAGTGGTAGAGGTCTTGCTTTCCACTTTTTACAGATGGGGAACTGGGGCCTGGAAAGACTGAGGAATTCATCCAGAGTCACAGGGCTCATGATGCCTGGATTTTAACTCAGGAATGCCAGACTCAAGATTCCTAAGGACTATCCGCCGTGCTGTCCCTGAGATGTATCATTAGTCTACTTTTAGATGTCTATTTTGAAATATGATCTGTATACCAAAAAGAGCCCACCAAAGTGTTGTATACTTGAAATGAACTAAGATGAGGATTTTTTTTCATTGTGACCTTGTTTGTGATTACAAAAGCTTGAGAAGAACTTAAATGTTCTATTCAGATGATTAAAAAAACTATGGTAGATCCACACAGTAGAACGCTATACATAAAAATAAGTAGATAAAATCTCTATGTACTGAGTGGAAAGCCCTCCGACATGTATTGTTTTGGTTAATAAAAAAGCAAGCAACAATGTCATCTGGCAGCCTGGATGGGTGAAGAGTTTGAGGAGGAATGGAGACACGCACATGTATGGCTGAGTCCCTTCGCTGTTCACCTGAAACTGTCCCAGCGTTGTTAATTGGCTATACCCCAATACAAAATAAAAAGTTTTTAAAAAAAGAAAGCAAGAAGACTGGAGACATTGTTTGTGCTATGCTACCATTTGTAGTGTAAAAGGAAAATGTATCTGCACAGCTATGTAATTTTTCAGTCGGTAGCATTTGTGTTGAAAAAGAAAAACCATGAAGCTAATTTTAATAACATTTTAATTCAGTATATCCAAAATTTTATCATTTCAACCTATAGTCATTATAAAATCATAATGAGATATATGACATGCTTTTTAATGTCCTTAATATGTCTTTAAAATCTCTTGTATATCTATCACTGAATATCTCAGTTCACGTTTTTTTTTAAACTCTGTACTTTAATGGCAACCCACTCCAGTACTCTTGCCTGGAAAATCCCATGGGTGGAGGAGCCTGGTGGGCTGCAGTCCATGGGGTCACTAAGAGTTGGACACAACTGAGCAACTTCACTTTCACTTTTCACTTTCATGCAGTGGAGAAGGAAATGGCAACCCACTCCAGTGTTCTTGCCTGGAGAATCCCAGGGACAGGGGAGCCAGGGAGCTGCCGTCTATGGGGTCGCACAGAGTCGGACACGACTGAAGCGACTTAGCAGCAGCAGCAGCAGCAGTATTGTTACTAACAGAACTTTTCCTCGGATAAGTGCTGGAATTCCCAGCAATGATTAATGTATTTACAAAGTATTTAACAAGGTTACGTGTATTTCTTTAATTTGGATAATCTGTTGTGACATGGTAGATCATTGTTTTTTATTTTATTTTATTGACATGTAAATTCTATTCCTCAACGACACGAGGAAGGAAAGATAAATGTTACAACTAATCGTGTAAGTTTTTAAATTATTCAAAACTGAAATCTCCATGATGCCAGTGTCATATGGTGTTCATCAATCTTAAATATTAGGATCTCGGTGGAATGTTGTCTTAACTTGCCATAACAAAATACCATAACTGGGTGACTTGAACCACAGAAATGTATTTTCTTACAGTTCTAGAAGCTGTAAGTCTGAGATAAGGGTGAGAACCCTCTCTCTGGCATGCAGACTGCTGCCCTTGTCACTATGCTCTCACATGGCAGAAAAGAGAGAGAGAGCGAGTGAGATGAGCGCAAGAGCCAGTGAGCAAGAGAGACACAAGCTGTCTGATGTCTCTTTTAATGAGGACACGGATCCCGTCTTGCTGGAGAAGGAAATGGCAACCCACGCCAGTATTCTTGCCTGGAGAATCCCATCGAGAAGCCTGGTGGGCTACCACCTGTGGGGTCGCAGAGTCAGGCATGCCTGAGCATGCACACACGCATCCCATCTTGAAGGTTCTACCCTCAGGACCTCAAGTAACCGTAATGACCTCCCAAAGACCCCCATCTCTAAATACCATCACATTGAGCGTTAGGGCTTCAACATATGCATTTTAGAAAGACTCAGGCCGTAACAAGTGTTGTTATGGTTTTAGGATGATGATCCTTCTTTGGTTAAGCTACTTCTAAATTTGGGGGGACAATAAGAAAACAAGGTAAATAACCCTATTACTATAATAACAATGGCTTTGAAGTCTCAGACCCCAGGGCACAATTCTGGTAAGCAAATAAGCATTTAGCAAAGGAGAACTTATTTACTTAAGGTGGCTGACTTAAATGATCTACAGCAGAGGTTGACAAACCAGAGCCCTTGAGTCAAGAATGTCTTTTATGTTTCAAATGGTTGACGAAAGAAACATAAGAAGGTTTTGTGGCATCTAAAGATTATATGTAATTCGAATTTAAGTGTTCCCAAGTAAAGGATTACTGGAATCACCCATGCTCATTTGTTTATATACTGTCCATGGCTACTTTTATCCTACAGCAGAGTTGAGTAGCTGCAACAGAGCCTAAAATATTATTGCCTAGCCATGTAGACAAAAGCATTTGCCAATCCCTGCAGACAAAGCTGGCCAATGACTTGCTTTGCCTATTTCCAAGTCTAAACCTTAGTTGAAAATATTATTTCAAAAAGATGCAGAGCCATACCCAGCAACAGTGAGAGAAGTGGATCCAGAGACAGAGTATTTACCCTAAAGCCTGGCATGAACTAGTCTAGTTGTCCAGCTTCGAGTGTTCTAATGCCTGCCCTAGATTTTCCAAGAAAAAAACTAAAAGAGAAAGACAGATGGCCTTACTGGAGGGTGGAAGAAGAAAGCCTGGAAGAAGAAGAAGAAGAAGAAAGTAGTCATTTGCTGATATTTTCACTCCCTGGGAAGTTTACTGCTACTACTACTACTACTACTACTAAGTTGCTTCAGTCGTGCCCAACTCTGTGTGACCCCATAGACGGCAGCCCACCAGGCTCCCCCGTCCCTGGGACTCTCCAGGCAAGAATACTGGAGTGGGTTGCCATTTCCTTCTCCAATGCATGAAAGTAAAAAGTGAAAGTGAAGTCGCTCAGTTGTGTCCAACTCTTAGTGACCCCATGGACTGCAGCCTACCAGGCTCCTCCATCCATGGGATTTTCCAGGCAAGAGTACTGGAGTGGGGTGCCATTGCCTTCTCCTGGGAATTTTAACCCTTGCCAAATATAGTCAAGGGTCCTGGAACTGCACCAATCTGGGTCAAGATTGATCTTTCTTTGAGCGTCTACCCTTTGATTGATGCTTCTCCCTGAAGTCCAAGGAGAAGAAAGGAATGGGGGCTAAGAGTGATACCCCTTGTAGAATTCGCGTTAATCAATGAAATCAGTGTCAGTGTTGACCTCTCAGGCCACTTCCTTTGTTTCTGACTTGTCATGTTTTCCCTCCTCACCCAATACATACAAAGGTAATTTTAAAGGATGTGGACTCCCTTCTCTACGTGGACACCGATGTTCTCTTTCTGAGACCTGTTGATGACATCTGGAAGCTTCTGAGGCAGTTTAATTCAACGCAGCTTGCAGCCATGGCCCCCGAGCATGAAATCCCCAAGATTGGCTGGTATAGCCGCTTTGCCCGGCACCCTTTCTATGGCTCCGCGGGGGTTAACTCAGGAGTCATGCTAATGAATTTAACTCGGATAAGAAGTGCCCAGTTCAAGGTAAGAAAGTAGTTTATATTTCCTTTTTTAAACATCAAGGCTTTGTCTTCTCAGCGTGACGTTCTTGGAGTGTCAGTGTATTGACTTTAGAAGTAGATGGCTTGTAGAAGCCAGGAAAGAGAAAGGCATTTGGAAAGTTACAGAATATTTGTTGGTTTAGGAAAATCCCAGGTGATTATGGAATTTAACACTCTTCAACAGAGTTACTATTCTGGAACATTACGTTGCATTTCTGAATTCCATCCTTAAACCCTGTGTGTATCTCAGCCTTCAAAAACCTTGGAGAACTTCTCGGAATTACCCTAGGGATAAATTTACATAAATATACAGAGATAAATGAACAAGGCCTCAGCTTTTATCTTGGCAAAGAACTGGAAGAACCTAAGTGAACATCAGTAGAGAACAAGTCAAAAAAAAAAAAAATTACCCTCCTACTAAAGGGTAAATCTATAAGTAAGATAAGTAAGATTTCTAAAAAAATATTAAGTGAAAAAATTTAAATGCAACAAAACATGGTACCATAGGGTGTGATTCCTTTTATGCCTTAGAAATTTCCAGAAGACTACCTAAGAAACTGGCCATTAATTGTGGTTCCATCTAGAGAAAGTGGGAATGGGAACTGTAGGAAGCAGAAGGAAAAATATCTTTACTTTTTACATCTTTGTGTGCTGTCTGAATATTTAGTGTGAATATGTTGCTTTTATCTTAAAAATAGATAATTGTTGTGAGATAAGGAAAGGGTATTTTTCCTTAAGATACCTTAATTATGGTATCTGTATTTTGTTCCTTCACTTCAGAGGCAAGAATTTAGTGTAACAAAGAAAGGTTCGATCTGGGGCCTGCTTTTCTGAGAAGCCATAGGCCCACTTCTAGTTCCAGGTTCGTCTGCCACCCATGTGGGCGCCTGCAGGCTCCAGGCCTAGTTTTGCTTTGTCCTATGCCTTGAGGCCAGCAGGACCCTTCCTCTGTTGGTTTCATTTTCACTCTGGGGGGCAGAGAGTACAGGGGAGAACTCGTCCCTGTACACAGATGCTCAGCAGATCAGATGCATTTGCCATGCCGTAGCCACTGTGACGGTTTTGTCTTTTCCAGAACAGCATGATTCCAACAGGCTTGGCTTGGGAGGACATGCTGTACCCTCTCTACCAGAAGTACAAGAATGCCATCACGTGGGGAGATCAGGACTTATTAAATATTATTTTTTATTTCAACCCAGGTAGGTTCTCTTTCGAGAATGTGGTTCGTGGAGGAGTTCACCCACCTCAGCCCACAGAGCACATTCCAGCCTGGGCTGTGTTGGTGGACCCTGAATTGTGCCTGTGTCCCCTGCAAAGGGGGCCTTTTCATCCGCCCTTGGGGTCTCACGTGGGCCGTCCTCTCACTGCCAACACAAAAGGTCAAATGTTGAAACCTCCAACACTGGGCTCCATTTTTCAAGAATATCTTTTGGGTTTTGCCATGCCATTCTTTGAAGAAGTACAGGCAAAATAAGTGAGTGGCACAGACCTAAATGAAAACATTATGGTCTAAGCGCAAGGCCCTCCATAGCCTGAACAATTGCTAGATTGACGGGACTTGATTCTTGGGATCCTGACAGTGAAGGGACTTGTTCAGGGTTAAAACAATGTAGAAGAGGGACCACGAATACATATCCCTCTTTCTTTCCACCTGGGGCAAAGAAATTCTTCAAGTCAGTGATTTGGTGGACTTGGGGAAGGAAGGGGGATGTAAGTTTCTGGTCTGTGTTTTTACATTGATGCCTAAAGCTAAACATTGCCTTTTCTTTCATCTTTACTACAGTCTTACTTAATGTGATTGAAATCAAAACCATGTTTTCTCTTTGAGAAAGATCTCTGGGGAAAAAAAAATCACTCCTCACCATAACCTACTTAGGACTCTCCTTGGTCTTTAAAAATCTTGAAATAGAGAATTTCCTGGTGGTCCAGTGGTTAAGACTTGGGCTTTCACCACCCTGAACCAGGGTTTGATCCCCAGTCAGAAACTAAGATCCCATAAGCCATGCGATGTGACCAAAAAAAAAAAAAAAAAAAAAAATCCTGAAATAGAGGCTCCTGTTTTCTAAGACTTCTGTCTCTGTATGTACCTATATTTGGTTTTTTACAAAATTCTGAAATAAAGCCTAATCTCATATGTCTTTGAATCAAAAAGGAGCAAATCCTGGAAAAGAAGAAAAGCAGGTTGATACGTAATGGACTTCATTTCTGGGAAAGATTCCCGATACTAACTCTTGTGATGAAGGGGGTGTGTTGGCTGTTGGTTTGTGGCGTGTTTTAATCCATTTCACTCTGATGGCAACAGGGACTTTAAAGTCAGCCCCTCCTCCTTTTTCTACTTAAGCAGATTCCGTCTTTTTTTTCTAGGTGTAGTTATAGTGAGTAGGACTCTTGGCTACAAATAAAAGGCCCCTGGAATTAGTCTAAACACAAAGGATACGTTTTTAAATAAGCAAACTGGTGTCCTGTAGAAACCTAGAGCAGGAAGACCTGAAACAGGCAAGGAAGGGAAAAGGCTGAGCAGCCCAGGCTGGACTTCCCTTCTCCCACTGAGGCTGTGCATTCCTCTCTTCGAAGGTTCTCAATCTGTGCTCACAGCACAATGCCACAGTTTCACACTCCAGGTCCAGCCACAAGGAAAGACTAACTTCATCCCACTTCCAAATTCCTGGCGGGGAGGAAGCAGATGTTGGCAGCATGTTGGCCAAGAGCCTGAAGCTAAGGAATAACGACTGATGTCGATTATTTACTGCGTGTCAGGTGTTGTTCTGAGCATTTTCTTATTTAATTTTCATAGGAACACTGATAGAATCCCCATTTCACAGACAAAGGTACCAAATGAGAGAGAGTTAAATAATTTGTGGTGCAGCTAATGGTGCCAGAGCCGGGGTACAAGCCCAGGCCTTTCCAGCTCCAGCCCCATGCCTTTGTAGGGGAGGGGAAGGTCCCCTAGTTGAGGGGGGTGTCTAAAGAGCTGTGCAGTTTTCCCCAAATGTGTCTCTCTCCTGCATTATTTTGTCCTTTATTTCAGTGGTCCCCAGTCTCCATTGGATTGATCTCCAATCTAATGCCTGATGTTCTCAGGTGGAGCTGATGTAATAATAATGGAAATAAAGTGCACAATAAATGTAATATGCTTGAATCATCCCAAAACCACACCCCAGCAAGGCTGGTCCATGGAAAAATTGTCTTCCACAAAATTGGTCTCTGGTGCCCAAAAGGTTGGGGACCACTGCTTTATTGCATTTTCCCTCTCTGTTGTGTGTCTTAAAGTCTCTTCCATAGCCTACCTGTCCATATTCCCAAACTGAGGAATTCAAAAGATCTGCGCAGTTGCCTCCCCAGATAGCCTCTTAGCCTGTCGCAGAGTATTTGAGGACATGATCAGTGAGTAAATAATACTCAAAGGCGGTCACAAGCAGCTCTGCCATTAGACCGAGACCCTTGTCTTTAATTAATCTGAAAACCAGCTGAATTTAATGGCGCCCCACTGTCCATCTTAGATCCATTGAGTACAAGGATTTTATAAAATAATTAGGAAGTTGTTCTGAATCCTGAGTCTGAGCAGTAGCAAGTAAATAACTGAGTTTCCTAACTTTAGGTCAGTAAGTATTAGGTGTCTCTTTGAGCGTTCTTTGTATGGCCTGCCTTTGATCTTTCATGCTTTATTCAGATCCTTTATCAAACATGAGCTCTTTGACCTGAAATCCAGTGATATCCATCATATTAAAGGTTTTTCTTTGTTTATATTGATTGGGAGCACTTTCTATAAACCAGAACAAACAGTATTTGAAGAGGAAAAAAAAAAGGGTGTTACCTTTATCCCTGGAAAGGAGAGAGGAAGAGAAAATTGGCCATGACTCAGGAAATAAACATGCTTATTGTTATGATTTTCTGGGTTGCTATGGGTGAAGCAATACACACAAAACCTGAGCCCATATTTAGAATATTTTCATATAGCTTTCTTATAGCTTCCTGTAGCCAATCATATCATGAAAACAGGTTTACAAGTCATTAGCTTAAAAATGTTGTGAAACTCTTGCTATAGTTAGATAGTAAATGCCTGTGGGTGTGTAATTGTTGTGCTGAGTACTGGACTGACTCACGAGGTGACAGCTGAAGCCCATGGGAGACACACAGGTAACATCCCACAGGACTTTTCCTGGCAGTGAGCTGAGGCAGTTTCATCAAGAAATGGAAGACTGAACTCACATCTTTATAGGTGAATTTGAGTCAAGAGCAGAGTTCTGTAGAAAGGATAAATTTGACAAGAGCTCACAAAGAACTCTATTTAGAAAGATGTGCTTAGATTCAAATATACTTAGGTTTCAGGGAATCAAATTCTATTCAGACCAACTAAGTAGGGGTCCAGGTGCCAGTCCCATGGACACATGGGTCAAATCATACCAGACCTCATGAGAACCATCTCTGGGCAGCTGCTCAGGATCAAAGCTGATTTCTTCATCCCTCAGAGGCCTCAGGGTATCCGTCTTATTGCTTCTGCTCATCTGATTCCATTCCATCTTTCTAGCAGTATTCTTTGCTTGTACATGGCCCAACATCAGGTCAACAGAACCTTACAAGTCCATACCAATGATGATAGGTTTTTTTTTGTTTGTTTTGTTTTTTAATGTCTTAGATTCTTGAAGGAGAGAAAGATAGAGAGGGAGATTGTTCTGGTCCAGCCTATCAACTGATTCCCAGCCAGCTCTAAACCAGTTTTGTTTTTTTGGGTGAGGAGACTGCCCTTGTTCCAGTCATGAGGGGCCAGAGGAACAAGATCACGTGCCTTTTTCCTCCCTCAAACATGACTACCTGGA